>NC_071393.1:66369400-66996900 GCF_022682495.2 Desmodus rotundus | reverse complement strand
CTTTTGGAGGATGCATTGCTCAGATCTTCTTCATCCACATGATCGGTGGGGTAGAGATGGTGCTGCTCATCGCCATGGCCTTTGACAGATATGTGGCCATATGCAAGCCTCTCCACTACCTGACCATCATGAGCCCGAAAGTGTGCATTTTGTTTACAGCTGCTGCTTGGGCTCTTGGCATCACTCACTCACTGTTCCAACTAGCATTTATTTTTAATTTGCCCTTCTGTGGTCCTAATATATTGGACAGCTTTTACTGTGACCTTCCTAGGCTCCTCAGACTGGCTTGTACAGATACCTACAGACTGCAGTTCATGGTCACTGCCAACAGTGGGTTTCTCTGTGTTGGTTCCTTCTTAACACTCCTCATCTTCTATGTCTTCATCGTGTTTACTGTTTGGAAACACTCCTCAGGTGGTTCATCCAAGGCTCTCTCCACTTTGTCAGCTCATATCACCGTGGTCCTTTTGTTCTTTGGCCCAACCATATTTGTGTATACATGGCCACACCCCAGTTCACAGATGGACAAGTTTCTTGCACTCTCTGATGCTGTGTTCACTCCTTTTTTAAATCCAGTCATCTACACATTTAGGAATAAAGAGATGAAGGTAGCAATGAAAAGAATATGCAAAAACGTAGTTGCTTACAGAAAGCTCTCTTAAGTGATAGGGTAAGTCCTTTTCACTAGCCATGGTGTAGTCTTTGGTTTCTATCTTTGATATTTCAGATTCAGGAAGTTTGAGGCATCACATACTGACTTGTATGTTATCAAATCTTTAACATAATTTTTAACTAATGAATGTATTTAGTCCAGGGGAAGAGTGAGTCATGAAAACAGTATGTCCATCTATGTAAGTCTCACTAAAATTTTTTCAGATACATTATGTAACTTTCAGTGAACGGGACTTACATATCTTTTTTGAGATTTATCCTTAAGTATTTATATTTTTGATACTGTTGTACATAGTATATTTTATTTATAATTATTTATTGCTAATATACATAAATATGGCAAATGTTGTGTTTATTTACATTATATCATGAAGCCTTGTAAAACCTCTTACTTCTACTAGATTGTTTATAGATTAAGATTTTCTTCATTGGTGATCATGTTGTCACTGAATAAAGACATTTTACTCCTTTTACTCTAGTGTAGGTTATTTTATTCATTTTTGCTGCTGTATTGCAATTGCTAGATCAAATGGTACAATGCTGAATAGAAGTGGTTAGAGTGAATATCCTTGGCTCTCCCAGTTTTTCCCCTTTGCCCCACTCCACCCAGTAATCCCATTCCCTTCAGCAATTCTCTCCCTTTGTTCATGTCCATGGATTATGCATGTAAATTCTTTGGCTACTTCAATTCCTGTGCTGTTCTTATCCCCCTATCTATTTTGCACCTATCAATTTGTGCTTCTTAATCCCTGCACCTTTGCCCCCATTTTCCCCTATCACCCTCCCAACTGATAGCCTTCCAAATGATCTCCATATCTATGAGTTTATTCCTCTTCTGCTTGTTTGCTTAGTTTGTTATTTGGATTCCATTATTGAGAGTTGTGGATTTATTGCCTTTTTAATGTTCATCATTTTGATCTTCTTCTTTTTCTTGTATAATTCCCTTTAGCACTTCATATAATAATGGCTTCGTGATTAAGAACTCCTTCAGCTTTACCTTGTCTGGGAAGCACTTTATAGTCCTTCAATTCTAAATGATAGCTTTGTTGGATGGAGTAATATAGGTTATAGGTCCTTGCTTTTCATCACTTTGAGTACTTCTTGCCAGTTTGCAGCCTGCAAAGTTTCTTTTGAGAAATCAACTGACAGTCTTATGGGAACTCCTCTGTAGGTAACTATCTGCTTTTCTCTTGCTGCTTTTAAGATCCTCTTTTTATCTTTAACCTTTGGCATTTTAATCATGATGTGTCTTGGTGTGGTCCTGTTTGGGTCCATTTTGTTTGGGACTCTCTGAGCTTCCTGGATTTGTATGTCTATTTCCTTCACCAAATTAAGGAATTTTTCATTCATTATTTTTTCAAAGAAATGTTCAATTTCTTATGCTTCCTCTTTTCCGTGAAGCACCCTTATGATTTGGGTGTTGGTACATTTAAAGATGTCCTAGGGGCTCCTTAGCCTACCCTCAATTCTGAATTCCTTTTTCTTCTTGCTTTGCTGATCAAATGCTTTTTTCTTCCTCATGTTCCAAATCATTGATTTGAATCTCATCTTCATCCCCTGCACTGTCGGTTCCCTGTAGATTTTTCTTTATTTCACTTAGGAACTTTCATTTCTGCCTGGGTCCTTTTATGCTGTTACACTACCCAATGAGTTCCTAGAGCATCCTGATAACTAGTGCTTTGAACTGTGCATCTGATAGGTCGCTTATATCCATTTTGTTTAGTTCTCTTTCTGGGGTTTTGTTCTGTTCTTTCATGTGGGCCATATTTCTTTGTATCTTCATTTTGGCAGCCTCACTGTTTTTGTTTCTGTATATTAGGTATGGCTGCTTTGACTCCCTTAGTGGCATGGTCTATTGTAGAAAAATGCACCTGTAAAATGTATGGGGTGGAACCTTAGGTAATCGCCAGGGCCAGGCAACCCATATCACCACTGTGTTGCTCTGTGTAGGGGAGGGCTCACAGAGGTGACAGTGCCACTGCCTGGCCTCAGAAGTTTTGCCCTGGAGGAAGTTGTCTCCTGGTACTTGCCCTGTTGCCTGTGGCTTCACTTTCTCCCCATATGCCACAGTGCCCTTCCAGCTGTTGCCTTGTTGCTGAATCCCAGAGGGGTGGGTCTGAGTGAGTTGTAAGTCTGTTGCAGGTCCTTTAAGGGGAGTCTTTTGAGAATCCCACAGTTTCTTTCACCACCTCAATGCTCACTGGTTTTTACAGCCAGAGTTGTGGGGCCTTATCTTCCTGGTGCTGGAACCCTTGGCTACATGGTCTGATCTGGGGCTGGGATCCCTCACTCCTGAGGTACTCTTCATGATTTTTATCCACCACATGTGGATATGGGACTGCCCGTTCCATATTACCTCACCTCTCTGCAGCACTGCACATCTCCTCATCTCTCATTGCCTCTCCACGTCTCTGAGCCGCTCTGTGCCACTCTACATATCTCCACGTCTTCACCCTTCCTACCCATGTAGATGAATGTGGCTTCTTTAAATCTTTGGTTGTCGTACTTCCATACAGCTTGATATTCTGAAAATCTGGGTGATATTTGTTTTGTAGTTTAGTTGTGATTTTTTCTCTAGCTGTGTAAGAAGGCAAAGCATGCTTACCTTTGCCTCCATCTTGCCCAGAAGACCTGTTGAATGTTTTTAAAATCAGGAATGAATGTTGGATTTTGTAAAATGCCATTTCTGGTTTAGTATCAGGGTAATGCTGGTCTTTTTTAAAAATTAAATTTATCAGGGTGACATTGGTAAATAATATTATATCACTTGTACACTGTACTGTGTGTTAACCACCCCAAGTCAAGTCTCTGTCCATCACCAGTTATCTCCCCTGTGCCCTCCTCCCACTCTCCTGCCTCCAACCCTTGGCAATCCCCACAATGTCTGTGTCCCCAAGTGTTTCATCTCTTTTTTCCCTTTTTGTTCTATACCTCCACCCACATAGGCCCCCTTGCCCCTGACAGCTGTGAGCCTGCTTTCTATCTGAGAGTCTGTCTGTATTTTGCTTGTTAGTTCATTTTATTCATTAGAATCTACATATGAACAAAGTCATATGGTACTTGTCTTTCTCAGACTTGCTTATTTCACTCAGCATAATATTTTCCAGGTCCATCCATACTGTTGCAAAATGTAAGATTTTCTTCTTTTTTATTGCTGAGAATACATTTCTAACACGTGACCTGTATATTGCATTGTATGCCCACCACCCAAAGTCAAATCATCTTCCATCACCATATATTGACCCCCTTTACCTTTACTACCTTCCCATCCCTTTTCCTTTTGTCTATGAGTATTTTTTGCTTGTTTTTCTTGTTTATTCAGTTGTTGCTTTCAGTTTTAAAATGTATCTCCTCTTTTTAAATTTACTGAAAGAGTTTTGTAGAATTTATATGATTTCTTTCTAAAATGTTAGGTAAAATTTACCAGTGAAGTCTTCGAGGTCTGGAGTTTTCTCTGTGGGGAAGTTCTCAAGTATAAATTCAATTTTTGGTAGTTTTTATATCCCAAGAAATTTGTACATTGATCTATATTGTCAAATTTATTGGAATAAGTTGTTTCCAATATTCCCTTATAATCTTTTGAAATATCTGTAAGATGTGCAATATTTCCCTGTCTCTCATTTTGAATATTAGGAGTTTGTGTCTCCTCTTTTTTTTTTTTTTATCTTACCATATTGACTAGAAATTTTTCAACTTCTTGATTTTTCTCAGGGAACCAAGTTTTCATTTCATTTATTTTTCTCTATTTCTGTTTTTTTTAAATATAATTTCTACTTTTAGAAGAGAGAGAAGATGGCGGTGAGATAGGTGGGAGCAGAGTTAACTTCCTCCTGCAACTGGATAAAACACCTACCCACTCTACTGAGAAACAAAGCGAACAGCCCAAAGCAGCCCAGCGTTTAAGAAGATAGGAGACCAAAAAGTAGAGAGGACACTGAGAAAACAGAAGGTAAGGGGATTGCTTCAAGACAAAAAGGTCCCTGGGACCAACGCGGGGACCAGGGTGGCTGCAGCCCCAGGCCCGCCCGTGTGGGGCCTGCTGCAGGACTCCTGGGAGAGAGCTGGGTTAACGGCCCCCTCCCCTGCCAAACAAGGCCTGAGCAGCACTGTGAGAGACCTGGTTGCCTAAAGTCGCAGGGAGGGGAATAAGGACGAAGTGGAAAACCCAGGGAGACACATGGCACTGGCTGAGGAGAGTTGAAAGTTTGGCCGCGTGCGATCCTGACCTGGACAGCCCCCACTGAGCTGGAGAGGTGGGTTGTGTGAGAGGTCAGGCCCTTCCTTGTATGGTGGGAGCCACAGGATTGAGCAGGAGGATTTTTCCCAAAAAGAAAAAGACCCTCTGGGGCACTTTGGGGAATTCCCCTGCAGCAACAGCTCCAGTCTCCTCTGCACCCCGCCACCCTTCGGGGGACTGTGCGCACCTCATCTAGGAGGGAGCTGAGACTACAAGAACCACCTGGGGGAGGGTGTCCAGTGAATTGGAGTGTCTGCACCTCATCTCGGAGGGAACTGAGACCACAGGAACCAGGGAGAGTGCTAATCAAGGAATGCTCTGCACGCACACCCATAGCCCAGAGAAGGCCTAACATAAAAAAAGATTGGGTAGAAGCTGGGAACACCAGGATACCTCCTGGAAGAGGAAACCCACCAACAAAGGAATCACCAACAGATAACAACAGAAGAAGGTGAAAGAGGGAGTGCAAGTCACACTAACTCAAACAGGACCTATGTGGAGATACAACTAAATAGTGAGAACAAACAACTGAACAAGAGCAAGAGAAAAGCCTCCAAACCTTGTAAACATGGAAGAACCAGCTCCAACAAAACCTGCCCACACCTGCACAATACAAGACAAGAGGTGGGGGACAGACTGACCCTCAGATAACCAGCAGGTGGGAAAGACCCACCAAAGAAAGACCCAAAAAGAACCAAAAACGAAAGACATACACAGAGCCAAAAGAAACCATAGCCCAAGATCAGTAAGATGAGGAGATCAAGAAGACTGTACACAAAATCTCACAGGTATTCTACCACAGAAGTCTACACCAAAAACTCAGAGGGTCAGAACAGAGCAACTTAAGAAGCAGAGGCTAACAGGAAGAATCTCACAAACAATGGGAAGACAAAGAAACAATCCCCAAATGAAAGGAAAGGGGGAAGTCTCAGAAACAATGCTAAACGAAAAAGAGGCAAGTCAACTATCAGATTCTGAGTTCCAGGAATTGGTTATGAGGAAGCCTAATGAGCTGATACAGAATTACTAAAAACTACAGGGAAACTACAATGAACTCACTGCAAACTATATCAACATGAAAAAGGAAATAGAAACTATCAACAAAGGCCAAGAGGAAAAAAAGAATACAATTTCTGAACTGAAGAACACAGTAGAAGGAAGCAAAAGCAGGCTTGATGAAGTGGAGGACCGGATCAGTGAACTGGAGGACAAGGTAGAAAAAAACACCCAGAAAGAGAAAGAAAAGGAAAAGATGCTCAGAAAGAATGAAGAGGGGTTAAGGGTAATGCAGGACAACATGAAATGCAATAATATCCATATAATAGGGATACCAGAAGGAGAAGAGGAAGAGCAAGGGATAGAAAAGCTGTTTGAAAAAGTAATGATGGGGAGAACCAAGATGGCGGCATAGGTAGACACACTGTGCCTCCTCGCACAACCAGAACTAACAGAAAATCGAACGGCAAGGAAGTCTGACACCAAGGAAATAAAAAATAAACATTCATCCAGACCGGTAGAGGCGCAGAGACCAGCAGATGGGGTGGAGAGGACTCGTGTTGCTGTGGCGGGACCAAGACTGGTGGAGTGTGGGACCAACAGAGCAGGCAGTCTGACCACTAGCAGTCCCTGGAGCCCCATATTCACGCAGATAAGCCGAGAGGGCCGGACTCAGAGTGGCGGAGAACGGGGCAGGCAGAGCAGTGGGTAGCACCCCGCAGCCCTACATTCACGCACAGATAAACTGGACGAATGGCGTGGAGCAAAAAGACTGTGCAGCCCAAGGGCTCCAGCGATGTGAAATAAAGCCTCAAACCTCTGATTGAAAATGCCTGTGGGGGTTGGGGCGGCAGCAGGAGAGACTCCTAGCCTCACAGGAGAGGTCGTTGGAGAGACCACAGGGGCCTAGGGCATGCACAAGCCCACCAATTCAGGAACCAGCACCAGAGCGTCCCAGTTTCATTGTGGGTAGCAGAGTGAAAGACTGAAATCTGGTGGAGAGGGGAACGGCGCCATTGCTCCCTCTCGGCCCCACCCCCATGTACAGTGTCAGAGCGCAGTGACCAGTGTTACCCTGCCCCGCCCTGGGAACACCTAAGGCTCCGCCCCTTTAAGTAATAGAGACACTAAGACAAAAAAAAAACAAAACCAAAAACGGCCCAAATGACAGAACACTTCAAAGCTCCAGAAAAAATACAACTAAGCGAAGAAGAGGTAGCCAACCTATCGGATGCACAGTTCAAAACACTGGTTCTCAAGACACACACAAAATTGGTTGAATCTGTTCAAAAACCAGATGAAAAAATGAAGCCTATGCCAAGAGAAACAAAGGAAAATGTACAGGGAACCAATAGTGATGTGAAAGAAACTGGGACTCAAATCAACGGTGTGGACCAGAAGGAAGAAAGAAACATCTAACCAGAAAAGAATGAAGAAACAAGAATTCAGAAAAATGAGGAGAGGCTTAGGAACCCCCAGGACATCTTGAATCGTTCCAACATCCGAATTACAGGGGTGCCAGAAGGAGAAGAGGAAGAACAAAAAATTGAAAACTTATTTGAACAAATAATGGAGAACTTCCCTAATCTGGCAAAGGAAATAACTTCCTGTAAGTCCAGGAAGCTCAGAGGGTCCCCAAGAAGCTGGACCCAAGGAGGAACACACCAAGGCACATCATAATTACATTACCTAAGATGAAAGAGAAGGAGAGAATCTTAGAAGCATCAAGAGAAAAGGTGACAGTTACCTACAAAGGACTTCCCATAAGACTGTCAGCTGATTTCTCAAAAGAGACCTTAGAGGTAAGAAGGGACTGGCAAGAAGTATTCCAAGTCATGAAAGGCAAGGACCTACATCCAAGATTGCTCTATCCAGCAAAGCTTTCATTTAGAATGGAAGGGAAGATAAAGTGCTTCTCAGATAAGGTCAAGTTAAAGAAGTGCATCATCACCAAGCCCTTATTATATGAAATGTAAAAGTGACTTACCTAAGAAAAAGAAGATAAAAAATAGGAACAGTAAAAATGACAGCAAAATCACAGTTATTAACGAGCACCCCTGAAACAAAAAGAAGAGCAAACTAGGCAAACAACTAGAACAGGAACAGAACAATAGAGATGGAGATGACATGGAGGGTTGTCAATAGGGGAGTGGGAGCGGAAGAGGGGGGGAAAGGTACAGAGAATAAGTAGCATAGATGATAGGTGGAAAATATACAGGGGGAGGGTAAGAATAGTGTAGGAAATGTAGAAGCCAAAGAACCTATAAGTATGACCCATGAACATGAACTATAGGGGAGGAATGTGGGAGGGATGAGGTGGGCAGGATGGAGTGGAGTGAGGGTGGGGGGAATGGGACAACTGTAATAGCATAATCAATAAATGTATTTTTAAAAAAAGAAAAAGTAATGATGGAAAATTTCCCTAATTTGATGAGAGAAAAAGTCACAGAAATCCGGAAGACACAGACAGTCCCAATCAAGAGGAACCCAAAAAGACTCACTGCAAGACACATCATAATTTAAAAGGCAAAATTCCAAGACAAAGAAGAATCTTGAAGGCAGCAAGGGAAAAAAAGGAACTAATATACAAGGAGCCCCACAACGATTAGCAACTGAATTATCAATGGAAATGCTCCAAGCCAGAAGAGCATGGCAAAAAATATTCCATGTAATGAGAACCAGAGGCCTGCAACCAAGAATACCTTACCTAGCAAGGCTCTCAATCAAGATAGAAGGCCAAATAAAGAGCTTCCCAGACTAAAGAAGTCTAAAAGAATATAATTCCACCAAACCAGCTCTGCAAGAGATGGTAAAGGGACTGCTTTAAGGAAAGGAAGGCAAAGAGAAAGAGAGAGGAACACAGGTAGGAAAAAATGGCAATGAATAACTACCTATCGATAATAACCTTAAGTGTAAATGGATTAAAAGCTCCAATCAAAAGACATAGAATAGCTGAATGGATAAGAAAACATGACCCACACAAATGCTGCCTACAAGAGACCCACCTCAGGACAATGGCCTACAGAGACTGAAAGTGAATGGCTGGAAAGAAATATTCCAAGCAAAGAGACTGGAAAAAAGAGCAGGGGTAGGAATACTCAAATCAGACAAAATAGACTTCCAAAGAAGGGCCATAAAGAGAGACCCAGAAGGTCACTTCATAATCCTCAAAGGAAGAATCCACCAAGAAGACATAAACATTGTAAATATATATGCACACAACATACGTGCACCCTAATACATAAAGAAATTCTTGGAGGACTACAAGAAAGATATTGACAGCAACACAATTATAGTAGGGAATTTTAATACCCCACTGTTAAAGATGGACAGATCTTCTAAACAAAATATCAACAAAGATACTGTGGCATTTAACAATACCCTGGATGAAATGGACTTAACTGATATATATTAGAGCCTTTCATCCCAAAGAAGCAAAACACGCATTCTTTTCAAATGCACATGGAACATTTTCAAAGATAGACCACATGATAGGACACAAAACAAGCCTCAACAAATTCAAGAAAATTGAAATCATATCAAGCATTTTCTCTGACCATAAGGGACTGATACTAGAAACAAATCTCAAGGAAAAAACCCCAAAACACTCAAAAACATGGAGATTGAATAGCATACTATTAAAAAATGAATGGCTGAAAAATGAGATCAGAGAAGAAACCAAAAGGTTCTGGAAACAAACGAAAATGAACTCACAACAATCCAAAACCTATGGGACCCAGCAAAGGCAGTCCTGAGAGGGAAGTAGCAATACAGGCCTACCTAAAAAGAATAGAAATAGCTCAAATAAACAACCTAACCATACACCTACAAGAACTCGAGGAACAGCAACTGAGACAACGCAGAGCAAGTAGAAGGAAGGAAAAAAACAATTTCAGAACAGAATTAAATGACATAGAGACTAAAAGCACAATTGTAAAGATCAGCCAATCCCAGAGCTGGTTCTTTGAAAAGATGAACAAAATCGACAAGTCCATAAGCAGGCTCATCAAGAAAAAAAGAGAGAGGACCCATATAAACATAATCAGAAATGAAAGAGGAGAGACTACAATGGATACCACCAAGATAAAAAGGATAATAAAAAATTACTATGAAGAACTGTGTGCCAGAAAATTTGAAATCCTAGATAAAATGGACAAATATACAGAAAAATATAACCTTCCAAAACTCAATGAGGAAGAAGCGCAAAGCCTGAACATACCAGTAATGCCCTATGAAATTGAAAGAGTATTAAAAAAGTTTCCAACACACAAAAACCCTGTACCAGAAGGTATCACAGGAGAATTCTACAGAGCATTTAAGGGGGAGCTAACCCACATCTTCCACAGATTATTTCAAAAAATTCAAGAAGATGGAGGACTCCCGAACTCGTTTTACAAATCCAACATCATCCTAATACCAAAACCAGATAAACACACAACGAAGAAAGAAAACTTCAGGCCAATATCACCGATGAACATAGATGCTAAACTCCTCAACAATATATTGGAAAACCGCATCCATCAATACATTTAAAAGATCATACACCATGAACAACTGGGATTCACCCCAGGGATGCACAGATGGAACAATATTCACAAATCAATAAACATAATGCATCACATCAACAACAGCAAAGACAAAAATCACATGATCATATCAATAGATGCAGAAAAACCATTTCATAAGATACAGCACCCATTTCTGATAAAAACACTCAGCAAAGTGGGAATAAAGGGAGCATTCCTCAACATAATAAAGGCCATATATGAGACACCTACAGCCAACATCATACTCAATGGACAAAAACTTAGAGCTTTCCCACTAAGATCAGGAACAAGACAAGGATGCCGTCTCTCACCACTCCTATTCAACATAGTATTGGAAGTCCTAGCCACAGCAATCAGACAAGAAAAAGTAATAAAGGGCATCCAAATTGGAAAGGAGGAAATGAAACTGTCACTGTTTGCAGATGACATGATAGTATACATGGAAAATCCTACAGACTCCACTGAAAAACTACTTGACCTAATAAATGAATTTGGCAAAACAGCTGGATACAAAGTCAATACTCAGAAATCAAAGCCATTCCTGTATACCAACAATGAAACATCAGAAATAGAAATCAGGAAAAATATCCCATTTGATATAGCAACAAGAAAAAGCACCTAGGAAAAACCTACCCAAGGACATAAAAGACCTATACTCAGAAAACTACACAACACTGAAGAAAGAAATTAAACAAGCCGCAAACAAATGGAAGCATGTACCATGCTCATCGATTGGAAGAATTAACATCATCAAAATGGCCATTCTACCCAAGCAATGTATAGATTCAATGAAATCCCTATTGGAGTACCCATGACATATTTCACAGATATACAACAAACATTTCAGAAATTTATATGGAACCATAAATGACCCCCAAAAGCTATAGCAATTTTGAGAAAGAAGAACAAAGCAGGAGGGATCACAATACCTGACAGCCAACTATATTACAAGGCCACTGTAATCATAACAGCCTGGTACTGGCATCAAAACAGGCACATAGACCAATGGAACAGAACAGAGAGCCCAGAAATAAACCCAAGTCTTTATGGTCAATTAATATTTGACAAAGGAGGTAGGAGCATAAAATGGAGCAAAAATACCCTCTTCAACACTTGGTGTTGGGAGATCTGGACAGCTACATGCAAAAAAATGAAACTCGATCACCAACTTATGCCATACACAAAAATAACATCAAGATTGATAAAAACTTAAATATAAGTCATAAAACCATAAAAGTCCTACAGGAAAACATTATCATGAAGATCTCAGACATTCCACGCAGCAACATCCTCACAGACATGTCCCCTAAAGCAAGGGACATAAAGGAAAGAATAAACAAATGGGACCTCATCAAAATGAAAAGCTTCTGCATGACTATAGAAAACAGCACCAAATTACAAAGAGAACCAACGGCAGGGGAAAACATACTTGCCAATGAAACCTCAGACAAGGGTCTGATCTCCGAAATGTATAAAGACCTCATATGACTCCACTCCAGGAAAACAAACAACCCAATTAAAAAATGGGCAAAGGACTTGAACAGACACTTTTCCAAGGAAGACATACAGAGGGCAAAGAGACATATGAAAAGATGCTCAGCATCACTAGCCATAAGACAGATGCAAATTAAAACAACAATGAGTTACCGTCTCACACTAGTCACAGTGGCCAACATAAATAAATCTACAACAAATGTTGGAGAGGATGCGGAGAAAAGGGAAGCCTAGTGCACTGTTGGTGGGAATTCAGACTGGTGAGGGCACTGTGGAAAACAGTATGGAATTTCCTCAGAAAACTAAAAATGGAAGTGCCCTTTGACCCAGCAATTCCACTGCTGGGATTATACCCTAAGAACCCTGAAACACCAATCCAAAAGAGCCCATGCACCCCAATGTTCATAGCAGCACAATTTACAATAGCCAAGTGCTGGAAGCAACCTCAGTGCCCATCAGCAAATGGTGGATCCAAAAACTATGGTATATTTACACAATGGAATTCTATTCAGCAGAGAGAAAGAAGGAGCTTATGCCCTTCGCAACAGTATGGATGGAACTGGAGAGCATTATACTAAGTGAAATAAGCTAGGTGGTGAGGAACAAATACCATGTGATCTCACCTTTAACTGGAACATAATCAACAAAAGAAAAAAGCAAACAAAATATAACCAGAGCCACTGAAGTTAAGAACAATCTAACAATATCCAGGTGGTAGTGGGGAGGGGACAGTAAGGAGAGGGGATTACAGGAACTACTATAAAGGACACCTGGACAAAATCAAGGGGGAGGGTGGAGGTGGGGGAGAAAGGTGGGTTCAGCTGGGGTGGGGTGGATGGATGGGGTAAAAAGTCATACAACTGTAATTCAATAACAATAAAAAATTTTTAAAAATAAATAAAAATAAGATTAAATGTCAAAGAAATTAAAAGAAATATTAGAACAAATATTGAACTGAATGAGAATAAAACAAGATATGTGAAAATTTGTGGTTCATGTAAAGGAGTGCTAAAGAGAAATTAATACAACCAAATGCTTGCATTTAAAAGGTAGGATCTCAAATGAATGATGATGATTTCTCTCTAAAGAAACTAGGATAAAGGCAAATTAGAAATGAAGAAAAATATAAATATAAATATAAAAGGAGAAATTTTTAATGTTTTTTTAAGATCCCTTTTTGGGGGTTTTTTTGTTTTTTGTTTTTCTTTAATTAATTAATTTATTTTTATTCACTTACAAATGTCGGCATTTTCTCCCCTTCTCTCCATCCAACCCCAGCCAGTCCCACCTCCTTCCCCCACATCTACCCTCCCCCTTTTTAAAATTCTTTTTACTTTTTAAAAAATTTATTTGTTTTTATTTAGTTACAATTGTCGGCATTTTCTCCCCTTCTCTCCATCCCACCCCAGCCAGTTCCTCCTCCCTCCCCCAACTCTACCCTCTCCCTAGATTTTGTCCTTTATAGTAGCTCCTATAGACCCCTCTCCCCAATATCCCTTCCCCACTCCCCTGTGGCTATTAGTACAATGTTCTTAATTTCAATGTCTCTGGTTATATTTTGTTTGCTTTTTTCTTTTGTTGATTATGTTCCAGTTAAAGGTGAGATCATATGGTATTTGTCCCTACCGCCTGGCTTAGTACACTTAGCATAATGCTCTCCAGTTCCATCCATGCTGTTGCAAAGGGTATAAGCTCCTTCTTTCTCTCTGCTGCGTAGAATTCCATTGTGTAAATATACCATAGTTTTTGGATGCACTCGTTTGCTGATGGGCACTTAGGTTGCTTCCAGCACTTGGCTATTGTAAATTGTGCTGCTATGAACATTGGGGTGCATGGGCTCTTTTGGATTGGTGTTTCAGGGTTCTTAGGGTATAATCCCAGCAGTGGAATTGCTGGGTCAAAGGGCACTTCCATTTTTAGTTTTCTGAGGAAATTCCATACTGTTTTCCACAGTGCCCTCAGCAGTCTGCATTCCCATCAACAGTGCACTAGGCTTCCCTTTTCTCCACATCCTCTCCAGCATTTGTTTGTGGATTTGTTTATGTTGGCCACTCTGACTGGTGTGAGATGGTACCTCATTGTGGTTTCAATTTGCATCTGTCTTATGGCTAGTGATGCTGAGCATCTTTTCATATGTCTCTGAGCCCTCTGTATGTATTCCTTGGAGAAGTGTCTGTTCAAGTCCTTTGCCCATTTTTAAATTGGATTGTTTGTTTTCCTGGAGTGGAGTCATATGAGGTCTTTATACATTTCGGAGATCAGACCCTTGTCGAGGTATCATTGGCAAGTATGTTTTCCCCTATCGTTGGTTCTCTTTGTAATTTGGTGCTGTTTTCTATAGTCATGCAGAAGCTTTTCATTTTGATGAGGTCCCATTTGTTTATTCTTTCCTTTATGTCCCTTGCTTTAGGGGACATGTCTGTGAGGATGTTGCTGCGTGGAATGTCTGAGATCTTCATGATAATGTTTTCCTGTAGGACTTTTATGGTTTTATGACTTATATTTAAGTTTTTATCAATCTTGATGTTATTTTTTGTATGGCATAAGTTGGTGATTGAGTTTCATTTTTTTGCATGTAGCTGTCCAGATCTCCCAATACCACTGGTTGAAAGAGCTATTTTTGCTCTATTTTATGCTCCTACCGTCTTTGTCAAATATTAATTGACCATAAAGACTTCGGTTTAATTCTGGGCTTTCTGTTCTATTCCATTGGTCTATGTGCCTGTTTTTATGCCAGTACCAGGCTGTTTTGGTTACAGTGGCCTTGTAATACAGTTGGCTATCAGGTATTGTGATCCCTCCTGCTTTGTTCTTCTTTCTCAATATTGCTGCAGCTATTCGGGGTCGTTTTGGTTCCATATGAATTTCTGAACTGTTTGTTGTATATCTGTGAAATATGTCATTGGTACTTTAATAGGAATTGCATTGAATTTATAAATCACTTTGAGTATTATGGCCATTTTGATGATGTTAATTCTTCCAATCCATGAGCATGGTACATGCTTCCATTTGTTTGTGTCTTCCTTAATTTGTTTCTTCAGTGTTGTGTAGTTTTCTGAGTATAGGTCTTTTATCTCCTTGGGTAGGTTTATTCCTAGGTACTTTATTTTTCTTGTTGCTATATCAAGTGGGATTTTTTTCTTGATGTCTGTTTCTGCAGTTTTGTTGTTGGTATACAGGAATGGCTTTGATTTCTGAGTATTGACTTTGTATACAGCTGTTTTGTCAAATTCATTTATTAGGCGAAGTAATTTTTTTTGGAGTCTATAGGATTTTCCATGTACACTATACTGTCATGTGCAAACAGTGACAGTTTCATTTCCTCCTTTCCAAATTGGATGCCTTTTATTTCTTTTTCTTGTCTGATTGCTGTGGCTAGGACTTGCAATACTATGTTGAATAGGAGTAGTGAGAGAGGGCACCCTTGTCTTGTTCCTGATCTTAGTGGGAAAGCTCTAAGTTTTTGTCCATTGAGTATGATGTTGGCTGTAGGTGTCTCATATATGGCCTTTATTATGTTGAGGAATGCTCCCTTTATTCCCACTTTGCTGAATGTTTTTATCAAAAATGGGTGCTTTGCCTTATCAAATGCTTTTTCCGCATCTATTGATATGATCATGTGATTTTTGTCTTTGCTGTTGTTGATGTGATGTATTATGTTTATTGATTTGCGAATATTGTACCATCCTTGCATCCCTGGGATGAATCCCACTTGGTCATGGTGCATGATCTTTTTAATGTATTGGTGGATGAGGTTTGCCAATAGTTTTTTGAGAATTTAGCGTCTATGTTCATTAGCCATATTGACCTGAAGTTTTCTTTCTTCATTGTGTCTTTATCTGGTTTTGGGATTAGGATGAAGCTGGCTTCATAAAAAGAGTTTGGGAGTCTTCCATCAGTTTATATTTTTTCGAATAGTCTATGAAGGATAGGGGTTAGCTCTTCTTTAAATGGTTTGTAGAATTTTCCTGTGAAACCATTTGGTCCAGGGCTTTTGTGTGTTGGGAGTTTTTTGATGACTGTTTCAATTTCATCTGCTGTTATGGGTCTTTTCAGGTTTTCTGCTTCTTCTTCATTGAGTTTTGGAAGATTGTTGCGAACCACCCTGCCTGGTTTCAGAGGCTGTAACCCCTCATTTTTAAGGCTGAGTCAGAGTTGGGACCATAAGCCACTAAGGAGACAAAGCTTGTCTCCCTGGCAGGTGTACCACCTCCACCCACTTCATCCTTCTTCCCCCTGAGCTTGGCCAGGTAGTCAATGACGGGTAAGAATCCTCAAGGGAGGATCAACCTAAGACAGGCTCTGGTCATGAAAGGGGCCTGCAGGTAAGGACTCGGGGTGCTGTGGAAAAAGGGGATGATGGACCCTCGCCCCTCGGCTTTGAAATAGCCTGAGTCCTCGTTCTGTCTGCAAGAAGTCTCCTAATCTCTTGGCTGCCTCACTTCCCTTGCCTGACTTAAGCCTGAAGAAATAACAGAGGGCAGTGCAGTCCTGTGCTGGGAGGGCGGATTCCCTGGGGAATCAGGCCTAAGAAAAAAATACATACATTCCTGTGAAACCTACTTAATTTGTACCCTCAGCTTAAAAGATAAGGGTCCAGACCTGAGATGAGTCTGGCGCCTAAAGTTTTATGGCCCTCTAACTAATTGGCTGTAACTCAGAATAAGCCCTCAAAGTTCTCTGTAAATCATGTATTGTTTAACCCTTACTGGCTGACAATGATTGATGAGCTTTACCTGTATTCCTATGTGAATGCACCTAATAAAAGCCCCTAGAGAGAGGCTCTGGGCCCTTCTCCCCTTGAGAGAAGCAGCCACCTTTCCTCCCCAAGCAGATCATGTCTTGGTAGTCTTTTTCTTCATCTGTGGCGGAACCTGGGGGGCTGCGTTAAAGCCCTCTGACAGAAGATTATATTGTTCTAGAAATGTGTCCATTTCACCTAGGTTTTCAAATTTTGGCATACAGTTCTTTATAGTAATTTCTTACAATCCTTTGTATTTCTGTGGCATCAGTTGTAATCTCTCCTCTTTCATTTCTGATTGTGTTTATTTGGATCCTCTCTCTTTTTTTCTGGATGACCCTACTTAAAGGCTTGTTGATTTTTTTTCTGTATTCAAAGAAGCAGCTCCTGGATTCATTGATCCTTAGAATTGTGCTTTTAGTCTCTATGTCATTTCACTCTGTTCTGCAGTTGGTTATTTTCTTCCTTCTACTTTCTCTGGTATGTCTTTGTTGTTGTTCCTCGAGTTTTTGTAGGTGTAGGGTTAGGTTGTTTGTTTGAAATGTTTCTATCTTTAAGGCAGGCCTGTATTTCTATGAACTTCCCTCTCAGGAATGCCTTTGTTGAGTCCCATAGGTTTTGGGTTGTTGTGAGTTCGTTTTCATTTGTTTCCGGAAAGTTTTTTATTTCTTCCCTAATCTCGTTCTTCACCCATTCTATGTTTAATAGCATGCTATTCAGTCTCCATGATATTGAGTGTTTTGGGTTTTTTCCTTTGGGGTTGGTTTCTAGTTTCAGTCCCTTGTGGTGAGAGAAAATGGTTGATATGATTTCAATGTTATTGAATGTGTTGAGGCTTGCTTTGTGTCCTATCGCGTGGCCTATCTTTGAAAATGTTCCATGTACCCTTGAAAAAATGTGTATTTTTCTTCTTTGGGATGAAAACTCTGTATATATCAGTTAAGTCCAAATCATCTAATGTATTATTAAGTGACACAATATCCTTGTTGGTATTTTGTTTGGACGATCTGTCCATCTTTGGCTTTGGGGTGTTAAAATCCCCTACTATAATTTTGTTGCTGTCAATATCCTTCTTGAAGTCTTCCAAAATTTTCTTTATGTATTTCGGTACTCCTATGTTTGGTGCGTATATATTTACAATGTTTCTGTCTTCTTGGTGGATTCTTCCTTTTAGTATTATGAGATGACCTTCTAGGTTTTCTTTTAATTTTTTAACAAATAGTGTATACTTTCTTCCCCAAATTTGCAGATATCATGCTGTTATTGATTCTAATTTTATATTGTAGCCCATAAGCTACTCTGTATGATTTCAATAGTTTTAAATTTATGGAGACTTGTGTTATCGCCCATTAAGATAGCAGGTTTCTCTTGTCCCTTATATGTAGCACTGAACAATTTGCAGAGACTGGTTTCCCGGGATTGTTCATAGCATAGGAAAGGGGGGAGGCAACAGTTTACAGCTGGTGTTGCTTTGTGAGGTTGGGAATAAGCATAGAACTTAAGTTTGTTTCCTGGATAAGGGGGCCCCAGTCCGTAGAAATTCAGAGTACCCTCTGTAAAGCCAAATTCTTTCTTCTACTGAGTGATAAAAACCCAGAAAATCCTAGTCTTTTGGTTAGATAGCAACAAAGAAAAGGAGTGGCTGTCTACTTATGGCTGGCACTGTTCTGGAAGAATTAGAAAAATAACAGATCGAACGCTTTCCTTCAGGAAACTAGGAAGGAAGTTAAGAGGCCCATGTCCTTGGATGGAACTGGAGAGCATTATGTTAAGTGAAATAAGCCAGGTGGTGAGGGACAAATACCATATGATCTCACCTTTAACTGGAACATAATAAATAGAAAAAAGAAAAAAGCAAACAAAATATAACCAAAGACATTGAAGTTAAGAACAATCTAACAATGGGCAGGGTGGAGTGGGGAGGGGACAGTGAGGACAGGGGATTACAGGAACTACTATAAAGGACACATGGACAAAATCAAGGGGAAGGGTGGAGTTGGGGGAGGGAGGGGCGCTTGGCTCAGGTGGGGTGGAGGGATGGGAAGAAAAGGCACACAACTGTAATTGAATAACAATAAAAAATTTAAAAAATTAAAAAAAAGAAATCAAAAATATTAAAAAAAAAAGAGGCCCATGTCTTTAAAGCGTACAGTTTGAAGTATCTTGCTTCATATTGAGCACTGTTGACTGGTGAAGGTCTCTCCCAGTGAAAACCAGCTCATAAAGACAAGGAGAGGAAGCTGTAATGTACTGACAAAAACCCAAACCTATTAGGAACATAAAGGATCACGAAACATGTCACAATTCAAGGAGGAAAACAAATCTTCAGTAACCAGTCCTAAAGATATGGAGATCTGTGAGTTGCCTGACAATTCAAGACAATCATCTTTAGAAAGCTCATTGAGTTACAAGAGAACATTATAGGCAGCTAAGTGAAATCGGGAAAGCAATATTTGAACAAAATGAGACTATCAACAAAGAGATAGATATGGTAAAAACAAAAAAAGGAGCCAAACAGAAATATTGGAGTTGAATATTACAGTAATTGAACTGAAAAGTTCACCAGAAGGGGTTCAAAAACAGAAATGATCAAGGAGAAGAAGGAATCAATGAATCCGATGACATGTCATTTGAATTTATACTGGTAAGAGGAGCAGAAATATAAAAGAATGGTATAGAGTGGACAAAGCCTAAGATATTATCAGACTCCATCAAGAAAACTAAAATATATGTCATGGTAGATCCAAGAGAGAGACAAGAGAGAAAGAAAGGAGCATTAAGCCTATTTTAAGAAATGGTGGCTGAAAATGTCCCATATCTCAGGAAGAAAATCAATATCCAGAATCATGAGTTCATAGTACTCCACATAAGTTTAACTGAAAGAGATTTACAGTGAGACACATTATAACCACATTGTTTAATATCAACGACAAAGAGAGAATTTTGAATGCAGCAAAACAAAAGTGACTCTTCTTATACAAGGGGGTTCCCAGAAGACTGTCAGTGGATTTTTTGGCAGGAAGCTTACAGTGCCAGGAAGAGGTGGGATTATATATTTTAAGGCTAAAAGAGAAAAATTGCCAAACAAAAATGCTGTACATGGCAAGCTGTCCTCCAGAAATAAAGGAGAGATAAAGCTTTTCCCAGACAAACAAAAGCTGAGGGAGTTCATCGCCACTAGTCCTGCCTTATAATAAATGCTAAAGAAAGTTTTCAAACTGAAACAAGAAGATACTGATTAATTGAATGAAAAGTATAGAAGTATAAAACTCACAGGTAAAGGTAAATATATAGTTAAATATAGAATAGGCTAATACTGCGATGATGGTGCATAAATCACTTTCAAACCCTTAGTAAAAGTTAAAAGGCAAAAGTAATACAATTAACTAATTAAATTAATATAGATAAACAAAATAAAAAAATATAAATTATGAAATCAATAATATAAAGTAAGTGTGGGGATGAAAAAGCAAAATTGTAGGATTTTTTTATGTGAAATAGGAGACATTACAAATGATAGCACAGAAATGTAAAGAATCAGTTCCACCCAAGATGGAGGCTTAGGCAGATACTCTTCTCTTCCTCACACAACCAAAAGGAGGATAACAACCAATCTGAAATCAATAAACAACCAAAAGCACCAGGAAATCAAACTGCAAGAAACTCCAACTACAAAGGACTTAAAGAAAAAATCAACCAGAACTACCAGACCAGTAAGTTGCTGGACCACTCAGGCCAACTCAGAAAAACTGAGGAGACACAGCGGACCTTGGGGGAGGAGCTGGCTGCTGAGCTTGGTGGGCTGCGCATGAAGGGCTGACTTAAGGGGACTCAGAGATGGCTGTGGTTGATGGTGGTTGCAGCGGTAGGAGAAGCTCCCAGTCTTACATGAGAGTCCATTGAAAAGGGTGCTAGAGATGAACAGGCCAGCCGCACTGTTCCTTCTCTGGCAACTCCCCCACAGGCAGCACCACAGAGCAGCAAAGAGGGTTGCCCTGCTGGGGTGAATTCCCTAGGCCCCACTGCCTTACAGCATATCAGCTGTGCCAAGACAAAGAAATATGGCTCAAATGAAAGAACAGAGCATAATCTCAGAAACAGACCTAAGTGATGAGGAGATTGCCAACCTACCTGATGGAGAGAATTTAAAGCCCTGGTGGTAATCAACATGCTCACAGATCTGATCGACCTAGGTCAAAAAAATGAAAAAACAAAACAAAACAAAACAAATGAAGGATACCCAAAGTGAAATAAAGCAGAATGTTCAGGGAACCAACAGTGACAGGAAGGAAATCAGGACTCAAAGAAATGATTTGGAATAAAAGGAAAAAATAAATATCTATCCAGAACAAAATGAAGAAGCAAGAATTCAAAAAAGTGAAGAGAGACTTACAAACCTCTGGGACAACCTGAAGCATTCCAATATCCAAATTGTAGGGGTGCCAGAAGGAGGAGAGGAAGAGCAAAAAATTGAAAACTTATTTAAACAAATAATGAAGGAAAACTTCCCCAATCTGGTGAAGGAAATAAACTTCCAGGAAGCCCAGAGAGTCCCAAAGAAGTTGGACGCAAAGAGGAACACACCAAGACACATCATCATTAAGTTGCCCAAGATTAAAGATAAAGAGAGAATCCTAAAAGAAGCAAGAGGAAAGGAGAGAGTTACCTACAAAGGAGTTCCCATAAGACTGTCAGCTGGTTTCTCAAAAGAAACCTTACAGGGAAGAAGGGGCTGGCAAGAAGTATTCCAAGTCATGAAAGTCAAGGACCTACATCCAAGATTACTGTATCCAGCAAAGCTATCATTTAGAATGGAAGGGCAGATAAAGTGCTTCCAAGATAAGGTCAAGTTAAAGGAGTTCATCATAACCAAGCCCTTATTATATGAACTGTTAAAGGGACTTATCTAAGAAAAAGAAGATCAAAAACTAATGAACAGTAAAATGACAACAAACTCACAACTGTCAACAAATGAACCTAAACAAAAAGAAAAATGACAAAAACAAAAACTAAGCAAACAACTACAACAGGAACAGAATCAGAGAAATGGACATCACACGCAGGGATTTCAGTGGGGAGGCTGGAGGGAGGAATAGGGAAGAAGAAGCATGGTTAGTAGGCATAAGGTAGATGGGAGAGATAAAAATGGTATGGGAAACAGAGGACTCAAAGAACTTATATGTACAACCCATGGATATGATCTAAGGGGTGGGGGAGAATGCTGAAGGGTTGGGGTGCTGGGGCAGAGGAGGGAGAGAGGGGGAAATTGGGAAAACTGTAATAACATAATCAATAAAAATGTTTTTAAAAGAAATATAAAGAATCATAATGATTACTATGAAAAATTATATGCCAAAGCTTCCAATCAAGATGGTTGTGAAGGTAAATATAGTATAGGCATCCTCCTATAATCATGTCAAAATTGAAGCTCAGCTATGGAACAACCATAATTCAGAACTACCTAACATCTAGCTGATTGGAGGTCCTACAACTAAGGATATAAAGAAGCCACATCTCAGACAGGCAGAGATGCAAAACAGGCTGGTCCCACACCTACATGTGGTGAATACAAATTGAAATGGATATCTCAACTGTGGAGGTTCCCACTGAGAAGTGAGGGTTCCCAGACCACTCCATGCAGGATCCCGCATCCAAAGGTTCCAGTGCTGGGAATAGAAATCCCCATAATGGTATAAAAACCGAGGGCTGAGTGAGACTGAGGTTTTCTAGAGTCCCAGGTGTTCCTCTTAAAGGACCCCCAAAGTAAGTGCTTTTGGGGGTCCTTTAATTATGATGTCCTTTAATTATGATGGGGTATTTTAATTATGATGTCTTTTGGTGTGGGCCTCTTGGGGTTCATCTTGTTTGGGACTCTCTGTGCTTCTTGGACTTTTATGTCTATTTCCTTCACCTGGTTAGGGAAGTTTTCTGTCATTATTTTTTCACATAGTTTTTGAATACCTGGCTCACTCTCTTCTTGTGAAACTCCCATGATGTGAATATTGGTACTCTTGAAGTTGTTCCAGAGGCTCCTTATACCCTCCTCATTTCTTGGATTCTTTCTCTCTCTCTTTTTTATTCCTGTTCTAATAGGGTGTGTTTTTGCTTCCTTAGCTTCCAAATCTCTGATTTGATCCTGTGTTTCATCTACTCCACTGTTGATTCCCTGTAATGGAATCACTTCAGTTCATGTATATTTCATTTCTTGTGTGTGTGTGTGTGTGTGTGTGTGTGTTCTAGTTCTGGTTTTGTTTCCTATCTCTTTGAAGTTCTCATTGAGTTCATCTACTCTTACCCTAAGTTCATTCAACATCCTGATAACCAGCATTCCAAATTCTGCATCAAGTAGATTGCTTGCCTCCATTTTGTTTAGTTGATTTTCTGGAATTTCCTTCGGTTCTTTAATTTGGGACATGTTTCTTTGTCTCCTCATATTGGAAGCCTCCCTATATTGGTTTCTATGCATTGGATAGAGCTGCTACATCTCCCAGACTTGGTAGAGAGGCTTGATGTGGTAGGTGCCCTATAGGATGCAGTGGCACAGCCTCCCTGTTCACCCAAGCTCAGCACTCCTGGCAACCTCTGCCATGTGGGCTGTGTATACCCTCCTGTTCTTGTTGAGCCTTGATTACTGTTGGCATGGCAATGGGAGGGATTTACCCCCAGGCTAACCTTCTGCAAAGACTGGCTTTAACTACCAACCACCATGGAGGTTCAGCTGTGCAGGTGCTCACCCTAGGAAGCAGAACCTTCTGGTGTCTGCTGAATCTGCCCCTTGAATGTGTCACCTGTGGAGGTGCTTGGGTAGTGTTTCAACATGAGCTGAAGCTGTCCACTGGGTGCACTGGTTCTTGGGCCTCCCAGGAGATGCAGTCCAAACTCAGTCACCACTTAAGCCTTGCCCATGGCCACTTGGTATAAGCTGCAAAGCAATCTATAGATGGCTGCTAATTGTGCTGGGCTTGTAGGTGCCCAGGAGAGGCCAGATTGCAAACCAATGCCAGCTTCTGCTAGTGCCTGGCCTGTGACCACTTAGCAAGAGGCATGGACCTGAGACTGGATACTGCCTGGTTGAGAAAATTTAGGAAAGTCTGAAACATGAGCTAAGACAGGCAATTTGTATAGAAAAGCCACTGGAAACAACTTGGGTTGGCCCACATGCTGGGTGTGGTGGGGTGTCAGGGATGGGGCAAGCAGTGATGGCAAGCAGTGATGGGACTCAGATATGGCACTCACCTGCCACCTCTGTGGAAGAAGGACTCAAAAAAGGAATGATGACCTCTGTCAATACCTTTTTTTTGGGAGAAAGCTGCCCCTCCAGGTCTTGCCCTGATGCCAGACAATTCCTCCCTTTATGTCCCTGGTGCCTTCGCAGCTGCTGTCCCAACACTGGAGCTCAGAGTGAGTAAAGCAAAGATTAAAGACAAAGAGAGAATCTTCAAAGCAGCAAGAGAAAAGCATTTAGTTACCTTCAAGGGAGCTCTCAAAAGACTGTCAGCTGATTTCTCAATAGAAACTTTGACAGCCTGAAGGGATTGGCAAGAAATATTGAAAGTGATGAAAAGCAAGACCTACAACCATGATTACTCTACACGACAAAGCTATCATTTAGAATGTTTTAAAAATATATTTTATTGATTATGCTATTACAGTTGTCCCATTATTTTATCCCCTTTATTACCCTTGCCTTTCATGCCCCCTCCCACCAGCAATCCCTCCACCTTAGTTCATGTCCATAGGTCCTACATATAAGTTCTTTGGCTTCTCCATTTCCTATAGTATTCTTAACCTCCTCCTATCTATTTTGTACCTACCATTTATGCTTTTTATTCCCTGTACCTTCTCCCTTATACTCCCCCATTCCCTCCCCACTGATAACCCTTCATGTGGTCTCCTTTTCTGTGATTCTGTTCCTGTTCTAGTTAGCTTGGTTTTTGTTTTTAGTTCCAGTTGTTTTTAATTGTGAGTTTGTTGTCATTTTACTGTTCATAGTTTTGATCTTCTTTTTCTTAGATAAATCCCATTAACAGTTCATATAATAAGGGCTTGGTTATGATGAACTCCTTTAACTTGACCTTATCTTGGAAGCACTTTATCTGCCCTTCCATTCTAAATGATAGCTTTGCTGGATACAGTAATATTGAATGTAGGTCCTTGCCTTTCATGACTTGGAATACTTCTTGCCAGCCCCTTCTTGCCTGTAAGGTTTGTTTTGAGAAATCAGCTGATAGCCTTATGGGCACTCCTTTGTAGTTACTGTTTCCTTTCCTCTTGCTGCTATTAAGGCTCTTTCCTTATCTTTAACGTTGGGTAATGTAATTATGATGTGCTTGGTGTGTACTTCCTTGGGTCCAACTTCTTTGGGACTCACCGAGCTTCCTGGACTTCCTGGAAGTCTATTTCCTTTGCCACATCAAGGAAGTTCTCCTTCATTATGTTTTCAAATAAGTTTTTAATTTCTTGCTCTTTATTTACTCCTTCTGGCACCCCTATGATTCAGATGTTGGGGTATTTAAAGTTGTCCTGGAGGTTCCTAAGCCTCTCCTAATTTTTTAACATTCTTGTTTCTTCATTGTGTTCTGGTTGAATGTTTACTTATTCCTTTTGCTCCAAATTGCTGACTTGAGTCCTGGTTTCCTTTCCTTCACTGATGGTTCCCTGTATATTATTCTTTATTTCACTTCGCATAGCCTCCACTTTTTACTCTATTTTGTGACCATACTCAACCATTTCTGTGATTATCCTGATTACCAGTGTTTTGAACTCTGCATCTGATAGGTTGGCTATATCTTCATTACTTAGTTTTATTTTTGGAGTTTTGATCTGTTTTTTCACTTTGGCCATTTTTTCTTTTTTGTCTCTGCACACCTGTTACATCTATAGGGCAGAGCCTTAGGTATTCTCCAGGGTGGGTTAACCCTGTGTTGTGGCACTGTATGTGGGGGGAGGTGTTAGAGAGGGAACAATGCTGCTTGCTGGGCTCTCTGCCAACTTTCAGTCACTTCCCCCGCTATCCACAAGCAAATTGTGCCCTTCTGGGCTGATTCCCAGTTGGGTGGGTTTATGTATGTTCTAGGATTATATGGGTCTCTCCAAAGAACTCTTGTGTGAGGCTGGGAATTTCTCCTGCCACTGAAACCCCTACAGGTTATTCCTGTCAGAATTTTTGAGGCTTTGTTTCCCCATACTGGAACCCTGGATTGTACAATGTGTCTTGCTCCACAGTTTTTTATCCCAGTTTACCTGCATGCAAATGTGGGATTGCCTGGTCTGCCAGTCACTGCCCCACCTGCCTGGTGCTCCAGCTACCACCTTGCCTCATGTCCTCTCTGCCCTGGCTGCTTGTCTCCACCTCTCCTACCAGTCTGGATGAATGTTTCTTCTTTAACTATTTGACTGTTGGACTTCCATACAGTTTGATTTTCTGGCAGTTCTGGTTGTTTTTTGTTTTTAAATATGTTGTTGTTGTTCTTTTGGTTGTGCGATGAGGCAAAGTGTATCTACCAATGCCTTGGCTGGAAGTTGCTATCATTTAGAGCTTCCCAGAGGAGAGAAAAGCTAAAGGACTTTATTGTTGGGAACCGCCCTGCCTGGTTTCAGAAGCTGTAACCTCCCATGGTTAAGGCTGAGTCAGAGTTGGGACCATAAGCCACTAAGGAGACAAAACTTATCTCCCTGGCAGGTGTGCCACCTCTGCCCACTTCACCCTGCTTGGCCCTGAGCTTGACCAGTTAGCCAATGACAGGTAAGATTCCTCAAGGGAGGATCAACCTAAGACAGGCATTGTCACAGAAGAGTCCCGCAGGGAAGGACTCAAGGGGCTATAGAAAAAGGGGGTGATGGACCCTCGCCCCTTGGCTTTGAAATAGCCTGAGTCCTCATTCTGTCTGCAAGAATTCTCCTAATCTCTTGGCTGCCTTACTTCCCTTGCCTGACTTAAGCCTGAAGCAATAACAGAGGGCAGTGCAGTTCTGTGCAGGGAGGGGCAGATTTCCTGGGGAATCAGGCCTAAGAAAAAAATACATACATTCCTGTGAAACCTACTTAATTTGTACCCTCAGCTTAAAAGATAAGGGTCCAGACCTGAGATGAGTCTGGCGCCTAAAGTTTTATAGCCCTCAAAGTTCTCTGTAAATCATGTATTGTTTAACCCTTACTGGCTGACAATGATTGATGAGCTTTATCTGTATTCCTGTGTGAATGAACCTAATAAAAGCCCATGGAGGGAAAGGCTCTGGGCCCTTCTCCTTTGAGAGATCGGCTACCTCTCCTCCCCAAGCAGATCATGTCTTGGTAGACTTATTCTTCATCCATGGTGGATGGGGGCTGTGATAAAGCTCCCCAACAGTTTATCATCACCAAACCAGTATTACATGAAAAGTTAAAAGCTCTTCTTTATGAAAAAGAAGAAAAAAGATAAGAGTTTGAATAATAAAATGGCAATAAATACATATCTATCAACAATTGAATATAAAAACAAAACAAATATAGGAGAACAAAAGAAGACCCATAGATACAGAAAACATTTGACAGTTGCTAGGTGGGTGACAAAGGTGAAGGAATTAAGAAGTACAAATTAGTAGTTACAGAATAGTTGTGAGAATTAAAGTACAGCATAGACAATATAGTCAGTAATATTCTAATAACTATGTATGGTGTCAGATGTCTAATTACTAGGTTGTACACCTGAAATTAATATAACATTGTATGACTACTGTAACTAAAAATTCCATATTTAAAGTCAAAAAAGAAAAAAATATATTCCAACAAATTAGATAACCTAGAACAAATGGGCAAATTCTTAGAAACATATGACCTACCATAACTGAATTTTGAATAAATGTGAAATTTGAACAGAAATTAAATCAGTTATCAAAAACTGTCCAACAAAGAAAAATCTAGGACTAGATGGCCTTACTGGTCAAATCTACTAAATATTTTTTTTAAGTATATTTTATTTATTATGCTATTACAGTTTTCCTAATTTTACCCCCTTATCCAACCCTCGACCCTGCACCTCCCAACCCTCCAGCATTCCTCCTACCTTAGGTCATGTCCATGGTTTGTATTTATAAGCTCTTTTAATTCTCTGTTTCCTATACCATTTTTTGACCTCTCCCGTCTATTTTATGCCTACCAATTATGCTTCTTAATCCCTGTACCTTTTCCTCCTTATTCCTCCCTTTCCCCTCCCCACTGAAAATCCTCTATGTGGCATCCATTTCTCTGATTCTGTTCCTGTTCTAGTTGTTTGCTTAGTTTTTCTTTTTGTTGTTTTTCTTTTCTTTCTTTCTTTCTTTCTTTCTTTCTTTCTTTCTTTCTTTCTTTCTTTTTTTTAGGTTCATTTGTTGACACTTGTGAGTTTGTTGTCATTTTACTGTTCATAGTTTTTGTTCTTCTTCTTTTCCTAAGTCACTTTAACATTTCATATAATAAGGGCTTGGTGATGATGAACTCCTTTAACTTGACCTTATCTGGGAAGCAGGAGGAGGTGGTTAGAGGGATTGGTTTCACTTTTCTCCCTTCCTGAGCCACACTCTTCACTGTTGTCCAGCCTCCAGTCCAGTTCCTCAGGGTCCTTCTGCTCCCACCTAGGCTTTTAGTCCACCAGTTGTGCTGTCCTTGAGGTGCACCAATTAGGGGCAACTCTCACTCCACCTTCTTGCTCTTTGCTGTCCTAGATGCTAGGGGCTTCGGTGCTCCTTCAGGGTAGTTCAGCCCCGTACTGGGTCAAGTCTTTCCGGGGACTGCAGTCTCCCCTAGTCCTGCAGCTCCCATCTGCTGGTCATTCTGCCTTCCTCCTAGAGAGCCAGTAGGCCCTGCAGGGCTCTGTGCGTAAGTTCTAGGTGGGAGATGTTCAGTCCCAGTGCTTTAGGTGTGGTCGCCCTCGGGCAGACAGGCCGTTGATCGGGTGGCACACTGATTCCCGGCTTTGGGCCTGTGCACCCAGGCAGCTGGGCTGCTGATTGGGGTGCACACCCACCTGGGGTTTCAGGTGTGGGCTCCCAGGCCGCTGATCTGGGTGCACACCAATCGGGCTTCAGGTGTGTGCTGGGGCTGCTTATCTGGCATTCACAGTCCAGGGGCTGAGGGGGTAGGGGTGCAAGAGGCCACGACTGCTGCGGAGAGTTCTCTAAACAGCCGCTGAATGCCTCTATTTTCTCTTTTTCTTTTTGAGAAATTCCTCCTATTCAAGGCCCCCTGGTCCAAACAAGAACCTGGCTTCTCACACAGCCCCACCTGGCTCTCTCCCAAGAATACTGCAGCAGAACTTGTGCCCTGGCCGGGGGCTTCCACTGCCCTGGTCTCCGCACTGGTCCCAGGGACCTTATTGTCCTTAAGCACTCTTCTTACCATCTGATTTTTCAATGTCCTCTACAATCTTTGGTCTCTGATCTTCATATATGCTGCAATGCCATTGGCTGTTTGCTCTGTTCCTCAGATCATTTAGGCATTTGACTGGTGTGGAGGCGCAGTGAACTCTGCTCCCACCTATCTTGCCACCATCTTCTTATTTCCCTGGTTTATGTATTCATGAAAGAACTTTTTATTGAGTACCTAGCATATTCAGGCACTGTGCTATGCTGGAAATTTTGATATGTGGATTTCTGAATTACAAGGCAAATTGAGTTTATAATCTCACACTATTTCTTAAATTAAAGGTGTGGGATTGATTGAGAAGGGGTAAAACCTTGAAAATCAAAATGGGGAAATATTGGCAGATTTCAATAAAACTAAGAAACTGAAATATCTAAGTTCTTCCATCCTTTTTACTTGTGGAATCATCTTTTATTTCTGTAGCTAAAGAAATTTGTCTCTGCTTAGCTTTAAAAAATTGTACTCGCCTCTCCTGAGTTTATCACCATACAGGGGACTGCTGAGAATCCTCAATTTCTGCCCTGTCCTTCCCACATTACTCTAGTCCTAAAATCAGGCTCAGGTCCCAGCAATCTCCAGTGAGTCAGGGATAAAGTAGGATTCATGAGAAGATGCAGCACATGCTAAAATAATTGCAAATTTTACATATTTATATCAATAGAAATCTGGAACACATGTATGGGAATGAATTCAAAGGGTGTTGGACCAGATGGAAAGAGTATTATATTGGATTGCGCCACATTTAATGATATTGTGGCACTAAGCAATGATTCTGTGTTCAATATGTTAGCTCTGATGGCTGGTAGTGACTGTAATACTTTGCTTTAATTGGTTGACTGCGAACGTAGACCCAAAGCTAGCATACATAAAATGAGGTCGATCTGCCAGAAACTCCTTAGTTTATTATAGATGATAGTATTCTTTTTTTTAGTATTCTTTTTAGTATTTATTTTATTTTTTATTGTTGTTCAAGTACAGTTGTCTCCATTTCCCCCCTGCCCTGCCCTACCTGTAGCAGACAATTTTTCCTCCCTGTTATTCTTATTCAGTTATGATTTGCTTTCCTTGTTACTCAAGGACTGTCTTTTGTCTTTATGGCCAAAAATATTGTAGTAGGGGAAGGAAATGGTAATTTATAGACAGAGATGTCACCCCCAAGTGACCCATTAACTATTTTTAGCTTTAGTAATCCTGGGAAAACCAAAATGATTCTAGCAGACAATTCCCATAACAGATTATCTGGCTGGCAATACCAAATCTCTGCAGTTCTACTTGGTCACTACCCAAGCATAATTAGTGCTGTTAATTAACTGCTTTTACAATGGCAGCATTTTGTGTAACTCTTCGCACAGGGGAGAATTATGCAACAGACAGAAACATTCTGAATAGTTTCGACTTCCTGAAGATGCACTTACCTTATGTCCTGAGGCAAAGAAGCAAAATTTTCCTTGTTTATTGCATTTTAGTATTAAAAATATACATGGACTCTGGGAAGATGGTGGCGATATAGGTGGGAGTGTGTCGGGGGGCTTTAACGCAGCCCCCTGATCTGCCACGGATGAAGAAAAAGACTACCAAGACATGATCTGCTTGGGGAGGAAAGGTGGCCGCTTCTCTCAAAGGAGAAGGGCCCAGAGCCTCTCTCTCCAGGGGCTTTTATTAGGTTCATTCGCATAGGAATACAGATAAAGCTCATCAATCATTGTCAGCCAGTAAGGGTTAAACAATACATGATTTACAGAGAACTCTGAAGGCTTATACTGAGTTACAGCCAATTAGTTAGAGGGCTATAAAACTTTAGGCGCCAGACTCATCTCAGGTCTGGACCCTTATCTTTTAAACTGAGGGTACAAATTAAGTAGGTTTCACAGGAATGTATGTATTTTTGTTAGGCCTGATTCCCCAGGGAATCTGCCCCTCCCAGCACAGGACTGCACTGCCCTCTGTCATAGTTTCAGGCTTAAGTCAGGCAGGGGAAGTAAGGCAGCCAAGAGATTAGGAGACTTCTTGCAGACAGAATGAGGACTCAAGCTATTTCAAAGCCAAGGGGCGAGGGTCCATCACCCCCTTTTTCCACAGCCCCCCGAGTCCTTCCCTGTGGGCCTCTTCTGTGACAATGCCTGTCTTAGGTTGATCCTCCCTTGAGGATTCTTACCCATCATTGGCTAACTGGCCAAGCTCAGGGCCAAGCAGGGTGAAGTGGGCAGAGGTGGCACACCTGCCAGGGAGACAAGTGTCTCCTTAGTGGCTTATGGTCCCAACTCTGACTCAGCCTTAACCACGGGAGGTTACAGCCTCTGAAACCAGGCAGGGCGGTTCCCAACAGGAGTGGAGTCCAGTTCCCCTGCACAAGGGTGAAATACCTAGCCAATCTAATGAGGAACAAAGCAAACAGCCCACAGTACCCCAGCATTTATGAAGATAGGAGACCAAAAAGTATAGAGGACACTGAAAAAAACACAGTAAGGGGATTGCTTCAGGACAATAAGGTCCCTGGGACCAGTGGGGGACCAGAGCTGCTGTAGCCCCAAGCCCAGCACCCACCAGGCCTGCTGCAGGACTCCTAGGAGAGAACCGGGTTAATGTTTCCCACCCCTGCCAAACAAGGTTTGAGGAACACCAAGAGAGACCTGGTTGCTTGAAGTTACAGGGAGGGGAATAAGGATGAAGTGGTAAAGGTGGTGTCGGGTCCTGACCGACAGTCCCTTGTCTAGCTAGAGAGGTGGGCTGTGTAAGAGGAAAGGCCCTTCCTTGTATGGGGCAGCAGGATGGAGCAGGAGGAATTTCTCATAAAGAAAAAGAAAAAAAAAAGAGATATTCAATGGCAGTTTGGGGAATTCTCTTACCGCAACAGCTCCAGCCTCCTCTCCACCCAGCCTCCTGGTGCACCCACGTGGGTGTGAGGGGCACCGAGCACATATCCCAAGCACGGGGGACAGTGTGCACCTCGGGGGCACCTGAGACCACATCCCAGGAACCTGGGAGAGTGCGCATCACGAAAGGCCCTGCACACGCGCACGCACCCATTGCCCCTAGGCGAGTGAGTGCCTGAAACTGCAGGACGGGGGCTGCTGGAGAGCTGAGCTAGAGGCTGGCTGAACGCTGGTCAGGATCTGGAGAAGAGCTAAACTAAGCCACCTGAGCCTGTAGCAGACAAAAAGACCAGCAAAACTGGCTTGGCCAGTGTGAAGCCAGCAGGAGGCTTTTTTCTTTTTTATAGAGTAATTCTTTATTATTATTTTATTATTATTTTTTTCCTTTTAACAGCTTCTTCCTCTCTTTCCTTCTTTCTTGTTCTATTCCTTCTTTCTGTCCCTTTATATCTTTTCTTCCTTCCTCCTCCTTCTTCTTTTTTTTAAATTCCCTCAAGAGACAATAAAACCTGGAACTGTGAAAAGACCAGAGTTGAACCCAAAGAAGGGGCATCCCCACAACTGAGACAAATTTCACTTTGCTACTCCAGAGAATGTGCAAGTTATTGTATATTTGTAGTATTATTTTATTCATTATTCTTACATCACTCATTTTATTAGTATTTTTGTATTTCTGTTCTTTCTGTTTAGTCTTCTTCATTCTCACATTACACCTATTTTCTACCGTTTACTCTCACCTTATCTTATAATCTGACCTCCCACAAGATCACACCTTTCTACATCCACTCACAATCTCCCCCCATCTCTCCAACAAGAGTCCTATTTTCATTCCACCTTTTAAAAAAAGTGACTAGGTGGGTGAATTACCATGGCTAAAACTATACATATCCACAGGATCTCCTATCTCTTCTCTAAGGGCTGGTATTTTAAATATCTAGAATGCGCTCCTGCTGTCTTAAATCATTTCACCTTCCCCCTCCAACCTACCACAAAAAAGAGTAGGTAGAAGCTGTGAAAACCAGAATACCTCCTAGAAGAGGAAACCCACCAACAAAGGAACCACCAAGAGCTAAGAACAGAAGAAGGTGAAGGAGGGAGTGGAAGTAACACTAACTCAACCCAGGACCTATCTGGAAATACAACTAAATGGTGGAGAAATTACTCTGAACAAACAACAGAACAAGAGCAAGAGAAAAGCCTCAAAATCTTGTATACGTGGGAGAACCAAATCCAACATAACCTGCCCACACCTACACAACAGAATACAAGAGGTGGTGGGCAGACTGGCCCTCAGTTAACCACCTGGTGGGAACGACCCACCAAAGAGAGACCCAACATCAACCAAAAACCAAAGACATACACAAGCCAACATAAATTACAGCCCAAGATCAGTAAGATCGGGAGAGCAAAGAGACTGTACCACTGAATCTCACAGGTATTCTACCACAGAAGTATACACCATAAATACAGGGGGTCAGAACAGACAAACTTAAGAAGCAGAGGCTAACAGGAAGACTCTCACAAACAACGGGAAGACAAAGAAACAATCCCCAAATGAAAGGAAAGGAGGAAGCCTCAGAAAGAATGCTAACTGAAAAAGAGGCAATTCAACTATCAGATACTGAGTTCAAAGCAATGGTCATCAGGAAGCTCACTCAGCTCTCTGAGCTCAGTGAGAACTACCAGAAACTACAGGGAAACTACAATGAACTCACTGCAAACTATATCAACATGAAAAAAGAAATAGAAACTATCAACAAGGGCCAAGAGAAAATGAAGAATACAATTTCTGAATTGAAGAACACAGTAGAAGGAATGAAAAGCAGACTTGATAAAGCAGAGGATTGGATCAGCGAGCTGGAGGACAAAGTAGGAAAAAACACCCAGAAAGAGCAAGAAAAGGAAAAGAGGCTCAGAAAGAATGAAGAGGTAATAAGGGAAATGCAGGACAACATGAAATGTAACAATATCTGTATAATAGGAATACCAGAAGAAGAAGAAGAAGAGCAGGGGATAGAAAACCTGTTTGAAAAAGTAATGATGGAAAATTTCCCTAATTTGATGAGAGAAAAAGTCACCCAAATCCAGGAAACACAGAGAGTCCCAAGCAAGAGGAACCCAAAGACACCCACTGCAAGACACATCATAATTAAAATGGCAAATCTCTGAGACAAAGAGAGGATCTTAAAGGCAGCAAGGGAGAAAAAGGAAGTAACATACAAGGTAGCCCCAATAAGGTTAGCAACTGACTTCTCAATAGAAACGTTCCAAGTCAGAAGAGAATGGCAAAAAATATTCCAAGTAATGAGAACCAGAGGCCTGCAACCAAGGCTACTTTACCCAGCAAGGCTCTCAATCAAGATAGAAGGCCAAATAAAGAGTTTCCCAGACAAAAGAAGTCTAAAAGAATACACTTCCACCAAACCAGCTCTGCAAGAGATGCTAAAGGGACTGCTTTAAGGAAAGGAAGGAAAAGAGAAAGAGAGAGGAACCCAGGTAGGAAAAAATGGCAATGAATAACTACCTGTCGATAATAACCTTAAATGTAAATGGATTAAATGCTCTAATCAAAAGACATAGAATAGCTGAATGGATAAGAAAGCATGACCAACACATATGCTGCCTACAAGAGACCCACCTCAGGACCGAAGACCTACACAGACTGCAAGTGAAGGGCTGGAAACAAATTTTCCAAAGAAATGGACAGGAAAAAAAAAGCAGCAGTAGTAATACTAATATCAGATAAAATAGACTTCAAGAAAGGTCCGTAAAGAGAGACGTAGAAGGTCACTTCATAATATTCAAAGGAAGAATCAACCAAGAAGACATAAACATTGTAAATATATATGCTCCCAACATAGGAGCACCCAAATACATAAAGAAAATCTTGGAGGACTTCAAGAAAGATATTGACAGCAGCACAATTATAGTAGGGGACTTTAACACTCACTATCAAAAATAGACAGGTCTTCTAAACAAAATATCAACAAGGATATTGTGTCACTGAACAATACCCTGGATGAAATGGACTTAACTGATATATATAGAGCCTTTCACCGCAAAGAAGAAAAATACACATTCTTTTCAAGTGTACATGGAACTTTTTCAAAGATAGACCACATGATAGGACACAAAGCAAGCCTCAACAAATTCAAGAAAATGGCAATCATATCAAGTATTTTCTCTGACCACAAGGGACTGAAACTAGAAACCAACCCCAAAGGAAAAAACCCCAAACACTCAAAATCATGGAGACTGAATAGCATGCTATTAAACAATGAATGGGTCAAGAACGAGATTAGGGAAGAAATCAAAAACTTTCTGGAAAAAAATGAAAATGAACTCACAGCAACCCAAAACTTATGGGACCCAGCAAAGGCTGTCATGAGAGGGAACTTCATAGCAATACAAGCCTACCGTAAAAACATAAAAACATTTCAAACAAAAACCTAACCCTATGCCTAGGAGAATTGGACGAACAACAACAAAGACAGCCCAGAGCAAGTAAAAGGAAGAAAATAACCAACATCAGAACAGAGTGAAATGACATAGAGACTAAAAGCACAATTCTAAGGATCAATGAATATAGGAGCTCGATCGTTGAATTGAGAAACAAAATCGACAAGCCTTTAAGTAGGCTCATCAAGGAAAAAAGAGAGAGGATCCAAATAAACACAATTAGAAATGAAAGAGGAGAGACTACAACTGATACCACAGAAATACAAAGGAGTGTAAGAAATTACTATGAAGAGCTGTATGCCAAGAAATTTGAAAACCTAGGTGAAATGGACACATTTCTAGAAAAATATAATCTTCCAAAACTCAATGAAGAGGAAGTAGAAAACCAATAACAGCAGAAGAAATTGAAGCAGTCATCCAAAAACTGCCAAACACACAAAAGCCCTGGACCAGATGGTTTCACAGGAGAATTCTACAAAGCATTTAAGGAAGAGCTAACCCCTATCCTTCACAGGCTATTCAAAAAAAACCAAACTGATTGAAGACTCCAAAACTCTTTATATGAAGCCAGCATCATCCTAATCCCAAAACCAGATAAAAACACAATGAAGAAAGAAAACTTCAGGCCAATATCGCTGTTTAACATATATGCTAAAATTCTAAACAAAATATTGGCAAACCGCATCCAGCAATACACTAAAAAATCATACACGATGACCAAGTGGGATTCATCCCAGGGATGCAACAATGGTACAATATTTGCAAATCAATAACCATAATATATCACATCAACAACAGCAAAGACAAAAATCACATGATCATATCAATAGATGCTGAAAAAGCATTTGATAAGATACAGCACCCATTTCTGATAAAAACTCAGTAAAGTGGGAATAGAGGGAGCATTCCTCAACATAATAAAGGCCATATATGAGAGACCTACAGCCAACATCATAGTCAATGGACAAAAACTTAGAGCTTTCCCACTAAGATCAGGAACAAGACAACGATGCCCTCTCTCACCAATCCTATTCAACATAGTGTTGGAAGTCCTTGCCACAGCAATCAGACAAGGAAAAGAAATAAAAGACATCCAAATTGGAAAGGAAGAAATGAAACTGTCACTGTTTGCAGATGACATGATAGTGTACATGGAAAATCCTATAGACTCCACTGAAAAACTACTTGACCTAATAAATGATTTTGGCAAAACAGCTGGATACAAAGTCAATACTCAGAAATCAAAGGCATTCCTGTATACCAATAATGAAACATTAGAAACAGAAATCAGGAAAAAAAAATCCCATTTGATATAGCAACAAGAAAAATCCAGTACCAAGGAATAAACCTAACCAAGGAGGTAAAAGACCTGTACTCAGAAAAGTACACAACACTCAAGAAAGAAATTAAGGAAGACACAAACAAATGGAAGCATGTACCATGCTCATGGATTGGAAGAATTAACATCATCAAAATGACCATACTACCAAAGCGATTTAGAGATTCAATGCAATCCCTATTAAAGTACCCATGATATATTTCACAGATATAGAACAAACATTTCAGAAATTCATATGGAACCATAAACCACCCCGAATAGCTGCAGCAATTTTGAGAAAGAAGAACAAAGCAGGAGGGACCACAATACCTGATATCAAACTGTATTATAAGGCCACTGTATTCAAAACAGCCTGGTACTGGCATGAAAACAGGCACATAGACCAATGGAACAGAACAGAGAGACCAGAAATAAACCCAAGTCTTTATGGTCAATTAATATTTGCCAAAGGAGGTGGGAGCATAAAATGGAGCCAAAATAGCCTCTTCAACCAGTAGTGTTGGGAGATCTGGACAGCTACGTGCAAAGAAATGAAACTCGATCACCAACTTACACCATACACAAAAATAAATTCAAGGTGGATAAAAGACTTAAATGTAAGTCATGACACCATAAAAGTCCTAGAGGAGAACATAGGCAGGAAAATCTCAGATATTCCACTCAGCAATATTTTCACCCATATGTCCCCTAGAGCAAAAGACATAAAGGAAGGAATAAACAAGTGGGACCTCCTCAAAATAAAAAGCTTCTGCATGGCTAAAGAAAACAGCATTAAAATCAAAAGAGAACTGACAATGTGGGAAAACATATTTACACATGACACCTCAGACAAGGGTTTGATCTCCAAAATATATAAAGAATTCACAAGACTCCACTCCAGGAAGACAAAACACCCAATTAAAAAATGGACAAAAGACTTGAATAGACACTTCTCCAGGGAGGACATACAGAGGGCCCAGATACATATGAAAAGATGCTCAGCATCACTAGCCATCAAACCAGTCAGAATGGCCATAATAAACAAATCAACAAACAACAGGTGTTGGAGAGGTTGTGGAGAAAAGGAAACCCTAGTGCACTGTTGGTGGGAATGCAGACTGGTGCAGCCACTGTGAAAAACAGTAAGGAATTTCATCAAAAAACTAAAAATGGAACTGCCTTTTGACCCAGCAATACAACAGTTGGGATTATACCCTAAGGATCCTGAAATACCAATTCAAAAGAACCTATGCACCCCATTGTTCATAGCAGCACAATTCACAATAACCAAGTGCTGGAAGCAACCTAAGTACCCATCAGTAAATGAGTGGATGTAAAACCTATAGTATATTTATAGGATGGAATACTACAAAGCAGAAAGAAAGAGCTCCTACCCTTCTTGATAGCATGGATGGATCTGTAGAGCATTGTGCTAAGTGAAACAAGCCAAGAGGTGAAACAGAAATAGCATATGATCTCACCTATAAGTGGAAGCTAATCCACGAAAGAAACATGCAAGCAAAATACAACCAGGGACATTGAAATAAAGAACAATCTGACAATAATCAGAGAGGAGGAGGGAGAGGAATAATAGGGGATAATGGTGGGACCGTCAAGGAACATGTATGAAGGACACATGGACAAAGCCAAAAGGGATGGGTTCAAGGGTGGGAGGTGGGAATGGGTGGGGAGGGGGGCATGGACTAAAAATGGAGACAATGTTACTTGAACAATAATTTAAAAATTAATTAATCAATTAAAAAAGATAAGGAGAGAATCTTAAAAGCAGTAGGAGGAAAGGAGAGTTACCTACAAAGGATTTCCTGTAAGACTATTAGCTGATCTCTCAAAAGAAACCTTGCAGGGAAGAAGAATCTGGAAAGAAGTATCTGAGTCATGAAAGGAAAGGACCTACTTCCAAGATTACTGTATCCAGCAAAGCTATCATTTAGAATGGAAGGACAGATAAAGTGCTTCCTAGATAGGGTCAAGTTAAAGGAGTTCATCATCACCAAGCCCTTATTATATGAAATGTTAAAGGTACTTATTTAAGAAATAGAAGATAAAAAACTATGAACAGTAAAATGACAACAAACTCACAACTATCAACAACTGAGCCTAGAAAACAAAAACTAAGCAAACAACTAGAAGAGGAACAGAATCACAGAAATGAATATCACATGGAGGGTTATCAGTGGGGAGGGGGAGGGGGGAATGGGGTAGAAAAGGTATAGGGAATAAGAAGCATAATTGGTAGGCATAAAATAGATGGGAGAGGTTAAGAATAGTGTAGGAAGTGGACAAGCCAAAGAACTTATATGTACAACTCATGGACATGAACTAAGGGGGCGGGGGAATGTTGAGGGTAGGGTAGTGCAGGGTGGTGGGGGGATAAAGGGGAGAAAAAATTGGGAGAACTCTAATAACATAATCAATAAAATACACTGTAAAAATAGATGCAAATTCAGAAGACAGATTGGGAGTAAATATTTTGGACAACACACATCAGAGATAAGACATATTAAAAATATATAAACAACTCTTAACTTTAAAGAAAAAGACCAAATGTCTGGTAAATAAAAAACGAGCTGGGTTGACATCAGTAGAAACAGCAGAATAAGTAGATCCAAGGGGTCATTACTCTACAGAAACACTGACAAGTCAGGCAAAAACTAACACACAATCAACTTTGTCGGAACTCTGGAAAATAGTCAAAGGCTTATAGCAACCAAGTGAATGATGAATAAAGAAAAAAGTAACTTAAAATTGGTTGGATAACTTTGTAGCTTTACCCCCCTCCCAATCCCCTATCCCCTTCCTCATGTCAGCATCCATCTCTGAGACCATTGTTCCAGGGGGAGCAGGACAGACCTTATTCTCACAGAATTGTATTTGTTTGTTCTAACCTGTCTGAGAACCAACTGAAGAACTGATGAAAACCTTTTATCTTTGTTTTACCTAAAAAAAACTAACTCAAGGTAGAAAAGAGGCAGACATCCTTCAAAAACACTGTAAGGCAAATGAATAATAGTCATTTTATCAAAAGATTACAAATGGGGAGAACCAAGATGGCGGTGTAGGTAGACACACTGCGCCTGCTCGCACAATCAGAACTGACAGAAAATCGAACGGCAAGGGGATCCAACACCAAGGAAATACAAAATAAACATTCATCCAGACCGGTAGGAGTGGCGGAGACGGGCACCGGTGTGGAGAGGACCCAAGTGGCCTTGGCGGGACTGACACTGGCAGAGTGTAGGAGGAACGGGGCAGGCAGTCCGAGCACTAGCACACCCTGCAACCCTACATTTGTGCAGATAAACCGAGAGGGCCGGACTCAGAGTGGTGGAGAGCAGGGCAGGAAGAGCAGTGTGTAGCACCCCGGGGCCCCACATTCGCACACAGATAAACTGGGCGAGCGGCGGGGAGCGAAGCAGACTGCGCAACCCAGGGCTCCAGCTCCGGGAAATAATGCCTCAAACCTCTGATTGAAAGCGCCCCTGGGGGTTGGGGCAGCAGCAGGAGAGACTCCGAGCCTCACAGGAGAGGTCGTTGGAGAGACCCACAGGGGCCTAGAGTGTGCACAAGCCCACCCACTCGGGAACCAGCACCAGAGGGGCCCAGTTTGATTGTGGGTATCGGAGTGAAAGATTGAAATCCGGAGGAGAGTGAGGCGGGCGCCATTGCTCCCTCTCGGCCCTTCCCCCACATACAGCTTCACAGCACAGCGACCAGCATTACCCCGCCCCTTAAAGTAACAGAAGCACCAAGACCAAAAAAAAAAAAAAAAAGGCCCAAATGACAGAACACTTCAAAGCTCCAGAAAAAATACAACTAAGCGACGAAGAGATAGCAAACCTATCGGATGCACAGTTCAAAGCACTGGTTATCAATATGCTCACAGAAATGGTTGAATCTGTTCGAAAAGTAGATGAAGAAATGAAGCCTATGCAAATAGAAACAAAGGAAAATGTACAGGGAACCAATAGTGATGTGAAGGAAACTGGGACTCAAATCAATGGTGTGGACCAGAAGGAAGAAACAAACATCCAACCAGAAAAGAATGAAGAAACAAGAACTCGGAAAAATGAGGAGAGGCATAGGAACCTCCAGGAAATCTCGAAATGTTCCGACATCCGAATTATAGGGGTGCCAGAAGGAGAAGAGGAAGAACAAAAATTGAAAACTTATTTGAACAAATAATGAAGGAGAACTTCCCTAATATGGCAAAGGAAATAGACTTCCAGGAAGTCCAGGAAGCTCAGAGAGTCCCAAAGAAGCTGGACCCAAGGAGGAACACACCAAGGCACATCATAATTATATTACCCAAGATTAAACGCAAGGACCTACATCCAAGATTACTGTATCCAGCAAAGCTATCATTTAGAATGGAAGGGAAGATAAAGTGCTTCTCAGATAAGATCAAGTTAAAGAAGTTCATCATCACCAAGCCCTTATTATATGAAATGTTAAAGGGAGTTACCTAAGAAAAAGAAGATCAAAAATAGGAACAGTAAAAATGACAGCAAACTCACAGTTATTAATGACCACACCTACAACAAAAACAAGAGCAAACTAGGCAAACAACTAGAACAGGAACAGAACCATAGAGATGGAGATCACATGGAGGGGTGTCAATAGGGGAGTGGGAGAGGGAGAGGGAGGGAAAGGTACAGAGAATAAGTAGCATAGATGATAGGTGGAAAATAGACAGGGGAAGGGTAAGAATAGTGTAGGAAATGTAGAAGCCAAAGAACTTATAAGTATGACCCATGGACGTGAACTATAGGGGGGGATGTGGGAGGGAGGGGGTGGGCAGGATGGAGTGGAGTGGGGGGGGAATGGGACAACTGTAATAGCATAATAAATAAATATATTTAAAAAAAAAAGATTACAAATGAAGCAAACCATACATCCATGAAAGCCTGTGAGAAAAAAAACTGGAGAGAGTGTTTTGGGTAATGAAGTTATTCAAAACCACTCATTTAGACTTTGTTGCTACTAATTTTTCCTACCATGAGGTTAAGGGGTCCATGGGGCTCACACAGTCCCAATACAAATGATCGTGGGCAATTCTATACCTGAAGTCACTATAGAAAAGGCATCCTAGGGAATCAGAATGGCAATGCTTCAGAAATAGGCTGCCCTATTTCTGAATTTTATAAATTTCAGAAATTTATGGCATAAAACTGCAGTATAATGGCAGTTTTCCAAGGTTATTTCAGCTTATAATATAAGGCATTTAAAATAAATTTTTGATCATTTTTGCATGGAAAATTGATACTAATATTAGTCTACAATTCTTTGCAGTTTTTGCTTTCTTGGGAAAATTATAAGCTAGGCACAAGGTTTGTGTTCAGGTTTTAAACACTTTTAGAACAATGAGAAGGGACTTTTTGGAAATGGGTGACTGTCCAGCTTGTTAACTTGACATCTCTGCAGTTTAGTTTCTGGGAGTATTTCATGAGTTGTCTCCTCTCCCCGCATTATTTACATAAATCAAATCATTTGATAGAGATGGATCTAAGTGTCCATTTTGCTTGGCATGTGCAGCCTGTTGCTGTGCCCATTCAGTGTTTGATGCATAATTGGACACTGACTCAATAAATGTAAATAGAACTTTTGATCTACAAAGTTTTTATATAAAGTTTATCTTAATAATACAAAATTTTGTTCTTTAAAAAAACTGCTTTTTTATAAAGCAATATGCATTCCCAAGGAAGGACACATATTCAGAAAATGGCTGAGAAGACCATAAGCTTTCACCTCTGGCTGATTTAAAGACTCATTCTAGCAGAAAGTAAAGGCTTATGCAGAGTTACATATGGCCTAGGTATTGAAAAAGTGCCGGAGCTCATAAGGAAGAAGGTTTTTTTTTTTTTCATTATTTTTCCCTCTGTCTTCATTTTTTTTCTTTCTTGGCTCTTGGTGTTCAAGAAAATCTCTTTCAAATTGCCAGCTGAACACATACTAAAGGAATAGAGATTTCAGATACCCACTATAACAAATACAGAAATCAGAAATACTTTTAAAGTCACTAAACAAACAAGCAAACAAAAAACAGCAAGATCCCACAGCAACTAACAAAAATAACCTGGAGGATGAGAAGAATCTGAGTGCTAAAATTGCAACATTATAGCATCTAAAATATACATTTAAAAAATTAGAAGCATGCAAATAAAAAAAGAATATATAGCCCAAACACAGGAGAAATAAACAGAAACTATCCCTGAGAAAGCACAGACATTGGATTTACTAAACAAAAACTTTAAACAAACATTTTTTGGCAGATAAGTTTTATTTATTTTATTTTTTCATTATACAATTTTCATACACCTATGTCTTATTCTTTTTCTTTTAATTTTTATTGTTATTCAATTACAGTTGTCTGCCTTTTCTCCACACCCCCCCACCCCACACCAGCTGAACCCTCCCCCTTCCCCTGCCTCCACCCTCCCCATTGATTTTCTCCATGTGTATTTACAGTAGTTCCTGTAATCCCCTCTCCCCTCCCCACTCCCCTCTGACTATTGTTAGATTGTTCTTAACTTTGTCTCTGGTTATATTTTATTTGCTTTTTTTTTCTTGATTAAGTTCCAGTTAAAGGTGAGATCATAGGGTATTTGTCCCTCACTGCCTGACTTATTTCATTTAGCATAATGCTCTCCAGTTCCATCCATGCTGTGGCAAAGGGTATAAGCTCCTTCATTCTCTCTGCTACATAGAATTCCTATGTGTAAATGTACCACAGTTTTTGGATCCACTCACTTGCTGATGGGCACTTAGGTTGCTTCCAGCACTTGGCTATTGTAAATTGTGCTGCTATGAACATTGGAGTGCATAGGTTCTTTTGGACTGGTGTTTCAGGGTTCTTAGGGTATAATCCCAGCAGCGGAATTGCTGGGTCAAAGGGCAGTTCCATTTTTAGTTTTCTGAGGAAATTCCATAGTGTTTTCCACAGTGGCTTCACCAGTCTGCATTCCCACCAACAGTGCACTAGGCTTTTCTCCACATCCTCTCCAACATTTGTTTGTGGATTTGTTTATGTTGGCCACTCTGACTGGTGTGAGATGGTACCTCACTGTGGTTTTAATTTGCATCTCTCTGATAGCTAGTGATGCTGAGCATCTTTTCATATGTCTCTGGGCCCTCTGTATATCCTCCCTGGAGAAGTGTCTATTCAAGTCTTTTGTCCATTTTTTAATTGGGTGTTTTGTCTTCCTGGAGTGGAGTCTTGTGAGTTCTTTATATATTTTGGAGATCAAACCCTTGTCCGTGGTGTCATGTGTAAATATGTTTTCCCACATTGTCAGTTCTCTTTTGATTTTAATGCTGTTTTCTTTAGCCATGCAGAAGCTTTTTATTTTGAGGAGGTCCCACTTGTTTATTCCTTCCTTTATGTCTTTTGCTCTAGGGGACATATGGGTGAAAATATTGCTGAGTGGAATATCTGAGATTTTCCTGCCTATGTTCTCCTCTAGGACTTTTATGGTGTCATGACTTACATTTAAGTCTTTTATCCACCTTGAATTTATTTTTGTGTATGGTGTAAGTTGGTGGTCGGGTTTTTTGTTTGTTTGTTTGTTTTGTTTTTTTGCATGTAGCTGTCCAGGTCTCCCAACACCATTTGTTGAAGAGTCTATTTTTACTCCACTTTATACTTCTGCCACCTTTGTCAACTATTAATTCACCATAAAGACTTGGGTTTATTTCTGGGCCCTCTCTTCTGTTCTATTGGTCTGGTGTCTGTTCTTATGCTAGTACAATACTCTTGATTGCAGTGGCCTTGTTATATAGTTTAATACCAGGTATTGTGATCCCTTCTGCTTTGTTCTTCTTTCTCAAAATTGCTGTGGCTATTTGGGGTCATTCACAGTTCCATATAAATTTTTGAAATGTTTGTTTTATATCTGTGAAATATGTCATTGGTATTTTAATAGGGATATTATTGATGGATTCTCTCCTTATCTTTAAACTTGGGTAACTTAATTATGTTATGTCTTGTTGTGTTCCTCCTTGGGTTCAATTTCTTTGGGACTCTGTGGGCTTCCTGGACTTCCTGGAAGTCTGTTTCCTTTACCAGATTGGGGAAGTTCTCCTTCATTAGTTTTTCAAGTAAGTTTTCAATTTCTTGCTCTTCCTTTTTCTCCTGGCACACCTATGATTTGGATATTGAAGGGTATAAAGTTGTCTCAGAAGTTTCTAACCCTCTCCTCATTTTGTTTTTGCATTCTGTTCTGATTGGATATTTATTTCTTCCTTTTGTTCCAAATTGTTGATTTGAGTCTCAGTTTCCTTGCCTTCATTGTTGGTTCCCTGTACCTTTTCCTTTATTTCACTTTGTGTAGCCTTGATTTCATGACTGAGCTCAATCAATTTTGTGAGCATCCTGATTACCAGTGTTTTGAACTCTGCATCAGATAGGTTGTCTATCTCCTTGTTGCTTAGCTCTTTTTCTGCAGTTTTGATCTGTTCTTTCATTTGGGTCATATTCCTTTCTCTAAGTGCATCTGTTATGTTGTAAGAGGTGGAGTCTTAGGTATTTGTGGTGGGGGGAGGCAATCCTCTTTGTGGCATTGTGGCTTTGTCTTGGGGGAGGGGTCAGAGAGGAAACATTGCTGCTTCCTCCACTCTAGCCCTACTTTCCAAGGAAGTCTCCTGTGAGACTAGGAATTTCTCCTGCCTTCACAACCCCTGCAGAATTTTACAGCTACAGGTTTTGAGTGTAGTTCCCTATCCACTAGCTGCTGCCTTCTCGTGGGTCCTCTGTGCCCATCTCCACCCATCCTACTGGTGTGGATAAATGTTTCTTTAACCCTTGGTTGCTGGAGTTCCATGCAGTTTGATTTTTGGCAGTTTTGGTTGTTTATTGTTTTTAAATTGGTTGTTATCCTTTTTTGGTTGTGTGAGGAAGCAAAGCATTTCTCCCTACACCTTGGCAAGAACTGAATTTGCATCTATTTAAAATATATATTTTGGGTTGCAAAAGTTTTTTATTGCTTGTTATTGTTTTAATTCATCATTAAAAAAAGTCATACCTGGGTTTAGTCTCATGAAAGGATTTTCCTTACACTCAGGGTTTTTGGGATATCCACTTGTATTTTGTACAGTGTATCTTCATGTTTCACATTTGGATTTCAAATCTATTGCAGTTTATTCTTATGTATTATATGAGAAATGAAGTCTAATTCAGTAATATTTTGTTTAGAGTTTGCGTCAATCTTCATGGATAATATTGGTCTATAATTTTGTTTTTGTACTATTTTAACTTAATTTGGATACAATGTTTGCCCTTGTTTCATTAAAAGAATTAGGAAGTAACATTCATTTTTAAATATTAGAAAAATTTATTTTTATTGAAAGCATTTAGTTTGTAAAGGCTTGGTAGATTTCTTTGTGAACTAATTAAATTTGGTGTGTATGTGCTTGTGTTATAATTTCCTCATAAATATTTGAATATTTTCTAGGAAAATTGGTCTTTTTAAGTGTTATATTTCTATTGGAGTGAGTAGTGTTGAAATCATTTCATACATAAATAGTTTTTACATTTATTTGTACACATATGTACAACATTGTTTTAAAGGACTTTTTATTTGCTTATTGTCAATAAATATCCATTTATCAATTATTATTTGTTTATTCTTTATCTTTTTTCATCCTTGATAAAAATATAATTGTCCATTTTGTAGAATTAATATACATATCCAATGTACTTTTACTTTATTTTATTAATTTCTATTGCTATCTTTTTTTTTTTCTTATAGTTTCTGTTTATTTACTTTTTTGGATTCTTTTTAAATTTTAAAGGATGATTTAATTCATTTCTTTAATTCTTTCATTTTTAATTAATAAATGTGTTTCGGGCTATAGGTTTTCCTTTGATCACTACTTTAACTATCATCTCAGATATCTTGATGGATGTACTGTTCTATTATCTTTATTTTTCTCTGCATTTCCACTTTCATCTCAGGGTTGACAGCAGGCTCCTAAATTTCAAGACCAGTGGGCCCTTTCTTCCTCTCCCTTTCTTTCTTTCCTTTTTCCTTTCTTTTGTTTTTTATTGGTGTTTACTATTACCATACATGTCTTTTTATACTTTTTATTATTTTCTTTTTTTGAAAAAAAATTGTATTGTTATTCAATTACAGTAGTATGCCTTTTCTTCCCATCTCTCCACCCACCCCAGATGAAACCACCTCCCTCCCCCACCTCCACCCTCCCCCTTGATTTTGTCCATGTGTCCTTTATAGTAGTTCCTGTGATCCCCTCTTCCCACTGACCCCACCCCACTCCCCCCTGGCTACTGTTAGATTGTTCTTAACTTCAATGTCTCTGGTTATATTTTGTTTACTTTTTTCTTCTATTGATTATGTTCCAGTTAAAGGTGAGATCATATGGTATTTGTCCCTCACCACCTGGCTTATTTCACTTAGCATAATGCTCTCCAGTTCCATCCATGCTGTTGCAAAGGGTATAAGCTCCTTCTTTCTCTCTCTTGTGTAGAATTCCATTGTATAAATATACCACAGTTTTTGGATCCACTCGTTTGCTGATGGGCACTTAGGTTGTTTCCAGTACTTGGCTATTGTAAATTGTGCTGCCATGTACATTGGGGTGCACAGGTTCTTTTGGATTGGCGTTTCAGTGTTCTTAGGGTATAATTCCAGCAGCGGAATTGCTGGGTCAAAGGGCAGTTCCATTTTTAGTTTTCTGAGGAAATTCCATACTGATTTCCACAGTGGCCTCACCACTCTGCATTCCCACCAACAGTGCACTAGGCTTCCCTTTTCTCCGCATCCTCTCCAACATTTGTTTGTGGATTTGTTATGCTGGCCACTCTGACTGGTGTGAGACGGTACCTCATTGTGGTTTCAATTTGCATCTCTCTGATGGCTAGTGATGCTGAGCATCTTTTTATATGTCTCTGGGCCCTCTCTATGTCTTCCTTGGAAAAGTGTCTGTTCAAGTCCTTTGCCCATTTTTTAATTGGGCTGTTTGTCTTCCTGGAGTGGAGTCGTGTGAATTCTTTATATATTTTGGAGAACAGGCCCTTGTCTGAGGTATCATTAGCAAATATGTTTTCCCATACTGTTGGTTCTCTTTGTAATTTGGTGCTGTTTTCTTAAGCCATGCAGAAGCTTTTTATTTTGATGAGGTCCCATTTGTTTATTCTTTCCTTTATGTCCCTTGCTTTAGGGGACGTGTCTGTGAGGATGTTGCTGCGTGGAATGTCTGAGATCTTCCTGCCAATGTTTTCCTCTAGGACTTTTATGGTGTTACGACTTATATTTAAGTCTTTTATCCATCTTGAGTTTATTTTTGTGTATGGCGTAAGTTGGTGATCAAGTTTCATTTTTTTGGACGTAGCTGTCCAGATCTCCCAACAACATCTGTTGAAGAGGCTGTTTTCGCTCCATTTTATTCTCCTGCCTCCTTTGTCAAATATTAATTGACCGTAAAGACTTGAGTTTATTTCTGGGCTGTCTGTTCTGTTCCATTGGTCTATGTGCCTGTTTTTATGCCAGTACCAGGCTTTTTTGATTACAGTGGCCTTGTAATACAGTTTGATATCAGGTATTGTGATCCCTCCTGCTTTGTTCTTCTTTCTCAAAATTGCTGCAGCTATTCGGGGTCATATATGGTTCCATATAAATTTCTGAAATGTTTGTTCTATATCTGTGAAATATGTTATGGGTACTTTAATAGGGATTGCATTGAATCTATAAATTGCTTTGGGTAGTATGGCCATTTTGATGATGTTAATTCTTCCAATCCATGAGCATGGTACATGTTTCCATATGTTGTGTCTTCCTTAATTTCTTTCTTCAGTGTTGTGTACTTTTCTGAGTATAAGTCTCTTACCTCCTTGGTTAGGTTATTCCTAGGTACTTTATTTTTCTTGTTGCTATATCAAATGACATTTTATTCCTGATTTCTGTTTCCGAAGTTTTGTAGTTGGTGTACAGGAATGCTTTTGATTTCTGAGTATTGACTTTGTATCCAGCTGTTTTGCCAAATTCATTTATTATGTCAGGGATTTTTTTTTGGAGTCTATAGGATTTTCCATGTACACTATCATGTCATCTGCAAACAGTGACAGTTTCATTTCCTCCTTTCCAATTTGGATGCCTTTTATTTGTTTTTCTTGTCTGATTGATGTGGCTAGGACTTCCAATACTATGTTGAATAGGAGTGGTGAGAGAGGGCATCCTTGTCTTGTTCCTGATCTTAGTGGGAGAGCTCTAAATTTTGTCCATTGAGTATGATGTTGGCTGTAAGTCTCTCTTATATGGCCTTTATTATGTTGAGGATTGCTACCTTTATTCCCACTTTGCTGAATGTTTTTTATCAGAATGGGTGCTGTATCTTATCAAATGCTTTTTCCACATCTATTGATATGATTAGGTGATTTTTGTCTTTGCTGTTGTTGATGTGATATATTATGTTTATTGATTTGCGAACATTGTACCATTGTTGCATCCCTGGGATGAATCCCACTTGGTCATGGTGTATGATCTTTTTAATATATTGCTGGATCAGGTTTGCCAATATTTTGTTGAGAATTTTAGCATCTATGTTCATCAGTAGTATTGGCCTGAGGTTTTCTTTCTTCATTGTGTCTTTATCTGGTTTTGGGATTAGGATGATGCTGGCTTTATATAAAGAGTTTGGGAGTCTTTCATTATTTTGGATTTTTTAGAATAGTCTGTGGAGGACAGGGGTTAGCTCTTCCTTAAATGCTTTGCAGAATTCTCCTGTGAAACCATCTGGTCCAGGGCTTTTGTATGCTGGGAGTTTTTTGATGACTGCTTCAATTTCGTCTGCTGTTATTGGTCTGTTGATGTTTTCTCCTTCTTCTTCATTCAGTTTTGGAAGATTATATTTTTCTAGAAATGTGTCCATTTCACCTAGGTTTTCAAATTTCTTGGCATACAGTTCTTCGTAGTAATTTCTTACAATCATTTGGATTTCTATGGTACCAGTTGTAATCTCTCCTCTTTAATTTCTAATTGTGTTTATTTGGATCCTCTCTCTTTTTTTCTTGATGAGACTACTTAAAGGCTTGTCAATTTTGTTTATCTTTTTAAAGAACCAGCTCCTGAATTCATTGATCTTTAGAATTGTGCTTTTAGTCTCTATGTTATTTAGTTCTGCTCTGATCTTGGTTATTACCTTCCTTCTGCTTGCTCTGGGCTGTCTTTGTTGTTGTTCCTCAAGTTCTTGTAGGAGTAGGGTTAGGTTGTTTGTTTGAAATGTTTCTATCTTTTTAAGGTAGGCCTGTATTGCTATGAACTTCCTTCTCAGGAATGCCTTTGCTGTGTCCCATAGGTTTTGGGTTGTTGCGAGTTCATTTTCATTTGTTTCCAGAAAGGTTTTGATTTCTTCCCTAATCTCGTTCTTGACCCATTCATTATTTAATAGCATGCTATTCAGTCTCCATGATTTTGAGTGTTTGGGGATTTTTCCTTTGGGGTTGGTTTCTAGTTTCAGTCCCTTGTGGTCAGAGAAAATGCTTGATATGATTGCCATTTTCTTGAATTTGTTGAGGCTTGCTTTGTGTCCTATCATGTGGTCTATCTTTGAAAATGTTCCATGTACCCTTGAAAAGAATGTGTATTTTGCTTCTTTGGGATGAAAAGCGCTATAAATATCAGTGAAGTCCATTTCATCTAGGATATTGTTAAGTGACACAATATTCTTCTTGATATTTTGTTTGGAAGATCTGTCCATTTTTGACAGTGGGGTGTTAAAGTCCCCTACTATAATTGTGTTGCTGTCAATATCTTTCTTGAAGTCCTCCAAGATTTTCTTTATGTATCTGGGTGCCTCTTTGTTGGGTGCGTATATATTTACAATGTTTATGTCTTCTTGGTGGATTCTTCCTTTGAGTATTATGAAGTGACCTTCTGGGTCTCTCTTTAGGGCCCTTCTTTGGAAGTCTATTTTTTCTGATATGAGTATTCCTACCCCTGCTTTTTTTTTTTTTCCTGTCCATTTGCTTGGAATATTTGTTTCCAGCCCTTCACTTTCAGTCTGTGTAAGTCTTTTGTCCTAAGATGGGTCTCTTGTAGGCAGCATATGTGTGGGACATGTTTTCTCATCCATTCAGCTATTCTATGTCTTTTTATTGTAGCATTTAATCCATTTATGTTTAAGGTTATTATCTATAGGTAGTTATTCATTGCCATTTTTTCCTACCTGTGTTCCTCTCTCTTTCTCTTTTCCTTCCTTTCCTTAAAGCAGTCCCTTTAGGATATCTTGCAGAGCTGGTTTGGTGGAAGCATATACTTTTAGACTTCTTTTGTCTGGGAAGTTCTTTATTTGGCCTCGTATCTTGATTGAGAGCCTTGCTGGTAAAGTAGTCTTGGTTGCAGGCCTCTGGTTCTCATTACTTGGAATATTTTTTGCCATTCTCTTCTGGATTGTAGCGTTTCCATTGAGAAGTCAGTTGCTAACCTGATTGGGGCTCCCTTGTATGTTACTTCCTGTTTCTCCCTTGCTGACTTTAAGATCCTCTCTTTGTCTTGGAATTTTGCCATTTTAATTTTGATGTGTCTTGCAGTGGGCCTCTTTCGCTTCCTCTTGATTGGAATTCTCTGTGTTTCCTGTATTTGTGACTTTTTCTCTCATGAAATTAGGGAAATTTTCCATCATTACTTTTTCAAACAGGTTTTCTATCCCTTTCTCTTCTTCTTCTCCTTCTGGTATTCCTGTTATATGGATATTATTACGTTTCATGTTGTCCTGCATTTCCCTTATTACCTCTTCATTCTTTCTGAGCCTCTTTTCCTTTTCTTGCTCTTTCTGGGTGTTTTTTTCTTCTTTGTCCTCCACCTCGCTGATCCGATCCTCTGCTTCATCAAGTCTGCTTTTCATTCCTTCTACTGTGTTCTTCAATTCAGAAATTGTATTCTTCATTTCCTCTTGGCCCTTGTTGATAGTTTCTATTTCCTTTTTCATGTTGATATAGTTTGCAATGAGTTCATTGTAGTTTCACTGTAGTTTCTGGTAGTTCTCTGTGAGTCCAAGAGAGTTCAGTGAGCTTCCTGATATCCATTGGTTTGAACTCAGTATCTGATAGTTGAATTGCCTCTTTTTCAGTTAGCATTGTTTCTGAGACTTCCTCCTTTCCTTCCATTTGGGGATTGTTTCTTTGTCTTCCCATTGTTTGTGAGACTCTTCTTGTTAGCCTCTGCTTCTTAAATTGATCTATTCTGACTCCCTGGGTTTATGGTATGAACTTCTATGGTAGAATGCCAATGGGATTCAGTGGTGCTGTCTCCTTAATCTCCTGTGCTCACTGGTCTTGAGCTGACGCTTATGGGTGTAACACGGTCTAACTCTCGTCTTTTCAGTACTCCAGGTTTTGTTGTCTCACCTGTGGGAAAAAGAGAAAGGGGGAGGGAACGAAAACAAAGAAGGGAAGGAGGGAAAAAGGGAATAGAAAAGGAAAGGAAGGAAGGAAGAAGGAATAAAGAAAAATCGGAGGCAAGATAAGAAGGAATTTTAACAAAAATTAAAACAAAAGAATAAATAAAAGAAGGCAGGAAGAAGGAATAAAAAAGGTAAACGATGGAAGGAAGAAGGAATAAAAAAAGAAAGAAAGACAGAAAAGAAGAAGGAATTCAGGGGGAAAGGAGGAAAGAAAAAGAAAAAAAAAAGTCTTCTGCTGGCTTTAAACCGGTGAGGTTATTTTTGCTGGTCTTCCTGTCTGTGGAAAGGGAGAGGGTGGTTGGAAGGATTGGTTTCACTTTTCTCCCTTCCTGAGCCACACTTTTTGCTGCTGTTCAGCCTGCAGTCCAGTTCTCGGGGACCTTCTGCTCCCCACTAGGCCTTTAATTCACCAGTTGTGCTGTCCTTTAGTTGCACCAACTAGGGGCAACTCACATTCCACCTTCTTGCTCTTTGCTGTCTTAGATGCTAGGGGCTCTCAGTGCTGCTATGGGGTAGTTCAGCCCCCTACTGGGTTGAGTCTTTCTGGGGAATGCAGTGTCCCCTAGCCCTGCAGCTCCCCTTTGCTGGGCTTTCTGCCTTCCTCCTAGAGAGCCAGTAGGCCCTGCAGGGTTCTGTGCGCAGGGTTTAGGTAGGAGTTTTTCAGAACCCGTGCTTTTGGGTGTGGTTGCCTGCAGGCAGCCAGGCCATTGATTGGGTTGTGTGGCTGATCTCCCCTTGGTCCTGGGTTGGCTGTGGATCCCCAGCTTTGGGTCTGTGCTCGGGGGCAGCCAGCCACTGATCTGGTTGCGCACCCACCTGAGGTTTCAGGTGTGGGTGCTCAGCCGGGGTTTTAGGTGTGCGCGCCCACCCGGGTGGTTTTTGTCTGTGCGCCCAGGCAGCCAGGCTGCTTATCAGGGCATGCGCCCACCCGGGGTTTCAGGTGTGGGCCCCAGGTCACTCATTGGGGTACGTGCCCACTGGAGCACTTTGGGTCTAGCACCCAGGCAGCTGGGCCGCTTATCCAGGCACGCGCTCACCCGGAGTTTCAGTTGTGGACCCCCAGTCCGCTGATCTGGGTGCCCGCAACCGGGCTTCAGGTGAGCGCTGGGGCTGCTTTTCCGAGTTCACTGTCCAGAGGCTGAGGGGGGAGGGGCACCAGAGGCCTCGGCTGCTGTGGAGAGCTCTCTAACTAGCTGCCGAGTGCCTCTATTTTCTTTTCCTTTTTGAGAAATTCTTCCTATTCAAGCCCCCCTGGTCCAAACAAGCACCTGGCTGCTCACACAGCCCAGCCTGGCTCTCTCCCAAGAATCCTGCAGCAGACCCTACGCCCAGGCCAGGGCTTCAGCGCCCTGGTCCCTGCGCTGGTCCCAAGGACCTTATTGTCCTTAAGCACTCTTCTTACCATCTGATCTTTCAATGTCCTCTATCTTTGGTCTCCGTTCTTCATATATGCTGGAATACTGTTGGCTGTTTGCTCTGCTTTTCAGATCAGCTAGGTATTTCACTGGCAGTGAGGGGAAGTGGACTCTGCTCCCACCTATCTCGCCACCATCTTCCCAAACTCCACTTTTTATTTTTTTTAAATTAATCTTTATTGTGTTTTTCCATTACCATTTAGTGCCCTTATACCCTCTTCCTCCAGCAATAGACAACAGTGTGGTGATTGCTGGGGGGCCTTTTGTTTCTAAAATTTAATTTCAATTTATTGTTTTATTACATTGCTATCAGAAAATACTTTTTGTAGTATTTTTACATTGTGACACTGATGTTTTCTTTCAGAATTAATAAATGATCCATTTTTGTTACTGTTCCATGTACACTTGAGAAGAAGGTATATTTTTGTAGTAAATACACAAAAGATGAGGAGAAAGTAATCGAATCAAAACACTACAAATTTCATCAAGTAACAAAGGGAGACAGCAAAAGAAGAAAGGAAACAAAACTACAAAACAGGCAGAAAACATTGAATTAAATTGGAATCATTGGTCCTCCTGTATCCAATGTAAGAGAATAAAATTATTTAATCAAAAGACACAGAGTGACTGAACAGATTAAAAAAGCATTAGACTGTTATATTTTTGTCTTAAGCACCTTTTACCCCACCTCAAATTTACTGTGTAGACTTGGGTGTATCATTCAAAATCTCTCATATTACAATGAGTTCACAGTATCGAAAGCTCTCCAAAACATTCCCGGAATTCTGAGTATGATTTTCACCTTTATGTGAAAGAAATGTCCCAAATTAGGTTTCATTGGGGTTGCAGGAAGGAGGGAAAGAAGTGAGTAAGAAGATTGGCTTGGGGGAAGAAGGGGAATAAGATCTTCAAATAGAGAGAAAAGTCTAGATTAGCACAGAAGTCTCAGGAGAAAAACTTAACCCTTATAACACTAGGTTGTATAACACAACAAAATTATTCATATATGCTTTCTAAATTTACACTGACCTCATGGAATCCTTCCATTGTTCTTGAAGATACACACACAGTTGAATTATGCTGAATGGATTCTTGCTAATAGAAGCATCTCATTGTCAATAAAATGCTATAATTTGTTTAGTTCTGAAAATATATTCCACTTTTATCATTCCACCTATGGGGAACTGTTGCAAGCGAGGGAAATGTGGCCCAGGCCCCACTTGGAAAAGCCAGTGGGGAGCGACATTGGTGGGCAGGACCCACACCCATGGACAGGTTCTCCCATAGGGAATCAGGCCTGCATTGTACCTAGACTGCTATGAGGCTTGCTTTTGCTAAAACTCCGTCACCCTGAATTGAGGCAGCAGATGTTTACTGAGTATCTTTAACTTCCTAAAATCTGAGCTAGACCTCCCAAGTATGGAGCATAACCAGTTTCAACCACTTCTCCTTTTGCATTGCAAATACCCTTCTTTCATGTATTTAGCAACATCCTCTCCTTTGTTGTCTGTAAAAGATAACCACTCAAAACAAACCTATGCATAGTAAATGAGGACCATCCTTGATGAAAGTTGCCTAGAAAAACAATAAAAGCCTGTCCAGCGGGGGGGTCTTGGAGCCCTCTCTCTCACTTAGAGAGCAGCTGCACAGCCCCTTTTTCTCCACAGGATTGTCTACTGCAGCCACAACACAGGATCCTGTGGGCCGGGATCCGCATCACCACCTATCTGCATGACTAGAGGAGACTACAGCAATTTGCAAGGCAAATAAGACAAGAGATTTTTCTTTTACTTGCACATTTTGTTGTAGCATAAAATTTCTAAAAGAATAAAATCTCAGGGTATAATCCCAGCAGCAGAATTGCTGGGTCAAAAGGCAGTTCCACTTTTAGTTTTCTGAGGAAATTCCATAGTGTTTTCCACAGTGGCCTCACCAGTCTGCATTCCCACCAACAATATGCTAGGGTTCCCTTTTCTCCTCATCCTATCCAACATTTGTTTGTTGATTTGTTTATGTTGGCCACTCTGACCAGTGTGAGATGGTACCTCATTGTGGTTTTAATTTGCATCTCTCTGGTGGCTAGTGGTGCTGAGCATCTTTTCATATGTCTTTGGGCCCTCTGTATGTCTTTCTTGGAGAATTGTCTGTTCAAGTCCTTTGCCCATTTTTTAATTGGGTTGTTTGTCATAGCAGCACAATTTACAATAGCCAAGTACTGGAAGCAATCTTAGTGCCCATCAGCAAATGAGTGGATCAAAAAACTATGGTACATTTACATAATGGAATTCTATGCAGCAGAGAGAAAGAAGGAGCTTATGCAGTTCCTTTGCAACAGCATGGATGGAACTGGAGAGCATTATGCTAAGTGAAATAAGCCAGGCAGTAAGGGACAAATACCATATGATCTCACCTTTAACTGGAACATAATCAACAAAAGAAAAAAGCAAACAAAATATAACCAGAGACATTGAAGTTAAGAATAATCTAACAATACCCAGAGGGGAGGGGGGAAGGGGTAGTGGGGAGAAGGGTTTTCAGGAACTACTATAAAAGACACCTGGATAAAATCAAGGGGGAGGGTGGAAGCAGGGGAGGGAGATGGGTTTGACTAGGGTGGGGTAGAGGGATGGGGAGAAAATGCAGACAACTGTAATTGAACAACAATAAAATAATTTAAAAATTGGGGGGGGGAAGATGGAAAACAAGAATGAAAGAAGTTCAATAATCAGACCCCCCCCATAAGAATAAAATCTATACAAAATTTCCTCCCTAGTAAGCCACCTGGTAAATTAAGAGCCATTTATATGAAAGTGATCAGAGGCAAGTGAAGATACCTAGAAATAGCCAGCCTGAAATGTGAGTACTGGGACTAACTCTCATAGTTTCAGAAAAGAATTCTGAAAATAATCATTCAGTTAAAGGCTATTGTCACAGTTTCTTGGCTCACTTAGGTATTTTTGCTACCTCAATGAATCTAATGGTGATTTTTTTAAAGAATAATAATAAAACAAATAAGAAAAAGTTGTAAAACCAATATCCAGGTGGGTTAACAAGACAGAATAATTACGCTTTAGATTTGATAAAAGGAGGATAGCTTATAACATTGATGACCAATTTTGGAGAAAATATATCAGAAATACCTTTATCAATAATAAAGTCTCAGTTGTTATCATCTATCATTTTATTGGGCATCTTTAATTACTATGCAGAAGTTAAAACTGAACTGAGTTGTCACAATTCATGTTTCTTCACCTACTCATAGAAATACATCCAAGTGATCTCTCAGTTGTGCTCCTTGACCAGTAGACTTTCCAGGTTTTACCTGAAAAATGTCAATTGTTTTCTTTGCCCTAAACAGTCTAGCTTAAGAACAGGCATAATAGATAAGCTGAGGTCTGTGTGGGTACCTTCCTCTAGGTAATAAGTTCATTCAAATACATTTAAAATTATAGACACTTTTTAAGAGTGAATCAAGCCAGTCAGTGAAATACAAACACCATAAGATCTCACCTATAAGAGGAATCTAATGAACAAAATAAACTAATAACCAAAATACAACCACAGGCCTGGAAACATGGAACAGACTGAAAGTGACCAGAAGGGAGGGGAAAGGGGGTAATGGTGGAAAGAAGGGGAAGGGACTAGATAAAACACATATATGAATGACTCACAAACATGGACAACAGTGTGGGAGTTGACCATGGGGGTGGAGGGTGGACTGGGCAGAGGAGGGCAAAGGGAGAAAAATTGGTACAACTGTAATAGAATTACACTAAAAATGATTTAATAAAAAAAAGAGTGATCAAGAGATGATTTAAAGAAGAGTGTAAAGACAACAAAAATTTGCTATTGGGAAAAATGTAACAGGCATATTTTACATAATGTAAAGTACAAGAGACTATTCATAAAATAACGTTGTCCAAAAGACATTGACAACAGAGACTGAAAAAATTCTTAAGAGTTGTAATATAGTATTGCCTTCCTATTTATCTTACTTAAAGAACAATTAGGATGAGAATTGTTTCTTCCTTGATTTTAATGTCTTCTGGTTTACCTAAACTCATATTTTATCCATTGGATCCACATAATTTCCTTAAGAAATATTAATTGATTTCCAGTGTTACTTTTTATAACTATGAACATAGTGATAAAGGGAAATCATATGTATGTACATGTATATACTTATATACACATTGGAAACTGAATACAGTCATTGATAGTAACTACAATTTAAGTTTGTAGGTTAGATTGAAATACATAACATTATTTTTTATAACTAACAAAAATTGCTATAACTGTATCTGAAAATGAAATCCTTTGATTCAATACCTCTTTTTCTGTAGACTTCTAAGTTTTTCAAAGGCAGTAATGAAATTGTACACATCCCATAATGTTTATGGTGGTCATGAATGTCCTTTTGGTTCATGACATTGATCTTATGCTCTTGTAAATGAAATCTGTCACGCCATCTCCCTAGAACTTACAACTTGTCCAGTCAGTCTTCTCATTGCCACTTTCATATCTCTGTTCCTTAAAGTATAAATGGCAGGATTTAAGACAGGAGTGACAACAAAGTCCACGATGGAAAAAAATGTATCCAATGACTTGGTAGGGAAAGGCCACACATAGAGAAACATACATGGAGTGAAAAACAAAACTACTACTGTGATGTGAGCTGACAAAGTATAGAATGCTTTGGACAAATCCTTTGAAGAATGTTTTCTGACAGTGACCAGAATAAAGATATATGACATAATTAAGAAAAAGAAGGTTCCCATAGATATGAAGCCACTGTTGGCAGTGACCACAAATTCTAGTTTATAAGTGGCCATGCATGCAAGTTTAATAATCCTAGGAAAATCACAATAAAAGCTCCCCACATAATTAGGACCACAGAAAGGTAAATTCATGACAAAAACAAACTGAGCCACAGCATGAATCACTCCAATGATCCAAGCAGCCACTATCAAAAGCACGCACATTTTGGGATTCATAACAGTTAGATAGTGGAGAGGTTTGCAGATTGCAGTATACCTGTCATACGCCATGGCTATGAGCAGTGCCATCTCCACTCCTCCCATGACATGAATAAAGAACATTTGTATCATGCAACTGTGGAAAGAAATGATTTTACAATCACTGAAAAGGTCAGATATCATCCTAGGAACTGTGGTAGATGAAAGGCCCAGGTCAATGAGTGATAGGTTGGCCAGCAGAATATACATGGGGGAGTGTAAGTGAGAATCAAAAATCACTGTGAACACAATGAAGAGGTTTCCCAGGATAATCCCCACATAGAATAAAGAAAAGAAAAGAAAAAGAAAAAACTGCATTCCCAAGGATTGTGCCAGTCCCAGTAACACAAATTCAGTTACCACAGAGCCATTTACTTGGTCCATCAAATCATAAAGAAGGGAAGACTCTAGGGTGACCTGAAAGAAAATAAAAAAAGGAATCAACTTTGAGGTACAGAAAATAATGTTACATGTTGATAATTTAAAATTGGTTAGTAAGGGGAGCCAAGATGGCAAGGGAAACAAGAGGCAGAGGATGTAACACTCACCTCCTCCCAGACCAAACTGGAATTACAACTAAAATATAGAGCAATCAACCTGAATAACCAACTGAAGACTGGCTGAAGAGAAGTCTTATAACCAAGGATTAACAGAAAGTAGCCACATCAAGATTTGTAGAAAGGGTGGAGATGTGAAAAGGGCTGGTCCTACACCAACGGCTCCCACGGGCAGCTGCTGAAATTCTGGAGGGATATCTTGGCTGCAAAATGTCCCTCTGAGAAGCATGGTGTCTCAACCAGAAGCTGGGCTCCCCACCCAGAGTATCAGAGCCCAGAAGAAGTGTCCACATATCTGACTGAAAATCAGCAGGGATTCTGTCTGCCCTGGAGAGAAAAGAGTCTACTAGAGTCACAAGTACTCTCTTACAGGGCCAGTGCACAAAATCTTGTTTGCAGCTACTTACTCTGGGCTCCAGAAGAGAGGGCGGAGCAGACTAGAGTTGTGTGAGGAGAGATTGGGGTTTATGGGTCTGGGCTGAAAGCTGAAGGGAAAGCCACCAAGATCCCTGTGTCTAGTCCCTGTCCTATACTGCAGATGACATCTTTCTTGGGTGGAGGACTCTCCTCCATATGGCATCAGCCTTGGGGAATGCAATAACCCCACCTATTGCAACTGGGAGCTGGACTCCAAGTTGCCCCACCTTGGGGAGCTTGTGGCCTGCTGAAGAGTTAGCAGTCTGGGCCAGGCTGTGGACGTCTGGGTAGATTCAAACAGTACCAGTAACTGAGTTGTGTGGTTTTGGGTCAGAGGGTCATTCACCCCACTTTCCTATAAACCTGACTGATGCCTCTACCTCACAGGAGATCCATTAGTGCCACTAAAAATAAAAACTGCTAGAAATGATAAATTAGTTCAGGAAAGTAGCAGGATACAAAAGATATAGCTAGAAATCCGTTGCATTTTTACATACCATAATGAACTATAAAAAAGAGAAACTAAGAAAACAATTCCATTTAAATTGTGTCCAAAAAATATATATATATGTAGGAATTTAGCCAAGGATGTAAAAAACATGTACTCAGAAAATTATAAGACATTGAAGAGAGAAATTGAAGAAGACACTAATAAGTGGAAGCATATACAGTGTTCATGGATTGGTAGAATTAACATAATTAAAATGTCCATGCCACCCAAAGCATTCTATAGATTCAATGTAATTCCTATCAAGATACCAATGGTGTATTTCACAAAACTAGACCAATATTCCAAAAATTTATATGGAGCCACAAAAGACCCCGAATAGCCACAGCAATCTTGAGAAAGCTGAACAAAGTTAGAGGAATCATGCTACCTGATATCAAACGATACTACAAGGACACAGTAATCATGGCCCTGGTCACTGCAGCTCAGTTGGTTGAGTGTAGTCCTGTGAAACAAAAGGTCTCTGGTTTGATTCCAGGTTGGGGTGCATCCAAGAGGCAACCCATCAATGTTTGTCTCTCACATTGATATTCCTCTCCCCCTCTTTCTCCCTCCTTGTCCCTCTCTCTAAAATAAATAAATGAATAAATAAATAAAGCATGGTACTGGCATAAAAACAGATGTATAGATTGGTGGAACAGAATAGAGCCCAGAAATAAACACTTTATTGCCTTTATGGTCAATTAATATTTGACAAAGGAGGCAAGGACATACAATGAAGAAAAGATAGTCTCCTCAATAAATTGTGTTGGGAAAATTGGACAGATACATGCAAATATACCATATGCAAGAGTAAACTCAAAATGGATTGAAGACATATGTAAGATGTGAAATCACAAAAAATCCTAGAAAGTAACATAAGCAGTAAAATCTCTGACATTTCTTATAGCAATATTTTTTTCTGATATACCTCTTTGGGCAAGGAAAACAAAAGAAAAAAAACCAAATAGGACTACATTTAAACATTTTCACACAGCAAAGGAAACCATCAACAAAATGAAAGGACAACTTATTGTGTGAGAGAACATATTTGCAAATGATACATCTGATTAGGGGTTAATATTCAAAATTTATACAGAACTTATAAAACTAAATACTAAAAAAAACAAACAATCTAATTTTTAAAATGGGCAAAGGACCTGAATAGACATTTCTCCAAAAAGGACATACAGATGGCCTATAGATATATAAAAAGATGATCAATGACACTAATCATCAAAGAAATGCAAATTAAAACCACAATGAGATATCACATCACATCTGTCAAGATGGCTATCATCAATAAATCAACAAACAGTAAGTGTTGGTGAGGATGTGGAGAAAAGGGAACCTTCATGCACTGTAGGTGGGAATGCAGACTGGTGCAACCACTGTGGAAAGCAGTGTGGAGTTACCTGAAAAAAAAAATAAAATGGAACTATCTTTTGACCTGATGATTCCACTTCTGGGAATATATCCAAGGAAACCCAAAACTATAATGTGGTAGGTGGGGAATAGATAGACCAGGGGAGAATAATGAGGGAAAAATGGGGACAACTGTAACTGAATAAAAATAAAAAAAGGAAAGAAAGAATATATGCACCCTCATCTTCATGGAAGCATTATCTACAATAGCCAAGATTTGGAAGCACCTAAGTGTCCATCAGTAGATGACTGATAAAAAAGCTGTGGTACGTTTACGCAATGAATACTACTCAGCCATGAAAAAGAAGGAAATTTTACCTTTCACAGCAGCATGGTTGGACCTGGAGAGTATTATGCTAAGTAAAATAAGGCAGTCAGAGAAAAACAAGTATCATATGATGTCACTCATAGCTGGAATCTAACGAGCAAAATAAACAAAATAGAAACAGACTCATAGATAAAAAGAACAAACTGACAGCTGTCTGAGAGGAGGGGTAGTTGCAAGTCTGTCTTAAAAGGTGAAGTGATTCAGCAAAAAAACCCTCATAGACACAGACAACAGTATGGTAACCAGAAGGAAAGGCAGGTAGGAGGAGATAGGAGAGGGTAAAGGTGGGGTAAATGGTGATGGAAGGAGACAACTTGGGGTGGTGAACACACAATATAATATACAGATAATGTGTTATAGATTATAGAATTGTAGCCTTGAAAACTATATAACTATTGTTATCCCAATTAATTCAATAAATAAAGGGGTTTTTTTAAAGAAAAGAAAATTTATTAGTAACAAATATTTTATTTGATTGGTAGTAAGCTATTTACAAAATAATAAAAACTCAGGTTATAAAAATTGTGTGTATTATGATAAAAGCTGCACTCAGAGGCAATCAATTGCTTTAAACATTGTCATTTATTTAAATACATGAACTGATTATGAGAGAAGATGGCGGCGAGATAGGTGGGAGCAGAGTTAACTTCCCCCTGCACCTGGGTGAAACACCTACCCACTCTACTGAGAAACAAAGCGAACAGCCTAAAGCAGCCCAGCGTTTAAGAAGGTAGGAGACCAAAAAATAGAGAGGACACTGAGAAAACAGAAGGTAAGGGGATTGCTTCAAGACAAAAAGGTCCCTGGGACCAACGCGGGGACCAGGGTGGCTGCAGCCCCAGGCCCGCCCGTGTGGGGCCTGCTGCAGGACTCCTGGGAGAGAGCCGGGTTAACGGCCCCCTCCCCTGCCAAATAAGGCCTGAGCAGCACTGTGAGAGACCTGGTTGCCTAAAGTCGCAGGGAGGGGAATAAGGACGAAGTGGAAAACCCAGGGAGACCCCCGGCACTGGCAGAGGAGAGTTGAAAGTTGGGCCGCCTGCGATCCTGACCCGGACAGTCCCGGCCTAGCTGGAGAGGTGGGCTGTGTGAGAGGACAGGCCCTTCCTTGTATGGTGGGAGCCACAGGATTGAGCAGGAGGATTTTTCCCAAAAAGAAAAAGACCCTCTGGGGCACTTTGGGGAATTCCCCTGCAGCAACAGCTCCAGTCTCCTCTGCACCCCGCCACCCTTCGGGGGACTGTGCACACCTCATCTAGGAGGGAGCTGAGACTACAGGCACCACCCGGGGCAGGGTGCCCAGCGACCGGGAGTGTGCCCATCCACCGGGGAGTACCCGCACCTCATCTCAGAGGGAGCTCAGACTTCAGGTACCACCCGGGGCAGGGTGCCCAGCCACTGGAAGTGTGCCCATCCACCGGGGAGTGCCTGCACCACATCTTGGAGGGAGCTGAGACTGCAGGCACCACCCCGGGCAGGGTGCCCAGCTACTGGGGAGTGTGCCAATCCACCGGGGGGTGCCTGCACCTCATTTCAGAGGGAGCTGAGACTACATGCACCACCTGGGGGAGGGTGCCCAGTGACCGGGAGTGTGGCCACCGACCAGGGAGTGCCCACACCTCATCTCAGAGGGAGCTGAGACTGCGGGCATCACCCAGGGGAGGGTACCCAGCGACGAGGAGTGTGCCCAGCGACTGACTGGAGAGTGTCTGCACCTCATCTTGGAGTGAATTGAGACAACAGGCACCAGGGAGAGTGCGAATCAAAAAAGACTCCGCACGCACACCCATAGCCTGGAGAAGGCCTACCATAAAAAAAGAGTGGGTAGAAGCTGGGAACACCAGGATTCCTCCTGGAACAGGAAACCCATACAACAAAGGAATCACCAACAGATAACAACAAAAGAAGGTGAAGGAGGGAGGGGAAACCACATGAAGTCAACCCAGGACCTATCGGAAAATAAAAATAAATAGTAAAGAAATTACTAAAAACAAACAACTAAACAAGAGCAAGAGAAAAGCCTCAAAACCTTGTACAAATGGAAGAACCAGATCCAACACAACTAGCCAACACCTGCACAACAGAATACAAGAGGTGGGGGACAGACTGACCCTCAGATAACCAGCTGGTGGGAAAGACCCACCAAAGAAAGACCCAACAAGAACCAAAAACCAAAGACATACACAAAGCAAACATAAACCACAGCCCAAGATCAGTAAGATCAGGAGATCAAGGAGACTGTACACAAAATCTCACAGGTATTCTACCACAGAAGATTACACCATAAAAATGGGGGTCAGAACAGAGCCACTTAGGAAGCAGAGGCTAACAGGAAGAGTCTCACAAACGATGGGAAGACAAAGAAACAATCTCCAAATGAAAGGATAGGGGGAAGTCTCAGAAACAATGCTAGATGAAAAAGAGGCAAGTGAACTGTCAGATACTGAGTTCAAAGCAATGGTTATCAAGAAGCTTAATAAACACACACAGATTTACCAAAAACTACAGGGAAACTACAATGAACTCACTGCAAACTATATCAACATGAAAAAGGAAATAGAAACTATCAACAAGGGCCAAGAGGAAATGAAGAACACAGTTTCGGAACTGAAGAACACAGTAGAAGGAATCAAAAGCAGGCTCGATGAAGCAGACGACTGGATCAGCAAACTGGAGGACAAGGTAGAAAAAAATACCCAGAAAGAGCAAGAAAAGGAAAAGAGGCTCAGAAAGAATGAAGAGGGGTTAAGGGAAATGCAAGACAACATGAAACGCAATAATATCCATATAATAGGGATACCAGAAGGAGAAGAAGAGCAAGGGATAGAAAACCTGTTTGAAAAAGTAATGATGGAAAATTTCCCTAATCTGATGAGAGAAAAAGTCACCCATATCCAGGAAACACAGAGAGTCCCAATCAAGAGGAGCCCAAAGAGGCCCACTGCAAGACACATCATAATTAAAATGGCAAAATTCCAGGACAAAGAAAGAATCTTATAGGCAGCAAGGGTGAAATAAGAGGTAACATACAAGGGAGCCCCGATAAGGTTAGCAATTGACTTCTCAATGGAAATGCTCCAAGCCAGAAGAGAATGGCAAAAAATATACCAAGTAATGAGAACCAGAGGACTACAACGAAGACTACTTTACCCAGCAAGGCTCTCAATCAAGATAGAAGGCCAAATAAGGAGTTTCCCAGACAAAAGAAGTCTAAAACAATATACCTCCACCAAACCAGCCCTGCAAGACATGCTAAAGGGGCTGCTGTAAGGGAAGGAAAGAAAAGAGAGAAAGAGGGAAAAACTCAGGTAGAAAGAATCGGCAATGAATAAATACCTATCAATAATAACCTTAAATGTAAATGGATTAAATGCTCCAATCAAAAGACATAGAATAGCTGAATGGATAAGAAAGCATGACCTACACATATTCTGCCTAAAAGAGACCCACCTCAGGAAAGAAGACCTACACAGACTGAAAGTGAAGGGCTGGAAACAAAATAGCCAAGAAAGTGGACAGGAAAAAAAAGCAGGGGTAGCAATACTCATGTCAGACAAAATAGACTAAAAAAAAAGACCATAAAGAGAGACCCAGAAGGTCATTTCATAATACTCAAAGGAAAAATCCACCAGGAAGACATAAACATTGTAAATATATATGAACCCAACATAGAGGCACCCAAATACATAAAGAAAATCTTGGAGGACTTCAAGAAAGATATTGACAGCAACACAATTATAGTAGGGGACTTTAACACCCCACTGTCAAAATGGACAGATCTTCCAAACAAAATATCAAAAAGGATATTGTGTCACTTAACAATACCCTACATGAAATGGACTTCACTGATATTTATAGCGCTTTTCATCCCAAAGAAGCAAAATACACATTCTTTTCAAGTGTACATGGAACATTTTCAAAGATAGACCACATGATAGGACACAGAACAAGAGTCAACAAATTCAAGAATATTGAAATCATATCAACTATTTTCTCTGACCACAAGGGACTGAAACTAGAAAAAAATCTCAAGGAAAAAACCCAAAACACTCAAAAACGTGGAGATTGAATAGCATGCTATTAAACAATGAATGGCTGAAAAATGAGATTAGAGAAGAAATCAAAAAGTTTCTGGAAACAAACAAAAATGAACTCAAAACAATCCAAAACCTATGGGACACAGCAAAGGCAGTCCTGAGAGGGAAGTTCATAGCAATACAGGCCTACCTAAAAAGAATAGAAACATTTCAAATAAACAACTGAACACTACACCTACAAGAACTCGAGGAACAACAACGAAGACAGACCAGAGCAAGCAGAAGGAAGGAAATAACAATGATCAGAGCAGAACTAAATAACATAGAGACTAAAAGCACTATTCTAAGGATCAATGAATCCAGGAGCTGGTTCTTTAAAAAGATAAACAAAATCGACAAGCCCTTAAGCAGGTTCATCAAGAAAAAAAGAGACAGGACCCAAATAAACACAATCAGAAATGAAAGAGGGGAAACCTCAACTGATACCAAAAATATACAAAGAAATTACTATGAAGAACTGTATGCCAAGAAATTTGAAAACCTAGGTGAAATGGACAAATTTCTAGAAAAATATAACCTTCCAAAACTGAATGAAGAGGAAGCAGAAAACCTGAATGGACGAGTAACTCCTGATGAAATTGAAACAGTAATCAAAAAGCTTCCAATACGCAAAAGCGCTGGACCAGATGATTTCACAGGAGAATTCTACAAAGCATTTAAGGAAGAGCTAACCCCCATCATCCACAGATTAGTTCAAAAAATTCAAGAGGGTGGAAGATTCCCAAACTCTTTTTATGAACCCAACATCATCCTAATCCCAAAACCAGATAAAGACATCTCAAAGAAAGAAAAATTCAGGCCAATATTGCTGATGAACATAGATGCTAAAATCCTCAGCAAAACATTGGCAAACCGCATCCAGCAATACATTAAAAAGATCATACACCATGACCAAGTGGGATTCATCCCAGGGATGCAAGGATGGTACAATATTTGCAAATCAATAAACATAATACATCACATAAACAAATGCAAAGACAAAAATCACCTGATCACATCAATAGATGCTGAAAAAGCATTTGATAAGATACAGCACCCATTTCTGATAAAAACACTCAGCAAAGTGGGAATAGAGGGAACATTCCTCAACATAATAAAGGCCATATATGAGAGACCTACAGCCAACATCATACTCAATGGACAAAAACTTAGAGCTATCCCACTAAGATCAGGAATAAGAGAAGGATGCCCTCTCTCACCACTCCTATTCAACATAGTACTGGAAGTCCTAGCCACAGCAATCAGAGAAGAAAAAGCAATAAAAGGCATCCAAATTGGAAAGGAGGAAATGAAACTGTCACTGTTTGCTGATGACAGTATAGTGTACATGGAAAATCCTATAGACTTCACCAAAAAACTGCTTGATGTAATAAATAAATTTAGCAAAACAGCTGGATACAAAGTCAATACTCATAAATCAAAGGTATTCCTGTATACCAACAATGAAACATCAGAAACAGAAATTAGGGAAAAAATGCCATTTGATAGACTAACAAGAAAAATAAAGTACCTAGGAATAAACCTAACCAAGGAGGTAAGAGACCTGTACTCAGAAAACTACACAACACTGAAGAAAGAAATTAAGGAAGACACAAACTAATGGAAGCATGCTCATGGTTCCATGCTCATTTTGTACCGTGCTCATAGATTGGAAGAATTAACATCATCAAAATGGCCACACTACCAAAGTGATTTAGAGATTCAATGCAATCCCTATTAAAGTACCTATGACATATTTCACAGATATAGAACAAACACTTCAGAAATGTATATGGAACCATATATGACCCCGAATAGCTGCAGCTATTTTGAGAAAGAAGAACAAAGCAGGAGGGATCACAATACCTCATATCAAACTATATTACAAGGCCACTGTAATCAAAACAGCCTGGTACTGGCATCAAAACAGGCACATAGACCAATGGAACAGAACAGAGAGCCCAGAAATAAACCCAAGTCTTTACCGTCAATTAATATTTGACAAAGGAGGCATAAAATGGAGCAAACATAGCCTCTTCAACAAATGGTGTTGGGAGAGCTGGACAGCTATGTGAAAAAAAATGAAGCTCGATCACCAACTTACACCTACACAAAAATAAATTCAAGGTGGGTAAAGGACTTAAATGTAAATCGTAACACCATAAAAGTCCTAGAGGAAAACATTGGCAAGAAGATCTCAGACATTCCACGCAGCAACATCCTGACAGAGACGTCCCATAAAGCAAGGGGCATAAAGGAAGGAATAAACAAATGGGACCTCATCAAAATAAAATGCTTCTGCATGGCTAAAGAAAACAGCACCAAATTACAAAGAGAACCAACAGTATGGCAAAACATATTTCCCAATGATACCTCAGACAAAGGCCTGATCTCCAAAATATATAAAGAACTCACAAGACTCCACTCCAGGAAGACAAACAACCCAATTAAAAAATTGGCAAAGGACTTGAACAGACACTTTTTCCAAGGAAGACATACAGAGGGCCCAGAGACATATGAAAAGATGCTCAGCATCACTAGCCATCAGACAGATGCAAGTTAAACCACAATGAGGTACCATCTCACACCAGTCACAATGGCCAACATAAACAAATCCACAAACAAATGTTGGAGAGGATGTGGAGAAAAGGGAACCCTAGTACATTGTTGGTGGGAATGCAGACTGGTGAGGGCACTGTGGAAATCAGTATGGAATTTCCTCAGAAAACTAAAAATGGAACTGCCCTTTTTCCCAGCATTTCCACTGCTGGGATTATACCCTAAGAACCCTGAAACACCAATCCAAAAGAACCTGTGCACCCCAATGTACATAGCAGCACAATTTACAATAGCCAAGTACTGGAAGCAACCTAAGTGCCCATCAGCAAACGAGTGGATCCAAAAACTATGGTACATTTACACAATGGAATTCTACACAGCAGAGAGAAAGAAGGAGCTTATACCATTTGCAATGGCGTGGATGGAACCGGAGAATATTATGCTAAATGAAATAAGCCAGGTGGTGAGGGACAAATACCATGTGATCTCACCTTTAACTGGAACATAATCAACAAAAGAAAAAAACAAACAAAATATAACCAGAGATATTGAAATTAAGAACATTGTAGCAATAGCCAGAAGGGAGTCGGGAGTGGGTAGTGGGGAGCAAGGTGTATGGGAGCTACTATAAAGGACACAAGGACAAAATCAAGGGGAGGGTAGAGGTGGGGGATGGAGGTGGGACTGGCTGGGGTGGAGTGGAGGGATTGGAGAAAATGCAGACAATTTTAACTGAATAAAAATAAATTAATTAATTTTAAAAAATAAAATAAAATGATATAATTCATTGTGAAAAAATAAATAAATACATGAACTAATCAGTCAACTTAAGAATTTAAAAATGCAAAAAAATAAACTCAGAATTCAGGAGAAGAAAATAATAAATATTCTAAACCAAATACATTTTGAATCCCAGGATACTGGGAAAGTGTAAATGAGATTATAAAAATAGATTTTTAAAAATAAAAATAGGCCTTTTAAAAATGTAATCAAGAATAACAAAATTAAATGACAACCAGAGACGAGTTTAAAAATGCATAACAGTTAAAACACCTCTGAAGCCCATTTCGTATAGGAGCTTAAAAACAATCCACCCCAAAGCAAAATTGAATTTAATTGAATTATATATACATAAAATGAGTATTTACTTAAGTGAAAAATGTCCTGCTCCCCTCCCCCCCTTTGTATTACAAACACCTGGAATTAATGTATATCATTGTTGAAGAAATCCTGATGACCTGAGAGAGATTGTTTGGAGAAAAAGACAGCACACTTGGTTGCTCTGCCTTCTTAGGAAACCCTGGTGACTTTGTGAGGCTCCCAGGAGTGCTTCAGGGCTAGGTCCTGATAGAATCTGCCGTCTCTCCTGTTGGAGATTTAAATTTTGTCAGTCATTCAGGGCCTGGAAAGATACATCTTTAAACAGAAAATGTAAACACATATTAAACAAAGAAGACTATCAGAATTATAGGTTTGTGTAGAAGTGGGAAAGACCTTCGGAGTTACCCCAAAGTGTCTTCATTTTACAGCTAGAGAAACAACCCAGTGAGGTGAAGTGGCTAGCCAGTGTGTTTACAACAGAATATTCACAGTGCAAGAACTAGAAGTCAGTCTAGTTTCCAGTCCACTGGTCTTCCTCAATAATATTATACACCTACTTAACAGAGAAAGTCATGAAAAAGAGTGAAAATTATTTAAATTTGATAGGATCACAGCAGCCTAATTGGAAAGGCCCTATTTATGCATGAGTTCCTATTTCATTAAAAATGAAATTGGCCTTTCATTCCTAAAAACATATTTCATTTTCATTGAATATTGCTCTTCCCTACCCCCTTACCTATTTCTTCAAACCACCTGGCCAGTCCTTGAACAGTCCATTTCAGAACTATAGCCACCAGCTCTGTACCATCCCCCAACATGGGGCCAGAATCTTTTTGAACCTGAGCATATCTTCTCAGATTAGGCATTTGCTGGAGCCTTCAAAGGTGAAGGAAAGTAATACTGAAGGAGAGGGAACCACACCAAAATCCCAGAGGTCATGGACTGAGATTCTTTTCTTGTGATTCAAAATTTGGTCCTCAAATAGGGTGGGAATAACTGAGGCCAGATGGGTGTTTTACACAAGGGAAAATAAAGTTTAAAATTAGTTGAAGGGCACAAAAGGTAAAAATGTGTGAATCTTGAAAAGTCTTTACATTAAGGCAGTAAATTGAAACTCAAAAATGTGTGTGTGTGGAATTAATTTTATAACACAATGCAATTCAATAATTGAAATTCTAGAATACAAGAGACATGGTGTAGAAGAAAAGGGAAAAATATTTCAAAAAGGAGAAAATTTCTGACACAAATACTTTACAGAAGAGCAGAAATTAAAGAAGAGAGGAGGGAGATAGAGAGAGGGAAGCAAAAGTGACAGTGGCAATTTTGTAATTTAAAACCATCTTTCCTACCTGCCTGTTCAGTCATAGGATGCACATTTTTAGGAGAAGAGAAATTCAGAGAGCTTAGTCTTCATTTCTGTAATTAATACCTCCCCTGCCCCAAACAAAGCTATATATAAGATTCTTGGTAATGGAAAAGAAGCTAATTGGTGGTGTGGGAGAGTAACCCATTGCCCTCATAGAGACAACCAATACCCAGCCCATTATTAGTTTCTCTTGAGAACTAGATCTTTGAATCACATCAATTTCCCTAAGAGAAAAATACTGAAAAAATTGTTTGGTGCCCTTGACACATATGGCTTATGGATGAGAAAATTGAATCCCACAAAGTTGGAATGACTTGTTCAGCATTGGGTAGACATGAATGCATAGGTTTCATTAGTCTTTTTTATCATTATTAAAAATATTTTATTGTTTATGCTATTACAGTTGTCCCACTTTTCCTCCCTTTGCTTCCCTCCACCCAGCCCAACCCCCAGTTCCATGGTCAGTCCCCACACCATTGTCCAGGTCCATGGGTCCTTCATATACGTTCTTTGACTAATCCCTTCACCTTCTTTCAGTCAGTCACCATCTCTCCCTTCCCCTCTTACAGCTGTCAGTCTGTTCCATGATTCTGTGCATCTGGTTCTATTTTGCACATTATTTTATCTTGTTCACTAGATTCCTCTTATAAGTGAGATCATATGGTATTTGTCTTTCACTGGCTGGCACATTTCACTTAGCATAATAGTCTCCAGTTCCATGAATGCTATCACAAAAGGTAGGAATTCCTTCTTCTTTTCTGCTGTGTAGTATCCCCTATTTTTATTTAGTACTTATTTCCCCTATTTATTCATTACTTACATTTCTCTGATTGATTCAGTGAATTTTCAGACTGTTGTAAAGCCAGCAGTTTTATATTCAATTTTTATATCTTAATTCTACAGAACAATTTTAAAAGAGACGGATGGAGTAATTAACAACTAGTATTCTAAAGTAAAATTGAAATTGTAGACACAGATAAAAGTATGTTGATTACCAGAAGGTAGGAAGGGCAAGTAGTGGTAAAGGGTAATGGGGGCCAATTATGGTGATTTGACTTTGGGTGGTGGGCACACCATGCGATATACAAATGATGTATTACATAGAATTATACATTTGAAACCCATATGATTTTACTAACCAATGTTACTCCAATACATTTAATTTAAAAAAAGATTGTGTTGAGAATATGATTTTCTGCTAACAGATTTAATTTTGATGTTGAAGGGTATGTCAGAAAAGCATGTGTTTATTTAAAAAATCAGAAAGCCACTTGAGTATTATTTACTATATGAAATTCTAAGGCTGAATTTATATAGAGACTTAAAAGTTAAAGTGTGACAATGAAAAAAGCAGAAGATGGCAGAGAGATAGGTGGGAGTGGAGTTCACTTTCCCCTGCGCACCGGTGAAAGCCCAGCTGATCTGAGGAACAGAGCGAACAGCCAGTGGTATTCCAGCATATATGAAGATCGGAGACTAAAAATTGTAGAGGACATTGAAAAATCAGATGGTAAGAAGAGTGCTTAAGGACAATAAGGTCCCTGGGACCAGTGAGGGGACCAGGGTGGCTGAAGCCCCAGGTGGGGCCGCAGGGTCTGCTGCAAGATTCTTGGGAGAGAGCCAGGCTGGGCTGTGTGAGAGGCCAGGTGCTTGTTTGGATCGGGGGCCTTGAATAGGAGGAATTTCTCAAAAAGAAAAAGAGAAAATAGAGGCACTCAGAGGCTTTTCAGAGAATTCTTCACAGCAGCTGTGGCCTCTTGAGTCCACACCCCCACAGCCCCTGGACTGTGAACACCAGATAAGCAGCCCCAGCACACACCTGAAGCCAGGGTAGGTGGGCACCCCGATCAGCAGCCTGCGTGCCCACACCTGAAGCCCCTGGTGGATTCGCAGCCGAATCAGAGGCCTCGCTGCCCGTGGGAGACCATGCCTGAAGCACCTAGCCCCTGTGCACACAGCCCTGCAGGGCCTACTGGCTCTCTAGGAGGAAGGCAGAACGCCCAGCAGAGGGGAGCTGCAGGGCTGGGGAAGAGTGCAGTACCCAGAAAGACTTGACTCAGTAGGGAGCTGAACTACCCTGAAGGAGCACTGAGAGCACCTAGCATCTAGGACAGCAAAGAGCAAGAAAGTGGAGTGTGAGTTGCCCCTAATTGGTGCACCTCAAGGTCAGCACAACTGGTGGACTGAAGGCCTAGAGGGCAGCAGAAGGACCCTGAGGAACTGTACTATAGGCTGGACAACAGCGAAGAGTATGGCTCAGGAAGGGAGAAAAGTGAGACCAATCCCTCCAACCATCCCCGACCCCAACCCCATTTCACAGACAGGAAGACCAGCAGAACTGGCCTGACCAGTTTAAAGCCAGCAGAAGATTTTTTTTTTTAACTCCCTCTTCCTTTCTGTCCTTCTTTCTCTTTTTAATTCCTTCTTCCTTCCTTCCTTTACTTTCTTATTCCTTCTTCCTGCCTTCTTTTATTTATTTATTTATTTATTTATTTAAATTTTTGTTAAAATCCCTTCTTCCTTTCTTTCTTCCGATCTTTTTTTATTCCTTCTTCCTTCCTTCCTTCCTTTCCTTTTCTATTCCTTTTCCCTTCCATCCCTTTTTCTTTTTTTCTCCTTTTCCCACAGATGAGACAATAAAACCTGGAGCTGTGAAAAGACCAGAGTTAGACCCAAACAGGGGTCATCCTAAAACCGAGACAGTGAGACAGAATTCACTTTGCTACTCAGGAGAACTTGCAAGGTGGGAGTGGTGGAACACCAGTACACCTGCTGGAAGAGGAAACCCACCAACAAAGGAGGCACCAACAGATAACAATGGAAGAAGGTGAAGAAGGGATTGAAAGCCACACTAACCTCAATCCAGGACTGATCTGGAAATACAACTAAATAGTTAGAAATTACTCAGAACAAACAACTGAACAAGAGTGAGAGAGAAGCCTCAAAACCTCGAAGACACAGAAGAATCAGATTCAACACAATCTGTCCACATGTGCACAACAGAATACAAGACATGGTAGATAGAGTGACCCTCAACTAACCAGCTCGAGGGAAGGACCTACCAAAGAAAGACCCAACAACAATCAAAACCGAAAGACATACAGAGAGCCAACATAAATGACAGCCCAAGACCAGGGAGCTCAGGAGATTAAGGAGACGGCACCACTGAATCTTACTGGCACTATCAAAAAGTTCATACCATAAAACCAGGGAGTAACAACAGATCAATTTAAGAAGCAGAGGCTAACAAGAAGAGTCTCACAAGCAATGGGAAGACAAAGAAACAATCCCCAAATGAAAAAAAAAGGAGGAAGCCTCAGAAAGAATGCTAAATGAAAAAGAGGCAAGTGAACTGTCAGATACTGAGTTCAAAGCAATGGTTATCAGGAAGTTCACTGAGCTAACAGAGAATTACCAAAAACTACAGAGAAACTACAATGAACTCACTGCAAACTGTATCAACAGGAAAAAGGAAACAGAAACTATCAACAAGGACCAAGAGGAAATGAAGAATACAATTTCTGAACTGAAGAACACAGTAGAAGGAATGAAAAGCAGACTTGATGAAGCAGAGAATCGGATCAGCGAGCTGAAACACAGGGTAGAAAAAAACACCCAGAAAGAGCAACAAAAAGAAAAGAGGCTCAGAAAGAATGAAGAGGGATTAGGGAAATGCAGGACAACATGGAACGGCATAATAACTATATAATAGGGATACAGGAAAGAGAAGAAGAAGAAGAGCAAGGGATAGAAAACCTGTTTGAAAAAGTAATGATGGAAAATTTCCCTAATCTGATGAGAGAAAAAGTCACACAAATACAGGAAACACAGAGAGTCCCAATAAAGAGGAGCCCAAACATGCTCACTTCAAGAAAAATCATAATTAAAATGGCAAAATTCCAAGACAAAGAAAGAATCTTACAGGCAGCAAGGGAGAAATAAGAAGTAACATACAAGGCAGCCTGGTTAAGACTAGCAGCTGACTTCTCAATGGAAACGCTACAAGCCAGAAGAGAATGGCAAAAAAATATTCCAAGTAATGAGAACCAGAGGCCTGCAACCAAGGCTACTTTAGCAAGCAAAGATCTCAATCAAGATAGAAGGCCACATAAGGAGTTTCTCAGACAAAAGAAGTCTAAAACAATATACCTCCACCAAACCAGCCCTGCAAGACATGCTAAAGGGGCTGCTGTAAAGGAAGGAAGGAAAAGAGAAAGAGAGAGGAACACAGGTAGGAAAAAGTGGCAATGAATAACTACCTATCGATAATAACCTTAAACATAAATGGATTAAATGCTCCAATCAAAAGACATAGAATAGCTGAATGGATAAGAAAGCATGACCCACACATATGCTGCCTACAAGAGACCCATCTTAGGACAGAAGACCTACACAGACTGAAAGTGTGGGGCTGGAAACAAATATTCCAAGCAAATGGACAGGAAAAAAAAAAAAGCAGGGGTAGGAATACTCATATCAGAAAAAATAGACTTCCAAAGAAGGGCCCTAAACAGAGACCCAGAAGGTCACTTCATAATACTCAAAGGAAGAATCCACCAAAAAGACATAAACATTGTAAATATATACGCACCCAACAAAGAGGCACCCAAATACATAAAGAAAATCTTGGAGGACTTCAAGAAAGATATTGACAGCAACACAATTATAGTAGGGGACTTTAACACCCCACTGTCAAAAATGGACAGATCTTCCAAACAAAATATCAAGAAGAATATTGTGTCACTTAACAATATCCTAGATGAAATGGACTTCACTGATATTTATAGCGCTTTTCATCCCAAAGAAGCAAAATACACATTCTTTACAAGGGTACATGGAACATTTTCAAAGATAGACCACATGATAGGACACAAAGCAAGCCTCAACAAATTCAAGAAAATGGCAATCATATCAAGCATTTTCTCTGACCACAAGGGACTGAAACTAGAAACCAACCCCAAAGGAAAAAACCCCAAACACTCAAAATCATGGAGACTGAAAAGCATGCCATTAAACAATGAATGGGTCAAGAACGAGATTAGGGAAGAAATCAAAACCTTTCTGGAAACAAATGAAAATGAACTCACAACAACCCAAAACCTATGGGACTCAGCAAAGGCAGTCCTGAGAGGGAAGTTCATAGCGATACAGGCCTACCTTAAAAAGATAGAAACATTTCAAACAAACAACCTAACCCTATGCCTACAAGAACTCGAGGAACAACAACAAAGACATCCCAGAGCAAGTAGAAGGAAGGAAATAACCAAGATCAGAGCAGAACTAAATGACATACAGACTAAAAGCGCAATTCTTTTTTTTTTTTTTTTTATTCAATTACAGTTGTATGCCTTTTCTCCCCGTCCCTCCGCCCCACCCCAGCTGAACCCTCCTCCCTCCCCCCTCTCCACCCTCCCCCTTGGTTTTGTCCAGGTGTCCTTTATAGTAGTTCCTGTAATCCCCTCTACCCACTGTCCCCGCCCCCACCCCCCACCCCCGCCCTGGCTGTTGTTAGATTGTTCTTAACTTCAATGACTCTGGTTATATTTTGTTTCCTTTTTCCTTCTATTGCTTATGTTCCAGTTAAAGGTGAGATCATATGGTACTTGTCCCTCACTTCCTGGCTTATTTCACTTAGCATAATGCTCTCCAGTTTCATCCATGCTGTTGCAAAGGGTATAAGCTCCTTCTTTCTCTCTGCTGCGTAGAATTCCATTGTGTAAATATACCATAGTTTTTGGATCCACTCGTTTGCTGATGGGCACTTAGGTTGCTTCCAGTACTTGGCTATTGTAAATTGTGCTGCTATGAACATTGGGGTGCACAGATTCTTTTGGATTGGTGTTTCAGTGTTCTTAGGGTATAATCCCAGCAGCGGAATTACTGGGTCAAAGGGCAGTTCCATTTTTAGTTTTCTGAGGAAATTCCATACTGTTTTCCACAGTGGCCTCACCAGTCTGCATTCCCACCAACAGTGCACTAGGGTTCCCTTTTCTCCACATCCTCTCCAACATTTGTTTGTGGATTTGTTTATGTTGGCCATTCTGACTGGTGTGAGATGATACCTCATTGTGGTTTTAATTTGCATCTCTCTGATGGCTAGAGATGCTGAGCATCTTTTCATATGTCTCTGGGCCCTCTGTATGTCTTCCTTGGAGAAGTGTCTGTTCAAGTCTTTTGCCCATTTTTTAATTGGGTTGTTTGTCTTCCTGGAGTGGAGTCGTGTGAGTTCTTTATATATTTTGGAGATCAGGCCCTTGTCTGAGGTATCATTGGCAAATATGTTTTCCCATACTGTTGGTTCTCTTTGTAATTTGGTGCTGTTTTCTTTAGCCCTGCAGAAGCTTTTTATTTTGATGAGGTCCCATTTGTTTATTCTTTCCTTTATGTCCCTTGCTTTAGGGGATGTGTCCGTGAGGATGTTGCTGCGTGGAATGTCTGAGATTTTCCTGCCAATGTTTTCCTCAAGGACTTTTATGGTGTTACGGCTTATATTTAAGTCTTTTATCCATCTTGAGTTTATTTTCGTGTATGGCGTAAGTTGGTGATCGAGTTTCATTTTTTTGCACGTAGCTGTCCAGATCTCCCAACACCATCTGTTGAAGAGACTGTTTTTGCTCCATTTTATGTTCCTGCCTCCTTTGTCAAATATTAATTGATCGTATAGATTTGAGTTTATTTCTGGGCTCTCTATTCTGTTCCATTGGTCTATGAGCCTGTTTTTATGCCAGTACCAGGCTGTTTTGATTACCGTGGCCTTGTAATACAGTTTGATATCAGGTATTGTGATCCCTCCTGCTTTGTTCTTCTTTCTCAAAATTGCTGCTGCTATTCGAGGTCGTTTATGGTTCCATATGAATTTCTGCAATGTTTGTTCTATATCTGTGAAATATGTCATGGGTACTCTAATAGGGATTGCATTGAATCTATAAATTGCTTTGGGTAGTATGGCCATTTTGATGATGTTAATTCTTCCAATCCATGAACATGGTACATGCTTCCATTTGTTTGTATCTTCCTTAATTTCTTTCTTCAGTGTTGTGTAGTTTTCTGAGTACAGGTCTTTTACCTCCTTGGTTAGGTTTATTCCTAGGTACTTTATTTTTCTTGTTGCTATATCGAATGGGATTTTTTTCCTGATTTCTGTTTCTGCAGTTTCGTTGTTGGTGTACAGGAATGCCTTTGATTTCTGGGTATTGACTCTGTATCCAGCTATTTTGCCAAATTCATTTATTAGGTCGAGTAGTTTTTGAGTGGAGTCTATAGGGTTTTCCATGTACACTATCATGTCGTCTGCAAACAGTGACAGTTTCATTTCCTCCTTTCCAATTTGGATGCCTTTTCTTGCTTTTTCCTGTCTGATTGCTGTGGCTAGGACTTCCAATACTATGTTGAATAGGAGTGGTGAGAGAGGGCATCCTTGTCTAGTTCCTGATCTTAGTGGGAAAGCTCTAAGTTTTTGTCCATTGAGTGTGATGTTGGCTGTAGGTCTCTCATATATGGCCTTAATTATGTTGAGGACTGCTCCCTTTATTCCCACTTTGCTGAGTGTTTTTATCAGAAATGGATGCTGTATCTTATCGAACGCTTTTTCCGCATCTATTGATATGATCATGTGATTTTTGTCTTTGCTGTTGTTGATGTGATGTATTATGTTTATTGATTTGCGAATATTGTACCATCCTTGCATCCCTGGGATGAATCCCACTTGGTCATGGTGGATGATCTTTTTAATATATTGCTGGATGCGGTTTGCCAATATTTTGTTGAGAATTTTAGCGTCTATGTTCATCAGCGATATTGGCCTGAAGTTTTCTTTCTTCGTTGTGTCTTTATCTGGTTTTGGGATTAGGATGATGTTGGCTTCATAAAAAGAGTTTGGGAGTCTTCCATCAGTTTGGATTTTTTTGAATAGTCTGTGAAGGATAGGGGTTAGTTCTTCCTTAAATGTAAAAGCGCAATTCTAAGGATCAATGAATCCAGGAGCTGGTTCTTTAAAAAGATAAACAAAATCGACAAGCCTTTAAGTAGTCTCATCAAGAAAAAAAGAGAGAGGATCCAAATGAACACAATTAGAAATGAAAGAGGGGAAACCTCAACTGATACCACAAATACAAAGGATTGTAAGAAATTACTAAACAACCTTGTGCCAAGAAATGTGAAAACCTTTTGAAATGGACAAATTTCTAGAAAAATATAACCTTCCAAAATCAATGAGGAAGAAGCAGAAAGCCTGAACAGACTGATAATACCTAATGAAATTCAAACAGTAATCAAAAAGCTTCCAACACACAAAACCTCTGGGGCAGACATTTTCACAGGAGAATTCTACAGAGCATTTAAGGGAGATCTCACCCCAATCTCCACAGATTATTTCTATTTTTTTTTAATTTTTATTGTTCTTCAATTACAGTTGTGTGCCTTTTCTCCCCATCCTTCCTCCCCACCCCAGCTGAACCCATCTCCCTCCCCTACCTCAACCCACCCTCTTGATTTTGTCCACGTGTCCTTTATAGTAGTTCATGTAATCCCCTCTTCCCACTGTCCCCACCCCCCCGGCTATTGTTAGATTGTTCTTAACTTCAATGTCTCTGGTTATATTTTGTTTGCTTTTTTCTTCTATTGATTATGTTCCAGTTAAAGGTGAGATCATATGGTATTTGTCCCTCACCGCCTGGTTTATTTCATTTAGCATAATGCTCTCCAGTTCCATCCATGCTGTTGCAAAGGGTATAAGCTCCTTCTTTCTCTCTGCTGCGTAGAATTCCATTGTGTAAATGTACCACAGTTTTTGGATCCACTCATTTGCTGATGGGCACTTAGGTTGCTTCCAGTACTTGGCTATTGTAAATTGTGCTGCTATGAACATTGGGGTGCACAGGTTCTTTTGGATTGGTGTTTCAGGGTTCTTAGGGTATAATCCCAGCAGCGGAATTGCTGGGTCAAAGGGCAATTCCATTTTTAGTTTTCTGAGGAAATTCCATACTGTTTTCCACAGTGGCCTCACCAGTCTGCATTCGCACCAACACTGCACTAGGGTTCCTTTTTCTCTGCATCCCCTCCAATATTTGTTTGTGGATTTGTTTATGTTGGCCATTGTGACTGGTGTGAGATGGTACCTCATTGTGGTTTTAATTTGCATCTCTCTGATGGCTAGTGATGTTGAACATTTTTTCATATGTCTTTGGGCCCTCTGTATGTCTTCCTTGGAAAAAGTGTCTGTTCAAGTCCTTTGCCCATTTTTTAATTGGGTTGTTTGTCTTCCTGGAGGGGAGTTGTGTGAGTTCTTTATATATTTTGGAGATCAGGCCCTTGTCTGAGGTATCATTAGTGAATATGTTTTCCCATACTGTTGGTTCTCTTTGTAATTTGGTGCTGTTTTCTTAAGCCATGCAGAAGCTTTTTATTTTGATGAGGTCCCATTTGTTTATTCTTTCCTTTATGTCCCTTGCTTTAGGGGACATGTCTGTGAGGATGTTGCTGCGTGGAATGTCTGAGATTTTCCTGCTAATGTTTTCCTCAAGGACTTTTATGGTGTTATGACTTATATTTAAGTCTTTTATCCATCTTGAGTTTATTTTCGTGTATGGTGTAAGTTGGTGACTGAGTTTCATTTTTTTGGACGTAGCTGTCCAGATCTCCCAACAACATCTGTTGAAGAGGCTGTTTTCGCTCCATTTTATGTTCCTGCCTCCTTTGTCAAATATTAATTGACCGTAAAGACTTGAGTTTATTTCTGAGCTCTCTGTTGTGTTCCATTGGTCTATGTGCCTGTTTTCATGCCAGTATCAGGCTGTTCTGATTACAGTGGCCTTGTAATACAGTTTGATATCAGGTATTGTGATCCCTACTGCTTTGTTCTTCTCTCTCAAAATTGCTACAGCTATTCGGGGTCGTTTATGGTTCCATATAAATTTCTGAACTGTTTGTTCTATATCTGTGAAATATGTCATGGGTACTCTAATAGGGATTGCATTGAATCTATAAATTGCTTTGGGTAGTATGGCCATTTTGATGATGTTAATTCTTCCAATCCATGAGCATGGTACATGCTTCCATTTGTTTGTATCTTCCTTAATTTCTTTCTTCAGTGTTGTGTAGTTTTCTAAGTACAGGTCTTTTATCTCCTTGGTTAGGTTTATTCCTAGGTACTTTATTTTTCTTGTTGTTATATCAAATGGGATTTTTTTCCTGATTTCTGTTTCTACAGTTTCGTTGTTGGTGTACAGTGATGCCTTTGATTTCTGAGTATTGACTTTGTATCCAGCTGTTTTGCCCAATTCATTTATTAGGTCGAGTTGTTTTTTGGTGGAGTCTATAGGATATTCCATGTACGCTATCATGTCATCTGCAAACAGTGACAGTTTCATTTCCTCCTTTCCAATTTGGATGCCTTTTATTGCTTTTTCTTGTCTGATTGCTGCGGCTAGGACTTCCGATACTATGTTGAATAGGAGTGGTGAGAGAGGGCATCCTTGTCTTATTCCTGATCTTAGTGGGAAAGCTCTAAGTTTTTGTACATTGAGTATGATGTTGGCTGTAGGTCTGTCATATATGGCCTTTATTATGTTGAGGAATGCTCCCTCTATTCCCACTTTGCTGAGTGTTTTTATCAGAAATGGGTGCTGCATCTTATCAAATGCCTTTTCCACACTATTGATATGATCATGTGGTTTTTGTCTTTGCGTTTGTTTATGTGGTGTATTATGTTTATTGATTTGCGAATATTGTACCATCCTTGCATCCCTGGGATGAATCCCACTTGGTCATAGTGTATGATCTTTTTAATGTATTGCTGGATGTGGTTTGCCAATGTTTTGCTGAGGATTTTAGCATCTATGTTCATCAGCAATATTGGCCTGACGTTTCCTTTCTTTTTTGTGTCTTTATCTGTTTTTTGGTTTAGGATGTCTTTGGCTTCATAAAACGAGTTTGAGAGTCTTCCATCTTCTTGAATTTTTTGAAATAATCTGTGGGGGATGGGTTTTAGCTCACTCTCAAATGGTTATAGAATTCTCTTGTGAAACTGTCTGGCCCAGGGCTTTTGTGTGTTGGAAGCTTTGTGATTACTATTTCCATTTCATCTGCTCTTTTTGGTCTGTTCAGGCTATATGCTTCTTTTTCATTGAAATAGAGAAGATTATATTTTTTGTAGGAATTTTCCATTTCACCTAGGTTATCACATTTCTTAGTACATAGTTCTGTTTAGTAATTTCTTACAATCCTTCTATATTTTGGTGGTATCATTTGAGGTTTCCCCTCTTTCATTTCTGATTATGGTTATTGGGATCCTGTCTCTTTTTTTCCTGATGAACCTGCTTAACAGCTTGTTGATTTTCTTTATCTTTTCAAAGAACCAGCTCCTGGATTCATTGACCCTTAGAAATGTGCTTTTAATATGTATGTCATTTAATTATGCTGTGATCTTGGTTATTTCCTTTTTTGTACTTGTTTTGGGGTGTGTTTGTTGTTGTTCCTCAAGTTCCTGTATGTGTAGGATTAGGTTGTTTATTTGAAATGTTTCTATTCTTTTTAGGTAGGCCTGTATTGCTATGAACTTCCCTCTCAGGACTGCCTTGGCTGTGTCCCATATGTTTTTGATTGTTTTGAGTTTATTTTTGTTTGTTTCCAGAAACTTTTTGATTTCTTTCCTAATCTAATTCTTCACCCCTTCATTGTTTAATAGCATGCTTGAATCTCCATGTTTTTGAGTGTTTTGGGGTGTTTTCCTTGAGATTTTTTTCTAGTTTCATTCCCTTGTGGTCAGAGAAAATGCTTGATAAGATTTCAATTTTCTTGAACTTGGTGAGGCTTGTTTTGTGTCCTATCATGTGGTCTATCTTTTAAAATGTTCCATGTGCATTTGAAAAGAACGTGCATTTTGCTTCTTTGGGATGAAATACTTTGTATATATCAATTGAGTCTATTTCATCTAGGGCATTGTTCAATGCCACAATATCTTTGTTGATATTTTGTTTGGAAGATCTGTCCATCTTTACATTGGAGTTTTAAAATCCCCTACTATAATTGTGTTGCTGTCGATATCTTTCTTGAAGTCCTCCAAGATTTTCTTTATGTGTTTTGGTGCTCCTATGTTGGGTTCACATATACTTACAATTTTTATGTCTTGATGGATTGTTCCCTTGAATTTTATGAAGTGTCCTTCTTGATGTCTTTTTATGGCTCTTTTTCTGAAGTCTATTTTGTCTGATATGAGTATTGCTACCCTGGCTTTCTTTTTCCTGTCCATTTTCTTGGCAAATTTGTTTCCAGCCCTTCACTTTCAGTCTTTGTATGTCTTTTGTTCTGAAGTGGGTCCCCTGTAGGCAGCATATGTGTGGGTCATGTTTTTTTATCCATTCAGCCATCCTGTGTCTTTTGATTGGGGCATTTAATCCATTTACATTTAAAGTTATTATTGATAGGTATTTATTCATTGTCATTTTTTGGTACCTGTGTTGTTCTCTCTTTCACTATTTTTCTTCCTGTTCTCAAAGCAAGCCCTTTAGCATCTCCTGTAGAGCTGGTTTGGAAGAGGTATATTCTTTGAAGGTTCATTTGTCCAGGAAGCTCCTTATTTGGCCTTCCATTTTAAGTGAAAAGTAGTCTTGGTTGCAGGCCTCTGGCTCTCATTACTTGGAATATTTCTTGCCATTCCCTTCTGGCTTGGAGCATTTCCATTGAGAAGTCAGCTGCTAGCCTTAACGGGGCCCCCTTGTATGTTACTTGGTTTTTCTCTCTTGCAGCCTTTAAGATTCTCCCTTTGTCTTGGAACTTTGCCATTTTAATTATGATGTGTCTTGCAGTGGGCCTCTTGGGTTCCTCTTGATCGAGACTCTCTGTGTTTCCTAGATTTGTATGGCTTTTTCTCTCCTCAAATTAAGGAAGTTTTCCATCATTACTTTTTCAAATAGGTTTGCTATCCCTTGCTCTTCTTCTTCTTCTCTGGTATCCCTATTATGTGGATATTATGACGTTTCATGTTGCCCTGCATTTCCATTAACCCATCTTCATTCTTTCTGAGCCTCTTTTCCTTTTCGTGCTCTTTCTGGGTGTTTTTTTTTCTACCTTGTCCTCCAGCGCACTGATCCAATCCACTGCTTCATCAAGCCTGCTTTTTATTCCTTCTACTGTGTTCTTCAATTCAGAAATTGTATTCTTCATTTCCTCTTGGCCCTTGTTGATAGTTTCTATTTCCTTTTTTCATGTTGATATAGTTTGTAGTGAGTTCATTGTAGTTTCCCTGTAGTTTCTGGTAATTCTCTGTGTGCTCATTAAGCTTCCTGATAACCATTGCTTTGAAGTCAGTATATGATAGTTGACTTGCCTCTATTTCATTTAGCATTCTTTCTGAGGCTTCCTCCTTTCCTTTCATTTGGGGATTGTTTCTTTGTCTTCCCATTGTTTGTGAGAGTCTTCCTGTTAGCCTCTGCTTCTTAAGTTGCTCTGTTCTGACCCCCTGTATTTATGGTGTAAACTTCTGTGGTGGAATACCTGTGAGATTCAGTGGTACAGTCTCCTTGCTCTCCTGATCTTACTGATCTTGGGCTGTAATTTATGTTGGCTCTGTGTATGTCTTTGGTTTTTAGTTGACGTTGGGTCTCTCTTTGGTGGGTCCTTCCCACCAGGTGGTTAACTGAGGGCCAGTCTGCCCACCACCTCGTGTTTTCTGTTGTGTAGGTGTGGGCAGGTTGTGTTGGATCTGGTTCTTCCATGTGTACAAGGTTTTGAGGCTTTTCTCTTGCTCTTATTCTGTTGTTTGTTCTGAGTAATTTCTCCACTATTTAGTTGTATTTCCAGATAGGTCCTGGGTTGAGTTAGTGTCACTTCCATTCCCTCCTTCTCCTTCCTCTATTTTTATCTGTTGGTGTTTCATTTGTTGCTGGGTTTCCTCTTCCAGGTGGTATCCTAGTTTCACAGCTTCTACCTACTCTTTTTTTGTGATAGGTTGGAGGGGGAAGGCGAAATGGTTTAAGACAGCAGGAGTATATGATATTTAATGTACCAGTCCTTAGAGAATAGATAGGAGATCCTGTGGATATGTATAGTTGTAACCATGATAATTCACCCACCTAACTACTTTTTAGAAAGGGTAGAAGGAAGATAAGAATCTTGTTACGAGGGAGGGGGGAAGTATTGTGAGTTGGATCCTGAAAGCTGTGAATTTTTGGGAGGTCAATTATGAGGTAAGGTGAGAGTAAAGGGTAGAAAATAGGTGTAATGTGTGAGAGAATGGAGTTAACCACTCCAGTAATAAAGTTGAGGAAACAGTGAAGTGGGTTGAGATCTGGGAGGGGTTCTGTGTAGTATTTACAAATGTATGGAACAGCTATTATTTAGAATAGTAATGGAGCAACAATCATTTGACAGAATCTAATTGATCTGGATAACTAGAATAGGGAGTATAGGTCCTAGAATAGTGTGCTAATGGAACACAAGTGAAGTGAAAGACAGTTAATTAACAGTAAACTATGAGAGGGAGAACAAGGGGAAGTCAGTAACAATGTAGATTAACCAGTCAAGTGAAGAAGGCTAAACAGAAAGAGAAATATAAAAATACTAATAAAGTGAGTGATGTAAGAATAATGAAAAAAATACAAGCATACAATAACTTTCAAGTTCTGGAGTAGCAAAGAGAAATTTGTTTCACTGTCTCAGTTTTTGGGGTGCCCCCTCTTTGGGTCCAATTCTGGTCTTTTCACAGTTCCAGGTTTATTGTCTCACTGGTGAGAATTAAGAAAAAAAAAAAAAAAGCCTCCTGCTTGCTTCAAACTGACTAAGCCAGTTTTGCTGATCTTTTTGGCTGCAGCAGTCTGAGCCAGGGCCCAGCACTTGGCCAGTCTACAGTCCAGCTCCCCAATGGCCTCTCATCCTGCAAATTCAGGTGTACACCCTCCTCATGGGTATGGTTGGAAGTGCGGGTCCTTATGTGGTTCGCACTCTCCCTGGTGCCTTGGATGTTATCTCAGGTCCCTCCGATGTGTGCACTGTCCCCAGTGCCTCAGATGTGGGCCTGGGGGCCCTCTATGGTGCCTCAGCTGTAGCCATGGGTCCCTTTCAGGTGCACACTCTCCCTGGTGCCTCGGATGTAGGGGTGGTGACCCCCACACCCCCATTGGAGTGCTGGGCGGCGGTGTGGAGAGGAGACTGGAGTTGCTGCTGCAGGAGAATTCCCCAAGCTGCCCCTGAGTGTCTCTTTTTTTTCTAGTTTTCTTTTTGAGAAATTCCTCCTCCTAAATCCTGCTGCTCCATACAAGGAAGGGCCTGTCCTCTCACACAGCCTACCTCTCCAGCTAGACTGGGGACTGTCTGGGTCCAGGCCCTTCATGGCCCAACTTTCAACTCTCCCCAGCCGGGACATGCGGTCTCTGTGGGTTTACTACTTCGTCCTTATTCCCCTCCCTGTGACTTCAAGCAACCAGGTGTCTCTTGGTGCTGCTCAAACCTTGTTTGGTAGGGGAGGGAGCTGTTAACCCCGCTCTCTCCCAGGAGACAAGAAGCTGTAGTTGCTCTGATCCCTGTGCTCATCCAAGGGACCTTATTATCCTGAAGCAATCACCTTACCGTCTGGTTTTTCAGTGTCCTCTATGCTTTTTGGTCTCCTATCGTGATATATGCTGGGGTACTGTTGGCTATTCGCTTTGTACCTCAGTAGATCTGCTAGGTCTTTCACCCATGTGCAGGGGGAAGTGGACTCTGCTCCCACCTATCTCGCTGCTATCTTTCCCAAGCTTCTCCTTTTAATTGAAGATTTATTATATACTTTTTCATGATGTTTTTCTACATATAAGGTTAACTGTCTTTCTTAGTTGATTGTATTGTTGCACTGTTACAATTCCTCATTGATTTGATTTAGGTTATTTTCAATTTTTCCTTTTTATAAATAATTATATAACATTTGCCCCAATATCTAAATATTTTAGCTCATTTGTTGTTATATCTTAAGAAAAATTTATTGTAATGCGAGTCTTTGGTCATAAGAAAATTCTAAAATATTATATATGATTTTCAAATTGTGTTCTGGAGTAGTTCTATGAATGTGCACTCTGAATCACTGTATGAGAAAGTCTCTTTCATCACAGCCTCACTCATATTATTAATTTTTATGTCAACAGTTTTTAGAAACAAATATGCTAGTAATCTTATATTGTTTTATTTACATTTTTAAATAGTGAGTTTTATGTTCTTCAGATGTTGACTATTTAGATTTCTTTTTTTTGATATATTTATTGATTATGCTATTACAGTTGTCCCATTTCCACCCCTTCACTCAACTCCATCCTGCCCACCTCCTCCCTCCCACATTCCCACCCTATAGTTCATGTCCATGGGTCATACTTATAAGTTCTTTGGCTTCTACATTTCCTACACTATTCTTACCCTCCCCCTGTCTATTTTCCACCTATCATTTATGCTATTTATTCTCTGTACCTTTCCCCCCTCTCTCCCCCTCCAAATCCCCTATTGATAACCTTCCATGTGATCTCCATTTCTGTGGTTCTATTTCTGTTGTAGTTGTTTGCTTAGTTTTCTTTTGTTTTGGTTTTAGGTGTGGTTGTTAGTAACTGTGAGCTTGCTGTCATTTTTACTGTTCATATTTTTTATCTTCATTTTCTTAGATAAGTCCCTTTAACATTTCCTATAATAATGGCTTGGTGACGATGAACTCCTTGAACTTGACCTTATCTGAGAAGCACTTTATCTGCCCTTCCATTCTAAATGATAGCTTTGCTGGATACAGTAATCTTGGATGTAGGTCCTTGCCTTTCATGGCTTGGAATACTTCTTGCCAGTCCCTTCTTGCCTATAAAGTCTCTTTTGAGAAATCAGCTGACAGTCTTATGGGAACCCCTTTGTAGGTAACTGTGTCCTTATTTCTTGCTGCTTCTAAGATTCTCTCCTTCTCTTTCATCTTGGGTAATGTAATTATGATGTGCCTTAGTGTGTTCCTCCTTGGGTCCAGCTTCTTTGGGACTCTCTGAGCTTCCTGGACTTCCTGGAAGTCTATTTCCTTTGCCAGATGAGGGAAGTTCTCCTTCATTATTTGTTCAAATAAGTTTTCAATTTTTGTTCTTCCTCTTCTCCTTCTAGCACCCTTATAATTTGGATGTTGGAATGTTTAAAGATGTCTTGGAGGTTCCTAAGCCTCTCCTCATTTTTCTGAATTCTTGTGTCTTCATTCTTTTCTGGTTGGATGTTTCTTTCTTCCTTCTGGTCCACACCGTTGATTTGAGTCCCAGTTTCCTTCACATCACTATTGGTTCCCTGTACATTTTCCTTTGTTTCTCTTAGCATAGGCTTCATTTTTTCATCTGGTTTTTGAACAAATTCAACCAATTCTGTGAGCGTCTTAATAACCAGTGTTTTGAACTGTGCATCCGATAGGTTGGCTATCTCTTCCTCACTTAGTTGTATTTTTTCTGGTGCTTTGAAGTGTTCTGTCATTTGGGCCATTTTATTTTTTTTTGTCTTGGTGTGTCTGTTACTTAAAGGCGCGGAGCCTTAGGTGTTCACCAGCTCAAGGTAACGCTGGTTGCTGGGCTGTGATGCTGTACGTGGGGGAGGGGCCGAGAGGGAGCAATGGTGCCTGCTCCACTCTCCACCAGATTTCAGTCGCTCCCTCCACTACCCACAATCAAATTGGGCCCCTCTGGTGCTGGTTCCCGAGTGGGTGGGCTTGTGCAAGCCCTAGGCCCCTGTGGGTCTCTCCAATGACCTCTCTTGTGAGGCTGGGAGTTTCTCCTGCTGCCGCCCCAGCCCCCAAGGGCATTTTCAATCAGAGATTTGAGGCTTTATTTCCCCGAGCTGGAGCCCTGGGTTATGCGGTCTGCTTCCCTCCCTGCCGTTTTTCCGGGTTTATCTATGCGCAAATGTGGGGCCGCAAGGTGCTACCCACCGCTCTGCCTACCCCATTCTCCACCACTCTGAGTCTGGCCCTCTCAGTTTATCTGTGCGGGAATGTGGGGCCACGGGGTCTGGTAGTGGTCAGACTGCCTGCCCTGTTCGTCCCACACTCCGCCAGTCTTGTGGCGAGTCCTCTCCGCCCTGGTGCCCGTCTCTGCCCCTCCTACCAGTCTGGATGTATGTTTCTTTTTTATCTACTTGGTGTCGGACTTCCTTGCCTTTCGATTTTCTGTCAGTTCTGGTTGTGCAAGGAGGCGCAGAGTGTCTACCTACGCTGCCATCTTGGTTCTCTAATGACTATTTAGATTTCTTACTTGGTCCAAGTGTTCATGTTTGTTTCATTTTAAATTTGGTTTATCATTATATCTAATTATTCTCCCACTTAGTTTTTTTCTTTTAAAATGTATATAGAAGATTTAAAATTTGAATCTGAAAATGTCAGTTTTTTTCTACATGTGTGAATGTTAGGATATGTTTAGAAAGAGTCTTATACAAAAGATTATCTAAAAATAAGTCCATATTTTCTATTTCTTTTATCTTTATTAAGTACCCATTAAAAATTCATTTTAGTTATTGTTGTAAAGTAAGGAATTCAACTTGTTTTGCCAAGTTTGGTAAGTTGTGTCAACACCATTTAATGACAAGTTTATCCTTTCTGTATTCATTTGATATGATTTTTTTGACAGACTCTTAACTGGTCTCTCCCTCTTTCCTTTGGATCCCTGTATTACATTCTTTAATTTGCAATTACTGTAAACTTTTTAAAGCACTAATGTACTATTAGTGCTTTATTTCATTGTTCTGTCTCAATGGCTTCCTATCACTTCTAAGATACAGATCAAATTCTTTACATACCCTGTATGATTCTACCTTGATCAGACCCTTACTAGTCTTTTTTTCATTCATGTAAAATTGTTCTGTTTCTTCATGCTTCAGAATATTCCTCCTGCCTTTCTCCTGGATAGGTTACTCTTCCTATCATTCCTCACTTATTTAATTCCTATTTAGACTTTAGCACAAACATCTTCCAGACCAGGGCACATGCCACTTCTATGAGCTCTTATAGTTTGCATAGCCCTTTGTTCTTTTCTTTTTCAAATAAATTATTAGCATTATAATTATCTAGTTAGACAATTAGTTATTTAATGGCAGCTTCACAAGTAGACTACAAACTACATGAAGACAGGGTGTTTGTTTTATTCCAGAATGTGGCACAGTGTAAGTACCTCGGAAACCTTCCTGGTAGCTGCTCAATGAATATTTGTTTTTGTTTTTTTTTGTTTTTTTTTGTTTTTTTTTGTTTTTTTTTTTTTTTTAAAAATATATTTATTGATTATGCTATTACAGTTGTCCCATTTCCCCCCCCCACTCCACTCCATCCTGCCCAACCCCCTCCCTCCCACATTCCCCCCCCATAGTTCATGTCCATGGGTCATACTTATAAGTTCTTTGGCTTCTACATTTCCTACACTATTTTTACCCTCCCCCTGTCTATTTTCCACCTATCATCTATGCTACTTATTCTCTGTACCTTTACCCCCCTCTCCCCCTCCCACTCCCTTATTGACAACCCTCATGTTCTAGGTGTTTGCCTAGTTTGCTCTCGTTTTTGTTTTATGTGTGGTCATTAATAACTGTGAGTTTGTTGTCATTTTTACTGTTCTTATTTTTGATCTTTTTCTTAGGTAACTCCCTTTAACATTTCATATAATAAGGGCTTGGTGATGATGAGCCTCTTCAACTTGACCTTATCTGAGAAGCACTTTATCCTCCCTTCCATTCTAAATGATAGCTTTGCTGGATACAGTAATCTTGGACGTAGGTCCTTGCGTTTAATCTTGGGTAATGTAATTATGATGTGCCTTGGTGTGTTCCTCCTTGGGTCCAGCTTCTTTGGGACTCTCTGAGCTTCCTGGACTTCCCGGAAGTCTATTTCCTTTGCCAGATCGGGGGAGTTCTCCATTATTTGTTCAAATAAGTTTTCAATTTTTTGTTCTTCCTCTTCTCCTTCTGGCACCCCTATAATTCGGATGTTGGAATGTTTCAAGGTGTCCTGGAGGTTCCTAAGCCTCTCCTCATTTTTCCAAGTTCTTGTTTCTTCATTCTTTTCTGGTTGAATGTTTGTTTCTTCCTTCTGGTCCATACCATTGATTTGAGTCCCAGTTTCCTTCTCATCACTATTGGTTCCCTGTACATTTTCCTTTGTTTCTCTTAGCATAGGCTTCATTTTTTCATCTGTTTTTCGAATAGATTCAACCAAGTCTGTGAGCATATTGATAACCAGTGCTTTGAACTGTGCATCCGATAGGTTGGCTATCTCTTCGTCGCTTAGTTGTATTTTTTCTGGAGCTTTGAAGTGTTCTGTCATTTGGGCCATTTTTTTTTTGTTTGTCTTGGCGCGTCTGTTACTTTAAGGGGCGGAGCCTTAGGTGTTCACCAGGGCGGGGTAACGCTGGTCACTGGGCTGTGATGCTGTACGTGGGGGCGGGGCCGAGAGGGAGCAATGGCGCCCGCCTCACTCTCCTCCGGATTTCAGTCTTTCACTCCGCTACCCACAATCAAACTGGGCCCCTCTGTTGCTGGTTCCCGAGTAAGTGGGCCTGTGCACACTCTAGGCCCCTGTGGGTCTCTCCAACAACCTCTCCTGTGAGACTGGGAGTCTCTCCTGCCGCCCCAACCCCCAGGGGCGCTTTCAATCAGAGGTTTGAGGCTTTATTTCCCCGAGCTGGAGCCCTGGGTTGCGCAGAGGTCTGCTTCTCTGCCCGCCGTTTGTCCGGTTTATCTGTGGGCGAATGTGGTGCCGCAATGTGCTATCTGCCACTCTGCCTGCCCCACTCTCCGCCACTCTGAGTCCGGCCCTCTGGGTTTATCTGTGCAAATGTGGGACCGCAGGGTCCGCTAGTGCTCGGACTGCCTGCGCCATTTGTCCCACACTCCGCCAGTCTCAGTCCCGCCACAGCCACGCGAGTCCTCTCCACCCCAGTGCCGTCTCCGCCCCTCCTACCAGTCTGGATGAATGATTATTTTCTGTTTCCTTGGTGTTGGTCCCCCTTGCTGTTCGATTCTCTGTCAGTTCTGGTTGTGCGAGGAAGCGCAGTGTGTCTACCTACGCCGCCATCTTGGTTCTGACCTATTTGTTAAATGAATAAACTACTTTATAAATTTTCAAAGGACTTTGTAAACAAGACTGAAGATTTCTCTTTAATATCAGTATTTAAAACCCAGTAACAATTGTTTTTTTCAATGGCTGTGGTGTATTCCTTTATAATTATTTTCATTTGTTCCTTTCAGGTAACACAAAGTCAGTGAATTAAACAAATTACTCTGAAGTGTCTCAATTTGTGTTCCTTGGATTTTCTACCTGTAGACCAATGCAGCATTTCCTCCTGGCCATCTCTACAGTGTTTTATGTAAGAGTTGTTTTAGGAAACTTCCTTGTTGTGTTTACAGTGACTTTCAACAGCAATTTACATTCTCCCATGTACTTTTTTTTAGCCAACCTCTCATTTATTGATTTCTGTCTTTCTACTTTAACGGTTCCTAAGAAGATATCTGACTTGTACCCTGGGTACAAAACCATATCCTTCCAGGGATGTGTTGTCCAGATGTTTATCTTTCACATCCTGGGGGGATCTGAGATGGTGCTGCTCATCTTCATGGCCTTAGACTGATATGTGGCCATATGTAAGCCTCTCCACTACCTGACTGTCACGAGCCCACAAATATGCATTTTGCTTCTTTTTGGTGCTTGGGTTATAGGCCTGATTCACTCAGTGCCTCAGTTAGCTTTTGTTGTTCATTTGCCTTTTTGTGGTCCTGAGATCGATAGCTTTTACTGTGACCTTCCTTGGTTTATCAAACTTGCTTGCACAGACACCTACAGAATGGGATTCATGATTACTGCCAACAGTGGGTTCATTTCCATAGGAACCCTTTTCTTGTTGATTATCTCCTATATCTTCATCCTGGTCACTGTGTGGAAATGCTCCTCAGATGGTTTGTCTAAGGCCCTTTCTACTCTCTGAGTTCACACCACTGTAGTGGTTTTGTTCTTTGGGTCACGTATCTTTGTTTACATGTGGCTGTTTCCCACAGTACCAGTGGGTAAGTTTCTTGCCATCGTGGACTTTATGATTATACCCATTCTGAATCCTATTCTATACATATTGAGAAACAAGGATATGAAGGTGGCAATGAAGAGACTGAGTATTCAACTCCTTCATTTGAGGAAGATCTCTTAAATAACTCTAAAGGTCAAAACTTACTTTGTAAATTTCAAACCACTTCAAGCAATGCAAGTGCTGAAATAATTACACAAAATTTGTTTTTTTTCTAAAGACCCCACTCATAATATCCAGAATAGATAATTTAATATGAAATTACATTGAATCATCTCTCTTTTAAACAAGTTATTTGGCAACTGAATTATAGCCCCAGAAAATGTTTATGGGAAGTTGCTGAAAAGCATAGATTACAGACTTAGAATCTGCTGATAGTATGATCTCAGACATCAGGCTGCCTAGATTCAAGTAAACTAACTTAGAGCTAATATATTCAAACTTTTGAGGGATCTATGAAATGTACAACTCTCCTCTGATTTAAACCCAGAATATGAATATTCAAATTTATATATTTTTCTGAAACACAAAAATGTGTCAGAGAGGTTCTAAAACCTGGAAAAAAGAGTAGAGTGAGGGAAATGGAATGAACACAACATAAATAAGTTAGTGTAATAAGGGGAGATTGACATAAATTAGGAGGGGAAATAAAAGGGAGAGCCCCAGAGATAATATGTTTTATTTATTTGATCTGTGGCTACTCTTCCCATCCTTGCCTTTCTCAATTCCAATGGAATCAAGCCATCTCTGGTTGGCCACAGGCAGGGACTTTTATATAAATGTTGCTTATTTCACAGTTTTTAAAATTACCACTTAATGTCTATGACTCAATCAATTAATGGAAATTCTTTTTTTTTTTGGAAATTCTTTAAACATCAAATAGATGTTGATCTGATATTTTCATGGCTGATATTATTCTTATCCAACAACTACTCTGCCCAACTTGTTTGCAGACAATTTTTCTCTGGTAATTTGTACAACTCTTTTATTGCTCAAGACATAGGTCCAAGTATGTGTGTGTAATCTGTAGAAATTGTGAAACTAATTTAATTTCTATTTTACTTTGATAACCTGAACCAAATTTTCTGCTAAATTATGAAAAGATGAAAAGATTGCATGTTCTGAGTATTTGTGATCCAAAATTATTTCTGGATTGTATAACCAGTAATTTTTATAATTTTCCTGTCCATGATTATTTTGTTGCTTAATATTTATAATTTATAATGGAGCCTTATTTGGTATATTAAATTAAAAGTAAAAATACGAAGCCAGGGCCCTGCTTAAGGAATTTGTCATACTTCACTTTTGAAGGGAACAGAAGACTAAAGTTCTAAACTCAAAGATTCTGGAGGCTTAACCTAATAAAAAAAACAAGCAAACAAAATACAAGAGACATTGAAATAAAGAACAATCTGACAGTAAGCAGAGAGGAGGGAGAGAGATAATAGTTGATAATGGGGGGGGCATGAAGGAACATGTATGAAGGATACATGGACAAAGCCAAAGGGGGTGGGTTTGAGGGTGGGAGGTGGGAAAGGGTGGAGAGAAGGGTGTTGTGGGGTGAAAATGGAGACAACTGTACTTGAACAACAATGAAGAAAATTCTGGATGGCAAAACTGAATCACCTGAATTTTTTCAAACTGAGGAGAAAGAAATCCCCTAGAATCATATTCAAAACCTGGAGGAAATATATCCAAGGAGCAGGCAAAAATGAGAATGGTACTGAAGTCAGAGCTATGTAATCTTTTATACACAATGTCCAAAATTCATAAAATAATCATGAAACATGCAAAGAAGCAGGGATACGTGACTCATAATTAAGAGGAAAATAGTTGATTGAAATAACCACAATCATAGTTACAAAGACTGGCCAAATTTCCCAAATCATTTTGTATTCAATGATTAATAAATGATTACTGACTATAAGAGAATTGATATGAAACTTACATTTGGAGATACATATGATTTTTATATATGAATTGAGGAACGCTTCCCAGTACCAAGTAACAGGTCAGGTGTGGTTAATTTAGACAGCTTACAGTGGATATTCTGGTAATGTAAGTCCCTGAAATACCCACAGAAATCCATATGCTAACATTGTAATCTCTTAATGGCATTCTTAATCTCTTTGTTTCTTAGAGTGTAAATGACTGGATTTAGGAGAGGTGTGATGACCTTATAAAATACAGCAAGAAACTTGTCCACCCAGGTGATGCTGAGTGGCCACTGTATAATGGATAGTGCAGGTGGAGAGAAACTTGGATGCCCCATCCTCAGAGAGAAGGGAGACAGTAAACAGAATATAAGAGTAAGCTATCGGCACCTGTATGAAGCAGATGGTTGCCAGTACCCCACTGTCAGCATTTATCAACATTGCTAGAATATAGGTATACATGCAGGCTAGTTTTATCATGAATGGAATATAACAGAAATGGCTATCCAATTCCCTGTGTCCACAGAAAGGGAGCTTCATAATCATAGCTAGTTGGCTTATTGAATACACAAAGCAAATGATCCATGATGTCATCACTAATGCAATATACATTCGTTTGTTCATGATGTTGGAGTAATGAAGTGGTTTGTAGATGGCCGCGTAATGGTTATAGGCCATTGACAGAAGCAGCACCATCTCACCTCCTCCAAAGAAATTTCCAAAGAAAATCTGACACATACAGCCTCCAAAGGAGATGGTCTTGTTTTCCTTGAGAAAGTCTGTGATCATTTTAGGGATAGTGACTGAGGAAAGGCAGAAATCAATTAATGAGAGATTGGCTAACAGGAAGTACATAGGGGAGTGGAGATGAATATCAGTGATAATTAGGAGCATAATGAAGTGCTGCCTAAAATGGCGATCAAATAAAATGAAGAAAATATCACTAGAACAAAGGCCTGGGGCTCCCAAGAATTACAAAGCCCAAGAATAATACATTGGGACAACACAGACTGGTTAACTTCTTTCACTTAGTCCAGCTTGTTCTAAATTCACCTGAAGAAAAAATATGAAATTAGATTTTTTGAGTAAACAATATATAAATCAAGAGGATTTCTTATACATTGCTGATGGAAGTGTTTACTGGTACAATCATGTTGGAAAAAGTTTGGCCTAATATTGTAAAGTTCAACATTCATACATTCTATGGCCCAGGAATTTCATTCCATTTAAATATCCAAGATTAACCCTTGCATATGTGTAAAAGGAGAAATTTACAATAATGCCCACAAAGAGGACAATGTAATATTACTGAGAAGTATGGCAAATGAAGTAAAACTATATATAATGATATAGATTTTTCTAAGGTATTATAATAAGGAGAAAAAGTCCAAAGTGGATCCACTTAGCATAATTTTTCTAAAGCAATAGAAAAATACCAGTGTACTTTGTAGGAGCTTGTATAAATAATAAGATTATGTACAAAAAGAGAAGCTGTAAGATGTAAGCAAACTCACAGGTGGGAAGGCCAAGAGGCAGCATGAGGATGGACATGTAAGCAGTTGTATGTTATTATCAATCATTTAGGTCTTGTATTAGGTCATGTTTTCACAAGTACAAATTTATTAGTAAATAAACACAGGAGCACAAATGCTGATGGAAAAATGGTGAGAGTATGTTTTGAATCAAGAATTATAATCAATTGAATACTGTAGACCTGAGATAAAAGAACATTTTTTTCTAAAATGATATTTTGTGTAGGGGCTGTATGGTAAGAGAAATAGTTTCTATATATAAATTTGAAAAACTGAAATAATATTTAGCACATTATTGAAAATCAGTGATTTTTCATTAACGAATAAATAAATCACTCAGTTAAAGATGTGATATTAATACTAGTCTTGCCAAAGTAATAAAATGTTTTCACAAACAAACATAGCTAACTAAGTAGAAAGGCAGATAAATCCAAGAGAAAGTGGTTAACAATTAGTGGAAGAATAAAGAAAGGATAAATCATGAACACCTGGAAGAAATTTTCTCTGTTCATGAAACTCAAAGCTTTGTAACATGTAAGACATTACTCAGAGCCTGAGGTATACCCCAGCCACAATGAATCCTGAAGTTTAGTCTTGAATATTGAACTCTGAGATGTGTTTGAAAGCCTTTATGCCAGACATGATCTAGGACCAAAACAAGATAGCTTCTGAGAAACTAAAATCTGGAAATCTTTGCAATTACTAAAATGATCCAAAAATCTGTGATTAACTCTGGGAGAGAAACTGCATCAAGTTACTTGAGAAAAAGAATTTTTGTTTTACAAATGAGAAGGTCTTTGGCCCCTGAGGCTCTGGCTACACACTTTTAGAGTTAGGTAAATTCCTCCCTTTCCAACATGTCCATAGGAAGCTTCTTTCATTCAGTCTCATATGCCTTAGCCTGAGAAGCCATGATTTTTCAAATATATGTTCTCCGACACAATCTTTGTCAGGTGACTTTCTTTTGTGATAGCAGAGTGAATCACATACACAAATTAATTAGAGTTCTTATCACAAGTCAGAGAAACTTTGTCTTTAAATGACTTGTTTTTACTATTTAAATTATTTTAAAAATCTCACAATCTTATTAAGCTGGAAAATAGATCTCTATATTTCTTTCTCTCTCTTTTTAAACTTTTTTCTTTTCTAAGTTTTTTCCTCCTTTTCCTTTTTTTCTTCTCCTCCTTCTCCCATTCACTCTTACCTCTCTGCTCTCCTTCTTTCTCCCCACTCTTTCTCCTCCTCCTCCTCCTACTCCTCCTTCTTTTTCTTCTTTTTTACAAATATCTCAATCTTAGTGTCTTTGCCTCAATAGATCAATAATCTCTAACAGCTATTACTAAGTTCTTGATGACTGATGTTCATAGCCTTCTATCAAAGTTGGGAACAGCAATATAGTTTCTTTTTTAAATTTATATAACTCAGAGCTATGTGAAACACTTTTAATGACAGTTTCATAACCACATTAACAATCATAGTCATTTTACTGCTGGAAAAACCAAGCCAACAAAAGGTAAATGCTGAAAGTAATACAGTTAACAGAGGACTTCTTAGAGTCCGAAAAGAATATTGGTTTTGGAAAGAGTTTAATTTGGTTGAGAAGAAATATTTCTATGAATCAAGAAAAAAATAAAATTCTTCTTAAGAATTAATGTTTTTTTTCATATGTCCCTGTATAGGAGACTGTTCTGTGTAGCGTGGGCCCAGCTCTCACTCAGAAAGGCCAGTGGGGAGCAAGGTCCAGCACACAGGACCCACGCCCATGGATTGGTTCTCCCGTGGGGAATCAGGCCTTCATTGTACCTAGGCCGCTATGAGGCTTGCTTTTGCTAAAACTCCCCCACCCTGAATTGAGGCAGCAAACGTTTACTGCATATCTTTAAAGTAACTTCCTAAAATCTGTGCTAAACCTTCCAAAGACAAGTGTGACCACTTTAACCACTTTTGCCTTTACATTTGCAAATATCCTTCCTTTTTTATGTAATTAGCAACACCCTGTCCTTTGTTTTCTGTAACTGCCTAAAGTGAACCTGTATATAGTAAATGAGGATCATCCTCAATGTAATGTGCCCAGAAAAGCAATAAAAGCCTGTCAAGGCAAGGGTAGGGTACTCTCCCCTTGAGAGAGTGGCCGTGCCATCCCTTTTCCTCTACAGGACTCAGTAGTCCATGTGAATTTGTCTTGTCTCAGACACAACACACAGATCCCACGGGCCAGGATCTGATTTATCTCTGGGCCCTCAATATGCCCTTCTTGGAGAAGTGTCTGTTCAGGTATTTTGCCCATTTTTTAATTAGGTTGTTTGTCTACCTGGAGTGGAGTCGTGTGAGTTCTTTATATATTTTGGAGATCAAACCCTTGTCCAAGTTATCATTGGCAAATATGTTTTCCCATACAGGTAGTTCTCTTTTCATTTTAATGATGTTTTCTTTAGCCATGCAGAAAGTTTTTATTTTGATGAGATCCCATTTGTTTATTCTTCCTTTATGTCCCTTGCTCTAGCATCACTAGCCATCAGAAAGATGCGAATTAAAACCACAATGAGATACCATTTCACACCAGTGAGAATGGCCATCATAAACAAATCAATAAACAAGTGTTGGAGAGGATGTGGAGAGAAGGGAACCCTAGTGCACTGTTGATGGGAATGCAGACTGGTGCAGCCACTGTGGAAAACACTATGGAATTTCCTCAGAAAACTAAAAATGGAACTGCCTTTTCACCCAGCAATTCCACTGCTGGGATTATATCCTAAGAACCCTAAAACACCAATTCAAAAGAACCTATGCACCCCCGTGTTCATAGCAGCACAATTTACAATAGCCAAGTGCTGGAAGCAACCTAAGTGCCCATCAGCAAATGAGTCGATCCAAAAACTATGGTACATTTACACAATGGAATTCTACGCAGCAGAGAGAAAGAAGGAGCTTATACCCTTTGCAACAGCATGGATGGAACTGGAGAGCATTATGCTAAGTGAAATAAGCCAGGTGCAAAAGATAAATACTATATGGCCTCACGTATAAGTGGAACCTAATCAACAAAACAAACAAATGAGCAAAATATAACCAGAGATAGAGAAATTAAGAACAAACTGATGGTAAACAGAGGGGAGGTGGGAGGGATAATGGTCGAAAAGCGGGAAGGGTTTTCAGGATGAAGGACACATGTACAAAACCAAAGAGGGGTAGGATCAAGAGTGAGAAGTGGGAATGGCTGGGGTGGGGGGTGTGGAAGGAAAATGGAGACAACTGTATTTGAACAACAATAAAAAATAATGAATAAAACATTATGGGTATTTGCATAAAAATTTTAAAGTTATATATGCTTTCCCAAAAGATGGCTTATCCATCTCACTATCAGGGGTGTCCAATCTTTTGGAGTCTCTGGGCCACACTGGAAAAGGAAGAGTTGTCTTGGGCCACACATTAAATACATTGTGACATGTAATCACAAAATAATCTCATAATGTTTTAAGTAAATTTATGATTTTGTGTTGGGTTGCATTCATAGCCATCCTGAGCTGAAGGTGGACTGAGGGCCACAGGTTGGACACTCCTGATAGTGAAGGTTAACTGCTTTAGTCCAGTGTGTCTCAGATGGGAAAAATCCGCCCTCTCGATGACAGGCAAAATGTTGGGTTGGTTTCGATTGTTAGAACTGAGGAGATTCTACTAGCACCTAGTAAGTGGAAGTCAGGATTGCTGCTAAACAATCTGTAGTACACAGGAAAACTCCCCACAACAAAGGATTTTATGGCCTCAAGTGTCAATGACACCAAACTTGAGAAGCCCTGCCTTAATTCAAACTGGGACTTTGTTAGGTTTAAACTGATTTGCAGCCTTCATAAGACTCAGTGTATCGCTTGTTCATCCATAGACCTCTTGTATTAAAATTGAACCCTGATGTATTCTCAGGACTTCTGATTCATTTATGTAAGATTTATATTTAGAAATAATGCAAGTGGGCACAGAGACAATGCAAGACTTCCATTTTGTGTGGGATATCTATTAGTACTAGAGCAACTCTGTAGTATTTTCAAGTGCTGTGATCCTAGAACCAACAGTCAAAAAAAAAAGACTTCTATATTTTTTAGCTCCATAATTGCTATGAGGACAGTAAATCCCTATATATACCAATTTGTTGGTAACGTCTTGAGATTTATTACTGGTTGCCACATCAAAGACTACACTTATAGCCTTTTTCATGATTTTGTAAATACCCAATGCCTTACATTATTCCCATTTAAAAAAATAATCAGAGTGGCTTAGTTGTCTGTAACCAAATAATGACTGAGACACCTAATAATACCTACCCCCATTGCATTCAGGATGAAAAGATTTTTGAGAAACTTGAATTTCTCTCTAACACTTAAAAAATAACCATTACTAATGATGACAAAACTCCAAAAACTTAAAATATAAAGTTAAATTGTTATGACAGTGTTCCACGGAATATAACAACTTTTTTTTTCCACCATCCACCAAATTAAGAAAAAATAATTAGGTATTTAAGTGTCCATAAGAAATACTTAACAGCATGATACTTTCCCCTTAATGTAATTTTAAGCTCTTTATTCAGAATCTTTAGGCTCTTGCCTTAAGTCAAATAAGAAATATTAGATAACTATTTTTGCTTAATGTCCTCTCTTTGAAATTTGAATAAATTGAATTCTCACCATCACCTAAAATGTAAGATTTTGTTCATACCAACCTCTTTAATTTCAATTCCTGCCACTTTCACACTCATTAATTGCCCTGCAGCTACTCTATTCCTCTTTATGTCCTTCAAATATACCAAGTTCAGAATGTCTTTGTGTCCTAAATATAACCAGAGACATTGAAGTTAAGAACAATCTAACAATGGGCAGGGGGGAGTGGGGAGGGGACAGTGAGGAGAGGGAATTACAGGAACTACTTTAAAGGACACATGGACCAAATCAAGGGGGAGGGTGGAGGTGGGGGAGGGAGGTGGGTTCAGCTGTGGTGGGGTGGAGGGATGGGGACAAAAGGCACACAACTGTAACTGAATAACAATAAAAAATTTTAAAAAAAGGGGAAAAAAAAGAATGTCTTTGTGTCCTCACACTAGTCATTATCTCTGCCCAGAAATTTCTTGTTCCCAGGTAATTGCATGGTTGCTTCTTTCAGGTCTTCCCAATATCAGCTAAACACCACTCAGTAAGACTTTGCTTAACAACCAAAAGTAAAGTAACTACCATCTTCCAGCCAAACTGTATCATAATATTATTTTTTATTTGTTTCAGAGTACTATGTCTTTTTAATATCTTAATGTTTTCTTTTTCAAGCTAATAGTGTAACCTATCTTTGTCCACTTGAATGTAACCACAGGAGACCGGGAATTTTATCTGTCTTACTCAAACACTTAAAATAGTGCCTGAAAACTGGTCAGGCACAAAGAAGTGCTTAATAAATACAATATTTGCTAAATGACTGACTGATTCAGTGTATAACAAATAAATGATTTAATTAATTCAAACTAGACTTTCTCTTTTCTTGCCTTTCTCATTCTTCTATTCCACTCAGGAAACTGTGTGCAGACTCAATAACCTCCTCATGGATGCTTTTACTTCCTGGTTGCGAAGGGTATAAATCACAGGATTCATCAAAGGAAAAATCACTGTGTGAAAGAGAGAAACTACTTTGTCAGCTGGGAAAGCTCTAAAGGGGCGAGTGTAGATGAAGATGGCAGGTCCAAACATCAGAAACACAATGATAATGTGTGTGGTGCATGTGGAAAGAGCCTTGTTCTTCCCTTTAGAGGACTGTCCCTGTACCCGGCATAGGATCACTGCATAGGAAGCTAGAAGCCCCAGGAAGCATAGGAGGGTGAGCAGGCCACTGTTGAAGACCATCAGGAGCTCCACCACGAAGGTGTCTGTGCAGGCCAGCTTGATGACCTGAGGTACATCACAGAAGAAGTTATCCAGCTGGTTTGGACCACAGAAAGGCAAGTGGAGAATAAGGGTCACTTGTACAATGGAATGAGTAAAGCCTCCAAGCCACAGAGCCAACAGCAAGATGTAACAGGCTCTAGGGTTCATGACAGTTGAATAGTGTAAAGGACGGCAGATGGCGATGTAGCGGTCAAAAGCCATCACAACAAGGAGGAACATTTCCCCTGCTCCAAGGAAGTGCAAGAAAAAGAGCTGAGTAATGCAGCCCTTGTAGGAGATTACCTTCTTCTCAGAGAGGAAGTCCACCAGCATCCTGGGAGCCACAATGAAGGAGTAGGATGCATCGAGAAAGGCCAAGTTTCCCAGAAAGAAGTAGAGGGGTGCTGAGAGGCTAGGGTCTGATCTGATGGTGAGAATGATGAGGAAATTCCCAGGGAGGATGATGAGGTAGAAAATTAAAACTAGCACAAAGACCAGGAGTTGGGCATCTTGAGACTGTGTCAGACCAAGGAGGATGAATTCTTTCACCACTGTGCTGTTCTTGCTCTCCATCACTTCTCAGCCTACAGAAGAACAAAGAACAAAATATTATGTGTTATAACCACATTTTTATTTATTCCACAGTTCTTATCCAAATAAAAACAATATTTGTCATGTCACACATTCATTAGCTCTAAACAACTCATGCCTCATAACTACATTTTGAGTTAACTTTTCTACCTTTTATTTTCTTGATTTCCCTAAGACACTGTTCTTATAGGTACATTATTGTTCCCACTTAAGTGTGTCTACATAACTGTGCTCCTGTAAGACTCTAAGCTTGAGGTATATTAGAAATTTCCTGATTAAAGCAAAACTTAACCATTATCAAAATGTTTAGGTTTTGTTGTTGTTGTTAGTGGGGGTGTACTATCTACAATATTTAGATTAGTTGCTGGGTTTTGGTCCCCTGCCTTCATCTCCACACAGCAAAGTGCTTTTGCAGGTGCACCTTCCTTCAGTTCCTGTAGAATGTCTCATTCCTGGCCGGTAGATATACGCCTTTTTTCTGCCCTGAATTTCTGCCTTAATGGTTCTCATGACATTGTTCTGCTCTTGCAACCTTGTGCACCCTTACTCGAAACTGGTCACCAGGATCTCAAGCAGGATACCCACACTTCACTAAACTTAAAGGTATCACCCCCGAGTTACACACCTGGTAGGGTCCCAGTTCTGCATCTGTTCCACACCCTGTTCTTAAATCTTAATACTAATCCAATCTCATTTGCTCACCTTATGTTTATAACCTAGTTCTCCCTCAAATCTCATAGTGATAGCCAAGTGATTCTTCCCTCAAATATTTTTATATAATATAAAATTTATCACAACATATAAAATATTTTGACCAACTCAAATTAATAAAAGCAAAACATACTAGAGCTGGAACTGGTAATAAAGCACATGTAATCTAATATATTCATTGACATGAGAAAAATAAGACAATTTCAGTTAAGATATTTAAATTTGTGATGAGTTTTCTTGTTCATTCTCATTAGGAAATGTTAGAAAAAGGGGATGTATTCCTTAGTTTAAGCTGATTAGAAAATTGTTTGTTTCCCACCAACTGGTATAATTTTATTTAGGCACTTAAATAATTAATCATGATATTTCTTGTGCAGATATTTCTTGTGTAAATATTGCTCCTTTTTGGGGAATAATCTAGTCTAAATAATAATTCTATTCATGTTGGAGACATTGAGATGTAAGGCTTAGTCTATATAGTGGTCTCCAAAGGGATTGGTTGCGTTCACTCCAGGATATACACAAGATAATTAACCAGGGTGCATTAAATAGTGGATTCTCTATTATTATTATTATTATTATTATTATTATAAATTATGCTTTTACAATGTTGTATATTTGTGATTATTTTATAATTTTATATTACTATACTTATAGAAACATATTTTATAAATAAATATGTATATACAGTATTGTGATATCTGGGCATATTTGACTGTAGAAATGATTTAAAAATGAAAGATTGCTAATTATAACAAAATACTATAATGTAACAAATAACAATATTTCCTTGATTTTAAATTACATGCAATACTTGTTTTTCAAAAGTGTTGTGGATACAATGTAGTGCAATTTAGCTATAAAATGAATGAATTACTGATACATGCTACGACTTGTATGAACCTCTAAGGATTATGCTATGTGAATGAAACCAGTCATAAAGATTCAGATATTGTATAATTCAATTTATGCAAAATGTCCAGATAAGGCAAATCTGTAGAGACAGAAAATAGGAGTTGTTGCCTAAAGCTAAGGGTAGAGTGGGGGAGTGACTGCTAATGAGTATGAGGTTTCTTTTTGGGGGGTGATAATATCCTAAAATTATATCATTTTGATGCTTACATAACTCTGTAAAAACACTTAAAACCATTGAATTACACTCTTTATTTATTTTTTAAAATATATTAGTCCTTTTATTATAAAAAATCTCAAAAATACAAAATGGCCAAAAGAACATTTGTATAACCACAATGTAGATTCAAGACTTGACATTATATCACATTGCTCTGTAAGCTAGTAGTTCCCCCATTTTAATAAGAGATCCAAAAACTAGAGAGATTAAGAAAGTTGATTAAGGTCATATAAATCATTTGCTTAACACTCTCATTTTGGAAGTATGGGCTGATTAGGTATTTTTCAAGGAACTGTATAAGTAGTAATTTATTAGAAATTATTTTTAGACATTGAATTTTAACAGAAATTCTTTGTTGCATAACATTGTTGCATAAATTGTTGGTTTTTAGACTTTTAATGATTGAATCTACCTGCTGAGATATCTTTCTTTCTATTGCAAAGGCTCCTAATATGTGCAGACTTCACAGCCTGATTTGCCTCCCCTGTAAGATGTTATTGACTAAGCTATACAAAATTCAGGTTATTAAAGAAAAATTAAGTGTTATCTTGTGTGACTAAGCCTTATGTTAGTCACTGAGGTAGGGGCTAATGCTTGTTAGTATTTTTCAGTTCTCTGCATTAGTCATGTCTATTTCTGATCAAACCTACAAACTTGGTGTATCAGAACAGTGTTCTAACCAACTGAGCCACCAGGCCAGGGCTTGAACTACACTCTTTAAATGGCACATTTTTGTTGACTATATCTCAATCAAACATTCTTTTAAGTGCTATTGAATGTGGTGGGGAAGACTAGAAAGGAAAAAATTCCCAATTGAAATTTGACAGAAATTTTTGGTAGCATCCCTAGAAAGAGGAGATAGAAAGAGAAAAAAGAAGGAAAGAATAAGAAAAATAAGACTTATGGATTGGTGTTTCAGGTTTCTTAGGATATAATCCTAGCAGTGGAATTGCCAGGTCAAAAGGCAGTTCCATTTTTAGTTTTCTGAGGAAATTCCATACTGTTTTCCATAGTGGCTGCAGAAAGACAAATACCATATGATCTCACCTTCAAGTGGAACTTAATCAACAAAGCAAACAAGCAAGCAAAATATAACCAGAGACATTGAAATTAAGAACAAACAGACAATAACTAGAGGGGAGATAGAGAGGATAATGGGGGGAAAGGGTGAAGTGTTTTCAGGAACAATGATAAAGGACACATGGACAAAACCAAGGGGGGTGGAATTAGGGGAGGGAGGCGGGGATGGCTGGGGGGGGGCAGGTGGAGGGTAAATGCAGACAACTGTCCTTGAACAAATAAAGGGAAAAAAAGAAAATAAGACTTAAAAAGAAGTTATGGGGAATTTAAGCAATACGCTGGTGTTTTAGGGCACATTTAAATGTTGAGCACTTGTTCTATGTGATTAGTAATATTTGTAACTAGGAGCCAGAAGTTATGGAATGGGAATTTATAACCTATGAGCACATATTTGTGCATACAAATACATATTCAAAGATGTAAACACACATAGTGAGTTGAAGCAAATTGGAATAAGAAAAAATATCTCTGGTGTCCTTCAAATAAGCTTAGGCACTTTTTTCTGTCTTTTGCTCCCCTAGACGCTTATTGGCTTCTACATTCATTCCTCACTCTTCCTACAGAAACCTGCTCTTAGTAAATAAGTCAGTTCCCATTACCTATTCTGACGCTTGCTGAATTCTAGGCTCTCACAGTTATTTCATGCTTCTTTGGGTTGACAATTTCAGACACAGGCAGCACTCTGAGAGTTACAGTCTTTTCCACTCTTCATTTGTTTGTATTTTCTATAATCCATGTCTATTACTAAGAGATGGAATTCCTTACCATTAAGATCTTTAATCCATTTTCCTTCTCCCACTCTCATTTATGTATTTTCTGTTCCAGTGATTCTTAAATTGTGCTCATCACAGGCACTGAAGACAGATATGCCTCAGATGGACATTGCTCGGTACAAAATGAATTCCTGAAAAAAAAAAAGCCCAAAACAACAGAAATCATAGGTACAAGCTTTTTGTTCTAGTTAGATAAGGCAAAGAAGTATTGTTAGTGTAGGCTAAAATGGAGACTTGAATGCTTGCATCTCTAACATTTGTTATTTTAACTGATACAAACACTCAGGTAGACAGGGTGCTGATATCCCTGCTCCCATATATCAGAGTACAAGACACACAGTCTCTGCAGGCAACACTGAGCACACCAGGATTCCCACTGCTATCAGACCAGCTCCTGGAGCCAGATGTTTGGAGACCTGATTACCATGCTAGCATCTCATTCCTTCATCTTTCTCCATTCATTTCCTCTTGCTTCTTCTTATTTTTTAATCTTTTCCTATTCTCTTCCTGTTAATTCTGTCATCAGACACTCAGTCTCTTCAATTATTCTTTTTACAGTTTCTTTAGCTTCTTTTATTTTTTATTTTATGCTTTTTTTTTTCTTGCAATTTTCCTCACTTATTATATCCCTTGCTTTTTCTTCTTTATTGCTCTCTTCCTTTTCTCTTCTTGCTCTAATTCATCAGTCTTAAATCTTAAGACTGATGAATTAGAGCAAGAAATTGCTCTATTCTTAAGACATTCTTTCAGTCTTATATCTTTTTCAGTTTATTCTCTACATGCATTCTACTTCATTATATTCAATGCCTGTCTTTCCATTAATTCTGAGACAATAGGTTGTTTTTCTCATTCCATGGTGGAGTGAGCATTGTAGGTGCTCCCTAAGTGTTTCATTCCAATGGATTTTTCTACTGATTGAAAATGATTAACTTGATCTTTAGTGTTAAGCTTTTCCTTCTGAATATTACCCTCTTTGAAATTTGCTCATTCTCAGCCACACCTTAATTCACATTATCTCACATATTTTGTCTATTTCTAACTCATTCTGATAAAAACAAGGTGACTTATCTTTGTGCTTTAAAATAAATCTCCTTAATATCATCCCTGCTAACATGAAGATAGTTAACAGAAGTTTGAAAATGACAGTGTGGTTTCTGATACTCTATTGATTCTATATTTTAAGGTGCTAAAATATACTGTTACCTACTTTTACAAGTTTTAAAAAATGTAAATATGCTGAAAAACATCAAAAATATTTAATTGATACTAGAGCTGATAATTATATAAAATTTAATTCTATTGCACAAATATTCACCCAGACAATTACTTGTCAAATAAATAGGATAGTTAAATTAGATGGTAGAAACCTCTATTGTCCTTGCATGTTTGAAGGTTTTAGACAGTATCATGAATGTTATCGGAAGAGCATTGTTTTGGGAATTATTCTATCTTACTCATGTTACCATTTCTGTGGTTTGATAACTCTATAAACTTAAGTCATTTGGTCCTTTAAAAACTGATTTTTAAATCTATACAGGAGAAGTAATATATTGATTCTTTTTACTCCACAGATGTCGATATAAAAATCAAATAAGGTGATTAGTAGTCACTTCATTATCTCTTAAACTGAACTATGAAAACATGCAGTGATTAGGCAAATTCTAGAAAAAATGATAAGTAGATATTATATCACTAGATCTTTTGTCCCTGCCCTGAGTTAATATCAGAAAAGCTGTTGACTGCTTAAATGGGTCATTTCAGGGTAGTATTTGTGGAGGTTCAAGGAAGGGTCCATGTAAAATTTTCTTCCCTAATTCAGCTAAGGTTTGTGAATTGTCTTTCTGTTTTAAGATTCCTAACTCTGAGTCTTATGTTGATGTGATAGGGCCATATGCCAGAGAAGAAACTCACTCCAACTGAGTATGCAAACCAAGAGGTTTGCAAACTTGTGAAATTAGTGAGGCTTTTCTCTGGGACTCAGCCTACCCCTTCTGACCTGTGGTTACTGATTTTCTCTTCCTTCTTATCTCTGATTTCTCATGGGGGAAAATCAGTCATTTATGTGACACCCAAATTTAAAATTCAAATGGTGACTCTTCCAAAGCTATTGGCATTTTCACTTTTTATAATAGTGTAATTAAATACTTCAGGCCCTTTAAAATAATATTAAACAACAGGAGAATGTGACAGGAGGTTCATTTGAGGAGCAGGGTAGAAAGTGTTGTGTCCGAATTTAGATCTTACCCTTTTTTCTGTTTTGGAAGCATTATTCTATCCTCATACATTTTGAAGGCAGCAGATGTTCCAAACAAATGGTATGCATTTTATTCTATGTCTTCTTCCTTTCAGTTTTTTTTTAAATAAGAAGAATGACCAAAAATTTCACATTGCCAAGAGTCCAATGCTATTCTCAAACAAAGAGCTCTCCTCTTTCTTCTGATGAAAAGGGGATTAACTGATTATTCCAGAATTTTTCCTTAAATACATATTCTCATGGTGGATAATCATAAATTCCAAAATTTACTCTATTAATTTGTGATGCAATAGGGAATATGCTTTGGGGTTATACAGCAAACTTAAGCCTGCAGAGTCCTTTCAATGGTTATTATTAGAATGCCAACTAGAATTAGAACAAAGTAAAAGGCAAGAACATTTTAAGGACTAAATATTTAAAACATGTGTCAGCTAAGGCCCTCCTGAGTCATGTTAGAGTCTTGAGTTTGACTTTTTATCAGTTACAGTAATCTTATTAAACAATTCATATAAAAGTGAGAAGGTGTTGATGTTTAATAAATTAAAGTAGTGAGATTAAGTTAATGGTAATTAGCCCTTGCTGTGCCGAGTAGCTCAGTTTCCAGATATGCCAAGGTTGCAGGTTTGATCTCTAGTCAGGGCACATACCAATGGGTGCATAAATAAGTGAAACAGCAAACTGATGGTTCTCTCTCTCTCTTTCTCTCTCCACCCCCTTTCTCTAAAAAAGTCAATATATTTTTTTTAAAAAGCCAAGTGAATGGTAACTATGTTAGTATCTGCATATTTTTGGTGCAGAAGAACTAGGTAGAAAGAATATGTTATGCTCAAGAAATACTTTTCAGGAATAAGTCTTCTTGAGTAAGAGAACTTTATGGTTTCTTATAGATCCTTTAAGGCTGTGCTCTATCAAATAAAAGAAAAGTTACTCTGGTGTGATCTTGGTATACATAATATTCACTTTTTTTGGAATGTGTCATTTCTGTGTTCTGCTATAGGAAAATGAAGACCTTTCTGTTTTTTAACTTAAAAACATTGCTGAGGAAAAATATTTATTAATGCAAAAATACATTTGATTCAGTTTTTGTTATACATTAAAAAGAAATATGGAATAAATCTGAGTCACATTAAAATTAAGATAAAAAATTTTTACAAAAAATACAGTACACTATCAAGTATAATTTTACTCAAATTTATGTCCAGTTCAGACAGAGGTGCAGTGAAAAATGTGGAAAAGTGGGAGAAAAAGGTAAAAAGATGGAGAGAGTATCATTTGTAGCTTTTATTTTTATTAAAATCTGTGCTGTAAATAAATAATTTTGAACATATGTCATTCTGCTTGTGCGAAAGTTTATCTGTAGGATAAATTCCCCAAGAGAAAGAAAACTAGAAATATAAAATAATTGGAAATAAAAGAAGAAAAATGGAAAGAAGGATATGGAAAATATAAAAGATGAAGATACAGAGAAACCATACCACTAAGATGTGCATACTGCAAAGCCATGCATACAGATACAGAAAAAGGAGGGAAAGGGAAGGAGAAGAGACAGAGGAGGGGAGAGAGCAGAAATGAGAGATCTTTAGAAATGCAAGGTCTTTGTTTTGTATTTGTTTTTGTTGGGTTTTATATAATTACAGACTTCTCAGGGATCTCACTTCTCGAAATTTACCACACCACAATGATTTAGAATTAATTAAAAGTACTATGACATCTTAACTACTAGTCCACAATAGGCCTTTCTCTGCTAAGAAATCTTGTTCATATTAGGCGATTGTATAACATTAAAAAGAAAGACACGTGTGTGTGTGTGTGTGTGTGTGTGTGTGTGTGTTTTAATGGGTGGATCTCAGATTGACCTGTGAGAATTTACTGGAGTATGGATGAAGACAAGTAGGGTATTCTTTTCTATTAAGTATTAGAAAAGTGCTTTCTGGGGAGGTGACATTTAACCTCAATTCTGAATAACTAAACAAATGTAGCTAGGGGGTTACCTGAGAGAAAGGCATTCCAGGCAACAGGAAGAGCAAGAACAAGGACTACAAAGGAGGAAAAAACTGGTGTGTTGGGGAGAAATAGAGAGGCAACTATGGTGTTGGGAAAGTGGTGGGCAAATAGAGGAAAAGTATAGGCAAAGTCAGAGAGGTAGGCAGATGTTGCACAAGAAGTGGCATTTTTGGTCATTATTCCAAGTGTGAAATTATAATGTAATCTGAAGGTCACTTTGCCTACTCTATAGAGAATGAATTGAGGGAAGTGAAGGTAAAATCAAGAAGAACAATTTGGAGATTTTGCAGTACCATGTGCATGATGTGTTGGGAACTTAACCTGGGGGAGGGTGGGAGAAGGAAGTAGTAGTAAAAGTAGTAAAGAAAACATGATGTGCATTTTGATGGTAGAGACATTTGGACTTGCTGATACACATGATGTCTGAAAAGAGGGATCAGGAATAAGTCATGATTTTAGGTGGTGTATCTATGAATAGTATTGCAATTTAATAACATGGAAATGACTCAGACAAGATGACTGATAGAATAAAACCATGCTGTTTTAAACATACATCTAGTTTTTTTTATAGGAAATATGGTTTCATTGCTAAACATTCTTTTTAAAAGTAAAAAATATATATATATATATTCAAAGAAAAATCTTCTCATCATAGTCTCCCACCCATTACCTATGATTCAAGACAGGAAAGTATCAATATCTTGTGAAGGAGACTTGACCTTGGGTGGTGAATGCATGATGCAATATGTACATGATGTATTATTATAGAATTGTATTCTTGAGGCCTGTATAATCTTACTGACCAATGTCACCCCAATAAATTTAATTTAAAAAAGTAAAAAATATATATATTCAGTGAGAAATCTTCCCATCATAGTCTCCAATCTATTACCAATGCTTCATGGGAAGAGGCTATCAATATTGTGTGTAAATTTCATAACTGTGACTACTTAAGTAAATTTTTATGTACATTCTTTTCTCACTTTTGAACATACTTTTAAAGTATATTGACAAGAAAAAATGTTCTAGATTAAATTACAGCAGTCCAAGAATGAGAGAGAGACAAAGCAATTAGTCTGTTAATAGCTGAGAGCTAGCTGACAAAAGACTGCTCATGTTCCTGAATGGGTGTTGGACCTTTGAATCAACATCCAGGAACCTAATGGCCCACCACTGGACCACCCCTGCATCATGCATAAGCATGAAGTTCCAGGACTGTTACCTGTAACCAATCAAAAGTAGTAAATATTTTTTCCTTACACATGGTGCTCCTATCATAGAATTGACCTCACTTTACCTTATCCTGCTCCCTGCTTATCTGTAGCCAATGTAAAGTTTTTCAAAGCAACTTACATTTTCTTTCCCAAAACATGATGTATAAAAAGCAGTCCTCAACTCCAGGATGATGGACATGTTGCCTTCTCCACCTAGTGCTGCTGCTTGTAGTTTAGATTTTATGTCCCAGGACCTGGTCATTTATGGACCAATTAATCCCTTCTTTTAAAAAGGCTTTCGGGCATGGAAGTTAAGTTTTTTATTTAATAATATCACACACAATATCTTGCACCTTATTTTTCACTTTCAATATATCTTGGGAAATTTTCCATGTTAATGCTTAAAGAGTTTCTTAAGTCTTTATATGGTTGCTTATTATTCAATAGATAATAAGTTGTTATGAACACTTCTACTCCAGTTATGTCTTCCATGATTCAGGCTGGCTTGCTGCTTTCTAGAATTCCAGAAGTTTAATTCTCTTTCTTCTATTTTAGTTCCTAAAGCTACATGTTATTTTGAAAATAGTAATACTATTACAGAGCAGAGGCAGGGGGTGGTTCCTTCACAATAAATTATTACAGAAAGGATTCCCCCTTTCTGTCTCTGGAGGTTCCTTCCCCCACGCCCACCTGCTAGGTTTGCAATGCCCGCCACCAGAGGAAAGACGTCTCTCAATGCCAGAGACTGGTGAAAAGGAAAGGAATTGTTTATTTAAAAGTTACACAAAACTTAGAGTAATGACTTAATGTCTTCAATAAGATACTAAAGTCCTCTAGAATACCCACAGATGCACAGTCCTTCCCTCTCCCTGTGCCCAGTCCGGGGTACTGTGTCTCAGGAAAAGAAGTAGAAGTCTGTGATTCAGGCTCCCGGCACCATCAGCTGTGTGGCTGCTGCGATCTCCAGTTAATCCAAAGCCGTGTGGCACCTTCTCATGGCCCACCAGCAAGAGTCCTCTCTCCCCTTTCTCTATGGCTGCAAAGTCTCTCCTGCTGCCTAAGCCGCGTGGCAAGAAGAAGCACTCCAAAACCTCGTGGTCCTCTCTACTCTCCTTCAGAACCGCATGGTCCTTTTCCCCACTTCAGAACCACATGGACCTCTATCTATCTACTTGCTTCAGAACCTCCTGGTTCCCCCATTTACTTTGGAGCCGCGTGGTCTACTCCCTATTTACTTTGGAGCTGCGTGGTCTCTTCCTTCTTTTCTCCCCCAAAACCTTGTGGTCCTCCCCACTCTTTGAAGCCACGTGGTCTCTCCTTCCTATGGCTGCCAGGCCTAGGTTTAAATCCCAGTGCCCATCTTCCTTTGCAGCCCCATTTTTGACTCCTCCTACAGTCAGCTACACCTGCCAGCATCCCTGTATTCTTCCAGCTTTACTGGGCTGCCATAGTAAGTCTGGGCAGGTGTGGCCCCATGGCATGGAGCCAATCATCTCCACGCTCTCACGCAGGCCCTGTAACCAGGGGGAGTTACTTCCCAGTCCCATCCTGGGTGGAATTTGGTCCCATCCCCCTGGCTCAAAGCATGGCCACAGCTACTTAATACATCCATGAAACCAGTTAAAGGTTATAGATATGTTAAATGACTGTGCCAGGGGTTAGCTGCAAAGCTCTTGCTACCCAAAACAGCTCTGAATGGCCCTGTTCCATGTGTCCCATCCCCCTTGGCTCAGGCCTGTGGGGGTGAAGACATCCTACATACATTTTTCTAATATTTCCTGGACACCCCAAGCTCTGGACCCCATTACAAATCCCTTCTTGGGGCCCTCCTCTTGGCTGCACCCTGCTTCAATACTTCATTGCTCTATAATTATATTTGTTCTTGTTTAGTCCAAGGTAAAAAATCTTTAGAAAAATTTTTTCTGTATATGCAGTACAATGGTGTTTGAGTATCCTATGAGGCAGTGGTATTCACTTTCCTAGTGAATTCATTCTTAGTTATATGAAATATAGGGTGACAAAATAAGTACTCTATCTGGCTTATATATGGAGATATGATATTAAGGTAATAAGACAAAAGGAGAGCCAATTTTTTATTATTTATATACAAGATCTGTCCAGAATGTATCCAGCCACAAAGTATGAAAAATAGAGGCATTTACTGAAGAAATACAAGAAACATTGTACATAGGACAATGATGTCTCAAACTCCTTCAAAGTAGGCAACTCAGCACCTCACTCAGTTCTCCCAATCACCATCAGCTGCCCCATCATATTTTCCTGAATCTCATTGACAGCCTGAAATCACTTACCTTTCAAAGGTAAGTTTAGTTTGGGGAAAAGCCAGAAGTCACAGGACACCAAATCTGGGCTGTAGGGGGGCTAAATCACCTGGGTGATTTCATGTTTTGTGAAAAATCTCTGCAGGAGACGTGATGCATGAGTAGGCACTTTGTTGTGATGAAGCTACCAATCACCAGTTGCCCGTAGCTGCGGTCTTCTGAATCATCCAAATAGTTTCTGCAGAGGAATGTTCAAGTTTAACACAAAATTTGATGCAGATTTGTTGTTCTAATTGCTCAGTCACTTTGAATGCAGTAGCCACATAGTACACAGGCTCACTCAACAGCATCTACCACCATCACTGACTAGTACAGTAAAGTTTTCATTGTTTACACATGCACATTCCAGTCCACTCTCCTTGGCTGCCAGATTACATGGGCATCACACAAACCATTCTTGTTATATTAACAATGGCTGGACTTTTTCCATATAGACACACAAAGACTAACTAAGAGTCAAATGCTCTAAATTACAGTTTAATTTATAAAACATGGTCATTTGTTGAGGTCTTAGTACCAGGGAAAGGGGAAGAATTAGGTAATAAATAATTTAGTCCTGAATCAGATTAATTTGTTGAAAAGAAAACAGCTAATTGGAAATACCATTAATTAAAATGCACTGCAAATTTAATTCTTATATATGAGGCAAGATTAGAGATAAATATAGCACACAAAAATGCAATAAGGAGGAGAGTACAAAAAAAATCAAATTACAAAGTATCTATCAAAGCCCAGCCAAGTTAGAATTCCTTTACCCCAGTCCTACTTTTACCTTAGAGAATGTAATTACACATGGCTGTAAGAACATATAGATGGCTAGAAATTCTCCAAAGGAGAGAAAAAATACATTTCTGGTAAAGAAACAAGATAAGTTGTGGGGAACCGTTCCAAGCTTGGGAAATGTGGATCAGCCCCCACTCAGAAAAGCCAGTGGAGAGCAAGGTTGGCGGGTAGGACCCACGTCCATGGATAGGTTCTCCAGTGGGAAATCAGGCCTGCATTGTACCTTGACTGCTATGAGACTTGTTCTTGCTAAAACTCCCTCATCCTGAATCGAGGCAGCAAATGTTTACTGAGTATCTTCATCTTCCTAAAGTCTGTGCTAAACCACCCAAGTGTGGAGTGTGAGCAACTTCCCCCTTAAGCTGTAACATCCTTCTCTTTGAAGGAATTAGCAGTGTTCTGTCCTTTGTCCTCCTTAAAAGGTAATCACCTGTGGTGAACCTGTGCATGGTAAATGAGGATCGCCCTTGATGTAATGTGCCCAGGAAAACAATAAAAGCTTGTCCAGGCAGGGGTCAGGGGCCCTCTCTTTAACTTGGAGAGTGGCCACACATCCCCTTTTTCTCCACAGGATTTCTGTAGTCCGTGTGTATGTGTATATTGCAACCACAACAACAGATCTTGCTGGCCGGGATCTGCGTCAATAAGTTGTATAATAATTCACATCATTTCCACAGCGTGCCAAAAAGTTTTCTCTTATTGCTAGTACTGATAAAAGGATACTATCCCAAATACTACTGTAAATGACTTTATTTGTTATTTTTATTATTTTTTATGGAATATATAATTTAATTATTTTTCCTGATGGCAGTATAGTTAACAATTAAAAATTATATGTATTTTATTTGTAAGACTCATCAAATCATCATTTGATATACATATGCACTGTGAAATAATAACCACAATCAAATTAATGAACATATCCATCACCTCACATAGGTACCTTCTTTATTTTTTTTTGGTTGAAAGAACTATTATGAAAACATACAACCCAAGTGCTCGTTCTTTTTTTAGAATTGTGCATTTTAACCAATCTTTTTATTTCTGTTTATTATATAAGAAATAATTTGCAGATGTTAAGAACAAAATTTAAATGTACAGATTGAACGTTTTTCCCTTTGTGTGCACCTGTAAAACCACCACACTTATCACATTACAAAATTCTCACACCGAAAATTTTCCTTGGGCCCTGGGCAGTAAATATTCACCATTACAGCCAATGACCATTTTCACTGCTATCAATAAACATCAGTTTTGTCTATTCTTGAATTTCATTTACATAAAATTTCACTCTTTGCTTTTGAGTGTCTTCTGCCTAACATAACAATGTTTTAGAGATGTATCTATATTGTTTTATGTACTAGTTTTAAAAGATTTTTAAATTTATCACTATAACTGCACTTGAACAACAATATAAAAAATTTATTTCCGAGTAATATTCCACTGTGTGAATGTTCTTTAATCCCATTTTGGTATATACTTCTCAGATGACCTAACCTAACATTATTGGTACTGGGTGTGGTCTGAGAAAAAAAGGCGATAAATGGGGTTTGTGACTGATTCACTTACTGCCTGGTGGCCAAACAGTTCTCCTCTGCAAGTGATAGAAGGGACAGAGATAGGACCCAGCATAATACAAATGCCTGATTGCTGGAGATTTCACTGGTGATGATCTAGGAAAACAGCCTGTTGGAAAGCAGTGCTACTGCAGGTGAATGATTCAGTTACTTGAAAAATACATGAGAGAAGAATTCCTACAAATAGTTGAATTTGCTTATTGCTAAATTGTATTGGTGCCTGTGTGTCAGGGGCAGGATTTCCAGTGAGAGGATGTCCTGAGTCTTCTTACTGGCTTCCGTAAGTCTGTTTTTCATTCTTTTTTTTTTTTAAATTAATTTATTTATTTTTATTCAGTTACAATTGTCTGCATTTTCTCCCCTTCCCTCCACCCCACCCCAGCCAGTCCCACCTCCCTCTCCCACCTCTACCCTCCCCCTTGATTTTATCCTTGTGTCCTTTATAGTAGCTCCTATAGACCCCTCTCCCCACTATCCCCTCCCCACTCCCCTGTGGCTATTGCTACAATGTTCTTAATTTCAATGTCTCTGGTTATATTTTGTTTGCTTGTAGGGTGCAGGACATATTTAATTAGTTTCTGGTTTGTAACAAAGGTAATTTGTCCACAAATTGGTGCTGAATTGATGTGTTTATGGAGGAAAGGAGGGATTCCTACTCTGCTATGTTCTAACATCACTCTTAGCACCAAGTATTGATGCATGCTGCAAATGGTTAATCTTGAAAACATTAGACTAAAGGAAAGAAGCCAATCCCAAAAGACCATATCCCTTCCCTTCCCTATCCATTTCCCTTCCCCTAGACCTAGACAATCATTAATCGACTTTCTGCCTCTAAAGATTTTCCTGATACGAACATTTCACACAAAAGGACTCACGCAGTACATTTTGATTGAGGCTGATGTAACCATTTGTGTACAATTTTTTGTGTGTGGACATGTGGTTTCATTTCTTTTGTGTATATATTTAGAGTGAAATTGCTAGGTCACATGGTAACTCTATTTTAACATTTTGAGGAACTGTCAAGATTCTCTCCAAAATTATTGTACTCATTTACATTAAACCAGCAATATGTGAGGGTTTTAATTGTTCCTTGTTATTGTCTGTCTTTTTAAATATAGTAATCCCAGTGGATGTGAAGTAGTACCTTACTGTGATTTTGATTTCTCTAGTGACTAAATTTGAGCATCTTTACATGCACTTATTGACCATTTGTATATCTGTTTGGAGATATCTATTTAGATCCTTTGCCCATTTTTAATTGTGTTATTTGCCTTTTCATCCTGTAATTGAAAGAGTGCTTTATGTATCCTAAACACAAGTCCCTTATCAGATACGTGATTTAGAAATATTTTCTTCCATTCTGTGCACTGTTTTTTTTTTTGCTTTCTCCTGACTCTCATTTATGTTGTGGCTACTGCTTGTTCATCATGTGATTTCAATTGTAAGTTTTTATTTTTAAAAACTTATGGAGAGAGCTCAGCGTAATCTGTTTTCAAGCAGCATTTTCTTTTTCAGTGAATAATCATGTTTACTCTGCCAGACCCTGAGCCCACACCCTTTGGTACCAAGTTAAAAGAGAATTCTCACCCAGATGTGATGGAACATACAAAAAATGTAGTAACAAACCAAATTCTTGTTAGGGAAGCATTTATTTTCATCTCCACCAAGAATCAAATTTGAGATATAGACATTTTTTCCTGTGTCTGCCAAGCAGGCTTTATTATAACTTTATCCTTTTAAAAAATTGGATCCCTCAAAATGGCCTCCCATCAATCTCCATCCCTGACCAAGCTCAGAGCCCAGTCCCCAGTGCTCTCCCAAATTAGGATTTCTAGGCAAGTGGTATTCTGTAGATGTTCTCAGAGTGAGCAATAGGTCAGTAGTGTTTTACCTTCCTGGAATAAAGTTCAAGCTGGGACCAGGCGTGATTTTTAACTTTCTTTTAGCATCTTTAATTGACTTAAACAGTTATTGTAAATGATTCTACCAATTTAAGATGTTTTGTAACAGGAGAGGTTCAGGATCTTCAGTGTGCTCTATGACAGACACAAAAATCTTACCTAATCTTTTATCAACTGAAGTATAATTTTATCCACCAGTGTATATGTATTTTACTTTATTCATGGTTATGATTCCTTTAATATAGGATGTAAGACTGAATTTTTTTGTTTACTATTTATATAATTTCTTTTAGCAAATATTCTGAACTTGCTTAGCTTTTTAAAAACTTTTAAAAGTTTTTTCTTTCTTTGACTAGCTTATTTCACTTAGCATAATGCTCTCCAGTTCCATCCTTGCTTTCACAAAAGGTAAGATTTCCTTCTTTTTTATGACCAAGAGGAGTTCTATTCTGGAAATCTGCCACAGTTTTTTTTTATCCACTCATCTACTGATGGACACTTGGGCTGCTTCCAAGTCTTGGCTATTGTAAATAATACTGTAGTTAACATAAGTGAACTTCCTTTATTTCTTCTCCTCCATTTTCCTTAAATTTTACATGTATTCAATTCTCTTGATTTAATTAAAAGGATCTAATTCTTGAAATTCAATTACTGAAATATATAAGGAACATATGTCCTTGTGTGCTCTAATCTTTTATCTTTTAACATATAATATCCCACAATAGAGGTGCATGTATTTCTTAGTTGTGGGTCTAATTGAGTAATGTTGTGCTAGAATATAGTTATTTCATCTTTTTAAGTCCATTCAATAAGTATGTATAAACTACTGTATGACAATATGTGTGCTAGATACTGAAGATATGTGGAACTTATAACCTAAAAACAAAGCTGAATTTAACCTATAATTACACAAGTAATTACTACCATAATTTATGCAAAAATTAGAAATTGAATCATGCTACAAATAAGGGAAATAAATAAATCTGAACTGTCCAAGGACATACAGGAAACATGTCCTAAAATGGGTCCTATGTTCTAATAGGGAGTTAGCTCAGTGAAGAGGTGGTAGATCATTCCTAGTGAAGGGAACAGCCTGGAAAAACTCCTAAGTTAAGATGCTGGTGCTTTAAGAACTTGAAAGAAGGTGTGACTCTAACATTGTGAAAAGGAGTATTTTGAAGGAAAATTCCAGGGTTAGGCCATATTATGTAGGGTTTTTAAGTCCAGTTAAGGATATGGACCTAAGTCTTAATTTATGAAATAGTTTTAGTCAAGAAAGAAACATTGAGAATGGTATTTTAATGACATCTCTCCAGATGCTTGTAGAGAAAGTACTGAAGAGAGGAAGAATTTATGTGGTAGTTTAGGATCAATTACAAAGCTATTGACTAGAGCATACAAGAAATGCTTTATCTTCAGTGTATTTTATTCATTAAATACTACATATAAGTGAGATCATATGGTATTTGTCTTTATCTGATTGGCTTATGTCACTTAGCATAATAATCACCAGGTACATTCATGCTGTTGCAAAAGGTAACATATCCTTCCTTTTTGACAACAGTGTGGTATTCCATTGTGTAAATGTACCACAGTTTTTTTAATTAAAATTTTATTTTTTTTATAGATCGAGGAAGATGGTGGTGAGATAGGTGGGAGTGGAGTCCACTTCCCCTCCGCACCAGTGAAACACCTAGCTGATCTGAGGAACAGAGTGAACAGCCAATGGTATTCCAGCATATATGAAGATCAGAGACCAAAGATAGAGGACATTGAAAGATCTGATGGTAAGAAGAGTGCTTAAGGACAATAAGGTCCCTGGGACCAGCGTGGGGACCAGGGTGGCTAAAGCCCTGGCCTGGGTGCACGGTCTGCTGCAGGATTCTTGAGAGAGAGCCAGGCTGGGCTGTGTGAGAGGCCAGGTGCTTGTTTGGACTAGGGGGGCTTGAATAGGAAGAATTTCTCCAAAAGAAAAAGAGAAAATAGAGGCAATCAGCAGCTAGTTAGAGAACTCTCCGCAGCAGCCAAGGCCTCTGGCGCCCATCCCCCATGAGCCCCTGGACTGTGAACGTGGGATAAGCAGCCCCAGCGTTCACCTGAAGCCCGGCTGGCACGCACCCAGATTAGTGGACTGGGTGCTCACAGCTAAAACCTTCGGTGGGTGTGCACCCGGATGAGTGGCTGGCTGCCCCCAGCAAAGGCCCCCAGCCACTGATTGCCCACTCACACCAGGCCCACAGCCATGGATCGCTCACACAACCCGATCAATGGCCTGGCTGCCAGAGGGCGACCACACCTAAAAGCACCGGTTCTGAACAACTCCTACCTAGCTCCTGCGCACAGAGACCTGCAGGGCCGACTGGTTCTCTAGGAGGAAGGCAGAACACCCAGCAGAGAGGAGCTGCAGGGCTAGGGGAGACTGCAGTCCCTGGAAAGATTTGACCCAGTAGGAGGCTGAACTACCCCGTAGGAGCACCGAGAGCCCCTAGCATCTAAGACAGCAAAGACCAAGAAAGTGGAGTGTGAGTTACCCCTGGTTGGTGCAACTCAAGAACGGCACAACTGGTGGACTAAAGGCCTAGAGGGGAGCAGAAGGACCCTGAGGAACTGGACTGGAGGTTGAACAACAGCGAAGAGTGTGGCTCAGGAAGGGAGAAAAGTGAAACCAATCCTTCCAACCATCCCCTCCCGTTTCACAGACAGGAAGACCAGCAGAACTAACCTGACCACTTTAAAGCCAGCAGAAGACTTTTTTTTCTTTCTTTCATCCTCCTTTCCCCTAAATTACTTCTTCCTTTCTGTCCTCCTTTCTTTTTTTATTCCTTCTTCCTGCCTTCTTTTATTTATTTTTCTTGTTTTAATTTTTGCTAAAATTCCTTCTTCCTTTCTTTCCTCCGATCTTTCTTTATTACTTCTTCCTTCCTTACTTCCTTCCGTCCTCTTCTATTCCCTTTACCCCTCTTTCCCTTCTCCCATTTTTTTTGCGTCTTTCTCTTTTTCCAACAGGTGAGACAAAAAACCTGGAGCACTGAAAAGATCAGAGTTAGACCATGTTACAACCATAAAACTCAGCTCAAGACCAGGTGAGCATAGGAGATTAAGGAGATGGCACCACTGCATCCCATTGGCATTCTACCATAGAAATTCATACCATAAACCCAGGGAGTCAGAACAGATCAATTTAAGAAGCAGAGACTAACAAGAAAAGTCTCACAAACAATGGGAAGACAAAGACACAATTCCGAAATGAAAGGAAAGGAGGAAGCCTCAGAAAGAATGCTAAATGAAATAAGGCAAGTCAACTATCATATACTGACTTCAAAGCAATGGTTATCAGGAAGCTCACTGACCTCACAGAGAACAACCAGAAACTACAGGGAAACTACAATGAACTCACTGCAAACTGTATCAACATGAAAAAGGAAATAGAAACTATCAACAAGGGCCAAGAGGAAAGGAAGGATACAATTTCTGAACTGAAGAACACAGTAGAAGGAATCAAAAGCAGAAGTGATGAAACAGAGGATTGGATCAGCGAGCTGGAGGACAAAATAGAAAAAAAAAAAACCCAGAAAGAGCAAAAAAAGGAAAAGAGGCTCAGAAAGAATGAAGAGGGATTAAGGGAAATGCAGGACAACATGAAACGCAAGAATATCCATATAATAGGAATACCAGAAGGAGAAGAAGAATAGCAAAGGATAGAAAACCTGTTTGAAAAAGTAATGATGGAAAATTTTCCTTATCTGATGAGAGAGTCACACAAATGCAGGAAACACAGAGAATCCCAAGCAAGAGGAACCCAAAGAGGCCCACTGCAAGACACATCATAATTATGATGGCAAAATTCCAAGACAAAGAGAGGTTCTTAAAGGCAACAAGGGAGAAACAGGAAGTAACATACAAGGGAGCCCCAATCAGGTTAGCAACTGTCTTCTCAAAGGAAATGCTCCAAGCCAGAAGAGAATGGCAAAAAATATTCCAAGTAATGAGAACCAGAGGCCTGCAACCAAGACTACCTTACCCAGCAATGCTCTCAATCAAGATAGAAGGCCAAATAAAAAGTTTCCAAGACAAAAGAAGTCTAAAAGAATACACCTCTACCAAACCAGCTCTGCAAGAGATGCTAAAGGGACTGCTTTAGGAAAGGAAGGAAAAGAGAAAGAGAGAGGAACACAGGTAGGAAAAAGTGGCAATGAATAACTACCTATCGATAATAACCTTAAATGTAAATGGATTAAATGCTCCAATCAAAAGACATAGAATAGCTGAATGGATAAGAAAACATGACCCATACATACTCTGCCTAAAAGAGACCCACCTCAGGACAAAAGACCTACATAGAATGAAAGTGAAGAGCTGGAAACAAATTTGCCAAGAAAATGGACAGGGAAAAAAAGCAGGGGTAGCAATACTCATATCAGACAAAATAGACTTCCAAAGAAGGGCCATAAAAAGAGACCCCGAAGGTCACTTCATAATACTCAAAGGAAGAATCCACCAAGAAGACATAAACATTGTAAATATATACGCACCCAACATAGAGGCACCCAAATACATAAAGAAAATCTTGGAGGACTTCAAGAAAGATACTGACAGCAACACAATTATAGTAGGGGACTTTAACACCCCACGGTCAAAAATGGACATATCTTTCAAACAAAATATCAAGAAGGATATTGTGTCACTTAACAATCCCCTAGATGAAATGGACTTCACTGATATTTATAGCGCTTTTCATCCCAAAGAAGCAAAATGCACATTCTTCTCAAGGGTACATGGAACATTTTCAAAGATAGACCACATGATAGGACACAAAGCAAGCCTCAACTAATTCAAGAAAATGGCAATCATATCAAGCATTTTCTATGACCACAAGGGACTGAAACTAGAAACCAACCCCAAAGGAAAAAACCCCAAACACTCAAAATCATGGACACTGAAAAACATGCCATTAAACAATGAATGGGTCAAGAACGAGATTAGGGAAGAAATCAAAACCTTTCTGGAAACAAATGAAAATGAACTCACAACAACCCAAAACCTATGAGACTCAGCAAAGGCAGTCCTGAGAGGGAAGTTCATAGCGATACAGGCCTACCTTAAAAAGATAGAAACATTTCAAACAAACAACCTAACCCTATGCCTACAAGAACTCGAGGAACAACAACAAGGACAGCCCAGAGCAAGCAGAAGGAAGGAAATAACCAAGATCAGAGCAGAGTTAAATGACATAGAGACTAAAAGCACAATTCTAAGGATCAATGAATCCAGCAGCTGGTTCTTTGAAAAGATAAACAAAATCGACAAGCCTTTACGTAGGCTCATCAAGAAAAAAAGAGAGAGGATCCAAATAAACACAATTAGAAATGAAAGAGGGGAGATTACAGCTCATACCACAGAAATACAAAGGATTGTAAGAAATTACTATAAAGAACTGTATGCTAAGAAATTTGAAAACCTAGGTGAAATGGACACATTTCTAGAAAAATATGATCTTCCAAAACTGAATGACGAAGAAGCAGAAAGCCCGAACAGACCAGTAACAGCAGAAGAATTGAGGCAGTCATCCAAAAACTCCCAGCACACAAAAGCCCTGGACCAGATGGTTTCACAGGAGAATTCTACAAAGCATTTAAGGAAGAGCTAACCCCTATCCTTCACAGACTATTCGAAAAACCAAACTGATGGAAGACTCCCAAACTCTTTTTATGAAGCCAGCATCATCCTACCCCCAAAACCAGATAAAGACACAACAAAGAAAGAAAACTTCAGGCCAATATCGCTGATGAACATAGATGCTAAAATTCTCAACAAAATATCAGCAAACCACATCCAGCAATACATTATAAAGATCATACACCATGACCAAGTGGGATTCATCCCAGGGATGCAAGGACGGTACAATATTCGCAAATCAATCAACATAATACATCACATCAACAACAGCAAAGACAAAAATCACATGATCATATCAATAGATGCAGTAAAAGCATTTGATAGGGTACAGCACCCATTTCTGATTAAGAACACTCAGCAAAGTTGGAATAGGGGGAGCATTCCTCAACATAATAAAAGCCATATATGAGAGACCTACAGCCAACATCACATTCAATGGACAAAAACTTAGAGCTTTCCCACTAAGATCAGGAACAAGACAAGGATGCCCTCTCTCACCACTCCTATTCAACATAGTATCGGAAGTCCTAGCCACAGCAATCAGACAAGAAAAAGCAAGAAAAGGCATCCAAATTGGAAAGGAGGAAATGAAACTGTCACTGTTTGCAGACGACATGATAGTGTACATGGAAAACCCTATAGACTCCACCAAAAAACTACTCGACCTAATAAATGAATTTGTCAAAACAGCTGGATACAGAGTCAATACCCAGAAATCAAAGGCATTCCTGTACACCAGCAACGAAACTGCAGAAACAGAAATCAGGAAAAAAAATCCCATTTGATATAGCATCAAGAAAAATAAAGTACCTAGGAATCAACCTAACCAAGGAGGTAAAAGACCTGTACTCAGAAAACTACACAACACTGAAGAAAGAAATTAAGGAAGACACAACAAATGGAAGCATGTACCATGCTCATGGATTGGAAGAATTAACATCATCAAAATGGCCATACTACCCAAAGCAATTTATAGATTCAATGCAATCCCTATTAGAGTACCCATGGCATATTTCACAGATATAGAACAAACATTTCAGAAATTCATATGGAACCATAAACGACCTCGAATAGCTGCAGCAATTTTGAGAAAGAAGAACAAAGCAGGAGGGATCGCAATACCTGATATCAAACTGTATTAGAAGGCTACTGTAATCAAAACAGCCTGGTACTGGCATAAAAACAGGCACATAGACCAATGGAATGGAACAGAGAGCCCAGAAATAAATGCAAGTATTTATGGTCAATTAATATTTGACAAAGGAGGCAGGAGCATAAAATGGAGCAAAAACAGCCTCTTCAACAGATGGTGTTGGGAGATCTGGACAGCTACGTAAAAAAACAAAATGAAACTCGATCACCAACTTACGCCATACACAAAAATAAACTCAAGATGGATAAAAGACTTAAATATAAGTCATAACACAATAAAAGTCCTTGAGGAAAACATTGGCAGGAAAATCTCAGGCATTCAATGCAGCAACATCCTCACAGACATGTCCCCTAAAGCAAGGGACATAAAGGAAAGAATAAACAAATGGGACCTCATCAAAATAAAAAGCTTCTGCAAGGCTAAAGAAAACAGCGCCAAATTACAAAGAGAACCAACAGTATGGGAAAACATATTTGCTAATGATACCTCAGACAAGGGCCTGATCTCCAAAATATATAAAGAACTCACACGACTCCACTCCAGGAAGACAAACAACCCAATTAAAAAATGGGCAAAGGACTTGAACAGACACTTCTCCAGGGAAGACATACAGAGGGCTCAGAGACATATGAAAAGATGGTCAGCATCACTAGCCATCAAAGAGATGCAAATTAAAACCAAAATGAGGTACCATCTCACACCAGGCAGAGTGGCCAACATAAACAAATCCACAAACAAATTTTGGAGAGGATGTGGAGAAAAGGGAACCCTAGTCCACTGTTGGTGGGAATGCAGACTGGTGAGGCCACTGTGGAAAACAGTATGGAATTTCCTCAGAAAACTAAAAATGGAATTGCCCTTTGACCCAGCAATTCTGCTGCTGGGATTATACCCTAAGAACCCTGAAACACCAATCCAAAAGAACCTATGCACCCCAATGTTCATAGCAGCACAATTTACAATAGCCAAGTACTGGAAGCAACCTAAGTGCCCATCAGCAAATGAGTGGATCCAAAAACTATGGTATATTTTCACAATGAATTTTACGCAGCAGAGAGAAAGAAAGAGCTTATACCCTTTGCAACAGCAAGGATCGAACTGGGGAGCATTATGCTAAGTGAAATAAGCCAGGTAGTGAGGGATAAATACCATATGATCTCACCTTTAACTGGAACATAATCAATACAAGAAAAGAGCAAACAAAATATAACCAGAGACATTGAAGTTAAGAACAATCTAACAATAGTCAGGGAGGAGTGGGGAGGGGACAGTGAGGATCGGGGATTACAGGAACTACTGTAAAGGACACAGGAAGAAAATCAAGGGGGAAGGTGGAGGTGGCGAGGGAGGTGGGTATAGCTGGGGTGTGGTGGAGGGATGGGGAGAAAAGGCATACAACTGTAATTGAATAACAATAAAAATTTTAAAAAATATAAAAATTATTTATTTTTATTTCTTTTTTTGTTTCCTTTATTTTCTGATTTTTATTTAAATTACTTCATTGTTGTTCAGTTACACTACTCTGTATTTTCTCCCCACTATTCCCACCCAACCCCAACCAAACCCACTTCCATCCCTTGCTTCCACCTTTCCCCTTGGTTTTCTCCATGTTTCCTTCATAGTAGTTCCTGAAAACCCTTCTCCCCACTGTCCCCTCCAACCTCCCCTCTGGCCTTTGGTAGATTGTTCTTAATTTCAATGTCTCTGGTTATAATTTCCTTGCTTGTTTGTTTTGTTGATTATGTTCCAGTTAAGGTAAGGTCATATGGCATTTGTCCCTCATCGCCTGGCTTATTTCACTTAGCATAATGCTCTCCAGTTCCATCTATGCTGTTACAAAGGGTAGGAGCTCATTCTTTCTCTCTGCTGCGTAGAATTCCATTGTTTAAATGTACCGTAGATTTTGGATCCACTCATTTGCTGATGGGCACTTTGGTTGCTTCCAGTACTTGGCTATTGTAAATTGTGCTGCTATGAACATTGGGGTGTATAAGTTCTCTTGGATTGGTGTTTCAGGGTTCTTAGGGTATAATCCCAGCAGTGGAATTTCTGGGTCAAAAGAGAGTTCCATTTTTAGTTTTCTGAGGAAATTCCATACTGTTTTCCACAGGGGTTGCACCAGTCTGCATTCCCACCAACATTGCACTAGGGTTCCCTTTTCTCCCCATTCTCTCCAACACTTGTTTTTTGATTTGTTATGATGGCCATTCTGACCAGTGTGAGGTGGTTTTAATCTCATTGTGGTTTTAATTTGCATATCTCATTGTAGTTTTAATTTGCATATCTCTGATGGCCAGTCATGCTGAGCATCTTTTCATCTGTCTCTGGGCCATCTGTATGTCCTTTATGGGGAAGTGTCTGTTCAAGACTTTTGCCCATTTTTTTAATTGGATGTTTTGTCTTCCTAGAGTGGAGTCATGTGAGTTCTTTATATATTTTGGAGATCAAACCTTTGTCTGAGGTATCATTGGGAAATATCTTTTCCACACTGTTTGTTCTCTTTTCATTTTAGTGCTGTTTTCTTTAGCCATGCAGAAGATTTTATTTTGTTGAGGTCCCACTTGTTTATTCTTTCCTTTATGTCCCTTGTTTTAGGGGATGTATCAGTGAAGATGTTGCTGCATGGAATTTCTGAGATTTTCCTGCAAATGTTTTCCTCTAAGACTTTTATAGTGTCACAACTTATATTTAAGTCTTTTATCCACCTTGAATGTATTTTTGTGTATGGTGTAAGTTGGTGATCGAGTTTCATTGTTTTGCGTGTAGCTGTCCAGATCTACCAACACCATTTGTTGAAGAGGCTGTATTTACTCCATTTTATGCTTCTTTCCCCTTTATCAAATATTAATTGTCAGTAGAGACTTTGTTTTATTTCTGGGCTCTCTGTTCTATTCCTTTGGTCTATGTGTCTGGTTTTATGACAGTACCAGGCTGTTTTGATTACAGTGGCCTTGTAATACAGTTGGATATCAGGTATTGTGATCCCTCCTGCTTTGTTCTTCTTTCTCAAAATTGCTGCAGCTATTTGGGGTCATTTATGATTCCATTTAAATTTCTGAACTGTTTGTTCTATATCTGTGAAATATGACATTGGTACTTAATAGGGATTGCATTGAATCTATAAATTGCATTGGGTAGTATGGCCATTTTGATGATGTTAATTCTTCCAATCCATGAGCATGGTACATGTTTCCATTTATTTGTGTCTTCCTTAATTTCTTTCTTCAGTGTTGTGTAGTTTTCTGAGTACAGGTTTTTTACTTCCTTGGTTAGGTTTCTTCCTAGGTACTTGACTTTTCTTTTTGCTCTACCAAATGGGATTTTTTTTCCTGATTACTGTTTCTACAGTTTCATTGTTGGTGTACAGGAATGCCTTTGATTTCTGAGTATTGACTTTGTATCATGCTGTTTAGCCGAATTCTTTTATTAGGTCCAATAGCTTTTTGGTGGAGTCTATAGGATTTTCATGTACATTGTCATGTCTTCTGCAAACAGTGACAGTTTCGTTTTCTCCTTTCCATTTTGGATGCCTTTTATTTCTTTTTCGTGTCTGATTGATGTGGCTAGGACTTCCAGTACTATGTTGAAGAGGAGAAGTGAGAGCGGGCATCCTTGTCTTGTTCTTGATCTTAGTGAGGAAGCTGTAAATTTTTTTCCATTGAGTATGATGTTGGTTGTAAGTCTCTCATTATGGCCTTTATGATGTTGAGGAATGCTCCCTCTATTCCCACTTTGTTGAGTGTTTTTATCAGAAATGGGTCCTGTACCTTATCAAATGCTATTTCTGCATCTATTGATATGATAATGTGTTTTTTGTCTTTCCTTTTGTTTATATGGTATATTATATTTAATGATTTGTGAATATAGTACCATCCTTGCATCCCTGGGATGAATCACACTTCATCGTGGTGTATGATGTTTTTAATGTATTGCTGGATGAGGTTTGCCAATATTTTGTTGAGGATTTTAGCATCTGTGTTCATCAGCAATATTGGCCTGAAGATATCTTTGTTATGTCTTTACCTGATTTGGGATTAGGATGATGCTCGTTTCATAAAAAGAGTTTGGGAGTTTTCCATCTTCTTGAATCTTTTTGAGTAATCTGTGGAGTATGGGGTTCAGCTCTGCCTTAAATGCTTTGTAAAACTCTGTTGTTAAACCATCTGATCCAGGGCTTTTGTGTTTCAGAAACTTTTTGATTACTGTTTCAATTTCATCATGTGTCATTGGTCTGCTTAGGCTTTCTGCTTTTTCTTCATTGAGTTTGAGAAGATTATATTTTTCTAGAAATTTGTCCATTTCTCCTAGGTTTTCACATTTCTTGGCATAACGTTCTTTTTTTAAAAAAAATTTATTGTTATTCAATTATAGTTGTATGCCTTTTCTCCCCATACATCTACCCCACCCCAACCTCACCCCCCTCCCTCTCCTATCTCCACCCTCCCCCTTGATTTTGTCCATGTGTCCTTTATAGTAGTTCCTGTAATCCCGCATATTGTTCTTCATAGTAATTTCTTACAATCCTTTGTATTCCTGTGGTGTCAGTTGTTGTCTCTCCTTTTTCATTTCTGATGTGTTCATTTGGTCCCTTTCTCTGTTTTTCTTGATGAGCCTGCTTGAAGGCTTGTCGATTTTGTTTATGTTTTCAAAGAACCTTCTCCTGGATTTATTGATTCTAAGAATTATGCTTTTAGTCTCTGTGTCATGTAATTCTGCTGTGATCTTATTATATTCTTCTTTCTAATTGCCTTGGGCTGTCTTTGTTGTTGTTCCTCGAGTTCTTGTAGGCATTGAGTTAGGTTGTTTATTTGAAATGTTTCTATCTCTTTTAGGTAAGCCTGTATCACTATGAACTTCCCTCTCAGGACTGCCTTTGCTGTGTCCCTTAAGTTTTGATTGTTGTGAATTCATTTTCATTAGTTTTCAGAATCTTTTTGATTTCTTTCCTAATCTCATTCTTGACCCATTCATTGTTTCATAGCATGCTATTCAGTCTCCATGAGTTTGAGCGTTTGGGGTGTTTTTCCTTTGGGGTTGGTTTCTAGTTTCAGTCCCATGTGGTCAGAGAAAATGCTTGATATGATTTCTATTTTCCTGAACTTGTTGAAACTTGTTTTGTGTCCTATCATGTGGTCTATCTTTTAAAATATTCCTTGTGTTTTTGAAAAGAATGTGTATTTTTCTTTTTTGGGATGAAAGGCTCTATATGTATCAGTTAAGTCTATTTCAACTAGGGCATTGTTGAATGCCACAATATCTTTGTTGGTATTTTGTTTGGGAGATCTGTCCATCTTTGACAGTGGGGCGTTTGAATCCCCTACTATGATTGTGTTGCTGTTAATATCTTTCCTAAAATCCTCCAAGATTTTCTTTATGTATTTTGGTGCTCCTATGTTGGGTGCATATATATTTACAATGTTTATGTCTTCTTGATGGATTCTTCCCTTAACTATTATGAAGTGACCTTCTGGATCTCTTTTTATGGCTCTTTTTCTGAAGTTTATTTTGTCTGATATGAGTATTTCTACTCTGGCTTTTTTTTTTCCCTGTCCGTTTGCTTGGACACTTTGTTTCCAGCCCTTCACTTTCAGTCTGTGTAGGTCTTTTGTCCAGACGTGGGTCTCTTGTAGGCAGCATATGTGTGGGTCATGCTTTCTTATCCATTCAGCTATTCTATGTCTTTTGATTGGAACATTTAATCCATTTATATTAAGCTTATTATTGATAGGTACTTATTCATTGTCATTTTTTTCATACCTGTGTTCCTCTTTCTTTCACTATTTTTTTCTTGTTCTTACAGCAAGCCTTTTAGCATCTCTAGCAGAGCTGATTTGGTGGAGGTGTATTCTTTTAGACTTCTTTTGTCTGGGAAGCTCTTTATTTTGTTTTCCATTTTAAATGAGAGCCTTTCTGCATAAAGTAGCCTTGGTTGCAGGCCTCTGGATCTCATTACTTGGAATATTTTTTGCCTTTCTCTTCTGGCTTGGAGCGTTACCATTGAGAAGTCAGCTGCTAACCTTATCAGGGCTCCCTTGTATGTTACTTCCTGTTTCTCCCTTGCTGCTTTTAAGATCCTCTCTTAGTCTTGGAATTTTGCCATTTTAATTATGATGTTTCTTGAGGTGGGCGTGTTTGGGCTCCTCTTGTTTGGGACTCTCTGTGTTTCCTGGATTTGTGTGACTTTTTCTCTCATCAGATTAGGGAAATTTTCCATCATTACTTTTTCAAACAGGTTTCCTATCCCTTGCTCTTCCTCTTCTCCTTCTGTATCCCTATTATACGGATGTTATGACGTTTCATGTTGTCCTGCATTTCCCTTAATCCCTCTTCATTCTTCTTGAGCCTCTTTTCCTTTTCTTGATCTTTCTCGGTATTTTTTTTTTTACCTTGTCCTCCAGTTTGCTTATCCAATCCTCTGTTTCATCGAGCCTATTCTGAATTCCTTCTACTGTGTTCTTCAGTTCCAAAATTGTATTCTTCATTTCTTCTTGGCCTTTGTTGATAGTTTCTATTTCCTTTTTCATGTTGATATAGTTTGCAGTGAGTTCAATTGTAGTTTCCCTGTAGTTTTTGGTAATTCTCTGTGAGCTCATTAAACTTCCTTATAAGCATTGCTTTGGTCTCAATACGTGATAATCGACTTGCCTCTATTTCATTTACCATTTTTTTTCTGAGGCTTCCTCCTTTCCTTTAATTTGGGGATTGTTTCTTTGTTTTCCCATTGTTTGTGAGACTCTTCTTGTTAGCCACTTCTTTTTAAATCGATCTGTTCTGACTCCCTGGGTTATGGTGTGAACTTCTATTGGGTTTATTGTAGAAAACCTGTGAGATTCAGTGATGTAGTCTCCTTGATCTCCCAAGCTCACTGGTCTTGGGCTGTTGTTTATGGTGGCTCACTGTATATCTTTGGGTGTGATTAATGTTTGGTATTTCTTTGGTGGGTCTTTCCCTCCAGGTGGTTAACTGAGGGTCACTTCATCCACCGGGTCTTGTATGCTGTTGTGCGGGCGTAGGCAGGTTGTACTGAAGCTGTTTTTTCCATGCGTACAATGTTTTGAGGATTCTCTCTTGCTCTTGTTCAGTTGTTTGTTCTGAGTAATTTCTCCACTATTTAGTTGTATTTCCAGATAGGTCCTGGGTTGAGTTAGTGTGGGTTCTACTCCCTCCTTCACCTTTTTCTGTTGTTATCCATTGCTGGTTCCTTTGTTGGTGGGTTTCCTCTTTTAGCCGGTATCCTAGTGTTCATAGCTTCCAATTATTCATCTGGTTTTCAATGTCCTCTACCATTTTTGGTCACCAATCTTCATATATGCTGGGATACTGTTGGCTGTTCACTGTATTCCTCAGAAGATTGGCTAGGTGTTTCACCTATGTGCAGGGAGAAGGGGACTCTGCTCCCACCTATCTCACCAACATCTTCCTGGGAAGTCTGATTTTGGTATGTCAACTGGTCAGAGTAGATTTGTTGTCATCTTTTATTCCTCCACCTGTATACAGATCTGTATAATGCAGTTCATTGTTCAAAATTGTCTTCAGTTGAGTTCCCCGTGGAGAGGCTCACAGATCCTGAAGTTTGTGTTCCAGACATTTATTGGTTATTATTCTCAGGATCAACACCTATGTGGCATGGGGCAAGCAGCCTTGGACTACACAGAGATGTTAGACAGCAGTAAGATCCTGGCAGAGGACCCAGCTGAACCACAGGGTGATCTCCATTCTTTGTTATTTCTGAGTAATATTTTAGAATATGGATGGACTATAATTTAATCATTCACCTATTGAGGAATATCTGGGTTGTTTCTGATTTTGGGATATTACAAATAAAGCTGCTAAAGACATTCACTTAAGGTTTTCATGTGAACTTAAGTTTCAATTCTCTGATATAAATTCCCAGGACTATAATTGTTGCAGAATGTGATAGTTGCATGTTTAGCTCTTTAAGACATTACCACTTTTTTAGAGTGGTTATACCAGTTTACATTCTCTTCAGCAATGTAGGTGTGATTTAGTTTCTCCACATAATCTCCAGTACTTGGTCTTGTCACTATGTTAATTTTAACCACTCTAGTTTCTGTGTCCTGTTTTCTCATGATTTCAGTTTGCATTTCCCTAATTGTTAATGATGTTGACCATCTTTTAATGTACTTAATTGCCATCTGTATATTTTCTTTTTTTCTATTATTTTTCCTTCCTTTTTTTATTGTTGTTCAAGTAAGTTGTCTCCATTTCCCCCCATTACTGTCTCACATAAGAGCCATCCCGACCTCTCACCCTTGATCCTACCCCCCTTTACCTCTGTCCATGTGTCCTTTATACATGTTCCTTGATGACCCTTCTTCCTTTCCCCCCATTATCCTCTTCCACTTCCCTTCTGGTTACTGTCAGTTTTTTCCTTATTTCCATGTCTCTGGCTCTATTTTGCTTGCTTGTTTGTTTTGTTGATTAGTTTCCACTTATAGGTGAGATCATATGGTATTTGTCTTTCACTGCCTGGCTTATTTAACTTAACATAATGCTCTCCAGTTCCATAGATGCTGTTGTGAAGGGTAGGAGTTCCTTCTTTCTCTCTGCTGTGTAGTATTCCATTGTGCAAACACAGCATAGTTTTTTCATCCACTCATTTGCTGATGGGCACTTAGGTTGCTTCTAGTACTTGGCTATTGTAAATTGTGCTGCTATGAACATTGGGGTGCATAGATTCTTTTGGATTGGTGTTTTGGGATTCTTAGGATATAATCCCAGCAGTGGAATTGCTGGGTCAAAAGGCAGTTCCATTTTTAGTTTTCTGAGGAAATTCCATACTGTTTTCCACAGTGGCCTCACCAATCTGCATTCCAACCAACAGTGTACTAGGGTTCCCTTTTCTCCACAACCTCACCAACACTTGTTGTTTGTTGATTGATTAATGATGGCCATTTTGACTTGTGTGATGTGGTATCTCATTGTGGTTTTAATTTGCATCTCTCTGATATCTAATGATGTTGAACATCCTTTTGTATGTCTCTGGGCCCTCTGTATGTCTTCCTTGGAAAAGTGTGTGTTTAGGTCCTTTGCCCACGTTTTAATTGATTGTTTGTCTTCCTGTTGTTGCATCATATGAGTTCTTTATATATTTTGGAAATTAAACACTTGTCTAAGGTATCCATGGCAAATATGTTTTCCCATGCAGCTGGTCCCCTTCATTGTGCTTATGTTTTTTTATCAGTGCAGAAGCTTTTTAATTTGATGTAGTCCCATTTGTTTATTCTTTACTTTATATCCCTTGCTTTAGAGAATATATATCAGCAAAAATAGTGCTGTGTGGGATATCTGCAATTTAACTGCCTATGTTTTCCTCTAGAAGTTTTACGGTGTCATGACTTATATTTAAGTCTTTTATCCATCTGAGGGGTTGTTTTTTTTTTCGTGTATGTTGTAAGTTGGTGGTCTAGTTTCATTTTTTTGCATGTACCTGTCAAGATTTCCCAGCACAATTTATTGAAGAGGCTATTTTTACTCCATTTTATGCTCCTGCTCACTTTGTCAAATATTAGTTGACCATAAACATGGGTTTATTTCTGGGCTCTCTTTTCTGTTCTTTTGATCTATGTGTCTGTTCTTATGCCAGTACTACACTGCTTTGATTATAGTGGCCTTGTAATATAGTTTGATATAAGGTATTGTGATCCTTTCTACTTTGTTATTCTTTCTCAGATTTGCTGTGGCTATTTGTGGTCATTTGTGGTTCCATTTAAATTTTTAAAATATTTGTTCTGTATCTGTGAAATATTTCATTGGTATTTTAATAGCGTTGGGTTGGATGTATAAATTGCTTCAGGTACTATGGACATTTTGATGGTGTTAATTCATGGACACAGTATATGCTTCCATTTATTTGTGTTTTCCTTAATTTATTTCTTCAGTGTAAATGGTAATTTTTTTCCTAATTTCTGTTTTTAATATTTCATTTTTGGTGTACAGAAACACCTCTGATTTTGGAATATTGACTTTGTATCTCTCTGTTTTGCCAAATTCACTTATTAGGTCGAGTAGCTTTTTGGTGGAGTCTATAGGGTTTTCTATGTACACTATCATATCATCTGCAAACAGTGACAGTTTTACTTCCTCCTTTCTAATTTGGATGCCCTTTATTTCTTTTTCTTGTCTGATTGCTGTGGCTAGGACTTCCAACACTATGTCGGATAGGAGTGGTGAGAGAGGGCATCCTTGTTTTGTTCCTGATCTTAGTTGGAAAACTTTTAGTTTTTGCCCATTGAGTATGTTGTTGGCTGTAGGTTTCTCATATATGACCTGTATTATGTTGAGGTATGCTCCCTCTACTCCCACATGCTGAGTGGTTTTTTTTTATCATTAATGGGTGCTGGATTTTATCAAATGCTTTTCAGCATCTGTTGATATGATCAAGTGATTTTTGTCTTTCATTTGTGATATATTATTGTTATCTTTTCATTTGTGATATATTATGTATTGATTTGAAATATTGTACCATCCTTGCATCCCTCAGATGAATCTCACTTGATCATGGTATATGATTTTTTAATGTGTGTTGGTGGATGCCATTTGCCAATATTTTGTTGAGGATTTTAGCATCTATGTTCATCAGTGACATGAACATATCATTGGCCTGTAGTTTTCTTTGTTTATTGTGGCTTTACCTGGTTTTGGAATTAGTATAATATTGGCCTCATAAAGAGAGTTTGGGAGTCTTTCCTCTTCAAATTTTTAGAATAGTTTGAGCAGGATAGGAGTAGGCTTTTCCCTAATTATTTGGTAAAATTCACCTGTGAAGCTGTCCAGCCCAACGGTTTTGTGTGCTGGTAATTTTTTGATTACTGCTTCAATTTTGTCTGCTGTTATTTGCCTATTCAGTCTTTCTGCTTCTTCTTGATTCAGTTTAGGAAGACTATATGTTTCTAGGTTTTTGTCCATTTCACCCAGGTGGTCAGATTTCTTGCCATATAGTTGTTTGTAGTAATTTCTGACAATCTTTTGTATTTCTTTGGTATCAATTGTAATTTCTTCTTTTTTGTTTTTGATATTATTTATTTGGGTCCTCCCTCGCTTTTTCTGGATGAGTCTGGTTAAAAGCTTGTCGATTTTGCTCACCTTTACAGAGAATCAACTCCTGGATTTATTAATCCTTTGAATTGTTCTTTTAGTCTCTGTGTTATTTAATTCTGCTCTGATCTTGATTATTTCCTTCCTTCTGCTTGCTCTGGGCTGTCTTTGTTGTTGCTCCTCTAGTTCTTATAGATGTAGGGTTAGGTTGTTTATTTGAAGTGTTTCTATCTTTTTTATGTAGGCCTATATCACTATGAACTTCCCTCTCAGGGCTGCCTTCCCTGTGTCCCATAAGTGTTGGACTGTTTTGGGTTTATTTTCATTTGTTTCCAGAAACTTTTTTATTTCTTCCTTGATCTCATTATTAACCTTTTCATTGTTTAATAGCATGATATTTAGTCTCCATGAATTTGAATGTTTTTGAATTTTTTCCTGGAATTTGGTTTCTTGTTTCAAGCCATTTTGATCTGAGAAAACGCTTGATATGATTTCAATTTCCTTGTATTTTGGGGGCCTTGTTTTGTATCTGGTATATGTCCCACGTGCATTTAAAAATAATGTATATTTTGGTCCTTTGGGGTGAAAGGTTTTGTATATGTCAGTTAAGTATATTTGATCTAGTAGTATCATTCAGTGCCATGATATCCTTGTTGAGTCTTCGTTCAGAATATCTATCCATTGTTGGGTATCCAGTGGGGTGTTAAAATTCCCTACTATAATGTATTGCTCTCTATATTTTTCTTGAAATCCTACAAAATTTTCTTTATAAATTGGGGTGCTCCTATGTGGGTACATGTATGCTTACAATGGTTATATCTTATTGATGCATACTTCCATTAATTATTATGAAGTGTCCTTCTCTGTCTCTTTTTATGGCTTTTGTTTTGAAATCTATTTTGTCTGATATAGGTGTTGCTACCCCAGCTTTTTTTTCCTGTCCATTTGTTTGTAATGTTTTTTTCCATCCCTTCACTTTCAGTGTGCCTACATTTTTTTCCCTGAGTTTAGTCTCTTCTAGATAGCATATATGCAGGTCATTTTTTCTTATCCATTCTACTACTCTTTATCTTTTGATTGGGGCATTTAATCCATTTACATTAAGGCTTATTATTGATAGGTACTTATTCATTGTCATTTATTCCAAACCTGTGTTTCTCTCTTTCTTGCTTTCTCTCTCTCCCTCTGTCTCTCTCTCTCTCTTCCTTCTTCTTTTTATAGCAGTCCCTTTAGCATCTCTTGCAGGCTTGGTTAAGATATACTCTTTTAGCCTTCTTTTGTCTGGGAAGCCCTTTATTTTTACCATCTATTTTAAATAAAAGACTTGCTGGATAGATTAGTCTAAATTATATGTCCTTGTCTTTGATTATCTGGAATATTTTGTGCCAATCCCTTCTGGCCTCTAGTGTGTCTATTGAGAAATCCATTGATAGACTTATTGGAGCTCCTTTGTATGTTACTTGCTGTTTCTCCCTTGCTGTCTTTAACATTTGGCATTTTAACTGTGATGTGTCTTGGAGTAGGCCTCTCTGGGTTCATCTTGATTAGGACCCTCTGTGCTTCCTGATCTTGCATGGCTTTTCCCCTCACCAAGTTAGGCAAGTTTTCTGTCATTATTTTTTCAAACAGGTTTTCTAACCCTTGCTCCTTTTCTTCCCCATCTGATATTAACGATGATGTGAAATTTCTTATGTCCCATGTTTTCCTGAAGTTCCCTTAAACTACCCTCATTCTTTTTTAGTCTTTTTTAGTTTTGTTGATATGCCTGGGTATTTCTTTCTACCTTGTCTTCTACCTCACTAATTTGGTCCTCTGCTTCATCTAGTCTATGTTTAATTCATTCTAGCGTATTTTTCATGTCAGGTATTGTATTCTTCATTTCTTCTTGGTTCTTGCTTACAGTTTCTATTTCTTTTTCATGTTGCTGTGGTTCCCACTCAATTCCTCATAGTTGTCACTGAGTTCCTAGAGCATACACGTAACCATTTAAAAAAAAAATCCATGTCTGATACATTGCTCTCCTCAATTTCATCTAGTTCTTTTTCTGGATATTCCTCCTTTCCTTTCTATTGAGAGTTCTTTCTTTGTCTCCCCATTTTAGGTGACTCTTTTCATTTGTTTCTGTACCTCAGGATGCTCTGCTTTGCCTGCCTGTCTTTGTGGGATTGACTTCTGTAGTAGAAGTTCTGTGGGACTCAGTGGTACAGTCTCTTTGATCTTCTGATCTGTATGCTGTAGAGTTGCCCTTTATTCAGTTTATGTGGCCTCTCTTGCTATACTGGGGCTTTGATTATTGATGGCTCATTCATTGGTTGGTTCTCCCCTCCAGCTGCTGACTGGTAATCACAACTTTCACCCGTGTCTTGTATTCTGTTTTACAGGTGTTGGTTAACAAAGAAATACTACCAGAAAACCAAGCCCATCCCAGCCAAAGAACCCCCCTGCCACATAAGCAATATCAACAGCAATTGAGCAAAAATTAATAAAGGTGAAGATAAATTAAGAATATTATAGCACAGGAAAAAGGGAATATGAGATGACTAAAAGGGAAAATTGATTTTCAGTTGGAAGAGGGAGTAGAAATAATGAGTAGGGAATTGAAATGAAGCAAAGAAATGGAGAAAATAAAATTTAGAATGTAAATTAAACAGGGAAGGGTGATGGCAAAAATTGAGTGTGACAAGGGAAGTGTATAGTATGAGCTTTGAAGTAAAATTTAAAAAGTATTGAACCAATGAGAACAAAATTACAGAAAAACCACAGCAGGGTCAATAACAATGCCAGCTGAGTAAAGATTAATAAAAGTGGGAAGGGAATACGAATATTATACAAAAGAAGAAAGTGAATATGAGATATCTACAGTAAAGAAAAAACATTTTGAGAGGATGGAGGAGGAAAACTAATAAGAGTAAGGAGTAGAAACCAGGCTAGGAAAGGGAAAAAATTAAAATAAAATTCCTAACTCAGCTGATCAAGGGCAGGGGAAGGCAAAATGGAGTAAGACCAGAGGAGAGTATCCTAAGGGGTTTGAAACACTAACAAAGAACAAATAGGAATACCATTGGAGAAGAATAACAATAACCATATCCTCGGCCAACCAACCACAATTTACAAAGGTGGAAAGGAAATATGGAGGGGGTGGGGGGTGGGGAAAGAATGTGAACTGACTTAAAGAAGGAAGAATGGTTTTGCAAGGATAGATAAAGGAGAAGTAGAGGAAGGAATAGTAACATGGAAGTTTATAACAACAAGAGTTTATAACAGAGTTTATAATAGAGTTTATAACAACAAGAAAGGTCAGGAAGAAGGCAAAATGGAATAAGACCAAGAAAGGATGCTATGTGGGATTTGAAATAAAAATAATATGAAAGAAATATATAATCTGAATAAAAAGAATAAAAAATAAAAGACCACAAGTAGTGAGTTAGTTGGCATACAATTGAAGCAAAAGAAGAAATATTAAAAGACTATGTGAAAGGAAAATTGAAGAAAGAAAGAAAAAACATGCAAGTTCTGAGGAAGAGTAAGGTGAAATTTGTCTCAGCTGTTGGTGTTCACCTTCTGACTTCTTTCTGGATCTGTCTCTGGTCTTTTATCAGCTCAAGGTCCCAGAGTGGGTCCAACTTCTGGCAACACCTCCTGTATCTCCTTCACCTGCCTCTAGAGGGAGCTTCTGTTACAATCTGGAGGGTGGGGCCTCTGTGTCTCCCCTCCCAGGCACTGTTCAGTCTTCTGTGAAAATTGTGGGTGTGTTCCCCCTGCCCTTACACTTCCCATCTTAGTCTGTCCCAGTTTGTTTCCAATAATGTATAGTTCCTGATTAAATAGCTGTCCGTTTCATGGGGTTGTGGAGAACAATCTGTATAAGAGTGTCAGCTCTCTCCTGCTTGGTGTAGATGACAGCTCTGTGTGAGAACTGTTGCTGGACAGAGTCTTGAATCCCCCTTGTTGCACCACTTCCTGAATTCCCTGCTTTGATGGCTTCAGTGAAATGGGGCCCTGGTAGCCAGTGGGAACTGGTGGTACTTTGTCTCCCTGTGAGGAGTTCAAAATGGGCCCATTTAGGTGTTCCTCTTGGTGTCTCTCTTGTGGAGGAAATGCTCCCTGCAAGGTTGTTAAGCCAGCCCAGCCAGTTTTTCAGATCTTCACCCCTACCCCCACCCTCCATCCCCCTAGGGCTGAGGGCAACCTTCCCTTCCAGGCAGTCCACTGAGGAAAGGGGCTCAGTCTTGCTTTAAATAATCTCAGGTGCACAGTTTCCAGCCCACTGCTCTCAAAGTATATAGCAGCCCGCACTCTCTGCTGGGCTGGGGTCGAGAAATCACCTTGCTTTGCATCTTTTTGATCAATCTGTCCAGCTGTACTGAGTGGGAGTAAATCATGCCCACAATCCTTTTTCCTTGTTGATAGAGCAGCTGCCACATGGGGTCCCTGCCCAGCACACCCCAGCTCTGCTTTAAAAAAAAAATTTATTGTTATTCAATTACAGTTGTATGCCTTTTCTCCCCATCCCTCCACCCCACCCCAGCAGAAACCCCCTCCCTCCCCCACCTCCACCCTCCCCCTAGATTTTGTCCATGTGTCCTTTATAGTAGTTCCTGTAATCTCCTCTCCTCACTGTACCCACCCCACTCCACCCTGGCTATTGTTAGATTGTTCTTAACTTCAATATCTCTGGTTATACTTTGTTTGCTTTTTCTTCTGTTGATTATGGTCCAGTTAAAGGTGAGATCAGCTAGCCTTTTTTTAAAAAGTCTCTCTGGGTGCTCCCACGCAGTGCTGAGTCACTGTCCAGCTTTCCATACACACCACCTCTCCAAAAAGTCAAGTCTATCCCAGTCATGGCTAGCAGTGGCCCTCCTCCACCACTTCCTGGTGCAGATAGTATCTCTCTCACTCTCTGGCATTCTCTGGCACCCTCTGGGTTGGTGTTTGCTGCTGCAGCTAAGGATGTGCCATTAGCTGTCTGTGTGTTTAGCCAGGTTCTTCCGAACGAGTGTATCCAAGTCACTCCTGGCCCAGGTCTGGGGGTTGCCTGCCCTGAGAGGGTAGGAAGTCACTAAGCTGCTATATCTTACCAGGCTCTCCTTGGATGTAGGGCAGCAGTGGCTGCAGGCACCACTACTGCTGGGGATTTTCCTTGTCCACCTATAAAAACTCTTTACAGCCCATTTTGAAGTGTCTTCTGTACTATTTGGCTTCCAAACTTTGTATTAGCTAAGTTTCCGTTGACTGTTCACTTTATTTTTTGGAAGATCAGCTAAGTGTCCGAATTACATGCAAGAGCAAGTGGACTTGGCTCCCACCTACTTGGCCACAATCTTCCACCTTTCCATAAATTCTAAATTCTAATTTCCCTCCACTTTCTTTTGCTGTTCTCCTCTCGCTCCCCTTCATTTCCCCTTATGTCCCTTGCCCTTTGTCTCCTTCAGTATGAGAATTCTGAGAATCAGAGCAGGGAAATGACTTGATTTTTCAAGGGTACTATAAACACCTCTCCATTTTCACTGGCAGCGAAGAGTTAAAAGGAAAAAAGTACTACCAACAATAACATGACTGCTTTAATTTTCATTTAATTTAATGTTTTGGCACTGTTTAAAAACATATGAACAGTAGTCAAGTTTAAAAGATCATTACCATGTTCGACATTGTACAAATAAAGTTGACAAAAAGATTAAGTTCCAAGAAAACTTAAGTATATCATGATTCAAAAAGACTGTATGTCTGTATCTAAAACCCAGCTTGCCCTAAGACTTAGCATGCAGAGTTAATAACTATGCACATAGCCAGTAACTTATGTCTTATCATATACTTAAAATACTGAATCCAGAGTACTGAATGCAGGCTTTCTGTTTTCTGTTAAGCGATTCTCTTTTTCATTGTTAGAATACACTTAGTCTTTCTGTTACAAGGCCTTTATCATAATGTAAATCCAGGAAGAAGTTACATAATAAAACTTTTGACTAGCAAGTGAAACAATAATTAATAGATCTTTTAATCTTTATTTTTAGAGGTACATGAATTTTACTTTCCCTCTTGTTCTCCAAGAAATATTTAAAAATAGATTTCAGATTTGATCTCTAGGTGCAAATAATTTCTTATCACTTTGGCATTTCTTTATTTTAGGTACATATGAAATTAACTTTTGCTCTGAACTTAAATACTCAACACCTGCCATATTTGCAATCAATTTCAAAGATGTTTGCAAATATTTTTTATGAAAAACATAGAATTCATTATAACCAAATTATCCTGCTTAAAAAAAAGTAGATTTGGAAAACATATATGCTGCTGATAGCACCAAATATATAGAAAAAGTTTTATAATGAGTATAATGATCCAGCGGAGGCCCATCATCATTATTCAGGATTATGTTCCTTCATGGTGAGCCCTAGTTTTTCCAGTTCACATGATGATTTCTCAACTTTCGCATGGCTGATTTAATATCTTCATTCCTCAGAGAGTAGATGATGGGGTTCAACATGGGTGTACAAACAGTGTAGAACACAGAAAGGAACTTATCTGCAGAAAGTCTGCTAAAAGGCCATATGTAGAAATAAATGCAAGGCCCGAAGAAAAGAATTACCACTGTGATATGGGCAGTTAATGTAGAAAGTGCCTTGGATAACCCACTGGAGGACTGACGCCAGACAGTAATCAAAATGATGGTGTAGGAAATAATTAAAGCCACAAAACAGCTCAGTGATATCAGGCCACTGTTAGTTAGTATCATAATTTCCATTTCATAAGTATCCATGCAAGCCAGCTCTATCACTAGGGGAAGGTCACAAAAGAAGCTGTCTACCTCATTGGGGCCACAGAATGGCAGATCCACTGTAAAAGCCAAGTGGCTCACAGAATGAAGAATGCCCACAGCCCAGGAAATAAACACAAAGATTATACATAGTCTCTGATTCATTATTGTGCTATAGTGCAGGGGCTTACAGATGGCTATAAATCTGTCATATGCCATAGCTACAAGCAGCAGCATCTCACTCCCAACAAAACTATGGAGAAGGAATATCTGGGCCATGCAACCCTCAAAGGAGATAGTCTTGTACTCCACAAAAAAGTCCACAAGCATTTTGGGGGTTGCAAAGTTAGATTGGCAGATATCAATGAAAGAAAGGTTACTGAGCAGGAAGTACATGGGAGAATTAAAATGGGAGTCAGAGGAAATGATAATAATAATCATGATGTTGCCCAGCAGTGATGTCACATACACCACAGAGAAGATGGCAAAAAAGAAAAGCTGAAGATCCCAGGAATTAGAGAGTCCCAGAAGCACAAATTCAGACACCACCGATTCATTTGTGTGAGCCATGTATCCAATCTACAGTAACCTAAATTAAAAAAATCAGGAAAATATCACACAGTGATTGGCACTATATCTAGTATACACACAAAAGAAATATAACCAGCTTTCAATTAAAAGTCAATTTAATTTAATGAAGTAATACAAAAAATGGCTAATATTTAACACCTGTGGCTGCTGTGAAAAGAGGGAGAAGTGTGAAAAAAGAAGATTAGATATGGATCCTATCATAACTGGGAACATAAGACACACATATTAAAAAATAAAAATATAAAATCAGAAATAAGAAAATATAAGTGGTGCATTAGTACCATAAATGTTATAAAGATAAAGAAATTATTCTAAAGTGGAAAAGTAAGGTGTCATGGAGTAGGTATTATTTTAAGCTAAAAGTTTTTAAACATTTGAAATTTGATAGCCAAAACTGAAGGAAAGGGTGATTTCAAGCAAGAGAATAACGAGCATAAAGACACAAAGATAAAAAAAGCAGTTCCATTTTTAATTTTTCTTTAGTAATTTTATTATAACATTAAAGAGAGGAGCAGGGAGAGGGTAGGGAAGGAGAGAGAGGAGGAGGAGGGAAAGAAAAATAATGGTTAACAGCATGTTAGATAAAGTTAGTGGTGTTATATATATTTAATTAATTTATTTTATATATATATATATATATATATATATATATATATTTCTTTTCTTTTCTTTTTTTTTTTTTTGCTTGGGGAGAAAAGGCTGACCAGTCTCTCAGAGGAGAAAGGCCTCAAGTTTTTTTCTCAATGGGATTTTACTGAGTTTAGTTTGCACAGGAATACTGGGCATATAGGTAAAGCTCATCAATCATTGTCAGGCAGTAATGATAAAGGAATAGATAACATTCAAAGAACTATAAGGGCTTATTGTGAGTCAGGGTCAGATAGACAGAGTGATGCCAAAGGGCCATCGTTTTTAAAGACCACTTTATCTTTGAAAAATGATTTTCTAAAAATATCCAAGTTTCCTGCCAATCTTTCCAGTATCTAATAAACAATAAGGTTTGTCAGTCTTCATTTTTCAAAATATAGGAAACAACTAGAAAATCCTCTCCACACTTATTCTTTATGATTTCTTAATCTAAGTAGAACAGACTAAGTTCAATGTTATATCTCATTTTCTTCTTAATATTCAAGGTAGATACCCATTAGTAAAGATAAATAACATTTACCATTTACTAGCTGTGTGACTTACAAGAACTAGATTATCTCCAAAGCTATTTTTACCTCTAAACTTCTAAATACAGAGGCAGTTATGTTACAGAAACATATGGAAGTTTTAAAAGTCACTCAGAATTCCTTGGACTATACACAGCAGCCAGAAACTTCTTTATTAATGAATCACTAATTTTTTTTTATCATCAGTGTGCCTCTGTATAGAAGTGTTTTCAAATTATATAAAATACACCATAAGAAAAAATACTTCCCTGGTGTAAGACCAACTTTGATACTTAGAAGTTGATGTTACATTAATATCCATCTTTAAATTATGTCGACAGGACTCCTAAAACCATAAACAAGCATATTTTTGCTTTTCATTTTCTTGTCTTATAATAAGCCTAGTAGCAAAAAGCAATAAAGGATATCCTTACTGACTATGACACTACTTTGTGTACTCATTCCTTCTTCATTCCAGGCAATTTTTAATAGTCAATAAATACTTGTTTAACAGAGGACTAAGTATTCTCTAAATAGAAACCATAAAACGGGCAGAGGAGAAACAGGTAATGGCTATAGTGTACTTCCCTTTATTCCTCAGATACTGATCCTATTATTATTAGGGCTGTCCTAACTCAAGACAGTGGGACAGTCATATAAACTCAGAAGCGGAGAATAAGGATTTGCCTCTTCCAGGGAGAGTTTCCAATTTGACTGAGACAAAAATAATTTCCCCTTTGCTGTCTTCTAGTTTCTGATTTTGCATCTTGAAGGCAATTTACCAATTATTTATCTAGTCCAAATATCTTCAAATGCATATATAATACTTACACTTTTATAATTTCTCTCAGTTCTTTAGTTCTTCCTTATTTTCCCCAAATTTGGTGTCCCTCAGTTTGTTTCCAAGCTTCCCATTTTCTGCTATGAGTCTTTATATCAAAAATATTTGCAATACACACTTCACTCCTGCACTAACCTGTGCAGAAGCAAGCCCTTCAGGTTCTGCCCTGTGGTTGTGAGGGCTCTGGTACTGTTGCCGGGACCATTCAATTACAGTACCCTAAGGTAAGACAATATAAAGTCTTGTATCCTCATTTCAGGAAAATGATTTCTTTGGGGAAGTAAGAATTCACTCTTTAGGGATCTGAGGTTACCCTGCAGTAAGAGTAATTATATTTTACAAAATAACTTTTTCAGAAATAGACAAAAAAAGTTTTTTTAAACCAATTTTCTGGTATACATGAAAGCAAAAGATTATTTGATTTTTTATTGATACCCAGGCAGCAAAGTAATTTTGACCCCTAAGTTCCTGTCAATATAATGGTTACACAATCTTACAAAATAATCAAAGCCTCATGGTGCTTACCTCCAATCATAAGGAGCCCATTACTTCACAAAATAGATGAAACTACTTAGAGTGCCAACTGGTTCTACCACCTGTAGTTTAATAGAATAAATTTATTCCCACTGTAACATGATGCTTCCTCAAATATATAATATTCTCACCTCTCCCTGACAAATCTTCTATTTCTCCCCCAAATTATATCAACACTCTTTTCAACTGTATTTTATATAAGTTTTCTAGATTTCCAATGGTTATAATGGAGATGTAATATTCAAATGGTCATCTTTAAAGAAGATAACTGAAAATAATATTCCCTAGCACATGTGTATGTATATCCCTTACTAAAATATTCCTATAACAATGGCATATGATTGAAAAAGATAGATACTAGAAGAAAAAGTAAGTATATATAAATTTGAGAGTGCAAAATATAATATTTTTGTGCAATGGAATAATTCCATGATTAAAATTACTGAATTATATTTCATATATAAATATGTGTAAGATTAAACCATAATGTCAAGGGAAAATTGAAGATTGGTAAAATTATTATGTGCACATTTTTATAAAGCAAAAAATATATGGACACACTTATGAAAGAAGTTTTAAAATATCCAGAGGAGTAGTACAAATTCTGAACAGTGTAAGAAGGAATACAAAAGTCAATCATTATATAAAAGTGGCTTAAACTAAATCAATAACATTGCATATATTTCTAAATGTCTAAGTAATCTATGGAAAAATACCAATATTTACTACATGTATATGGTAAAATTTTTAAAGATTATTTTAAAATTTTATTCCTTATGCTTTTATAGCTTGAATATTTGCAATTAAAAATGATCTCCACTTTTTCTCCCTTTCCCAACTCTATACAACAACTAAAATAGTACAAAGACATAAATAAAAATTATCTCCAAAAAATTAAAAATGCATTTTAAAGAGCACAACTTTACAAATTACAAGGAAAATATAATGTAGGGAGGCAGGTATTTATTTTGATTAGAGAGACTCAGTTTGAAACAAATAAATACATCCCTTTAAATTAAAGTCTAAATATAATATAAATATAGCATAACTTCTTTCAGAAAATAGAAATAGTTTTAGAAGTTGACAATATAATATGCTTTGATATTTGAGGTCTGTCTGGAAAAAAGTCCAACCATTGTTAATATAATGAGAATGAATGGTTTGTGCAATATCAATGTAACCTGGCAGCCAAGGAGAGTGGACTGGAATGTGTATGTGTGAACAGTGACAACTTCACTGTACTAGTCAGTGGGGGTGGTAGATACCATTGAGTGAGCATGTGTACTGCATGGCCATCCCATTCAAAATGACTAACCAAGTACAGCAACAAGTCTGATTCAGCTTTTGTGTTAAGTTTGGACATTCCTCCATGGAAACTATTCAGATGATTCAGAAGCCTGCAGCTATAGGCAACTGGTGATTGGCAGCTTCATCTCAAAAACATGCTTGCTCATGCATCACATCTCTTGCAGAGTTTTTTGGTGAAACATCAAATCATCTAGGTGACTCAGTCCTGCTACAGCCCAGATTTGGAGTCCTAGGACTTCTGGTTTTTCCCAAAGCTAAAATCACCTTTGAAAGGGAAGAGGTTTTGGACCATCGATGCGATTTAGGAAAATACAATGGGGCATCTGATGGCAAGTGGGAGAACTGTGTGAGGTCCCAAGTTGGCTACATTGAAGGGGACCAAGGCCTCAATGCCATGTACAATGATTCTTGTATCTTGTATCCTTCAATAAATATTTCTCTTTTTCATATTACATAGCTGAATACCTTCTGGACAGACACTTGTACATCTATAACTTTAAGATTAGCTATTTGGTAAATGTAGAATTTTGAATCCTTTTTATATTTAGGGGCATCTCCATCTCTGTTGTGTGAGGCTGTGTGGTCAATGTGCTAAGTCCTCTGTTGAAACAAAGGTACCTGAGGTGCTCCCCCCAATCCTAGCAGACAGAATGTGGGCATATGGTATGCACAATTGTATGGTATTACTTAGGACTTTGAATCTTAAGGAAGATATTAAATAACAAAGGGACAGTTAAAAATGAATACAGTGGTAACATAATGTTGAGCTTCAATAATAGCGGTTCAGGGAGGACCCAGTGTCAGTAGACAGTTGTTTTTACCACATGAACATGGTCTTGGCTACATTTCACGTTGTGGAACTTCTAATGGTTTCTGTTTATTTCAGAGGTTATCTCTTTAAACTTAGTACCAAAAAGGTCGATAATGTTACATGCTTATAATAGTTACTTTGGGCTTAGGTTGGTCAGAATTAGTTTCTTTTGATTGCAAAAAAAAATCATTTTCAAAATAGTCTGTATAATGTTTACCAGGAGGATTTGTATGAGAATACACAGAATATATTTGTAAGAAAAAAATAATCAGAGCTGGAAAGATGGCAGTGAGATGGGTGGGAGCAGAGTCCACTTACCCCTGCACACAGGTGAAACACCTAGCCCATCTACTGAGGAACAAAGCGAACAGCCAACAGCACCCCAGCATTTCTGAAGATAGGAGACCAAAAAGTATAGAGGACACTGAAAAAACAGACGGTAAGGGGACTGCTTCAGGACAAAAAGGACCCTGGAACCAGCACAGGGAACAGGGTGACTGCAGCCCCAGGCCCACCCATGCCGGTCCTGCTGCAGGACTCCTGGGAGAGAGCTGGGTTAACGGCTCCCTCCCCCACTGAATAGGGCTTGAGCAGCACCAAGAGAAACCTGGTTGTTTGAGGTTACAGGGAGGGGAATAAGGATGAAGTGTGGTAAACCCACAGAGACCGTGTGTGTGGGATGAGGAGAGTTGAGAGTTGGGCCATGTAGGGCCCTGACCCAGACAGTCCCCGGACTAGCTGGAGAGGTGGGCTGTGTGAGAGGACAGGCCCTTCCTTGTATGGAGCAGCAAGATTGAGCAGGAGGATTTTCTCAACCCCTGGGTTGGGGGGGGGGGAAGCACTGGAGAGGTGGGCGGGACGCTGCCTGAGTGCAGGTTGGGATAGAGAAGAGCTGGGCTAGGCTGCCTGAACTGTCTACAGCCAAAAAAGACCAGCAAACTGCTTTGGCCAGCAAACTTGTTTTTTGTTGGTGGTTGTTTTTTGTTTTTAAAGTACTTGTTTATTATTATCATTTTATTATTTTTCTTTCTTTGTTGGGAACCGCCCTGCCTGGTTTCAGAGGCTCTAAGCCCTCATGGTTAAGGCTGAGTCAGAGTTGGGACCATAAGCCACTAAGGAGACAAAGCTTGTTCCCTGGCAGGTGTGCCAGTTCTGCCCACTTCACCCTGCTTGGCCCTGAGCTTGGCCAGTTAGCCAATGATGGGTAAGAATCCTCAAGGGAGGATCAACCTAAGACAGGCATGGTCATGGAAGAGGCCCGCAGGGAAGGACTCGGGGTGCTGTGGAAAAAGGGGGTGATGGACCCTCACCCCTCGGCTTTGAAATAGCCTGAGTCCTCATTCTGTCTGCAAGAATTCTCCTAATCTCTTGGCTGCCTCACTTCCCTTGCCTGACTTAAGCCTGAAGCAATAACAGAGGGTAGTGCAGTCCTGTGCAGGGAGGGGCGGATTCCCTGGGGAATCAGGCCTAACAAAAATACATACATTCCTGTGAAACCTACTTAATTTGTACCCTCAGTTTAAGAGATAAGGGTCCAGACCTGAGATGAGTCTGGCGCCTAAAGTTTTATGGCCCTCTAACTAATTGGCTGTAACTCAGAATAAGCCCTCAAAGTTCTCTGTAAATCTTGTATTGTTTAACCCTTACTGGCTGACAATGATTGATGAGCTTTATCTGTACTCCTATGCGAATGAACCTAATAAAAACCCCTGGAGAGAGAGGCTCTGGGCCCTTCTCCCCTTGAGAGAAGCGGCCACCTTTCCTCCCCAAGCAGATCATGTCTTGGTAGTCTTTTTCTTCATCTCTGGCGGAACCGGGGGGCTGCATTAAAGCCCCCCGACATTTCTTCTTTTTTCTTTTTTTATTTTGTAGTGTCTGAGGGGTGGCTGGCTGCTGTGGAAGGAGTCCTTTAGGTGAATGTGCTGGGTTATTTTTTTTCTTTTAAAATTTTTTATTGTTATTCAATTACAGTTGTATGCCTTTTCTCCCCATCCCTCCACTCCACCCCAGCAGTGCCCACCTCCCTCCTCCACCTTCACCCTCCCCCTTGATTTTGTCCCTGTGTCCCTTATCCCTGTATTCCTGTAATCCCCTCTCCTCACCGTACCCTCCCCACTCCACCCTGACCATTGTTAGATTATTATTAACTTCAATGTCTCTGGTTATATTTTGTTTCCTTTTTTTCTTCTATTGATTATGTTCCAGTTAAAGGTGACATCATATGGTATTTGTCCCTCACTGCCTGGCTTATTTCACTTAGCATAATGCTCCCCAGTTCCATTCATGCTGTTGCAAAGGGTATAAGCTCCTTCTTTCTCTCTGCTGTGTAGAATTCCATTGTGTAAATATACCATAGTTTTTGGATCCACTCATTTGCTGATGGGCACTTAGGTTGCTTCCAGTACTTGGCTATTGTAATTTGTGCTGCTATGAACATTGGGGTGCATAGGTTCTCATGGGTTGATGTTTCAGGTCTCTTAGGGTGTAATCCGAGCAGCGGAATTGCTGGGTCAAAAGGCAGTTCCATTTTTAGTTTTCTGAGGAAATTCCATACTGTTTTCCACAGGGGTTGCACCAGTCTGCATTCCCACCAACAGTGCACTAGGGTTCCCTTTTCTCCACATCCTCTCCAACATTTGTTTGTGGATTTGTTTATGTTGGCCACTGTGACTGGTGTGAGATGGTATGTCATTGTGGTTTTAATTTGCACCTCTCTGATAGGTAGTGATGCTGAGCATCTTTTCATATGTCTCTGGGCCCTCTGTATGTCTTCTTTGGAGAAGTGTCTGTTCAAGTTCTTTGCCCATTTTTTAATTGGGTTGTTTGTCTTCCTGGAGTGCAGTCGTGTGAGTTCTTTGTATATATTGAAGATCAGGCCCTTGTCTGAGGTATCATTGGCAAATATGTTTTCCAATATAGTTGGTTCTCTTTTCATTTTAGTGCTATTTTCTTTAGCCATGTGGAAGCTTTTTATTTTGACGAGGTCCCATTTATTTATTCTTTCCTTTATGTCCCTTGCTTTAGGGGACGAGTCTGTGAGGATGTTGCTGCGTGGAATGTCTGAGATCTTCATGCCAATGTTTTCCTCTAGGACTTTTATGGTGTTACAACTTATATTTAAGTCTTGTTCCACCTTGAATTTATTTTTGTATAGGGCAGAAGCTGGTGATAGAGTTTCATTTTGTTTTTTTACGTAGCTGTCCAGATCTCTCAACACCATTTGTTGAAGAGCCTATTTTTGCTCAATTTTATGCTCCTGCCTCCTTTGTCAAATATTAATTGACTGCAAAGACTTGAGTTTGTTTCTGGGCTCTCTGTTCTGTTCCATTGGTCTATGTGCCTGTGTTTATGCCAGTACCAGGCTGTTTTGATTACAGTGGCCTTGTAATACAGCTTGATATCAGGTATTGTGATCCCTCCTGCTTTGTTCTTCTTTCTCAAAATTCTTTCAGCTATTCAGAGTCATTTATGGTTCCATATAAATTTCTGAAATGTTTGTTCTATATCTATGAAAATATCATGGGTACTTAATAGGGATTGCATTGAATCTATAAGTCGCTTTGGGCAGTATGGCCATTTTGATGATGTTAATTCTTCCAATCCATGAGCATGGTACATGCTTCCATTAGTTTGTGTCTTCTTTAATTTCTTTCTTCTGTGTTTTGTAGTTTTCTGAGTACACGTCTTTTATCTCCTTGGTTAGGTCTATTCCTAGGTACTTTACTTTTCTTGTTGCTATATCAAATGAGATTTTTTTCCTGATTTCTGTTTCTGATGTTTCACTGTTGGTGTACAAGAATGCCTTTGATTTCTGAGTATTGACTTTGTATCCAGCTGTTTTGCCAAATTCATTTATCCGGTCTAGTAGCTTTTGGTGGAGTCTATAGGATTTTCCATGTACACTATCATGTCATCTGCAAACAGTGACAGTTTCATTTCCTCCTTTCCTATTTGGATGCCTTTTATTTCTTTTTCTTGTCTGATTGCTGTGGATAGGACTTCCAATACTATGTTGAATACGAGTGGTGAGAGAGGGCATCCTTGTCTTGTTCTTGATCTTAGTGGGAAAGCTCTAAGTTTTTGTCCATTGAGTATGATGTTGGCTGTAGGTCTCTCATATATGGTCTTTATTTTGTTGAGGAATGCTCCCTCTATTCTCACTTTGCTGAGTGTTTTTATCAGAAATGGGTGCTGTATCTTATCAAGTGCTTTTTCCACATGTATTTATGATCATGTGATTTTTGTCTTTGCTTTTGTTTATGTGTTGTATTACATTTATTGATTTATGAATATTGTACCATCCTTGCATCCCTGAGATGACTCCCAGTTGATCACCATGTATGGTTTTTTAGTGTATTGCTGGATGCCATTTGCCAATATTTTGTTGAGGATTTTAGCATCTCTGTTCATCAGCGATATTGGCCTGATGTTTTCTTTCTTCATTGTGTCTTTATCTGGTTTTGGGATTAGGATGGTGTTGGCTTCATAAAACGTGTTTGGGAGTCTTCCATCTTCTTGAATTTTTTGAAATAATCAGTGGAGTATGGGGGTTTGATCCCCCTTAAATGCTCTTCAGAATTCTCCTGTGAAACCATCTGGCCCTGGGCTTCTTTGTGTTGGAAGCTTTTTGATTACTGTTTCAATTTCATCAGCTGTTATTGGTCTATTCAGGCTTTCTGCTTCTTCTTCATTAAGTTTTGGGAGGTTATACTTTTGTAGAAATTTGTCCATTTCATCTAGGTTTTCACATTTCTTGGCATATAGTACTTCATAGTAATTTCTTACAATCCTTTGTATTTCTGTGGTATCAGTTGTAGTGTCTCCTCTTTCATTTCTGTTTGTGTTTATTTGGGTCCTCACTCCTTTTGTCTTGATGAGCCTCCTTAAACGCTTGTCAATTTGGTTTATCTTTTCAAAGAACCATCTCTTGGATTCACTGATCCTTAAAATTTGGTTTTAGTTTCTATGTCATTTATTTATTTTTCTTTTTTAAAAAAAATTTTTAGTTTTGTTCAATTACAGTTGTATGCCTTTTCTCCCCATCCCTCCACACCACCCCAGGCAAATCCACCTCCCTCCCCGACCTCCACACTCCCCCTTGATTTTGTCCATGTGTCCCTTAGAGTAGTTCCTGTAATCCACTTTTCCCCACTGTCGCCTCCCCCCCTCCACCTGGCTATTGTTAGATTGTTCTTAACTTCAATGTCTCTGGTTATATTTTGTTTGCTTTTTTCTTCTGTTGATTATTTTCCAGTTAAAGGTGAGATCATATGGTATTTTTCACTCACTGCCTGGCGTATTTCACTTAGCATAATGCTCTTCAGTTCCATCCATGCTGTTGCAAGGGCATAAGCTCCTTCTTTCTCTCTGCTGTGTAGAATTCCATTGTGTAAGTGAACCATAGTTTTTGTATCCATTCATTTGCTGATGGGCACTTAGGTTGCTTCCAGTACTTGGCTATTGTAAATTGTGCTGCTATGAACATTTGGGTGCATAGGTCCTTATGGGTTGGTGTTCAGGGCTCATAGGGTATAATCCCAGCAGCGGAATTGCTGGGTCAAAGGGCAGTTCCATTTTTAGTTTTCTGAGGAAATTCCATAGTGTTTTCCACAGTGGCCTCACCAGTCTGCATTCCCACCAACAGTGCACTAGAGTTTCCTTTCTCCACATACTCTTCAACATTTCTTTGTTGATTTGTTTACGTTGGCCAGTCTAACCAGTGTGAGATGGTACCTCATTGTGGTTTTAATTTGCATCTCTCTGATGGCTAGTGATGCTGAGCATCTTTTCATAAGTCTCTGGGTCCTCTGTGTGTCTTCCTTGGAGAAGTGTCTGTTCAAGTTCTTTGCCCATTTATTAATTGGGTTGTTTGTCTTCCTGGAGTGGAGTCGTGTGAGTTCTTTATATATATTGGAGATCGGGCCCTTGTCTGAGGTATCATTGGCAAATACGTTTTCCCACCCTGTTGATTCTCTTTTCATTTTAATGCTATTTTCTTTAGCCATGCAGAAGCATTTTATTTTGATGAGGTCCGATTTGTTTATTCTTTCCTATATGACCCTTGCTTCAGGGGACGAGTCCGTGAGGATGTTGCTGTGTGGAATGTCTGAGATCTTCATGCCAATGTTTTCCTCTAGGACTTTTATGGTGTTACAACTTATGTTTAAGTCTCGTTCCACCTTGAATTTATTTTTGTCCATGGCATAAGTTGGTGATCGAGTTTCATTTTTTTGCATGTAGCTGTCCAGATCTCCCAACACCATTTGTTGAAGAGCCTATTTTTGCTCCATTTTATGCTCCTGCCTCCTTTGTCAAATATTAATTGACCATAAATACTAGGGTTTATTTCTGGGCTCTCTGTTCTGTTCCATTGGTCTATGTGCCTGTTTTGATGCCAGTACCAGGCTGTTTTTATTACAGTGGTCTTGTAATACTGTTTGATATCATGTATTGTGATCCCTCCTGCTTTGTTCTTCTTTCTTAAAATTGCTGCAGCTATTCGGGGTCGTTTATTGTTCCATATAAATTTCTGAAATGTTTGTTCTATATCTATGAAATATGTCATGGGTACTTAATAGGGATTGCATTGAATCTATAAGTCGCTTTGGGTAGTATGGCCATTTTGATGATGTTAATTCTTCCAATCCATGAGCATGGTACATGCTTCCATTAGTTTGTGTCTTCCTTAATTTCTTTCTTCTGTGTTGTGTAGTTTTCTGAGTACAGGTCTTTTCTCTCCTTGGTTAGGTTTATTCCTAGGTACTTTTTCTTGTTGCTATATCAAATGGGATGTTTTTCCTGATTTCTATTTCTGATGTTTCATTGTTGCTATACAGGAATGCCTTTGATTTCTGAGTATTGACTTTGTATCCAGCTCTTGTGCCAAATTCCTTTATTAGGTCAAGTTGTTTTTTGGTGGAGTCTTGGTGGTACATAAGATTTTCCATGTACACTATCATGTCATCTGCAAACAGTGACAGTTTCATTTCCTCCTTTCCTATTTGGATGCCTTTTATTTCTTTTTCTTGTCTGATTGCTGTGGATAGGACTTCCAATACTATGTTGAATAGGAATGGTGAGAAAGGGCATCCTTGTCTTGTTCCTGATCTTAGTGGGAAAGCCCTCAGTTTTTGTCCATTGAGTATGATGTTGGCTGTAAATCTCTCTTATATGGCCTTGATTATGTTGAGGAATGCTCCCTCTATCCCACTTTGCTGATTGTTTTTATGAGAAATGGGTGCTGTATCTTATCAAGTGCTTTTTCCGCATCTATTGATATGATCATGTGATTTTTGTCTTTGCTGTTGTTTATGTGATGTATTGTGTTTATGAATTGCGAATATTGTACAGCCCTTGCATCCGTGGGATGATTCCACTTGGTCATGGAGTATAACCTTTTTAATGTATTACTGGATGTAGTTTGCCAATATTTTGTTGAGAATTTTAGCATCTCTGTTCATCAGCGATATTGGCCTGATGTTTTCTTTCTTCATTGTGTCTTTATCTGGTTTTGGGATTAGGATGATGCTGGCTTCATAAAAAGAGTTTGATAATCTTCCCTTATTTTGGATTCTTACAAATATGTGAAGATTAGGGGTTAGCTCTTCCTTAAATGCTTTGTAGAATTCTCCTGTGAAACCATCTGGCCCAGGGCTTTTCTGTGTTGGCAGTATTTGATTACTGCTTCAATTTCGTCTGCTGTGAATGGTCTGTTCACATTTCCTGCTTCTTCATTGAGGTTGGAAGATATTTTTCTAGAAATGTGTCCATTTCTTCTAGGTTTTCAAATTTCTTGGCATACAGTTTTTTGTAGTAATTTCATACAATCCTTTGTATTTCTATGGTATCAGTTGTAATCTCTCCTCTTTCATTTCTAATTGTGTTTATTTGAGTCCTCTCTCTTTTTTTCTTGATGAGCCTACTTAAATGCTTGTCAATTTTGTTTACCTTTTGAATGACTGTGTCATTTATCTCTGCTCTGATCCTGGTTATTTCCTTCCTTCTAGTTGCTCTGGGCTGACTTTGTTGTTGTTCCTCGAGTTCTTGTAGGTGTATGGTTAGGTTGTTTATTTGAGATGTTTCTATTTTTTTATTTACATATATTTATTAATTATGCTATTACAGTTGTCCCATTTCCCCCCACACTCCACTCCATCCTGCCCACCCCCCTCCCTCCCACATTCCCCCCCCCACAGTTCATGTCCATGGGTCATACTTATAAGTTCTTTGGCTTCTACATTTCCTACACTATTTTTACCCTCCCCCTGTCTATTTTCCACCTATCATCTATGCTACTTATTCTCTGTACCTTTACCTCCCTCTCCACCTCCCACTCCCTTATTGACAACCCTCATGTTCTAGTTGTTTGCCTAGTTTGCTCTCGTTTTTGTTTTATGTGTGGCCGTTAATAACTGTGAGTTTGCTGTCATTTTTACTCTTCCTATTTTTGATCTTCTTTTTCTTAGGTAACTCCCTTTAACATTTCATATAATAAGGGCTTGGTGATGATGAACTTCTTTAACTTGACCTTATCTGAGAAGCACTTTATCTTCCCTTCCATTCTAAGTGATAGCTTTGCTGGATACAGTAATCTTGGATGTAGGTCCTTGCGTTTAATCTTGGGTAATGGAATTATGATGTGCCTTGGTGTGTTCCTCCTTGGGTCCAGCTTCTTGGGGACTCTCTGAGCTTCCTGGACTTCCTGGAAGTCTACTTCCTTTACCAGACTGGGGAAGTTCTCCTTCATTATTTGTTCAAATAAGTTTTCAATTTTTTGTTCTTCCTCTTCTCCTTCTGGCACCCCTATAATTCGGATGTTGGAACATTTCAAGGTGTCCTGGAGGTTCCTAAGCCTCCCCTCATTTTTCCGAATTGTTGTTTCTTCATTCTTTTCTGGTTGGATGTTTGTTTCTTCCTTCTGGTCCACACCATTGATTTGAGTCCCAGTTTCCTTCTCATCACTATTGGTTCCCTGTACATTTTCCTTTGTTTCTCTTAGCATAGGCTTCATTTTTTCATGTGTTTTTCAAACAGATTCGACCAAGTCTGGGAGCATATTGATAACCAGTGCTTTGAACTGTGCATCTCATAGGTTGGCTATCTCTTCGTCGCTTAGTTGTATTTTTTCTGGAGCTTTGAAGTGTTCTGTCATTTGGGCCATTTTTTTTTGTTTGTTTGTGTTGGCGTGTCTGTTACTTTAAGGGGCAGAGCCTTAGGTGTTCACCAGGGCGGGGTAATGCTGGTGGCTGCGCTGTGACACTGTACGTGGGGGAGGGGCTGAGTGGGAGCAATGGCGCCTGCCTTACTCTCCTCCGTATTTCAATGTTTCACTCCGCTACCCACAATCAAACTGGGCCACTCTGGTGCTGGTTCCCGAGTAAGTGGGCCTGTGCACACTCTAGGCCCCTGTGGGTCTCTCCAACAACCTCTCCTGTGAGGCTGGGAGTCTCTCCTGCTGCCGCCCCAACCCCCAGGGGCGCTTTCAATCAGAGGTTTGAGGCTTTATTTCCCCGAGCTGGAGCCCTGGGTTGCACGGTCTGCTTCGATGCCCCGCTGTTCATCAGGTTTATCTGTGGGCGAATATGGTGCCATAGGGTGCTACCCGCCACTCTGCCTGCCCCACTCTCCGCCACTCTGAGTCTGGCCCGCTGGGTTTATCTGTGCAAATGTGGGGTCGCAGGGTCTGCTAGTGCTCGGACTGCCTGCGCCATTTGTCCCACACTCCGCCAGTCTCAGTCCCGCCACAGCCACGGGAGTCCTCTCCACCCCGGTGCCCGTCTTCGCCCCTCCTACCAGTTTGGATGTGTTTATTTTCTATTTCCTTGGTGTTGGTCCCCCTTGGTGTTCGATTCTCTGTCAGTTCTCGTTGTGCGAGGAGGCGCAGTGTGTCTACCTACGCCGCCATCTTGGTTCCCCTCTAGATGTTTCTATTTTTTTTAGGTAGGCCTGTATCTCTATGAACTTCCCTGTCAGGATTTCCTTTGCTGTGTCCCATAGGTTTTGGGTTGTTGTGAGTTCATTTTCATTTGTTTCCAGAACCTTTTTGATTTCTTCCCTAATCTCATTCTTCACCCATTCATTGTTTAATAGCATGCTATTCAATCTCCATATTTTTGAGTGTTTTGGGTTTTTTTCCTTGAGATTTGTTTTAGTTTCCATCCCTTCTAGTCAGAGAAAACACTTGATATGTTTTTAATATTCTTGAATTTTTTGAAGTTTGTTTTGTGTCATATCACGTAGTATATCTTTGAAAATATTCCATGTGCATTTCAAAAGTATGGTATATTTCCATAATCGAATTCTATGGAGCAGTGAGAAAGAAGGAGCTTATACGCTTTACAACAGCGTGGATGGAAATGGAGAGCATTATGCAAAGTGAAATAAGCCAGGCGGTGAGTGAAAAATATCATATGATCTCACCTTTAACTGGAACATAATCAACAAAAGAAAAAGCAAACAAAACATAACCAGAGACATTGGGATTAAGAACAATGTAACCACAGCCATGGGGGAGTGAGGAGGGGACTGTGCGGAGAGGAGTTTACAAGAACTACTCTAAGGGACAAATGGACAGAATCAAGGGGGAGGGTTGAGGTGGGGGCAAAAGGTGGGTTCAGCTGGGGTGGAGTGGAGGGATTGGGAGAAAATGCAGACAACTCTAATAACAATGAAAAATTTTTAAAAATGAAAATGCTCCATGTGCATTTGAAAAGAATGTGTATTTTGCTTCTTGGGATGAAAGGCTCTATATACATCAGTTAAGTTTATTTCATTTTGGACATTATTCAATGCCACAATATCTTTATTGGTATTTTGTTTGCAACATCTGTTTATCTTTGACAGTTGGGTGTTAAAATCCCCTACTATAGTTATGTTGCTGTCAATATCTTTCTTGAAGTCCTCCAAGATTTTCTTTATGTATTTGGGTGGGTCTATGTTGGTTGCATATATATTTACAATGTTCATGTCTTTTTGGTGGATTCTTCCTTTGAGTATTATGAAGTGACCTTCTGAGTCTCTCTTTGTTGCCCTTTTTTTTGAAGTCTGTTTTGTCTGATATGAGTATTGCTACCCCTGCTTTTTTTTCCTGTCCATTTTCTTGGCAAATTTGTTTCCAGCCCTTTACTTTCAGTCTGTGTAAGTCTTTTGTCATGAAGTGGTTCTCTTGTAGGCAGCATATGTGTGAGTCTTGTTTTCTTATCTATTCAGCTAATCTATGTCTTTTGATTGGAGCATTTAATGCATTTACATTTAAGATTATTATTGTTAGATACTCATTCACTGCCATTTTTATACCTGTGTTTCTCTCTTTCTCTCTTTTCCTTCCTTTTCCTAAAGCAGTCCATTTAGCATCTATTGCAGAGCTGGTTTGGTGAAAGTGTATTCTTTTAGACTTCTTTTGTCTGGGAGGTGCCTTATTTGGCATTCTCTCTGATTGAGAGCCTTTCTGGGTAAAGTAATCTTGGTTGCAGGCCTCTGTTTCTCATTACTTGGAATATTTTTTTTCATTCCCTTCTGGCTTGGAGAGTTCCATTGAGAAGTCAGCTGCTAACCTTATCTGGGCTCCCTTGTATGTTACTTCCTGTTTCTCCCTTGTTGCCTTTAAGATCCTCTCTTTGTCTTGGAATTTTGTCATTTTAATTATGATGTGGTTTGAAGTGGGCCTCTTTGGGCTCCTCTTGATTGGGACTCTGTGTTTCCTGGATTTGTGTGACTTTTTCTGTCATCAAATTATGGAAATTTTCCATCATTGCTTTTTCAAACAGGTTTTCTATCCTTTGCTCTTCTTGTTCTCCTTCTGGTATCCCTATATATGAATATTTTTATGTTTCATGTTGTCCTGCATTTCTTTTAACTGCTCTTCATTCTTTCTGAGCCTCTTTTCCTTTTCTTGCCCTTTCTGGGTGTTTTTTTCTAATTTGTCCTCTAGTTCGCTGATGTGATCCTCTGCTTCATTGAGCCTGCTTTTGATTCCTTCTACTGTGTTCTTCAGTTCCAGAATTGTGTTCTTCATTTCCTCTTGGCCTTTCTTGATAGTTTCTATTTCCTTTTTCATGTTGATATAGTTTGCAGTGAGTTCATTGTAGTTTCCCTGTAGTTTGGTAATTTTCTGTGAGCTCATTAAGGTTCCTTATAACCAGTGCTTTGAATGCAATATCTGATGGTTGACTTGCCTCTTTTTCATTTAGCATTGTTTCTGAGACTTCCTCCTTTCCTTTCATTTGGGGATTGTTTCTTTGTCTTCCCATTGTCTGTGAGACTCTCCCTGTTAACCTCTGCTTCTTAAATTGCTCTGTTTTGACCCCCTGGATATATGGTGTAAACTTCTGTGGTAGAATACCTGTGAGATTCATTGGTACAGTCTCCATGCTCTCCCACGCTTATTGATCTTGGGCTGTGGTTTATGTTGGCTCTGTGTTTGTCTTTGGTTTTTGGTTCTTGTTGGGTCTTTCTTTGGTGGGCCTTTCGCAGCCCATCATGTGTTTAACTGATGGTCAGTCTGCTCACCACCTCTTGTTTTCTCTTGTCAGGTGTGGGCAGGTTGTGTTGGACCTGGTTCTTCCATGTGTACAAGGTTTTGAGGCTTTTCTCTTGCTCATGTTCAGTTGTTTGTTTTGAGTAATTTCTCCATTATATAGTTGTATTTCCAGATAGGTCCTGGGTTGAGTTAGTCTGACTTCCACTCCCTCCTTCACCTTCTTGTGTTCTTAGCTGTTAGTGGTTCCTTTGTTGGTGGGTTTCCTCTTCCAGGAGGTATCCTGTTGTTCACAGCTTCTCCCGACTCTTTTTTTGATAAGTTGGGGAGGGGAAGGTGAAATGATTTAGGACAGTAGGGGAGTATCCCATGATATATAAATACCAGCCCTTGGAGAAGAGATAGGAGATCCTTTCGATATGTATAGTGTTAACCGTGATAATTCACCCACATAGCCACTTTTTAGAAAGGGTGGAAAGAATATGTGACTCTTGTTGATAGAGGGGAAGGATTGTGTGTTGGATCTAGAAAGCTGTGAACTTGTGGGAGGTCAGATTATGAGGTAAAGTGAGAGTGAAGGGTAGAAAATAGGTGTAGTGTGTGAGAGAATAGAGTTACCCACAACAGTAATAAAGTTCAGGAATCAGTGATGTGGGCTGAGATCTGGGAGGGGTTCTGTGTAGTATTTACAAATGTATTGAAAAGGTATTATTTACAATAGTAATGGAGCAACAATCATGACAGAATATATGTGACATGGATAATAGAATAGGGAGTATAGGTCCTAGAGTAGTGTGCTAATGGCACCCAAGTGAAGTGAAAGACAGTTAATTGACAATGCACTGTGAAAGAGAACAAGGTGAAACCAGTCAAACAATGTAAGTGAACCAGTGAAGCTAAGAATACTAAATAGAAAGAAGAGAGATATAAAAATACTAATAAAGTGAGTGATGGAAGAATAATGAAAAAATAATAATACAAATATACAATAACTTACAAGTTCTCTGGAGTACTTAAGTGAAATTTGTTTCATTTTCTCAGCTGTTGGGATGCCCCCTCTTTGGGTCCAACTCTGGTGTTTTCACAGTTCCAGGTTTTATTGTCTCACTTGTGGGAATTAAAAAAAAAAACAAGGAAGGAAGAAGAGATATAAAGGGAAAGAAAGAAGGAATAGAACAAGAAAGAAGGAAAGAGAGGAAGGTGTTAATAGAATAAATAAATAAATAAATAAATAAATAAATAAATAAATAAATACTTAAAAAACCAAAAGCCTCCTACTGGCTTGAAACTGACCAAGCCATTTTTGTAGGTCTTTTTGTCTGCAGCAGGTTCAGGTGTCTTAGTTTAGCTCTTCTCCAGTTCCCAATCAGCATTCGGCCAGGCTCTGGCTCAGCTCTCCAGCCGCCCCCAGTCCCGCAGGTTCATACACACACCCTCCTTGGGGCTCTGGGTACGAGCACATGTGCGGGGCCTTCCCTGCTGCGCACTCTCTTCAGTGCCTCGGATGTGGGCTCAGTGCCCCTCACACCTGCGTGTGAGAGTCGGGCGGCTGGATGGAGAGGAGACTGGAGTTGCTGCTGCAGGAGAATGCCCCAAGCTGCCCCTGAGTGTCTCTCTTTTTTTTTTCCTTTTCTGTTTGAGAAATTCCTCCTCCTCAGTCCTGCTGCTCCATACAAGGAAGGGCCTGTCCTGTCACATAGCCCACTTCTCCAGCTAGACCAGGGACTCTCTGGGTCAGGGCCTGACACCGCCCAACTATCAACTCTTCCCAGCCGGCCCACATGGTCTCTGTAGGTTTACTACTTCGTCCTTATTCCCCTCCATGTGACTTCAAGCAACCAGTCTCTCTTGGTGCTGCTCAAACCTTGTTTGTCAGGGGAGGGAGCTGTTAACCTGACTCTCTCCCAGGAGTCCTGTGCAGGCCTGGGTCTACAGTAGCCCTGGTCCCTGTGCTGGTCCCAGGGACCTTATTGTCCTGAAGCAATCCCCTTACCGTCTGGTTTTTCAGTGTCCTCTATGCTTTTGGGTCTCCTATCTTCATAAATGCTAGGGTACTGTTGGCTGTTCGCTTTGTTCCTCAGTAGATAGGCTAGGTGTTTCACCCATGTGCAGGCGGAAGTGGACTCTGCTCCCACCTATCTCACCACCATCTTCCTAAAATCCTCTTTGATAATTTTTGACAGGCAAGCCTGCAGTGAAAACCTTCACCTTCTTACTGTCTTCAAGACCCCTCACTGAGCAGTTCTGGTCTCACCTGCTGCTCTGTTGTCCCTCTTCCTTCTGTCCCCTAAATATCTTTTAATTGATTTTTCCTCTTCTCCTTTCTTTCCTTTTTTCAATAAACAGGATATTAATCTTGAATTTCCTAATTGGAATAGTCACTCTTGGAATTTCTACAGATTTTCTTTGCTTTTAGAAGAAATTGCTTTTGTCAACTTGGTTTTCTAAAATTTAAATGTATTTTAAACATGTGCATGAAATAGTTTTAAAAATAAACTTACCTTGTATTTTCACAAATTTGGCAATTACAGTTTAATAAGAAATAAAAGCCTAGCACATGCTGTGTATTCAAAAACTGTGGTACTTAATGCCTAGGATGTTAAAACTAGAAGTTAACTAAAACTAGATGTTAACTAAAAATTATGCAAAGGAGTTGCCTTGTTGGAATTTAGAAGCCTATTTTTAAATTTTGTCATGGCTGTCTTCACTTTTTGGTTTCTCAAAGTATAGATTACTGGATTCAGAATTGGAGTAAAGATGGTATAAAACACAGACAAAATCTTGTCTGCTAAAAAACTCCTTAGTGGCCACATATAGATGAAGATGCAAGGCCCAAAGCACATGAAGACAACAGTGAAATGACCTGTGCAGGTAGAAAGAGCCTTAGATGACCCTCTTGATGAATGATTCTTGACAGTCACCAGGACAATAACATAAGAATTAAATAAAAGAATAAAGCAAGACAAGGCAATTATGCTACTTGTTGAGACCATAAAGAGGCCCAGGACATAAGTATCCACACAAGACAACTGGAACACCACAGGAAGGTCACAGAAAAAGCTATCTACTTCATTGGGACCACAGAATGGTAAAATGAAAGCAAATATGACCTCGCTCATTGAATGTATGACTCCCACAACCCAGGAAGCCACCACAAGAGCAACACACACTTAGGGACTTATGATTGAAGCATAGTGGAGATGCTTACATTTTGCAATATATCTATCAAAGGACATAGCCATAAGTAAAATTATCTCTGTAGCAGTAAAAAGATGTAGAAAAAATATCTGAATGATGCAGCCATCAAAGGAGATGGTTTTGTGTCCAGTAAGGTCTGTAATCATCTTAGGGGTGGCAAAAGAAGCAAGAGACATATCAATGATGGAAAGGTTGGTAAGTAGGACATACATAGGTGAGTGTAAGTGAGAGTCAGCTATAACTGTGATGACTATGAAGCTATTACTGACCATTGGTGCCACATAAAACAATGAAAACACCATAAAGAAAATCATCTGTTGTTCCCAAGAATCAGAGAGTCCCAGTAAAACAAATTTAGAAATAGTAGATTTATTGGCCACATCCATTGTCCTGAATGATAGGTAGAACCCTGTACTTAAAAAATCAATAGAAAGTATGATTCTATTAAAGCAAAACCTCCATTTTCAAGAATTCACATTCATAGTTTTGTTTCCTTTATAAAAACTTATCTTTACTATTCTTTACAACCTCATTTGGTATATTAGTTTGAAAGATAATGATAGGATATTATGGATCACAGCAGAAAGCCACTTAAGTGATAGGTGATGAAAATAACACTTTCCGTTCTGGTGTTAATGGACAATCAAATGGTGATTATACCATCATGAGCAGATCTATTTATCTACATATTTGTCCATCCATTTGTTTACATATCCTAAAGATGACAGCTAGCATTGAGTGAGCACTCATCCTGGGCTGACAATATGTTAAACACACACATTTAGATATTTACAATTAATCTGTAATGATATCCTTACAGAAAGGACATATAAAAATTATATCACATATAAGTGACATGGGCACTTAAGCAGCATTATAGACAGACTTCAATGAACAGTTGCATAACTCTTATAAATTTCCAGAGAAGAATTGTTAACATATTCACAGATAGAAGTTATCTGGCTGAAACCCATCAGAAACATAGAAAAAAATAATTTTTCTGATTTTTACCTAGCAGAAGAACACTGATTTATTATCAAGTTTACTACCACATAGCCAACCATACAGCCCAGGGAATGGCATTTAACTTCTTCTCTTCTCAATTTCTGTTTTGTTAAAATAGAAATCTGTTCCTCCTGCAAGTATTTATAATTCTATGACTTAAAATTTTATCTTGTCTCCTAAAGAATATATCACATAATTTTAATGAGAAAGTGCTCGAAGATCAATCTTTTTACTCTGACACACTCCTTGAATTCTCCTTTCATACATACCAACATACATAAACTATTTTATTGATCTTAGTTCCATGGAATAGGGGTTAGGAGATGGAATTAGAAAGGGCATGCATTTAAAATCTTTTAATAGAAATCACTGATAAAACATTTTTGCTTACAAGATCTACAGCAGAATCAGAGCTTAAGATTATTCACAGTATTACACAGACTCTGACAGAACACATATAGAACACAATTTTAAATATAAATAAATGACCATTAGTTGAATCATTAGTTGTCTAGCAGCTGTAGATAAAATGAATATGGTAGGGACTTGGGATTTGACCAAGAAATAGTCTTCCAAAGGGATTTATTGAACAACAAACATGGTATTTAGTTTTCAACAGGAAGACACTTCAAGAGTCTTGGTGGGGGGAGAACCAAGATGGCGGTATAAGTAGACACACTGCGCCTCCTCACACAACCAGAACTGACAGAAAATCCAACGGCAAGGAAGTCCGACACCAAGGAAATAAAAAATAAACATTCATCCAGACCGGTAGGTGGGGCAGAGGCGGGTAGCGGGGGCAGAGAGGACTCACGTGGCCGTGGCGGGACTGACACTGGCAGAGTGTGGGACGAACGGGGCAGGCAGTCTGACCACTAGCAGACCCTGCGGCCCCACATTCATGCAGATAAACCCAGAGGGCCGGACTCAGAGTGGCAGAGAACGGGGCAGGCAGAGCAGTGGGTAGCACCCCACAGCCCCACATTTGCGCACAGATAAATCAGACAAACGGCGGGGAGCAAAGCAGACCGTGCCACCCAGGGCTCCAGCGCTGGGAAATAAAGCCTCAAACCTCTGATTGAAAATGCCTGTGGGTGTTGGGGCGGCAGCAGGAGAGACTCCCAGCCTCACAAGAGAGGTCGTTGGACAGACCCACAGGGGCCTAGGGCGTGCACAAGCCCACCCACTCAGGAACCAGCACCAGAGGGGCCCAGTTTGATTGTGGGTAGCACAGGGAGTGGCTGAAATACGGTGGAGAGTGGAGTGGGCGCCATTGCTCCCTCTCAGCCCCTCCCCCATGTACAGCGTCACAGCACAGCAACCAGCGTTACCCCACCCTGCCCCGGGAACACCTAAGGCTCCACCCCTTTAAGTAACAGATGCGCCAAGACAAAAAAAAAAAAAATGGCCCAAATGACAGAACACTTCAAAGCTCCAGAAAAAATACAACTAAGCAAGGAAGAGATAGCCGACCTATCAGATGCACAGTTCAAAACACTGGTTATCAAGATGCTCACAGAAATGGTTGAATTTGGTCGAAAACCAGATGAAAAAATGAAGTCTATGCTAAGAGAAACAAAGGAACCAATAGTGATGAGAAGGAAACTGGGACTCAAATCAATGGTGTGGACCAGAAGGAAGAAAGAAACATCCAACCAGAAAAGAATGAAGACACAAGAATTCAAAAAAATGAGGAGAGGCTTAGGAACCTCCAGGACATCTTGAAATGTTCCAACATCCGAATTATAGGGGTGCCAGAAGGAGAAGAGGAAGAACAAAAAATTGAAAACTTATTTGAACAAATAATGAAGGAGAACTTCCCCAGTCTGGTAAAGGAAGTAGACTTCCAGGAAGTCCAGGAAGCTCAGAGAGTCCCAAAGAAGCTGGACCCAAGGAGGAACACACCAAGGCACATCATAATTACATTACCTAAGATTAAGCAGAAGGAGAGAATCTTAGAAGCAGCAAGAGAAAAGGACACAGTTACCTACAAAGGACTTCCCATAAGACTGTCAGCTGATTTCTCAAAAGAGACCTTACAGGCAAGAAGGGACTGGCAAGAAGTATTCCAAGTCATGAAAGGCAAGGGCCTACATCCAAGATTACTGTATCCAGCAAAGCTATCATTTAGAATGAAAGGGCAGATAAAGTGCTTCTCAGATAAGGTCAAGTTAAAGAAGTTCATCATTACCAAGCCCTTATTCTGTGAAATGTTAAAGGGATTTGTCTAAGAAAAAGAAGATAAAAAATAGGAACAGTAAAAATGACAGCAAACTCAGTTATTAACGACCACACCTAAAACCAAAACAAAAGAAAACTAAGCAAACAACTAGAACAGAAACAGAACCACAGAAATGGAGATCACATGGAGGGTTGTCAATAGGGGAGTGGGAGGGGGAGAGGGGGGGAAAGGTACAGAGAATAAGTAGCATAGATGATAGGTGGAAAATAGACAGGGGGAGGGTAAGAATAGTGTAGGAAATGCAGAAGCCAAAGAACTTATAAGTATAACCCATGGACATAAACTATAGGGTGGGAATGTGGGAGGGAGAGGGTGGGCAGGATGGAGGGGAGTGAAGGGGGGGGAAATGGGACAACTGTACTAACATAATCAATAAATATATTAAAAAAACTAAAAAGGAGAATATTTTCAAACATAGGTATGAGGAGATCACTTTGATTCTTTAGGTATCAGCAATGTGAATGTGATTCATAGAATTAGAATTCCAAGTAACTCTGTCATTATGAATTATTTATTCATTGAATAAGTGGCTATTTTAAGTACTAGCCAATCTGGACTGTCCCTCCCTTGCTATGGGAGGAGCACAACTCCCAAAGCCTTGGAAACATGACTTGCTTTGTTTAATGTGACGTGAACAGAGGTTTTATGTGCCACATATGAGCCAAAGTTAAGACTCAATGCATGATTCCACCATTGCTCTATTTCCATCTGCCTGAGTCCCAGGATAAAGTGATGATAGGGTGGGTGGTAGGCAAGTTGTGTTCATGGATAGAAACTCACAGTATTTTGAAGATGTCAGTTATCTCTAAATATTACATACATTTAATATCTCACTAATTAATATTCCAGCAGGTTTTTTGTAGGATCAACATGTTGATTATAAATTTTACATGGAATTGAGAAGGACCTCACATTGCCAAAAAATTGTTAGAATGAATTTGTTTAGAGTCACATTGTTTTTAACAGATTAATTTCAAAAGTGAAGGGTATAGTAATCAATACAGTGTGGTGGTTACCTAAGAGTAGATAAGTAAATGAATGGAACAGAATGGAGGGTCAGAAAGAAATACACGTATATGGTAACTGATTTTCAAAAAAGCTGCCAAAATAATTCAATATAAAATAATAGCTTTTTCAACATAGAACAATTAAATATCCATAGAGCAATTAAATATCCAGCAAAACAAATAAATAAACACCCTCAATTCTTCTCTATACCTTCTGCAAAATTATTTTGAAATGGATATAGACCTAAATATAACAGATAAAACTATAAAATATCTAGACTAATATAGGGAAAAGATTGTGACCTCAGGTTAGGCAAAACTTTCTAAGAAAGAACAAAAAATTGAAATTAATAATTTGGGCTAAACCAAAATTTAAAACTTCTGCTCTTTGAAAAGGGTCTGTTAATAAATGAAAAGATATGCCATTCACCAAAAGGAAATATTTGTATCAAGATAAAACTGAATGAAACTTTCATATATTGATGGCTAGAGTACAAAATGGTACAATCATTTTGGAAAACAGCTTGACAATTTACATAAAGTGAAACGTTCAATTACCATACAATGCAGTAAAACTTCTCTTAAGTATTTACCAAAAGAAAGAATCTATTATTCCACAAAAAGACCTATTCATGAAGGTTCAGAGCAACTTTGTTCATGACAGTCCAAAGGTAGGGGAACAAAGACAAAAGCAAATATTCACCAACTGGTAGACAGATAAATTAATAGTTATAGGTCCATATAATGAAATACTACTTACTGTATATTGATACATGCAAAAACATGAATAAACCTCAAAAGCCTTATGTCAACTAAAGTTTCTCATTCTCAATGCCATTGCATGGCATTCTCTATGTCATTTTGGAGCAGATTATTGCTTATTGTATGGGGCTGTCTTGTGCATAGTAAAAGAAATGCAGCATCTTTGGCCTCTACCCTTTACATACCAATAGAACCCCTCACCTTGCCTGAGACATAACAATCAAAAATGATTCCAAACATTGCCAGATGTGCCCTAGGAAGCAAAAATCATCTCTAATTGAGAACCAATTGGCTAAATTAAAGTAGCCAGACATGAAAGCCCATGTACTATATAATCCAATTTTTCTAAAATATTTGAAAGGGAAAAAACTATAAAACTGACTTATAGAAAGCATATCACTAATTTCCAAAATTCAGTGTTGAAAGTGAGGAGATTTATGGTAAGGGAGTATGAGGAAACTTTTTGGGATGATGGAAATAATCTTTATCATGATTGTGGTGGTAGTTTTACAACTATATGCATTTGTCAAAACTAATTGAATTATGTACTTAAGTGTAAATTATTCCTCAATAAAGCTGATTAAAATATAAACATGTTTTATGTTTATTCAAATAGAAATCACATACAAAATCCCTAACGTGGATTTCACAATTTTAAAATAATACAGTAAACTTCAGGAAAAGTCTTGTAGTCTATATTAAAGGTTATCATAATCTATATTAAAGATTCCAAGTTTCACTCCCATTCCACAGAGGATGACTAAGAACAAGAGCACAGTAGCTTTTTCAATGTCATGTTAAATAGAAAGATAATCTAGGTCATTCAAGTACAAATATGGGTATATATTTATTTTCTAAGCAGTAACAAGTTATTTGGGTACCATGACATTTACTGAATCATTTTTGTAATTGAAAGCCTTATCATAAATGACAAGATCCTGAAGGATCTGAACCATTTCCCCGAACTCCAGTTTATTTATTTGTTTATTTTATTTTCATTTTATTTTTCCATTACCATTTAGTCCCCTTATACACCCCTCTTCCCAGGAATCACCACACTGTTGTCCATGTCCATGAATCCTTTTTCTTTTTTTGCTCAATTCCTCCACCCCATCACCTTCCTCCCCCACTAGCTGTCAGCCTACTCTCCATCTATGAGTCTGTACCCACTTTCCTTGTTAGTTCAGTTTGTTCATTAGATTGCACATGTGCATGAAGTCATGTGGTATTTGTCTTTCTCTGACTGGCTTATAAAGAATCCTTATAAGAGTGGACCTTCAGCATATTTGATATAACTAATAACTGGAGTTTTTAGAACATAAAACTTATCTAATATCTACTTATTTTATAGATGACAAAATTAATACCAGGGAATAAGGGGACTTTCCCAAAGTCATACAGTTATATGATGACACAGTCTAGCCTAGAAGCTCTCTCTCTCTCTCTCTCTCTCTGTCTCTCCACTGAAGATGCCTAAGCTATCTTCAGGAGCATTTTGGTCATTCTCATTTTAAGAGCTACACATAGGAGAAATGATTAATGCATAAAAGTGAACTACTGTAACCAAAAATAATTATCCAATTTCCTGGCAGCATCAAAGTTTGCATAATATTGTGTGTAATATTTTGCTAGTCTGGGTTCAGATAAGGTTAAGATATATATATATAAGTCATATATATATGACTTTTGAATAAATAGATTACAAAGAATTGAAAAGATAAATCAATTATTAAATAAATAAATAAGGGATGGAAAGTTAGATGGATAAGGGGATGGATGGGTGGTTGGATGCATGGCAAGTTAAGAGATACAGTATCTTGATCATTACAATAAAAACAGTTCTTTATATTGAATCTTTACATAAGACCATACAGCTGATAATTCATGTACTGTAGCTTATGCAGAAGGGCAAAGTGAAAAGTGAATATGATTTGGAGCCAAGTAGACTTAAGTTTGAGTGGCAGCCCTGCCACTTTCTAGATACTAGGTTTTGAGAAGTCACCACAATATCCAGTCTTCAGTTTCCTGTAAAATGTTGAAATTATGGAGGGAGGGTAATGGTGAGAGGGAGAGTGATAACAGATAAATAAATACTTACAATCATAAAGAAATGAATATACAACTTAATGTATTGACTCACTAGTCTGTATATTGAATTTGTACAACTATAAATTTCAACTGTGTTACTTATCTAAAATTCTTAGAAAAGTTATTGGATTTGGTAGAGTTGAAAACCTTTTCATACTATGAAAACATACTATGAAAACATACTATTAAATGTGTTTCTTGTGATAAAAGACAACTAGTTCAATGTACCAATGTGTTTAATGGTCACTGGGGGGAACTACTGATGACAATGTTAATAAAAATAATTTTTAAATCCTTTGTTTATTTATCACTATAGAAAATATTATAAACTTGTCCTCTTGCTTTCTCAACCCTGTAAAACTGTTTCCAAGTTGGGTCATTTATATTTCATTCTGATCAATAGTATATGGTTGGCTGATCAGGGTAAAGAATGTTGCACTTTTTCTATGTCAAAGAATTCTATGCCCCACTTTAGCATCTTAACATATACACTGCTAGAATATGGTCAAATATTCAATAAATATCATGAGTTCCATTATATAAAAACTTATCACATGCTTTAAAATAAGGTTTTACACATTAGGAATCCATGAGGGAAGATGATTTGACTTTGAGTGCTGAGCGCACAAAACAATATACAGATCATGTATCATAGAAATGTACACTTGAAAACTATATAATCTTATTAAGCAATCCTACCTCAATCAATTTAATAATTTTTAAGTGCAATATAGGAAATTAACCCCAAAGACAAGATCTAGTTGGCGTAAACACCAACATAAGAAAATTTGAGTAAAGGACTATTTCATTGATAAGGTCCTCTCTCTTCTTGCCTCATAATCTGTATCGAGAATCAGTTAACTTCACATTTTATTTTTTATATTGTTGTTCTATTATAGTTGTTCAGATTTCCCCCCATTGCTCTCCCTTGCCCTGCCCCCTGATCCCACAGTCAATCCCCACCCTACTGTCCATGTCGATGGGTCATTTATATCTATTTGTTGATTCGATCCTTCCTCTTCTCGCCCCTCTTATCCCCCTCTACCTTCCCCTCTTCCTCAAAAACTAAAAATGGAACTGCCTTTTGACCCGGTGATTCCACTGCTGGGATTATACCTGAAACACCCATTCAAAAGAACCTATGCACCCTTATGTTCATAGCAGTGTTACAATAGCCAAGTACTGGAAACAGCCTAAGTGCCCAACAGTAAATGAGTGGATCAAAAACTGTGGTATATTCATCATTAAGGAACATATATAAAGGACCCATGGACAAAGCCAAAGGGGGGTAGGAATGAGGGTGGGAGGTGGGGGTGGGTGGGGCAAGGGGAAAGTAGTTGTGAGAAAAATGGAGACAACTGTACTTGAACAACAATAAAAAAATTAAAAAGTTTAAAAAAGAAAAGAAAAAAACCCTGTGGTATATTTACACAATGGAATACTATGCAGCAGAAAGAAAGAAGGAACTCTTACCTTTCATAACAGCATGGATGGAACTGGAGAGCATTATGCTAAGTTAAATAAGCCAGGCAGTGAAAGACAAATACCATATGATCTCACCTATAAGAGGAACCTAATGAACAGAAAAACAAATGAGCAAAATAGAACCAGAGGCATGAAAACTAGGAACACACCGACTACACATTTTTCTTTTATGTTTCATTTTCATTGTCATAGAGAAGAAGCCCAACACTGAGTCCCAACAGTACACCATGAAAGATAAACCTAGCAAAAAATTTCAGGTTGCTGAACATAGTTTTATGATACTGCATCTTTACCTTCCAAGAATCAATAGCCTAATGGAAATCACCTATAGTCATTAGTCTGACTGAAATTGTCTATATCATTTTGTTCCTCTTTTACTCACTTTCATCTTTCTTTTTGATTGATGATTCTTTGATTCTTTTATCTTTTCTTGTATCTGCTATAGGTTCTTTCTTTGTGGCCTCCATGAGTCTTGCAAAAAAACTTCTTATTGTTATAATAGTCTATTTTGAGCTGATAACTTAACTTCATTGCATACAAAATCTCTACACTTTTACTTTCCCCAACACACACTGTAGAATATTGCTGTCAGAATTGAAGCAGATAGAATAGTATGTATAAAGGCCCCAACAGAATCAAGTCTAGCACATTGAAGGAAAAGGACAATCAGTGTTCAAAGCAGAGAGGAATGCAAAAGGCGACTGAGGAGGTAAGCAGTATCCAGATGATTCAAGTCCTACTATACAATGTAATAATTTCTTGTTGTATATTTAGCAACAACATTGGTATTTCTTTCTCAGGTCTATAGACATGAAGCATGGCATATTATAATGTTTTAGTAATAAATATTTGAGAATAAATACAGATATGATCTTCATCAACAGTGTAATGAGCAATGCCAAAACCTGCATCAAATCAGAATATTTCAGGAGACTGGAAGATGGTGGCCAAGTGGGTGGAAGCTGAACCCACTTGCTTGTGCCCCCAGCACGGATTTTTGGCTGATCTTGCAACAAGTGACCTGAACAATCAATGGAATCTCAGCTGATATAAATTTCTGAAGCCAAGTACAGAGGATGCTTTGCACCATCTGGAAAGAGATTTTATAAGTTGAGGGGGAAATGCCCTGTGTGAGGTACCTGCAGCAGAGGAGAGATCAGTCAGAAAACGCAGCTAAGTGGCTCTCTTCCCTCCTGTAGAGGGGCACTAGTCCCACTCAGGGATACCACCAATCCTAATTGGGAGAGGCTTGGAAGGATATAAAAAGTCTGGGAGACTAAGGCTACATACACACGGCAAGCAGCACGTCCATAGTTGCAGTGCCATCTGGGAGAGTTCCAGGGAGAAAGTATCTAAAACTGTCAGACACACTGGCAGGCTGTGGTCACCCCTGAACGAGAGAGACTTTGTGCTTTTGGGGGAGGTTGATTGTGTAGGGAACCAGCCCAGGGCTTAGTGCTGCAGTGAGGGGGCCACGTAAAGACTCTTTTAAAAGAGGAGCTGAGGTGAGACTCGAGACTTGAGACTCAGCAGAGACACTGTGCTCATGTGCACATGTGCAGTGGCTCTGCCAACAAAGAAACCAGAGTGAAAATGCAGTTCAGTCCCACTGAGTCCAGCTGCACAGGAAGAACAGAAAGCATCATGCTGAAGGGGCTGTGGGACCTGACCCAGCGAGGCTGGTGGGCAGGAGGCTGTACAGAGTAGAGAGTACAGGCCTGAGTCTCCTGCAAGAGTGGCAGGCTGGGGACTGGATGACCAGGAACTGAACACCTGAGATTCATTGCAGCCAGGCAGGTCCCCTCACAGTGAGATGTGCCCAACTCCCACCTGCAGGATTGCAGGCTCTGCAGATCAGTAAGGCTGGGCTCAGGAACCCTCTGCTTGGTGTTGTCAGCAAGGGAAAGAAGGAGAAGCTCTGAAAGGGTCCTTTCTGAACTTCTATCAGACACTAAGAGCTACACTGGTTCCTTGGGCCCTGATCCACTGAAACCAGGAAAGCAGAGAGATTAGAGACTGGCACAACAAGGGATGTTCAGAGCCCCACTCAGCCTCAGCTCTTACATAGGGCTGCCATCAGTGCCAAGCAGGAAAGAGCTGTCCCTTTTACACAGATTGTCCCATTTTACACAGATAGGAAACGGATAGTTAATTCACCAGAAACCAAACATTATTGGAAATAATGTAGGACAGACCAAGACATGTGGCAAGGGGGTGGGGAAACACTTGACCATCTTCCCTGAAGACTGAGCAGTGCTGTCCCTCCCCCAGGGTGACCCAGGGATTCTACCCTCCTTATCACACCAGAGGCCCCCACTGGAGGCAGGTGGAGGTGTTACTGGCCGTGCTCTCAGACATTATATGAATCACTTGGGAACCAGCCAAGCCTAAAGGAGACAGCACAGACTGTGAATCACTTATAGTCTCCAAAAGGCTGCCTAGGGTTAGACTAAGATACCATCTGATATTACCAGGGGTGGATCCAGAAAGAGAAGACAGTGGCAAACACTCGATTTGGCTGAGACAAATTCCACCATGATAGTCTTCATTATTTTTTCTCCTGCATAACCTTTTAACATTTTTTTCTCCAACTTTGTTCCTATTATTTCACTATTTTTTTATATTAGCTTATTTCAAATCTTGTATTGTACTCCTCTCTTCTCTTACTCCATAATGCCTTCTTCTTTCCTCTTCTTATTATTGTTTTAAATTTTATTTTCTCTCTTTCTATGATTTATTTCTATTATGCATTCTTACTATTTCTCCTCTCTCCAGCCTCTCAAAACCATTTTTCTTGTGATTAGTATCTCACATTCTGTTTCCCATTCTTATAATATCCTTATTCTCTCTTTACCTTTATTAATCTTTGCTCATTGGTTGACCAGGAACTGAACACCTGAGATTCAGATGCTGTTGATATTGTGGTTGTTGTTGTATTTCTTCAATTTTAGTCCTAGATGTTCACTATTTTTATAATTCAAATCTCAAATTTTACTGTTCACCTCTTGTACTTTATTTTGCCTTCTTCCTGCCCTTTTTTTTCTTTTTAAATTTTACTTTTTCCTTTTCTTAGCCTTGTTTTCATGCTTCACTCTCATTTACTCTCCCATTATCTCCTCAAAATCAATTTTCTTTTATTTTAGATATCTTGTAAGCTTTTTTTCTTTTTTTCCTTCTTGTCCCATTTCCATTTGTATTAATCTTTGCTCATTTGTCATTGACATCGCTGTAGTGGATGTTTTTCCTCAATTTTCTTCCTTTTTTCACTATTTAAAATTTTTTTAAACCTCATACTAGACTCTTCCTTTTTCTTACTCCATTTAGACTTTCCCCTTCCTTTTTTATTTAACATGTAAATTTTCTTTTCTTTCTTTCTTCACCTTGTTTATATTCCCTACTCTTATTTTATCTCCTCCCTCTACCTTCTGAAAATCATTTTTTATTTCTGTTAGTCATCCCATATTTGTTTTTCCTTTCTTATAATAGTATTAATCTCTTTCCACCTTAATGAATATTTGCTCATTTGTTGTTGATAGTGTGGTTGTGGGTGGGGGTTATTTTTACAGGTGTGGGTTTGGTGTCCTGGGTTGTTTTGTTATATTGTGGCAGTACCTGTACAATAGCATATAAGACATGGTGGGCAGTGTGACTCTCAATAAGCCAGCTGGAGGGAATAACCCACCAAAGAATGACCCAACAGCAACCAAAATCCAATTACAACAAGAGAGCCCCCATACAGAGCATAAAGGGCATACCAAGCTCAAGAGATTATTGAGACTGCACCACTGAGTCCAACAGGTCTCCTACCACAGAAGGCCACCCCACAAAGACAGAGAGTTGAAACAAATTAATCTAATATTCAGAAACAAAAAAGAAGAGTCACCTAAAGTGGGGAGACAGAGAAACAAACTCCAGTCTAAAGGAAAGGAGGAATCCCCAGAAAGAGTGCTAAATGAAATTGAGTTAAGCAATCTATCAGATAGAGTTGAAAATAATGGTTATAAGGATGCTTGATGAGCTCAGTGAAAACTACAAGGAAATCTTAGGAAGCTACAGGAAACAAACTGGGAACTACATCAGCATGAAAAAGGACATAGAAAGTATGAATAAGAGTCAGGAGGAAATGAAGAATACAATATCTAAAATGAAGAACACATTAGAAGGAATTAAGGGCAGGCTAGATGAGGCAGAGGGTAAAATCAACGAGTTGGAGGACAAGGTAGGAAAAAACACTGACAGAAAAACAAAACACAGTAAGCCTGAAAAAGAAGAAAGATAGTTTAAAGGAGCTGCAGGACAATATGAAACATATAATTTTACATCATAGTGGTACCATGAGGAGAAGAAGAGGAGCAAGGGTTGGAAAACCTCTGTGAAAAACTAATGACAGAAAAATTCCCTAACTTCATGAGAGAAAAAGTCATGCAAGTTCAGGAAGCACAGAGGACCCCAATCAAGATGAACCCAAAGAGCCCTACTCTAGAACACATCATAATTAAAATGGCAAAATTTAAAGACAAAGAGAGAATCTTAAAGACAACAAAGGAGAAACAGCTAGTAACACACAAGGGAGCTCTGATAAGGCTATCAGCTGATTTCTCCATAGAAACACCACAAGCCAGAAGGAAATGGAATGGAATATTCAAAGTTATGAAAAGCAAAGGCCTGCAACCAAGACTACTCTACCCAGCAAAGTTCTCATTTAAAATAGAAGGCAAAATAAGGAGTTTCCCAGACATTTTTTTTAAAAAAAGGCTAAAAGAGTACATCTGCACCCCACCAGCACTACAAGAGATGCTAAAGGAACTGCTCTAAGCAGATGAAGAAAAAGAGTGAGAGAGAGGAACACAGATATAAAAAAGTGGCAATGAATAAGTACCTATCAATAATAACCTCGGATGAAAATGGATTAAATGCTCCAATCAAAACACATAAGGTGTAGGTGAATGGGTGAGAAAACACAACCTACATATATGCTGCCTACAAGAGATCCACCTCAGAACAAAAGATCTATGCAGGCTGAAAGTAAAGGGATGGAAAAAACATTCCAAGCAAATAGACATGAAAAAAAGCTGGGGAGGATCCAAGATGGGGGGGGTGGGGGAGAGTAAGTGGAAGTTACACTAACCTTCTCCTAAGACAAATCTGGAATTACAACTAAACTGTGGATAAATAATCCAGAATAACCAATTGAACACTAGCTAGAGAAAGCCTTATAATCATGGATAGATGGAAAAAACCACTCCACTACAACGTGACTATTAGGGAATGTGGAGGAGGCACAAGAGTGCAGCTGAAGTTCTGGAGGGATATTTCAGCAGTTGAGGGGTTCCCATTGAGAAGTGTGGGGTCTAAACCCCAAGCTGGGCTCCCCAGTCTATAGCACCAGAGCCAGAAAGAAACCAAGAAAACATCCAGCTGTGAAAAGCAGCAGGATTTCTGTCTGCCAGGGAGAGAAGGTTGGACATGCAGAGAGCCTCTTAAAGGGACAACACACAAAATTTCATTTGCATCCACTTATCTTGGGCTCTGGCAGAGAGAGGAAAGAGTAGACTAGAGACCTTTGAGAAGAGTCTGGGGCTGGTGGCTCTTGGGAGAGAACTGAATGAACAGCTACCAGGATTCCCATGTTAAGTCATTCCCCATACTACAGAAGCCATCTTTCTCAGGAAAAGCACTCCTCTCCAAGTGGCATCAGACTGAGGGGAAACAATAGCCCTGCCCATAGAAATTACTCTGACCCACCCACTGGTGCATAAACTGGACTGCTGATCACAGCTTGATTTTATAAACAACTGAGCAGTTTGATAGCTGATTAGTTTAATATCTAAGGTAGACAATACAAAGAAGCAGCCAAAATGGGAAGAGAAAGAAACAGATGCCAATGAAAGAACAAGAGAATTCTCCAGAAGAGCTAGATGAAATGGAGGCAAGCAGTTTATCAGACAGATAGTTTACAGTAATAACTATAAGGCAACTCAAAAACATGAAAAAACATAGAAACCATAAAAAAAGACGAGTCAGAAACTAAAAAATGCAATATCTGAAATAAATAATACACTGCAAGGAATAAACAGTAAGTTAGAGGAAGCAGAGGTTAGAATCAGTGTTTTGGAAGACAATATAGAAAAGTACACCCAGGCAGAACAGAAAAAAGAATTTTATAAAAATGAGGGGAGTTTAAAAAACATTTTGGACAACATGAAACGTAATAACATCTGCCTCATGGGAATGCCAGAGGAGAAGAGAATCAGCAAGGGATCAAGAACCTATTTGAAGAAATAATGACCAAAAACTTCCCTAATTTGGTGAAGGAAAAAGACACATGAGTCCAGGAAGCTCAGAGAGTCCCAAACAAGCTGGACCCAAAGAGCCCTACGTGGAGACACATCATAATTAATATGACAAGGCTTAAAGACAAGGAGAGAATCCTAAAAGCTGCAAGAGAAAAGCAGGTAGTTACATACAGGGGAGCACCTCTCACACTGGCATCTGATTGCTCAATAGAAACATTTCAGGCCAGAAGAGGGTGACGTGAAATATTCAATGTGATGAATAGCAAGGAACTACAATCAAGGATACTTTACCTAGTGGGGCTATCATTTGAAATCAAAGGAGAAATAAGGAGCTTCCCAGACAAGAAAAACCTAAAGGAGTTTGCTAACATGAAATCAATACTGCAACAAATGTTAAAGGGATTCCTTTAAGAAGAAGAGAAAGAAAAAGAGAAAAAAAGAGGAAAACAGTCTAACAACAAAATGGCACTAAATATGTATATATCAATGATCACCTTAAAACTAAATGGTTTAAATGCTCTGACCAAAAGATATAGAGTAGCTGAATGGACAAGAAAATAAGACCCATGTATATGTTGCCTCCAAGAGACCCATCTCAGATCAAAAGATATAGGCAAGTTAAAAGTAAAGGGTTGGAAAAAGATAATTCATGCAAATGGAAAAGAAAGAAAAGTTGGGGTAGCAGTACTTATATCCAACAAAATAGACTTTAAAACCAAGGCTGTAGTTAGAAACAAAGAAAGATACTACGTAATGATAAAGGGAACAATCCAACAAGCTTACACACCCAACATAGGAGCACCTAAATATGTGAAGCAGATCTTGGTGGACATAAAAGGAGAGATTGATAGAAATACCATCATAATTGGGGATTTTAATACCACATTGACTTCAATGAATAGGTCTTCCAGGCAGAAAAGCAACAAGGAGACAGTAGCCTTGAATGACACACTAGATCAAATGGATTTAATTTATATCTTCAGAGCATTTCACCCCATAGTAGCAGAGTATGTTTTCAAGGATAGACCACATGTTGGGACACAAAACAAGTCTCAATGAACTTAAGAAAATTAAAATCATACAAACATCTGTTCTGACCACAGTGCTATAAAACAAGAATTAATCACAAGAAGAACAATGAAAATCACACAAAGGCATGGAAGCTAAATAACATGTTTTTAAACAATGAATAGGTCAATGATGAAATCAAGGAAGAAATCAAGATACCTGGAAACAAATGAAAATGAAGACACAACAATCCAAAATCTGTCAGACACTGGGAAAGCAATCCTAGGAGGGAAATTCATAGCATTGCAGGCCTACCTCAAAAAATAAGAAAAAGCTCAAATAAGAAATATATCTTCACACTTAAAGGAACATGAAAAAGAACAACAAACCAAGCCCAAAGTGAATAGAAGAAAGTAAATAATAAAGATCAGAACAGAAATAAATGAAATAGAGTATTAAAAAATTACACAAAAGATCATTGAATACAACAGCTGGTTCTTTGAAAAGATAAATAAGATTGACAAACTGTTAACCATACTCGTCAAGATGAAAAGAGAAGGACCCAAATAAATAAAATCAGAAATGAAAGAGGAGAAATAACAACTGACACCAAAGAAGTACAAAGGATTGTAGGAAAATACTATGAACAATTATATGCCAACAAATGGGACAACCTGGGTGAAACAGATAAATGCCTAGAAACATACAATCTTCTAAATATAAATAAGGAAGAGTCAGAGAATCTGAATAGAAAGGTTACACCTAATGAAATTGAAGCAATAATAAAAAGAAATTCCAACAAACAAAAGCCCTGTCCCAGATGGCTTAACAGGTGAATTTGACCAAATATTCTGAGACCTTACACCTCTCCTTCTCACACCCTTTCATAAAATTCAAATGGAGGGAAGGCTCCCAAACTCATTTTATGAGGCTAGCATTACCCTAACTCCAAAACCAGATAAAGACACTACAAAAAAAGAAATTACAGTACAATATACCTGATGAATATAGATGCTAAAATCCTGAACAAAATATTAGCAAATCAAATACAGCAATGCATTGAAAAGATCATACACCATGATCAAGTAGGATTTATTCCAGCAATGCAAGGTTGATACGCTATTTGCAAATCAATAAATGTGATCCACCACATAAACAAAATGAAGGATAAAAACCACATGATCATATCAATAGACGCAGAAAAAGCTTTTGATAAAATCCAGCACCATTTATGATCAAATTTCTTAGCAAAGTAGGAATAGAGGGAACATGTCTAAACATAATAAAGGCCATATATGACAAACCCACTGCCAACATCATCTTCAGTGGGCAAAAACTACAAGCATTCCCTTTAAGATTGGGAACAAGATAAGGATGTCTGCTTTCACCTCTCTTATTCAACATAGTACTGGAAGTTCTAGCCACAGCAATCAGACAAGAAGAAGAAATACAAAGCATCCCAACTGTAAAGGAAGATATAAAACTGTCTTTATTTACAGATGACATGATACTGCACACAGAAAACCCTAAAGATCCCACCAAGAAACTACTAGAACTGATAAATGAATTCAGAAATATTTCAGAATACAAAATTAATATCCAGAAATCAATTACATTTTTATATGTCAATAACAAAATAACAGAAAGTGAAATTAAGAAAACAATCCCATTTACAATTGATTCAAAAAGAATAAAATACTGAGGAATAAACCTAACCAAGGATGTAAAAGACTTATACACAGAAAATTATAAGACGCTGAAGAAATAAATTGAATAAGATATAAATAAATGGAAGGACATATCATGTACATGGATAGGAAGAATTTACATCATTAAAATGTCTATACTTCCCAAATCAATCTATAGATTCAATGCAATTCCTTTCAAGATTCCCATGATGTATTTCACAGAATTAGAATAAATATTTCAAAAATGTATATGGAATCACAAAAGGCCTTGCATAGCAACAGTGATTCTGAGAGAAAAGAACAATGTTGGAGGAATTATGCTACTTAATATCAAACTACAATACAAGACCATAGTAATCAAAACAGCCTGGTACTGGCATAAAAACAGAACATAGTACAATAGAATAGAGAGTCCAGAAATAAACCCACACCTTAATAGTCAATTAGTATTTGACAAAAAAAGCAAGCCCATATGGTGGGCTAAAAATTGTTTATTCAAACAATTCTTTTGGGAAAATTGGACAGATATGTGTGGAAAGTGAAAATAGACCACCTTCTTACACCACCCAAAAGAATAAATTCAAAATGGATCAAAAACTTAAATGTCCTTAATACACCAGAAACCATAAAAGTCCTAAAAGAAGACATAGGCAGCAAAATCTCAGACATTGCTCATAGAAATTTTTTATCAGATAAATCTCCCCAGGTGAGGGAAACAGAAGAAAAAATAAACAAAGAGGACTACATCAAACTAGGAGTTTTTGCATAGCAAAGGAAATCATCAACAAAATAAAAAGACAACCCACAGAATAAGAGAACATTGATACATTGAATAAAGGGTTAATATCCAAAATTTATAAAGTACTTACAAAACTCAACACCAAAAATCAAACAACCCTTTAAAAATGGGCAAAGTACTTGAATAGACACTTGCCCAAAGAGGATTCAGAAGGCCAACAGGCATACGAAAAGATGCTCAACTTCACTAATCGTCAGAGAAACACAAATTAAAACCACAATGAGATATCACCTCACACTAGTCAGAATGATCATCATTAATAAATCAACAAACAAGTGCTGACAGGGATTTGGAGAAAAGGGAACTCCAGTACACTGTTGGTGGGAATGCAGACTGGTGCAGCCACTGCAGAAAACAATATGGAATTTCATTGAAAAATTAAAAATGGAACTGCCTTTTGACCCAGTGATTCCATTGCTCGGAATATACCCTAAGAATTCTGAATCACCAATTCAAAAGATCTTATGCACCCCTATGTTCATAGCAGTGCTATTTACAATAGCCAAGTGCTGGAAACAGCCTAAGTGCCCATCAGTAAATAAGTGGACCAAAAGGCTGTGGTACATTTACACAGTGGAATACTAGGCAGCAGAAAGAAAGAAGGAACTCCTACCTTTTGTGACAAAATGGATGGAACTGGAGAGCATTATGCTAAGTGAAATAAGCCAGGTAGTGAAAGACAAACACCAAATGAACTTACCTATAAAAGAAACCTAATGAACAAAAATAAACTAATGAGTAAATTAGAACAAGAGATATGGAAACATGGAACAGACTGACAGTGACCAGAAGGGAGGCAGGAGAGGGAGAATAGTGGAAAGGAGAAGGGGCTAGTCATGGAGCATGTGTGAATGACCCATGGACATGGACAACAGTGTGGGGATTGACTGTGTGGGAGTGGGGCATGGGCTGGGCGAAGGATGGCAAAGGGGGATAATTGGGACAACTGTAATATAATAATAATAAATTATTTTTAAATCAGAATATTTTACTCTTAGTCAAATTCTTAGCAGTATATGCCTCACCAGGAATGCCCAGGTCTCCTTTGTAATATCTCCCACTCTCTCCTCCAAGCCCCAGGTAGTCTCAATTACTTTAATGTAAAGACTTCCACCAACTTCCATGTCATACCCCAACAAAAATTCATCCACATGCCATTCAGGGGAGCAGGCATCAATAAGGTCATTTCAGGGTATGGCAGGAGAAGTCATCCTGGGAAATAGCTTCAATGTGCAAGATGATGGAAAAAGAAGAGAGGAGGCAAAAGGGAGTCCTATTTCCAGAAATTGCTGGGCTAACAGTTGCAAGTCAGCTCACCATGTTTCATTATGATGGTCAAGTAAGCAAATTCAAGGTTATACAGGAGAGATTGGCAAGAGGTAAGAAGAAGTAGGATAACTTTTCTCCTGTAGCTCCAATATAGAGTGCAGACTATATGTTTAGCACACTTTTATCCACCATAGAAAAAATAAACAAGACAAAACTTCCATCAAATTACCTGAGAAGGCTGTAAAGAGTTCTCACAACAGGAACTGGCCAAAGCTGACCTGCTGCTTACAATCTGCTCTCAGTTACTCAGTACTTCCCCATTATTTCTACAATATACTCATATGTCTATCATCCTATTCCCTGGCCACCTTCTTTCAACACAATCTCTCTTTCCAACACTACTGATTTTATATCCTGTTTTCATACTCCTGAGTTCACTAGACATTTTTATCATTCTCTGCTTTGGCCCATGCTGTTCCTGCCTTCTGGCATATTTCCCTCTAATTTAACCTTTCAAATCTGATAGAACACTCCATCTGAGAAACTTTCTCTGACTCTTCAGGCACATTTGGATATGCTTTATCCTAACTGTTCATATTACTAAAAATATATATCATGCTAATTATGATCATTCATTTTGATCAGCTTTTTAAAATTAGGTATAATCTCTTACAATCTCTTAAGGGTAGGTATAATGTCTTATTACTTCTGTTCACAAAGAACACAGAAGTTCCTGATATGTAAAAAGGGGCAAAAAAGCATTTCTTGGATTATCTTTACTGAGAGAGGAGAGAAAGGTGCCATCTGTTTGACAAAGGCAGAAAATCCTACTTATGGTGATTCTTCTCTCTACTGACTGAACTACTTCAACAAGAGGTCAATCCTACCCCCCTGCAATTAAAGATACACTTGGAAGAGTTAACATAGCTTTTCAATGTACAATGAAATGCAAATAATTAAAAGCAGATTTCTACTGGAGTACGGTCAAGGAAAGAGAATCAGGACACGGAAGGAGAAAAACATTAGAAAATATAACACATTTTTAATACCCCATTTGGCTTAAATCCTCATGTAGAAATAATTTGTAGGAACATCATTGTTCCCAGGTGATTTAATAAATGCTGTTTGTTAAGACTGAGTCATCCAGAGTTGGAGGCAAGAGTAGATTATCTCAAAGGAACTGAATAGACACTTCCAGAAAGACATACAGAAGGCCCATAGATATATGGGAAAATGCTCAACTTCACTACCCATCAGAGAGATACAAATTAAAATCACAATGAGATATCGCCTCACACTGGTAAGAATGACTATCATTAATAAATCAACAAACACGTGCTGGCGGGGATGTGGAGAAAAGGAAACCCTGGTGCATTGGTAGAGGAAATGCAGACTGGTCCAACCACTGTGGAAAACAGTATGGAATTTCCTCAAAAATTAAAAATGGAATTGCCTTTTGACCCAGCAATTCCAGTTCTGGGAATATATCTTAAAAGTCCCAAAACATTAATTCAAAAGATTATATGCAGCCCTATGTTCATAGCAGCATTATCTACAATAGTTAAGTGATGGAAACAGCCTAAGTGCCCACCATTAGATGTGTGGATAAAAAAGCTGTGATACATTTACACAATGGAATACTATGCAGCAGTAAAAAATGAGTTCTTACTTTTTACAATAGCATGAATGGAACTGGAAACTGTCCTGCTAAATGAAATCAACCATCTGGTGAAAGACAAATATGACATGATCTCACTTATAAGTGGGATCTCATGAACAAAATAAACTAATGAGCAAAAACAGAAGGGTCATAGAAACATGGAACAGACTGACAGCTGTAAGAGGGGTGGGGGAAGTAAAGACCGGTTGAAAGATGGTGGAGGGATTAACCAAAGAACATATATGTGTGACCCATGGACATGGACAATGGTGAAGTGATTGTCTGTGGGAGTGGGGATAGGCTAGGTGGAGGAGGATAAAGGGGGGGGGAATTGGGAAGACTATAATAGCATAAACAGTAAAATATTTTTTTAAAAAGAGAGGATTATCTTAGAGTGAGGGTTGGAGCTGGACAAGTTATAGGTATGGTGATGAAAAGGCATATGAAGGATTTTAAGTTCTGTATTAAGGATGACAAACTGCTGTTGTAATACACATGAATGGAGTGGCCTGGTATAAAACAAGGCAGAGATGGGACCTCTGGTACTTGCCTGATCTAAAAACTCAGCTGCAGCTTAGAATTCTGACCTAATCTTGGAGGCTTTGTGTTTGTCTTGTTTTTATTTTTTTAAGAAAATTCATCAAGCTGTATTTTTGTGTGTGTGAAAACTCTCTTTAGTTTTATTAATTAGTTTGATTTCTTTACAAAGCTTTGAAAGAATACAAAACATGTTGGGAATGCAGGCTGTTGTGGCTTGTAGCCTATTGACCTGCAAACCCTGCCTCCTTAAGAATGATGAGAAAACTAGGATTAGAGGGGTTAATTAAATTTGCTCCAAACCACAAAACTCGTAGGTGATGCACAGCTGAATTCAGATGAGACTTTTTAAAAATTTTTATTGTTATTCAATTACAGTTGTATGCCTTTTCTCCCCATCCCTCCACCCCACCCCAGCTGAACCCACCTCCCTCCCCTCCCTCCACCCTCCCCCTTGATTTTGTCCATGTCTGTCTTTAATGGTGCTTTTTACAATCCTCACTCCAGAAGTTCATAGTTAAATGTCCTGCTAAATGAAATCAACCATCTGGTGAAAGACAAATATGACATGATCTCACTTATAAGTGGGATCTCATGAATAAAATAAACTAATGAGCAAAAATAGAAGGGGCATAGAAACATGGAACAGACTTCACATGTGTGTGAATGCCCATGTGTGTATGCACACAAATGTTCCACAGACCCCTTTGGATGTTCAGTGAAGCCTAAAGTTTTCTCATTAAAAAAATCTCAAAAACCACAAAATAAAATACATGAGAGCTCAAAGAAGACCATCTATGTCAGGAGGCTTTAACGCAGCCCCCGTCCGCCATGGATGAAGAATAAGTCTACCAAGACATGATCTGCTTGGGGAGGAGAGATGGCCGATCTCTCAAAAGAGAAGGGCCCAGAGCCTTTCCCTCCATGGCCTTTTATTAGGTTCATTTGCACAGGAATACAGATAAAGCTCATCAATCATTGTCAGCCAGTAAGGGTTAAACAATACATGATTTACAGAAAACTTTGAGGGCTATAAAACTTTAGGCGCGACACAGAACCAAGATGGCGGCGTAGGTAGACACACTGCGCCTCCTCACACAACCAGAACTGACAGAGAATCGAACAGCAAGGGGGACCAACACCAAGGAAATAGAAAATAAACATTCATCCAGACTGGTAGGAGGGGCGGAGACGGGCACCGGGGTGGAGAGGACTCGCGTGGCTGTGGCGGGACTGAGACTGGCGGAGTGTGGGACAAATGGCGCAGGCGGTCCGAGCACTAGCAGACCCTGCGACCCCACATTTGCACAGATAAACCCAGAGGGCCGGACTCAGAGTGGCGGAGAACGGGGCAGGCAGAGCGGCGGGTAGCACCCCGCGGCACCACATTGGCCCACAGATAAATCGGACGAACGGTGGGGAGCGAAGCAGACGGTGTAACCCAAGGCTCCAGCACGGGGGAAATAAAGCCTCAAACCTCTGATTGAAAACGCCCGTGGGGGTTGGGGCAGCAGCAGGAGAGACTCCCAGCCTCACAGGAGAGGTCGTTGGAGAGACCCGCAGGGGCCTAGAGTGTGCACAAGCCCACCCACTCGGGAACCAGCAACAGAGTGGCCCAGTTTGATTGTGGGTAGTGGAGTGAAAGATTGAAAGCCGGAGGAGAGTGAGGCAGCCGCCATTGCTCCCTCTCAGCCCCTCCCCCACCTACAGCCTCACAGCCGTAGAGACCAGCGCAACCCCGCCCCGGTGAACACCTAAGGCTCCGCCCCTTAAAGTAACAGAGGCGCCAAGAAAAAAAAAATGGCCCAAATGACAGAACACTTCAAAGCTCCAGAAAAAATACAACTAAGCGACGAAGAGATAGCTAACCTATCGGATGCACAGTTCAAAGCACTGGTTATCAATATGCTCACAGACTTGGTTGAATCTATTCGAAAAACAGATGAAAAAATGAAGCCTATGCTAAGAGAAACAAAGGAAAATGTACAGGGAACCAATAGTGATGAGAAGGAAACTGGGACTCAAATCAATGGTGTGGACCAGAAGGAAGAAACAAACATCCAACCAGAAAAGAATGAAGAAACAAGAACTTGGAAAAATGAGGAGAGGCTTAGGAACCTCCAGGACACCTTGAAACGTTCCAACATCCAAATTATAGGGGTGCCAGAAGGAGAAGAGGATGAACAAAAAATTGAAAACTTATTTGAACAAATAATGAAGGAGAACTTCCCTAATCTGGCAAAGGAAATAGACTTCCAGGAAGTCCAGGAAGCTCAGAGAGTCCCAAAGAAGCTGGACCCAAGGAGGAACACACCAAGGCACATCATAATTCCATTACCCAAGATTAAACGCAAGGACCTACGTCCAAGATTACTGTATCCAGCAAAGCTATCACTTAGAATGGAAGGGAAGATAAAGTGCTTCTCAGATAAGGTCAAGTTAAAGAAGCTCATCATCACCAAGCCCTTATTATATGAAATGTTAAAGGGAGTTACCTAAGAAAAAGAAGACCAAAAATAGGAACAGTAAAAATGACAGCAAACTCACAGTTATTAACTGCCACACATAAAACAAAAATGAGAGCAAACTAGGCAAACAACTAGAACATGAGGGTTGTCAATAAGGGAGTGGGAGGGGGAGAGGGGGGTTAAGGTACAGAGAATAAGTAGCATAGATGATAGGTGGAAAATAGACAGGGGGAGGGTAAAAATAGTGTAGGAAATGTAGAAGCCAAAGAACTTATAAGTATGACCCATGGACATGAACTATAGGGGGGGGAATGTGGGAGGGAGGGGGGTGGGCAGGATGGAGTGGGGTGGGGGGGAAATGTGACAACTATAATAGCATAATCAATAAATATATTTAAAAAAAAATAAAAAATAAAACTTTAGGCGCCAGACTCATCTCAGCTCTGGACCCTTATCTTTTAAGCTGAGGGTACAAATTAAGTAGGTTTCACAGGAATGTATGTATTTTTTTCTTAGGCCTGATTCCCCAGGAAATCTGCCCCTCCCTGCACAGGACTGCACTGCCCTCTGTTATTGCTTCAGGCTTAAGTCAGGCAAGGGAAGTAAGGCAGCCAAGAGATTAGGAGACTTCTTGCAGACAGAATGAGGACTCAGGCTATTTCAAAGCCGAGGGAGGAGGGTCCATCACCCCCTTTTTCCACAGCCCCCCAAGTCCTTCCCTGCAAGCTTATTCCTGGTGACCAGAGCCTGTCTTAGGTTGATCCTCCCTTGAGGATTCTTACCCATCATTGGCTAACTGGTCAAGGTCAGGGCCAAGCAGGGTGAAGTGGGCAGAGGTGGCACACCTGCCAGGGAGATAAGCTTTGTCTCCTTAGTGGCTTATGGTCCCACTCTGACTCAGCCTTAACCATGGGGGGTTACAGCCTCTGAAACCAGGCAGGGCGCTTCCCAACACATCTATACTGAAGTATAGTTATCAAAATGTGCTATGAGGACACAGAAATGGCTCTACCACAATAAGTCCCAGATAGAGATTGTATGTTTATCCAAAAACTTCAGGAATATCTTAGCCAGATGATATGTTTGATGCTATAATTTTACAGTGACAATCTTAGCAATATCCTGGGCAATAGTTCTATGATGTCTCCAAATAAATTATTATTTTATATTTTCATATATGTGAACAAAGTCTTTCTACCTATAGTTGAAACTTATTTATTAATGTGTTATATATAAAATGAAGAGAGAATTATAATTACTTATTTCCCAGCTCATATTTAAAATATTTTAAAGCATTGAATTACTATATTATGAATAGGTAAAAGACACAAAATATGTGAATATATTTTATCACTTTTTAATTCTGTAATTTTATTTTTAAATGTAATTGTAATAAAACAAGACACTGACCTGTTAAACATTGTGCATTTATTATTTTTCCCCTTTCATGCAATCTTGGAATATATTTCAACTTAAAATAAATAAGAAATCGGGCTGGGGGGAAGATGGCGGCAACATAGGTGGGAGCGGAGTCCACTTCCCCTCAACGCCAGGGAAATACCTAGCTGATCTGAGGAGCAGAGCGAACAGCCAACAGTATTCCAGCATATACGAAGATTAGAGACCAAAGATAGAGGACATTGAAAGATCTGACGGTAAGAAGAGTGCTGAAGGACAATAAGGTCCACGGGACCCAGGACCGCCGCGCGGTACAAGGGCGGCAGAAGCGCCAGCCCTGGCGCAGGGGCTGCGGCAGGAGTCTTGGGAGAGGGCCAGGCTGCGCTGTGAGCAGCCAGGTGCTTGATTAGACCAGGGGGGCTTGAAAAGGAGGAATTTCTCAAAAAGAAAAAGAAAATAGAGACACTCAGGGGCTAATTAGAGAACTCTCGGTAGTAGCCGAGGCCCCTGGCGCCCCTCCCCCTCCACCCCTGGACTGCTACGCTCACCTGAGGTCCGGTCGCGAGCGCGAGCAGATTAGCGAACGGGACCCACACTTGAAACCCCGGAGGGGCGCCCACACCTGAAACCTCCGAGATAATTTGGACCAGAGTCTAGCTGCTCTACCCACAGGCCCAAAACCTCGGAACCGAGTGCCGCGTGATTCAGTACCAGGGCGGCCCCACCCGCCCGAGAGACTCAAGCCCAGGGCGGCTGGATCGGGCCCCCAAGCACAGAGCCTGTGGCTCAGCGGGCTGCGCCCGCTCACCAAGCACAGGGCCGGCTGGGTGCCTGTTTTCTAAATACAAAGCTGCTGGCGAGTGTCCTAACCCCAAGGCGGCTGAATCCGCCACCTGCGCGCCAGCGTTCCAAGCCCTGGCGGCTCTATTGGTCCGCCGGCTGCGCGCTCAGGGCACAAAATAACGTCACAGACCCAAAGCGGCTGGATTCCCCTGCTGCGCGCGCACGCGTCACGAGCCAAAGCAGCTGGATTGGCTGATCAACGGACTGATTGACTGCCAGGGACCACACTTACAAAACAGCGAAGAGTGTGACCCAGGAAGAGAGAAAAGTGAAACCAATCCTTCCAAACACCCCCTCCCGTTGCACAGACAGGACACCAGCAGAAATAACCTGACCTGTTTAAAGCCAACAGAAGGTTTTTTTTTTGTTTTTTTTTTTTTTTTTTTTTTATCCTTTTTCTTTTTTTTCCTTTCCCCCTGAATTCCTTCTTCCTCTCTCTTTTTTTCTTTTTTTTCATTCCTTCTTCCTCCCATCCTTTACCATTTTTATGTCTTCTTCCTGCCTTCTTTTATCTATTTCTATGTTTTAATTTTTGCTAAAATTCCTTCTTATCTTGCCTCCGATCTTTCTTTATTCTTCCCTCCTTCCTTCCTTTCCTCCTTTCCTATTTCCTTTTTCCCTCCTTCCCATCTTTCTTTTGGTTTGTTTTGTGTGTGTGTGTGTGTGTGTTTTTTTTCTTTTCTTTCGCCCCCCCTTTCTCTTTTTCCCACAGGTGAGACAACAAAACCTGGAGTGCTGAAAAGACTAGAGATAGACCGTGTTAAACACATAAATGTCAGCTCAAATGTCAGCTCTCCAGTGAGCACAGGAGAGTAAGGAGACAGCACCACCGAATCCCATTGGCATTCTACCATAGAAGTTCATATCATAAATCCAGGGAGTCAGAACAAAGCAATTTAAGATGCAGAGGCCAACAAGAAGAACCTCACAAACAATGGGAAGACAAAGAAACAATTCCCAAATGAAAGGAAAGGAGGAAGTCTCAGAAAGAATACTAACCGAAAAAGAGGCAAGTCAACTATCAGATACTGAGTTCAAAGCAATGGTCATCAGGAAACTCACTGAGCTCTCTGAGCTCAAAGAGAACTACCAGAAACTACAAGGAAACTACAATGAACTCACTGCAAACTATATCAACATGAAAAAGGAAATAGAAAATATCAACAAGAGCCAAGCGGAAATGAAGAATACAATTTCTGAATTGAAGAACACAGTAGAAGGAATTAAAAGCAGACTTGATGAAGCAGAGGATCGGATCAGCGAGCTGGAGGATAAAGTAGAAAAAAACACACAGAAGGAGCAAGAAAAGGAAAAGAGGCTCAGAAAGAATGAAGAGGCAATAAGGGAAATGCAGGACAACATGAAACGTAACAATATCCGTATAATAGGAATACCAGAAGGAGAAGAAGAAGAGCAAGGGATAGAAAACCTGTTTGAAAAAGTAAAGATGGAAAATTTCCCTAATCTGAGGAGAGAAAAAGTCACCCAAATCCAGGAAACACAGAGAGTCCCAAGCAAGAGGAACCCAAAGAGACCCACTGCAAGACACATCATAATTAAAATGGCAAATTTCCAAGACAAAGAGAGGATCTTAAAGGCAGCAAGGGAGAAAAAGGAAGTAACATACAAGGGAGCCCCGATAAGGTTAGCAACTGACTTCTCAATGGAAACGCTCCAAGCCAGAAGAGAATGGCAAAAAATATTCCAAGTAATGAGAACCAGAGGCCTCCAACCAAGACTACTTTACCCAGCAAGGCTCTCAATCAAGATAGAAGACCAAATAAAGAGCTTCCCAGACAAAAGAAGTCTAAAAGAATACAGCTCCACCAAACCAGCTCTGCAAGAGATGCTAAAGGGACTGCTTTAAGGAAAGGAAGGAAAAGAGAAAGACAGAGGAACACAGGTAGGAAATAATGGCAATGAATAACTACCTATCGATAATAACCTTAAACGTAAATGGATTAAATGCTCCAATCAAAAGACATAGAACAGCTGAATGGATAAGAAAACATGACCCACACATATGCTGCCTACAAGAAACCCATCTCAGGACAAAAGACTTACACAGACTGAAAGTGAAGGGCTGGAAACAAATTTTCCAAGCAAACGGACAGGAAAAAAAAGCAGGGGTAGCAATACTCATATCAGACAAAATAGACTTCCAAAGAAGGGCCATAAAGAGAGACCCAGAAGGTCACTTCATAATACTCAAAGGAAGAATCCACCAAGAAGACATAAACATTGTAAATATATATGCACCCAACATAGGAGCACCCAAATACATAAAGAAAATCTTGGAGGATTTCAAGAAAGATATTGACAGCAACACAATTATAGTAGGGGATTTTAACACCCCACTATCAAAAATGGACAGGTCTTCCAAACAAAAGATCAACAAAGATATTGTGTCACTTAACAATACCTTAGAGGAAATGGACTTAACTGATATATACAGAGCTTTTCATCCCAAAGAAGCAAAATACACGTTCTTTTCAAGTGTCCATGGAACTTTTTCAAAGATAGACCACATGATAGGACACAAAGCAAGCCTCAACAAATTCAAGAAAATTGAAATCATATCAAGCATCTTCTCTGACCACAAGTGTCTGAAACTAGAAACCAACGCCAAGGGTAAAAACCCAAAACACTCAAAAGCATGGAGACTGAATAGCATGCTATTAAACAATGAATGGGTCAAGAACGAGATTAGGGAAGAAATCAAAAACTTCCTGGAAACAAATGAAAACGAACTCACAACAACCCAAAACCTATGGGACACAGCAAAGGCAGTCCTGAGAGGGAAGTTCATAGCAATACAGGCCTACCTTAAGAAGTTAGAAACAGTTCACACAAACAACCTAACCCTACGCCTACAAGATCTGGAGGAACAACAACAAAAACAGCCCAGAGCAAGCAGAAGGAAGGAAATAACCAAGATCAGAGCAGAACTAAATGACATAGAGACTAAAAGCACAATTGTAAGGATCAATGAATCCAGGAGCTGGTTCTTTGAAAAGATAAACAAAATTGACAAGCCTTTAAGTAGGCTCATCAAAAAGAAAAGAGAGAGGATCCAAATAAACAGAATTAGAAATGAAAGTGGAGAGATTACAACTGATACCACAGAAATACAAAGGATCGTAAGAAATTACTATGAAGACCTGTATGCTAAGAAATTTGAAAACCTAGATGAAATGGACACATATCTAGAAAAATATAATCTTCCAAAACTGAATGAAGAAGAAGCAGAAAACCTGAACAGACCAATATCAGCAAAGGAAATTGAAGCAGTCATCAAGAAACTCCCATCACACAAAAGCCCTGGACCAGATGGTTTCACAGGAGATTTCTACAAAGCATTTAAGGAAGAACTAACCCCTATCCTTCACAGACTATTCGAAAAAATCCAAACTGATGGAAGACTCCCAAACTCTTTTTATGAAGCCAACATCATCCTAATCCCAAAACCAGATAAAGACACAACGAAGAAAGAAAACTTCAGGCCAATATCGCTGATGAACATAGACGCTAAAATTCTCAACAAAATATTAGCAAACCGCATCCAGCAATATATTAAAAAGATCATCCACCATGACCAAGTGGGATTCATCCCAGGGATGCAAGGATGGTACAATATTCGCAAATCAATAAACATAATACATCACATCAACAACAGCAAAGAAAAAAATCACATGATCATATCAATAGATGCGGAAAAAGCATTTGATAAGATACAGCACCCATTTCTGATAAAAACACTCAGGAAAGTGGGAATAAAGGGAGCAGTCCTCAACATAATTAAGGCCATATATGAGAGACCTACAGCCAACATCACACTCAATGGACAAAAACTTAGAGCTTTCCCACTAAGATCAGGAACTAGACAAGGATGCCCTCTCTCACCACTCCTATTCAACATAGTATGGGAAGTCCTAGCCACAGCAATCAGACAAGAAAAAGCAAGAAAAGGCATCCAAATTGGAAAGGAGGAAATGAAACTGTCACTGTTTGCAGACGACATGATAGTGTACATGGAAAACCCTATAGACTCCACTCAAAAACTACTCGACCTAATAAATGAATTTGGCAAAACAGCTGGATACAGAGTCAATACCCAGAAATCAAAGGCATTCCTGTACACCAGCAACGAAACTGCAGAAACAGAAATCAGGAAAAAAATCCCATTCGATATAGCAACAAGAAAAATAAAGTACCTAGGAATAAACCTAACCAAGGAGGTAAAAGACCTGTACTCAGAAAACTACACAACACTGAAGAAAGAAATTAAGGAAGATACAAACAAATGGAAGCATGTACCATGTTCATGGATTGGAAGAATCAACATTATCAAAATGGCCATACTACCCAAAGCAATTTATAGATTCAATGCAATCCCTATTAGAGTACCCATGACATATTTCAGAGATATAGAACAAACATTGCAGAAATTCATATGGAACCATAAACGACCTCGAATAGCTGCAGCAATTTTGAGAAAGAAAAACAAAGCAGGAGGGATCACAATACCTGATATCAAACTGTATTACAAGGCCACGGTAATCAAAACAGCCTGGTACTGGCATAAAAACAGGCACATAGACCAATGGAACAGAATAGAGAGCCCAGAAATAAACTCAAGTCTATACGATCAATTAATATTTGACAAAGGAGGCAGGAGCATAAAATGGAGCAAAAACAGCCTCTTCAACAGATGGTGTTGGGAGATCTGGACAGCTACGTGCAAAAAAATGAAACTCGATCACCAACTTACGCCATACACGAAAATAAACTCAAGATGGATAAAAGACTTAAATATAAGCCGTAACACCATAAAAGTCCTTGAGGAAAACATTGGCAGGAAAATCTCAGACATTCCACGCAGCAACATCCTCACGGACACATCCCCTAAAGCAAGGGACATAAAGGAAAGAATAAACAAATGGGACCTCATCAAAATAAAAAGCTTCTGCAGGGCTAAAGAAAACAGCACCAAATTACAAAGAGTACCAACAGTATGGGAAAACATATTTGCCAACGATACCTCAGACAAGGGCCTGATCTCCAAAATATATAAAGAACTCACTCGACTCCACTCCAGGAAGACAAACAACCCAATTAAAAAATGGGCAAAGGACTTGAACAGACACCTCTCCAAGGAAGACATACAGAGGGCCCAGAGACATATGAAAAGATGCTCAGCATCACTAGCCATCAGAGAGATGCAAATTAAAACCACAATGAGGTATCATCTCACACCAGTCAGAATGGCCAACATAAACAAATCCACAAACAAATGTTGGAGAGGATGTGGAGAAAAGGGAACCCTTGTGCACTGTTGGTGGGAATGCAGACTGGTGAGGCCACTGTGGAAAACAATATGGAATTTCCTCAGAAAACTAAAAATGGAACTGCCCTTTGACCCAGTAATTCCGCTGCTGGGATTATACCCTAAGAACGCTGAAACACCAATTGAAAAGAACCTGTGCACCCCAATGTTCATAGCAGCACAATTTACAATAGCCAAGTACTGGAAGCAACCGAAGTGCCCATCAGCAAACGAGTGGATCCAAAAACTATGGTATATTTACACAATGGAATTCTACGCAGCAGAGAGAAAGAAGGAGCTTATACCCTTTGCAACAGCATGGATGAAACTGGAGAGCATTATGCTAAGTGAAATAAGCCAGGAAGTGAGGGACAAGTACCATATGATCTCACCTTTAACTGGAACATAAGCAATAGAAGAAAAAAGCAAACAAAATATAACCAGAGACATTGAAGTTAAGAACAATCTAACAATAGCCAGGGCGGGGGTGGGGGGTGGGGGCGGGGATAGTGGGAAGAGGGTATTACAGGAACTACTATAAAGGACACATGGACAAAACCAAGGGGGAGGGTGGAGAGGGGGGAGGGAGGTGGGTTCACCTGGGGTGGGGTAGAGGGATGGGGAGAAAAGGCATACAACTGTAATTGCATAACAATAAAAAAAAAATATTTATCAAATGAAAAAAAAAATAAAATAAAATAAATAAGAAATCTCAAAAATATAATACTTCTTTTGAAAAACATAGGCCAACAAAGGACAACATTAACTATAGAAATGCACAAAAGATTAATAATTGGCACAAATCCAATATTTCAACATTAGTTAATGTTAAGCAAATTGACACATCCTATTACAGTTTTAAAACCATGCCCTTTAAGGTCAAGTAAGCACATCTCTTTCCACTCCAGTAACCCTATGATTTTTACATAAAACTTAACACAACAACAATATTATTAGTATTTATTAAATCTAGTTAGTATTTAATTAGTATTTATTAAATGAGGTCCAAGTACTGTTAGTTATGTTACATGTGTTTTGGCTTAATTTTCACAAAATCTCTCTATTGGTTAAACACTATGTGCACATTTTATAGATTAAGAAACTGAGTCTTAGAAACATATTTGCTCAAGGTTGCACAATGAGAAAGTCATGGGACTGGAATTCAACCTGAAACTGACCCTACCTAATTGCTAAATATGTGTCCCTCAAAGACAGAGAAACAAATCTTGTACTTCAATGGATCCCCAGCACCCAGTAAAAGCTTAAACAATGGGGGTGCACATAAATAATTATTGAACTAAAGATTAAAATTTTAGAAGCAAGGTCCACACTTAAAACAAAGATGATAATTTTTGCTGAATAATGGAAATGTGGCAAAATTACATATCTACTTTGACCTTTTTCATTCCTCTGACTGGTTGTGAAGCAAGAAGAAATAGTTTATGATTTGACTAAAATTGAACTAGAATTTCACACTAAAAATGTGATTTTATACATAGATCCAACAGTACATTTCTTCATAAACTTTTGCACATTATTTAATTTCAGATATTAAATATTTGACTTGGAGGTTGTTTGAGCTAAAACACGCAGAGACCTTAAAAGTTGAAGGTAAATGTAAGAAACTATTAATGCCTTTTCTGTCTTTGCAAGATGGAGGCTCATGTTTTTCTCAAAGTACTTGCAGTGTCTGAATCCATGATGACAGATATTTTCCTGAATTCTTTTCATATACTTCAGTAAGTTCAAGGAGATACAACCTGTTAGTATTGTTACTCATAGAAATCTCTAAGTATCAGACAGTTTAAAATAGTTCCCCACCCCCACGTTAGAAATGGAAAACTGGAAAGTTATCTATTTATTTTCTGCCGTATGTCTTAACAAGCCACAGTCTTAAAGACATCCTAAAATTAAAGTGTCAGGTAGGGATGGGAGGGCAGAGAGGGAGGTGGGGGTAAAATGGGGATAACTGTAGTTGAACAGCAATTTATAAATAAATAAATAAAACATCAAATTCTGTGTGCTAGTGGTTTGGCCTGAATGCAATTATTATTCAAAGGCATACTACTTAAAAATAAGATGCACTGTGTGTACAAATCTATGGGGATAGGAAAGGAAAAAGGAAATTACATTTTTAGAATCCATTCTGTCCACTATACATAAAAGCCAAAACAAACAATTAATCCACTTTTGTTATCCTTGTAATAGATATTAAAAGGAGATAATGAAGTAAAGTGAATCTTCCAGGATAACACAACTAGGAAATGACAGACCCAAGATTTATTATGAGGTCCATGTATGTTTGGAGTAATGAACTTTGCCTCTTACAGTGATTCAGCCTTGAGCTAGCTCTGTAAATTCTCTGGACCTTAGGTTCTTTAGCTGTTAGGGAAATGGATTGGCCAGTTAATTTCCAAAGACTGTCTTGTAAAAAAATATATATATATTTAACTTAACCAGTAATAAACAAAGTTAGGAAGAATTCTGCTATATATTTGTTAAATTATTTCCATCTTTTTTCCCACAGTTTACATTATATTGAAAATGAGATCCAAAACTCATACTAAGACTAATAAAACTTATGAATATTTTATTTGGAGATGAAAAACATGTCATAAATTTAATAGTTAATAATTTTCCAAATGTTTTGTCTTAGTATTAAGTGAATTAATCACATCTGTGATATTCAGCAAGGTTTTGATGGTTTAAACTTTAAGAATTTCCATTTGATTAATTATCTGCTATGGCAATTATCAAGTGTTGTGGCAATCGTATACCTATTAAGAAACTATATTGTCAAATCTCAGATCCTCCAAACTATTCTCTTTTGTTGAAAGTTGACCCAGAACTCAATTAAACCCAGCGAATCAAGATTTTCCAGCAATATTCAAAAGAATCTCTTCACGATATCAATTTTTCCATGAAAATACTCTGCTGCTGTGACAAACCCTGTTATGCCCAACACTCTAAATTAGAGTTCTGCATATGGATACCATCAGAGTACCATGAAGTTGTAAAGCCAAATGGTATGTTCTGAGTTAGAAGACAAGTGACCAATATCTTATCTTAGGCTTCTCTAAGTAGTCTTAATCTAAAGTACATTCATAGAATTCACATCTATAAAGCCCTGAGTTTATGTTCGCAAGTTTGATAGTACGTGCATTTTTCTATGAAAATAACATCTATTGCAACAGGTTTTTAAATGGCTTTACGATCTCAAAGGATTGCAAATACTGCACTGTCTTTTAGGCAAGATATTTTGTATCTCTCAACCCTGGCTTTTTATTTTCATAATTTTAGACTAAATGACTTGAAAGGCAGTTTCTAAGTTTAATTTTCTATTGCATCAAGAACAAAACTAATGATACTAAATCTCAGACAGGAGATCTTTGTTCATTGCACTGGATATCTTAACGTGGTCATCCTAAGATTCAAATATTGGTTACTTAGTTTCTTCATCACAGCTGTTTTCACTTCCTGATTTCTCAAAGTATAGATAAGAGGATTCAAAAAGGGAGTGAAGATGGTATAGAAAACAGAGAGAACTTTGTCCACCAGGAAGTTTGTGAACGGCCACACATAGATGAAGATGCAGGGCCCAAAGAACAGTAACACAACAATGAAATGTGCAGTGCAGGTAGAAAAAGCCTTAGATGATCCTGCGGAAGAGTGATCCTTGATAGTAACAAGAACAATGATGTAGGAGGTGAGCAAAAGCAGAAAACTTATAAGAGCAATCACACCACTGCTTGAGATCATGAAGATTCCAAGAACATATACATCTATACAAGCCAGCTGGATGACCAAAGGAAGGTCACAGAAGAAACTGTCTATAACATTGGGACCACAGAAGGGTAAATAGAGAGTAAAAGCTAACTGGCTCATTGTATGCAGGAAGCCCACTGTCCAAGAAGTTACCACAAGCCCAACACATACTCTGTAGCTTATAATTGTTGAATAATGGAGAGGTTTGCATATGGCAATGTACCTGTCAAAAGACATAGAGATCAGCAGCACAATCTCAGTTCCAGTGAAGAGGTGTAAGAAGAAGATCTGAGAAATGCAGCCCTCAAAGGAGATGGTCTTGTGCTGAGTGAAGAAGTCCGTGATCATCTTTGGAGTGGCAAAGGAAGACAGGCACATGTCAATGAGAGACAAATTGCTGAGCAGGAAATACATGGGGGAGTGAAGTTGTGGGGTAGACAAGACCATGAGCAAAATCAGGCAGTTGCCCAGCATGGTCATTAAATAGAAAATGGAAAACATCACAAAGAAGAAAATCTGGAGCTCAGGAGAATCAGTAAGTCCAAGCAACACAAATTCAGACACTCTGGAATGGTTGAACTGCTCCATTAATCTGCAGACTTTGTTCTATAATGACAAAAATGGAACAGAATGATAGAGCTAGAAACTGTAATAAGTACATATGAAGGAGTTATGAAATCAGTTAATAATTTACTAGAATATTGATTACCTAAAATCCAAATAAGAACTATCTCAGTAATGATTTTTCCTTTTGGAATCACTTAAAAATTGACTGGCATCAGTACATGTTGGGTTACATTCATCACCTACACAATTATATTCTTGTTCTGAATACTGACTAAGGAGTTACATAATCCATACACTAAGTTAGCATTCTCTACTTAATAAGTCAGGTAAATAAAAAGTTAAATAAGGGTTGAAATCTCAAAAGTTTCTCCTTACCCCTCCCCCCCAAATCCACTATTGTTAAGTACTGGATTTAACTAACAGTTGAACATGATTACAGAAGACCCACATAGTATCCTATGGGTGTGATAAGTGATTTTTTATTTAAGTGAACTCCCAATTTTCTCGGCTACAGAAAAATCCAGTTACATTCTCATTTCACTTGCATACTTTCAAATTGTTTTGTCAGTATTGATGAGTACTATTTTTAACTATTAATATACAAATGATAAATTAATTTCTTAATTACATAAAACTACTGATGACCAAATGGTTTACCTGTAACATATGAGAGTTATTCTAAACCTTGTTACTTTATAATCTTATAGAACCATTTAGAAAAGAGAAAATCCCTCTTTTATCTCTCCTTGTGCTATTCAAACACATTTATTTTTATGACTAGAAAATAACAGATTTTAGGACCGGGCCAGGAAATATATAAGATGAGCATTGGGTAAAATATAAGATGCTCAAAACAAAACAAAACAAACAAAAAACCCACATTGATGTTGGTTTGTCAAAGTGACACCAGAGCTAACTGAAAGGAAAAAAAACCAAAGATATTTTAAAAACATATTTTTCAAAACTGACTTTTCAATTTACAGCACATTTCAAGTTCTGCAAACATCTCCTGTGACATTTTTCATCTAAGTGACCTCCTGTTTTCCCATTTGGAAAAAAAGATGGCTCTACCCTCATTTACTTGCACATATTTAAATTGTTCTGTCAATATTGATAAATATCTTTAACACTTGTCAGAGAACAATATTCTAGAAATCTTAAAACTGAACTATGTCAAAATGGTTAGGGTTAAAGTGTTCTTGATGTGCTGTGTGGCCTTGACTTGGCCTCTTTGCCTCTGAGAATTAAATTAGATGGTTTATATAAAGTACTAAATAATATTTTCTGGGTAACATTGAACAACTCTATGGGTTTCACAATGCAAATTTAAAAATACTGTGTGAAAATAATCAGCTTGTTTTATTTTATTAATAGTGATAGTAATAATAATAATTGGAGTAAAAATATTCTAACAGTTTTAATTAGGGGGGACTAGGTAGAGGTGGGCAATGAGGGAGAAAATGGGGATTTCTGTAATAGTGTCAATAATAAAAATAAAGTTAAAAAAAGAAATGCACATAAAAAAGGAACATATATGTCTTCCAAAAAATTTCATCTTTTTGAGGTTAAATTACTTCTTTTTATATGAAAATTATATGTGTACCTTAATATATTAAATGCATTGAAAATTCTCAGCCTTACATACTCAAATATTTTTTTCTGTTTTCTGAACTTAATAATGTAATTATCAATGAGAGCATGGAAACTCTATTATATCTATTTTATGTATATATGTGTGTGTGTGTATTCATTATATATATAATGAATATGTTATGTATTCATTGTCAGTGAATAAAAAACTGTCAGGCTTTTCCCTCCTTTCATTTCCAGAAATGCATCTCTAATACTTATTTAGTGGAATCATCCATTTTTATGTCTTCAAGTTATATATATTTTTTCTTTACTAATCTTCTATTATTTTTGCTTTATATAATTATTAAATGAATTTTTTGCTACCTGAAGAATACAAACTTCAACTACTTCTCAAGATATTATTTCCAGCTGTTAACCTACCAGCTACTTATCAGAAATCAAAAATACCATATCTTTCAATATTTACAAACTTACTGAAATCACCATGGTCCTTAGTAAGCATCAGGAGTGTGGAGTATGGACATATATTTTCTCTAGTCTTGGTATAAAAGCCACTGGAAGGCAGAGACATTTAGGAGATCAGGGATTAGACATTACAGTCTATTTGCAATGGGAGTTATTAAAATGTAGAGCTAACTTTTCCCAAAGTTGCAAGAAGGACTGTGGGAAGTGTCTTTGATATTTAAAGTGAGGGTGCACATTCATGTTGAACAGTGTTCGTTACAGAAAGGCACAACCGGCACAGACCTCAGAGAAGAAAAGCTTTGAGAAGTTTTTAAAGAAGTATTCGAGGAGCAAAACTTTAAAAAAAATTATTTTATTGTTGTTCAATAACAGTTGTCAGCATATATCCCCCACCACTCCCCCCACCCCGCCATCCCCACCTCCCTCCTTTGTTTCCACCCCCCCACCCTGGTTTTGCCCATGTGTCCTTTATAGTTGTTCCTGAAAACCCTCCCATCGTCACCCTATTATCCCCTCCCACCTTCCCTCTGGTTACTGTCAAATTGTTCTTAATTTCTTTTTTTTTTTAATTTTAATTTTTTATTGTTATTCAATTACAGTTGTGTGCCTTTTCTCCCCATCCCTCCACCCCACCCCAGCCAAACCCCCCTCCCTCCCCCACCACCCTCCCCTTTGATTTTGTCCATATGTCGTTTATAGTAGTTTCTGTAATCCCCTCTCCTCACTGTCCCCTCCCCACTCCCCCCTGTCCATTGTTAGATTGTTCTTAACTTCAGTGTCTCTGGTTATATTTTGTTTGCTTTTTTTTCTATTTATTATGTTCCAGTTAAAGGTGAGATCATATGGTATTTGTCCCTCACCATCTGGCATATTTCACTTAACATAATGCTCCCAGTTCCATCCTTGCTGTTGCAAAGGGTATGAGCTCCTTCTTTCTCTCTACTGCGTAGAATTCCATTGTGTAAATATACCATAGTTTTTGGATCCACTCATTTGCTGATGGGCACTTAGGTTGCTTCCAGTACTTGGCTATTGTAAATTGTGCTGCTATGAACATTGGGGTGCACAGGTTCTTTTGGATTGGTGTTTCAGGGTTCTTAGGGTATAATCCCAGCAGCGGAATTGCTGGGTCAAGGGCAGTTCCATTTTTACTTTTCTGAGGAAATTCCATACTGTTTTCCACAGTGGCCTCACCAGTCTGCATTCCCGCCAACAGTGCACTAGGGTTCCTTCCCTTTTCTCCACATCCTCTCCAACAATTGTTTGTTGATTGGTTTATGTTGGCCACTCTGACTGGTGTGAGATGGTACCTCATTGTGGTTTCAATTTGCATCTGTCTGATGGCTAGTGATGCTGAGCATCTTTTCATATGTCTCTGGGCCCTCTGTATGTCATCCTTGGAGAAGTGTCTGTTCAAGTCCGTTGCCCATTTTTTAATGGGGTTGTTTGTCTTCCTGGAGTGGAGTTGTGTGAGTTCTTTATATATTTTAGAGATCAGGCCCTTGTCTGAGGTATCATTGGCAAATATGTTTTCTCATACTGTTGTTTCTCAATGTGATTTGGTGCTGTTTTCTTTAGCCATGCAGAAGCTTTTTATTTTGACGAGGTCCCATTTGTTTATTCTTTCCTTTATATCCCTTGCTTTAGGGGACATCTCTGTCAGGATGTTGCAGTGTGGAATGCCTGAGATTTTCCTGCCAATGTTTTCCTCTAGGACTTTTATGGTGTTACGACTTACATTTAAGTCTTTTATCCATCTTCAGTTTATTTTTCTGTATGGCGTAAGGTGGTGATCGAGTTTCATTTTTTTGCACATAGCTGTCCAGATCTCCCAACACCATTTGTTGAAGAGGCTGTTTTTACTCCATTTTATGCTCCTGCCTCCTTTGCCAAATATTAATTGACAGTAAAGACTTGGGTTTATTTCTGGGCTCTCTGTTCTGTTCCATTGGTCTATGTGCCTGTTTTGATGCCAGTACCAGGATGTTTTGATTACAGTGGTCTTGTAATACTGTTTGTTATCAGGTATTGTGATCCCTCCTGCTTTGTTCTTCTTTATCAACATTGCTGCAGCTATTCAAAGTGGTTTTTGGTACCATATAAATTTCTGAACTGTTTGTTCTATATCTGTGAAATATGTCATGGGTACTTTAATAGGGATTGCATTGAATCTATAAATTGCTTTGGGTAGTATGGTCATTTTGATGATGTTAATTCTTCCAATCCATGAGCATGGTACATGCTTCCATTTGTTTGTGTCTTCCTTAATTTCTTTCTTCTGTGTTGTGTAGTTTTCTGAGTACAGATCTTTTACCTCCTTGGTTAGGTTTCTTCCTAGGTACTTTATTTTTCTTGTTGCTCTATCAAATGGGATTTTTTTCCTGATTTCTGTTTCTGCAGTTTCATTGTTGGTATACAAGAATGCCTTTGATTTCTGAGTATTGACTTTGTATCCAGCTGTTTTGCCAAATTCATTTATTAGGTCAAGTAGTTTTTTGGTGGACTCTATAGGATTTTCCATGGACACTATCATGTCATCTGCAAACAGTGACAGTTTCATTTCCTCCTTTCCAATTTGAAATGGAGTGTGAGAGAGGGCATTCTTGTCTTGTTCCTGACTTAGTGGGAAAGCTCTAAGTTTTTGTCCATTGAGTATGATGTTGGCTGTAAGTCTCTCTTATATGGCCTTTATTATGTTGAGGAATGCTCCCTCTGTTCCCACTTTGCTGAGTGTTTTTATCAGAAATGGGTGCTGTATCTTATCAAATGCTTTTTCTGCATCTATTGATATGATCATGTGATTTTTGTCTTTGCTGTTGTTGATGCAATATATTATTTTTATTGATTTGCAAATATTGTACCATTGTTGCATGCCTGGGATGAATCCCACTTGGTCTTGGTGTATGATCTTTTTAATGTATTGCTGGATGCGGTTAGCCAATATTTTGTTGAGAATTTTAGCATCTATGTTCATCAGCAATATTGGCCTGAGGTTTTCTTTCTTTGTTGTGTCTTTATCTGGTTTTGGGATTAGGATGATGCTGGCTTCATAGGAAGAGTTTGGGAGTCTTCCATCAGTTTGGATTTTTTTGAATAGTCTGTGGAGGATAGGGGTTAGCTCTTCCTTAAATGCTTTGCAGAATTCTCCTGTGAAACCATCTGGTCCAGGGCTTTTGTGTGTTGGGAGTTTTTGGATGACTGCCTCAATTTTGTATGCTGTTATTGGTCTGTTCAGGTTTTCTGATTCTTCCTCACTCAGTTTTGCAACATCATATTTTTCTAGAAATGTGTCCATTTCACCTAGGTTTTCAAATTTCTTGGCATACAGTTCTTCATAGTAATTTCTTACAATCCTTTGTATTTCTGTGGTATGAGTTGTAATCTCTCCTCTTTCATTTCTAATTGTGTTTATTTGGATCCTCTCTCTTTTTTTCTTGATGAGACTACTTAAAGGCTTGTCGATTTTGTTTATCTTTTTAAAGAACCAGCTCCTGGATTCATTGATCCTTAGAATTGTGTTTTTAGTCTCTATGTCATTTAACTCTGCTCTGATCTTGGTTATTTCCTTCCTTCTGCTTGCTCTGGGCTGTCTTTGTTGTTGTTCCTCGAGTTCTTGTAGGCATAGTATTAGGTTTTTTGTTTGAAATGTTTCTATGTTTTTAAGGTAGGCCTGTATTGCTATGAACTTCCCTCTCAGGACTGCCTTTGCTGTGTCCCATAGGTTTTGGGTTGTTGTGAGTTCATTTTCATTTGTTTCCAGAAAGGTTTTGATTTCTTCCCTAATCTTGTTCTTGACCCATTCATTGTTTAATAGCATGCTATTCAGTCTCCATGATTTTGAGTGTTTGGGGTTTTTTCCTGTCGGGTTGGTTTCTAGTTTCAGTCCCTTGTGGTCAGAGAAAATGCTTGGTATGATTTCAATTTTCTGGAATTTGTTGAGGCTTGCTTTATGTCCTATCATGTGGTCTATCTTTGAAAAAGTTCCATGTACACTTGAAAAGAATGTGTATTTTTCTTCTTTGGGATGAAAAGCTCTATATATATCAGTTAAGTCCATTTCCTCTAGGGTGTTGTTAAGTGACACAATATCCTCGTTGATATTTTGTTTGGAAGACCTGTCCATTTTTGATAGTGGGGTGTTAAAGTCCCCTACTATAATTGTGTTGCTGTCAATATCTTTCTTGAAGTCCTCCAAGATTTCCTTTATGTATTTGGGTGCTCCTATGTTGGGTGCATATATATTTACAATGTTTATGTCTTCTTGGTGGATTCTTCCTTTGAGTATTATGAAGTGACCTTCTGGGTCTCTCTTTAGGGCCCTTCTTTGGAAGCCTATTTTGTCTGATATGAGTATTGCTACCCCTGCTTTTTTTTCCTGTCTGTTTGCTTGGAATATTTTTTCCAGCCCTTCACTTTCAGTTTGTGTAAGTCTTTTGTCCTGAGATTGGTCTCTTGTAGGCAGCATATGTGTGGGTCATGTTTTCTTATCCATTCAGCTATTCTATGTCTTTTGATTGGAGCATTTAATCCATTTACATTTAAGGTTATTATCGATTGGTATTTATTCATTGCCATTTTTTTTTTTACCTGTGTTCCTCTCTCTTTCTCTTTTCCTTCCTCTCCTTAAAGCAGTCCCTTTAGCATCTCTTGCAGAGCTGGTTTGGTGGAGCTGTATTCTTTTAGACTTCTTTTGCCTGGGAAACTCTTTATTTGGCCTTCTATCATGATTGAGAGCCTTGTTGGGTAAAGTAGTCTTGGTTGCAGTTGTCTGGTTCTCATTACTTCAATATTTTTTGCCATTCTCTTCTGGCTTGGAGCGTTTCCATTGAGAAGTCAGTTGCTAACCTTATTCGGGCTTCCTTGTATGTTACTTCCTGTTTCTCTCTTGCTGACGTTAAGATCCTCTCTTTGTTTGGAATTTGCCATTTTAATTATGATGTGTTTTGCAGTGGGCTTCTTTGTGTTCCTCTTGCTTGGGATTCTCTGTGTTTCCTGGATTTGGGTGATTTTTTCTCTCATCAGATTAGGGAAATTTTCCATCATTACTTTTTCAAACAGGTTTTCTATCCCTTGCTCTTCTTCTCCTTCTGGTATTCCTATTATGCAGATATTTTTATGTTTCATGTTGTCCTACATTTCTCTTAATCCCTCTTCACTCTTTCTGAGCCTGTTTTCCTTTTATTGCTCTTTCTGGATGTTTTGTTCTACTTTGTCCTCCAGCTCACTGATCCGATCCTCTGCTTCATCAAGTCTGCTTTACATTCCTTCTACTGTGTTCTTCAATTCAGAAATTGTATTCTTCATTTCCTCTTGGCCCTTGTTGATAGTTTCTATTTTCTTTTTCATGTTGATATAATTTGCAGTGAGTGCATTGTAGTTTCCCAGTAGTTTCTGGTAGTTCTCTGTGAGCTCAGAGAGCTCAGTGAGCTTCCTAATAACCATTGCTTTGAACTCAGTACCTTATAGTTGACTTGCCTCTTTTTCAGTTAGCATTCTTTATGAGGCTTCCTCCTTTCCTTTCATTTGGGGATTGTTTCTTTGTCTTCCCATTGTTTGTTGGACTCTTCTTGTTAGCCTCTGCTTCTTAAATTGATCTATTCTGACTCCCTGGGTTTATGGTATGAACTTCTATGGTAGAATGCCAATGGGATTCAGTGGTGCTGTCTCCTTAATCTCCTGTGCTCACTGGTCTTGAGCTGACGCTTATGGGTGTAACACAGTCTAACTCTGGCCTTTTCAGCACTCCACGTTTTGTTTTCTCACCTGTGGGAAAAAGAGAAAGGGGCGGGTTAAAAGAAGGGAAGGAGGAAAAAAGGGAATAGAAAAGGAGAGGAAGGAAGGAAGAAGGAATAAAGAAAAATCGGAGGCAAGATAAGAAGGAATTTTAACAAAAATTAAAACAAAAGAATAAATAAAAGAAGGCAGGAAGAAGGAATAAAAAAGGTAAACGATGGAAGGAAGAAGGAATAAAAAAAAGAAAGGACAGAAAGGAAAAAGAAATTCAGGGGGAAGGGAGGAAAGAAAAAGAAAAAAAAAGTCTTGTGCTGGCTTTAAACCAGTCAGGTTAGTTTTCTGCTGGTCTTCCTGTCTTGGAACGGGAGGGGGTGGTTGGAAGGATTGGTTTCACTTTTCTCCCTTCCTGAGCCACACTCTTCGCTGTTGTTTAGCCTCCAGTCCAGTTCCTCAGGGTCCTTCTGCTCCCCACTAGGCCTTTAGTTCACCAGTTGTGCTGTCCTTGAGTTGCACCAATTAGGAGCAACTCACACTCCACCTTCTTGCTCTTTGCTGTCTTAGATGCTAGGGGCTCTTGGTGCTGCTATGGGGTAGTTCAGCCCCCTACTGGGTTGAGTCTTTCTGGGGAATGCAGTCTCCCCCTGCAGCTCCCCTCTGCTGGGTGTTCTGCCTTTGTCCTAGAGAGCCAGTAGGCCCTGCAGGGCTCAGTGCGCAGGGGTTAGGTAAGAGTTGTTGGTGTGGTCCCTTGCAGCAGCCAGGCCTTTGATCAGCAGATCTGCTGCTTTGGGCCTGAGACGCGCTGGGCTGTGGGGCCACTTTGGGAATGAGTCACGTGGCCCTTGGTCTGCTGCTTTGGGCCTGTGGGTGGGGCAGCTAGCCTCTGCTCTCCGTGCGCACCCACCCGAGGTTTCAGGTGTGGGCCCCCAGTCCGCTAATCTGGGTGCTGGCAACCGGGCTTCATGTGAGGTCCAAGCCTGCTTATTCCGCATTCACCGTCCAGGGGCTGAGGGGGGAGGGGTGCCAGAGGCCGCGGCTGCTGCTGAGAGTTCTCTAATTAGCCCCTGAGTGCCTCTATTTTCTTTTTCTTTTTGAGAAATTCTTCCTATTCAAGCCCCCCTGGTCCAAACGTGCATCTGGCTGCTCACACAGCTCAGCCTGGCTCTCTCCCAGGAATCCTGCAGCAGACCCTGCACCCAGGCCGGGGCTTCAGCCGTCCTGGTCCCCACGCAAGTCCCGGGGACCTTATTGTCCTTAAGCACTCTTCTTACCATCATATCTTTCAATGTCCTCTATCTTTGGTCTCTGATCTTCATATATGCTGGAATACTGTTGGCTGTTCGCTCTGCTCCTCAGATCAGCTAGGAATTTCACTGGTGTTGAGGGGAAGTGGACTCTGCTCCCACCTGTCTTGCCGCCATCTTCTCCACCCTCCAGATTGTTCTTAATTTCAATGTCTCTGGTTATATTTTGCTTGCTTGTTTGCTTTATTGACTATGTTCCAGTTAAAAGTGAGATCATATGGTATTTGTCCCTCACCACCTGGCTTATTTCACTTAGCATAATGCTCTCCAGTTCTATCCATGCTGTCGCAAAGGGTAGGAGCTCCTTCTTTCTTTTTGCTGAATAGTATTCCATTGTGTAAATGTACTTTGCTCCTTTGCATATGGAAACATTGACACCTTTCTGCCCCAGTGTTGTATGTCCCAAAGTTGGAAAAGTATTCTTTTAGGCTAAGGCACACTGGCAGCAGCAAACTCTTGCTTATTGAAAAAAAATCATTTAAAAGAAGACCCATGCATTAAACTTTCTTATAGAACATTAAAAATTAGTACACAATGTGGAATCTAATGAACAGACTGAATTAACAAGGAAAATAGAGACAGACTCATAGATAGAAAACAGGATGACAGCTAAGGAGGGTGCAGTTAGGGGATGGAGGGACTGAACAGAAAGGAAAAAGGACTCATGGACATGGACAACAGTGTGGTGATTGCTGGGGAAGGGGGCATAAAGGGAAAAAATGGTAATGGAAAAAATACAATTAAAAATTAGTAGAGGCCAATGAGTATAATGATAACTGCTGCCATGGGTAGGTGAAATCTGGGGGAGGGGAAGTTGGAAAACCCAAAGTAAATGGAAGAAGTAAAGATAGTTACTATGCAAGTACCTTAGAGGAGTGGTATGAGAATTAAATTATACAAATAAATGTAAAGCATTCAGCACAATGCCTGGCACAGAGAAATTGCTGAATAAAATGTAGTAGAAGGAAGAGCAGAGGTGATTATAATTATTAACATTATTTTTTGATATGCCCATGACATATAATCCAGAAAGATACTAGATATAGATTCTCAACCTAAAACCATAATGGGTTTTGAAGGGTTTTCAGGACCAACTATAAAGGACACATGGACAAAACTAAGGGGGGGTGGATGGAAACAAGGTGGGGGAGGTGGGTGTCGCTGGGGTAGGGAGGAGTGGTGAGGGGTAAATACAGACAACTAAAATTGAACATCATTAAAATAATTTTTAAAAACCCATAACTGAGAATCTTGCCATATTTACTTGAAGGCCGAACGTTTATCTCTGGCTTGGTTTCCAAATCCAACTTTCTCCACAAATAGCTCAGTGATTTCAGCTCTTCACAGCTACCATACATTTTCCACAGGACTAGCAATAGAGTCCAAGAAATTCTTTCCCAGCTGATTACATTCCTTCAGGGCTTTAAATTTTTTTTTAAAGCAACTTTTTTGTTTGTATTTCATTAAAATTTTCATGTGTTAAAGAGAAAGGAAATGACTTTTAAACAGCTGACCTCCACACACAAACATTTGGTAAATCTAAAATTCTAAGGTATTTGTCTCGTTTTAAAACAAAAGGTAAGCATACATCTGCAAAATGAAAAGGGAACCAACCATATAAGAAAATATGTTTGCCAATGATATCTCGGACAAGGGTTTGATTTCCAAAATATGTAAAGAACTCACACGACTCCACTCCAGGAAGATAAACAACCCAATTAAAACATGGGCAAAGGACCTAAACAGATACTTCTCTAAGGAGGACATACAGAAGGCCCAGAGATACATGAAAGGATGCTCAGCACCACTAGCCATCAGAGAGATGCAAATTAAAATCACAATGAGATATCACCTCACACTGATCAGGATGGCCATCATAAACAAATCAACAAACAACAAGTGCTAGCAAGGATATGGGGACAAGGGAACCCTAGAGCACTGTTGGTGGGAATGCAGACTGGTGCAGCCACTGTGGAAAACAGTATGGAATTTCCTTAACAACTAAAAATGAAACTGCCTTTTGACCCAGTGATTCTATAGCTGAGAATACAGCTTAAGGCTCCTGAAACACTAATTGAAAAGAACCTGTGCACCCCAATGTTCACAATGGTGTCATTTACAATAGCCAAGTGCTGGAAACAGCCTAAGGGCCCATCAGTGGATGAGTGGACTAAAACAACATGGTACACTTACACAGTGGAATACTATGCAGCAGAAAGAAAGAAGGAGCTCCTACCTTTTGTGACAGCATGGTTGGAACTGGAGACTATTATGCTAAGTGTAAAAAACCAGTTGGTGAAAGACAAACAACATATGATCTCACTTATAAGAGGAATATAATGAACAAAATAAACTAATAAACCAGGGACATGAAAACATGGAACAGACTGACAGCTGCCAGAGATGAGGGTAGAGGGAGATAACAGTGGAAAGAAGGGCGGAAAGAGGGGAAGGGATCAAACAAACAGCATGTAATGCAAGACCCATGTAAATGGACAACAGTGTGGGGATTCACTGTGGGAGTAGGTGGTAGGGCTAGGCAGAGGAGGGCAAAGGGAAAAAAATGGGACAATTGTAAGAGAATAACATTAATAATATAAAGAAAGAAAGAAAGAAAAGAAAAAATAAAGCTACCGTAGAATCCAATAAAAAAAATTAAATGATTTTGAATGTATAACATTTTGGAAGAAATAAAATTATAGAGAGAATTAAAAAAATCTATAGTTGTTACAGGTGCAGGTAGAAGATGGGAGGTTGAATAGGTGTGAATAGCGTGTGAATTTTTTTTTGTATAATACTGCAATGATGAATTCATAGCATTATGGATTTATCAAAAACCCATAGAAATTTACAGCATAAAAGTGAAGCTTAATTTGTGTAAACTTAAAAAATCATTTAAGAGGTTGAGGGATCCCAGGATGAATGGCAGTCTCTGACCAAAAAATAAGTAACAAATATGAAATGACTTCACTGAAATGGATTGGGAGGAATAGGGGCTGACCTAAAAAACTTTGCAAATTAGTGGACTCTGTAAGGCTAATAGCAAAAGGAACTGTAGTTAAGCATTATAGTCTAGTTAATAGATATGCTTCCCATGGTGTAGGGGTTAACAGTCCTGATACTGCTATATACACGTCTACCTTTGTAAGGGAACAAAACGAGATTCAGCTGTCTGCTGTGACAAAAGCCAAACTCATGAGGCAGGTGCTGGTGCAAAAGGAAAGAGGTTTTATTCAGGTGCCTCAAGACCTGAAAGAATGCTGGACTCCCCTTTTTCCTGCTTAAGCCTGGTTCTTATAGAGATAGGGAGGGGAGGACTTTTTTTCTATCCAATTATCTTGCCAGCTTTTGTTATGCTGGGGGTGGAGAGGCCCTAGCAATTCATCTGTCTAGCTTTTGGTGTGCCTGAGCCCTATCCTTTCATATTGTTAGCTTTTGGTGGGTTCACAGTAAGAACCTCCACTGCCACCATCTTGGCCAATGTAGGAGACTCCCCACTGCTCCAGCCTGTCATACTGGTATCAAACAATTAAGTAAATGTATAGTAGGTCGTGGCATCCAAGTTTCTTGCTTTGGAGTGTGAGCTTACAGATAAACTAAGGGAAGAGGCCGGAATGATCCATGGGATAATGGATTGAAGTTGGAGACACCACTGTGAATCCATGTATTAATATAGATTGTTACAGATTTTTAGATATGTGTACATGTGAAGGTTAGTATACACACATATATTCCCTCACATGTTTAGGAGAGGGCCTAGAGTAATGACACCCCCAATAGCAAGAAATACACCTAGCACTCATACCATGATTTCTAATGCCATTCTACAAGAAAAAGAAGCAGGTATTCTGGGTTCTAGGAGCCCAGAAATTCAGGTCCTTCTCTCTAACATAATCTGCCAATTTCTCCCAGTTTCCTCTTTCAAATATTGTTCTTTTCAGTTTTAGCATATCCATTTATATTTAGGATTTGCACTTCTCTCCTGAAATCCTTATGTCCTCATCCATTTATCATATAAATACATTTACAATACTTTTCTAAAGACTGTCTGATAATACCATTATATGGTCCAACTGATAGTCTTTGTCTATCAATATTTTTCTTGTCATAGATTCTAATGTTTTAAATTATATTTTGGCACTATTAAAAATTTACTGGAAAATGAAGAAGTATATTTAACTTTAGTTTGCTTAGTTTTTCAGGGTTAAATTCTTTTCTTCTGACCTGAAATTAAAATGAAAATCAAATCATTCAAATTCCTTCAAAGTCTAGGTGAGATGGGATTTGTAATCATGTTTAATTATATTGAATTTAGCTCAGATTAGTTTTACTGCCAACATCTGCCAACTGCCACCAAGGAATTGTTACCTTTGATCTTGTCAGTATTTGCAGCTGGGAAGGTTTTGAGTCACTATTTAGATAATCTTGTTTCCCTTAGATTTTAACTTTGTAGATGCCAACATTCAAGCAATATAGTAATGTCTGAGAATTCAAATTCCCTCTGATTTTCATTTCTTGCCCCACTACTTCTTTTCTGAGCAAATTACTGATATAGATGTGGGGTGGAGGGGGGAGAAAATTTTATAAGTGAGCTATTTATTTTTGTTAGGAGCTTTTTTAGATTTTAATCTGTCTACATCCCATGTGTCATTAAAAGCTCAGCTTGTTTCTTCTCATTCCTACAGAATATCTCAATCTATGGCAGGATTACTTTTCCATCTTCCCATATCCAGACTAGGTACTTGCCCACAGATATGGAAGCTGCCATAGATCTCTGCTCATCTATACAGGTCTTCTCTCTCTCTGGAGCTCAGAATGATAAGTCTTCCTCACTTCATCTACCCTTTGATAGCCTTGTAGGAAAGTAATTTTCTACAAGTAATTTTTATTTTGTATTTTTCTTATTGTTGATAATACATGAGCAACATTCTTCTACAAACTAACCAAAATCAGTGATATTTATTCTTATGGCTGTTGTTTTTTTTTAATCCTCACCAAGGACATTTCTCATTGCTTTTAGAGGGGGGCGGGAACATTGATGTGAGAGAGAAACATCGATCGGTTGCCTCTAGTACACACCACAAGCAGAGATTGTACCCACAACCTAGGTATGTGCCTTGACCAGGAACTGAACCCACAACATGTTGGTGTACAGAATGACATTCCAACCACCTGAGCCACCCAACCAGGGCACTTATTAAAATTTTTAATGTATTAAGTGAATTAACATCTTATCACTTTTATTAATTTCCTTAATTAATGGCTTTTTAATTTTAATATTTATGCATGGATGCTCCTTTGCATCATCATGTGGTAGGAAAGGAATATATACAATTCAATTTCCATGCAGACTTCCATAACTGTGCAGAAAATAACTGCACATCCACATATGGTTGGCAGATTTTCATCACTTTTATACCTTTTGCCTACACATATATTCTTAACATGTCAAATGCATTTTTTAAAATTTTCTATTTTTATGTTATACCTCACTGACATTTCTCACCTACAAGATTGTAAAACTATAACCCTGTATTTTACCTGATTTTTTGCACAGTTTTGTTTTCCAAAGAAGCTGTCAACATATAAACACATTGTTCTAGGACCTTTGCTTCTGGGGTTTGTATCAAATGTACTCATTTAAAACTTGAATTTAGAAAAAAAATTAATTGGATAGAGGCAATAGCGTGAAAGGCATATCATTCTCCTGATCCCAGACCATGGCTTAGTGATGTATTCCTTCAGTCAGGAGCTAGAAAGTGGCTTCTTGTTTTTCCAGTCTCCTGGCTATTGCAGGTATAGATCAATGGGCAGGTTAGTTTCATTGATAGTAATGTGGATTTTTAAAATAATTACCTGGATATCCAGCATAGAGAATGATTTTATACCCCTTAAAGGATTTTACAAGTACTTAATTTCCTGCATTATACCCTTTGCATTAAAAATAACTAGATTGATTTATATAATCTCCAATAAAGTCTGTAGTACTAATTAACTATCACTATCATAATCAGAGTGAAATCATTGAGGTCAAATTTCAACATCCAGGGAGAATTTGTAAGAACCCATTAGTAATAATCATGAAGCTCTGAAAAAAATCAATAAAATAATTTCATGATATTTTTCCATAAAATCATTAATCTTCCATTCTTATCCCTCTACTAAGTTTGGGCAGGGGGAGGAAAATATATACATGCATATATACATATAGGTCTGCATATAACATTTTGGTCTTACTGATGTTTTGCAGCTATTGATCTCTGCCCAGAATCTGATGATATTACTCTAAACCATAGAAAAAACAATTGTGAATGAGTGACTTTCTTGCCTAAATAAACTCTTACTGCAATTAGGGTAGAATAAAACTTTTAAAATTTATTTTTATTGTATTTATTGGGGTGACGGAATAAAACTTCTTATCTCAGACTAAAAGACATCAATGATTCGCCCTTAATAGTCCGATAAAATTTAACCTCTAAATTACTCATCATACATCAACCACTCTAGTATTTCTCTCAAATTATTTAAATATATTGAGTTTTTTCTCTTGTTATGCATAACTGTCCCCCATTGCCTACAATAATGCCTGACAAATGAAAGGAGATCAATGAAAAACCATATTAGTTAAATGACTTGCAGCCAACTTCCCCCATCTTGACTTATAAAATCCATTCAGCATACTACATGCCGTCTCAATAATCTCCTCATGGCAGATTTCACTTCCTGATTTCGAAGAGTATAAATAACAGGATTCAACAAAGGAAAGATCACTGTGTGGAAAAAGGAAACCACCTTGTCCACTGGTAAGGCCCTAAAGGGGCGAGTGTAGATGAAGATGGCAGGTCCAAACATAATCAGTATAATAATGACATGAGTGGTACATGTGGACAGGGCCTTATTCTTCCCCTCAGAAGATGACCCACATACATGACAGAAAATGACCGCATAGGAAGACAAAAGCCCCAGGAAGCACAGGAGACTGAGCAGGCCACTGTTGAAGACCATCAGGAGCTCCACCACGAAGGTGTCTGTGCAGGCCAGTTTGATGACCTGTGGCACATCACAGAAGAAGTTATCCAGCTGGTTTGGACCACAGAAGGGCAAGCAGAGGATGAGGGCCACCTGAATGATGGAGTGAACAAAGCCTCCAAGCCATAGAGCCAACAGCAAGAGGTAGCAGGCTCTAGGGTTCATAACAGTTGAATAGTGTAAAGGACGGCAGATGGCGATGTAGCGGTCAAAAGCCATCACAACAAGAAGTAAGCCCTCCCCTCCTCCAAGGAAGTGCAAGAAAAAGAGCTGAGTAATGCAGCCCTTGTAGGAGATTACCTTCTTCTCAGAGAGGAAGTCCACCAGCATCCTGGGAGCCACAATGAAGGAGTAGGATGCATCGAGAAAGGCCAAGTTTCCCAAAAAGAAGTAGAGGGGTGCTGAGAGGCTAGGATCTGATCTGATGGTGAGAATGATGAGGAAATTCCCAGGGAGGATGATGAGGTAGAAAATGAAGATGAGCACAAAGACCAGGAATTGAATATTTCTAGACTGAGTCAGACCAAGGAGGATGAATTCTTTCACCACTGTGCTGTTTTCTATCTCCATCTCCTCTGCTTACAGAACATAAGGAATAGAGAGTTTATTTCCATCTTATCCATCCAGATCATAGTTCTTCTCTAACTAAAACTGGTGTATGGCACAACTATATTATACCCTTGTTCTCCTAAAACCTAAAAAACCTTTATTTTTCTACATTTTATAACTGTAAAACACTCTTTCTGCTTCAGTCCTGTGCTTCTATTTATGTTCCCTCATGTGGGAGTCTGGAATGCCTCTGTCCTGGATTTACAATTTGCATTATGTATATGAAGATTTTTCTGATTTAGAAAAAATTTAACCACAGTTATCAAGTCCTACAGATTTTTTATTTGAATGGGGGTGAGGTGGGGATTGACAGCAAGGAGAAATGACAGAGCTTTTTAAAGTGACAGATTTGTTCTATACTTTAATTGTAGTGGTACAAGTCTCTATTTGTTAAAATTTATTAAACTATGAAACTATACAGAAATTTGAGCATTTACTGAATGAAAATTATATAATACCTTAGCAATATTGACCTAAAAAGCTAAAAAAAAAAAAACTGTACTTACTTGAACTTATCATTTTTTTTCTAAAGAATATCAACCTATCAACCTAGTCTTAGTAAAAGAAATCCTGATCATTCTGGAGAAATTAAGATCTAAGGCTGATCTGTACAGTGTTCTCCAAATTGGAAATATGTTCACCCAACAAACATTATAATTTATAGGTATGAAAATAATAATAGTTACATTTTGCCTGTTTGTCTTGTTGATTAGAATACAACCAGAGACATTGAAATAAAGAACAAACTGACAGTAACCAGAGGGGATGGGGGAGGAGGATAATGGGGGAAAATAAGGGAAGGACCATCAAGGAACATGTATAAAGGACACATGGACAAAGCCAAAGGGGGTAGGTTAAATGGGGGGAGGTGGGGATGGGTGGGGCAGGAGGATGTGGTGGGGTGAAAATGGAGACAACTGTACTTGAACAACAAAAATAAATAAATAAATAAATCTTTATATGCAAAATAACCTCAATAAATAACTTTTCTTGAAGATCCCCTTATATACCAGTTTATGATGATAGGACAAAACATTCTAGAGAATTAAATTGATATATTTCCTTAAGAATATTTCCTGTTAATAATCAGAAAGAAAGGTATTAATATAAAATAAGGTTATTTGCTAAATTATCTTAGAAATTTAGATTTCCTTCTCTCAGGTATGTACATTTACATATCAACATTGTTTTAAGACACAATTAGATATCAGCATTTGTAAAAATCACTTTTGAATTCTGATCTGATATTCATTATAATAAAGATTTTATATTACATGCAAAGAAAAGAAAATAATGATAGTAAAATTTCTATGTATATATTATTATATCCCCTTCTTTAAAGTCTTTTAGAAAGTTCTAAAGCTTAGAAAGAAGCAATCAGTATAATCAAATATAAAATATACAAACAAAATATATTGCTTGTGCATGTGCAAAATGGCTTTTGGTTGAGATGAAAAGTTTTAAAAGCTTGAAGACTCTTGAACTAAAACAAAATATAAAATGATATTTCACATGCTTTCAGTCACATGGCACACTTGTTTTTCAGGAGTGTTGTGGAATATGGAGCGTAGAGAGGAGGGAAGTAAAGGGTCCACTCACTCTAACTGCAAAGGGAGACAGAATGAAAGAGAAGAGATGGAAAGAAAACCAAAGTCTCAAATCAAAAAATTCTTTACAGTGACACGTCTATTGAAAACACCAAAATATCTGCTTTTTGTATGTCTAAACTCAAATATACTAATAACAGAGGTTTGCATGTACAGTTAAAATTAGGAAATATGAAAAAAGCACTATCACAAAGGCACATACATGTGAGTATGAACACGTGCATGCACACACACACATGACCAGCACACACATTGTTTCCTAAATGAAACTGAAGCATAAAAATTTACAAATGGAATCATCCAAATTAGCTTTTCTGTCCCCTTTATCCTCTCTCTGTTTCTCCCTCTCTCTCTCTGTCTCTTCCTCCCTTCTTTACTTCCGTCCTCCCTTCCTTCTTTACTCAGACATCCATTGGCTTCAATATTTATCATTCGTTCTGTGCCTAAAACCTGTTGATGGACAAGTAAGCCAGGAATCTCTCTCTACTTACTCCTGAGTAGTGTGCATCTTCAACATATTATACTGTTGTTTATTTCACACTTTTTCAAACATTGAGACTGTCTGTAGGGCATAGAAGAAACTTTTAAGTCACTATAAGGTTAAAAGTTGAGGGTTCTTCCACTGTGCTTTGTTTTTTATTTCCTGTCATGTATTTCTGTTCTACATACTCTTTAAAAGATGGGATTTATCATCATCTAACATTCCTCACCTCTTTAGTTAATATGATATATATTTTTAAGACCAATTATTAACATCTCCAAGACAATTGGTATTTTAATAAAGGCTTTATATATCCACAATAAAGTACTTGTAACTATCAGGAGGAACTAGAGCAACATTGCCAGGAACAGAAAAAAGGTGCTGCTGTATTGCTGAATTTAGACCTCATATATTAACTTATTTCTACTTTAATTCTGACCATTTTATTCCAAAAGAGCAGATGTCTCACCTGAAGAGTTGTAATATATTTCCATTTATTTCCTCTTTTTGTTTCTTATAAACATAAAGAAGGACAAAATTGTTTACCTTTCTAGCAGTGTCATCAGAAGGGTATGGGGACCCAGAGCAGGTTTGCTTCCGGCTGGCGTGTAGTGTGTAGGTTCTTGACTTGATATAGGAAAGATTTCACAACACAACAAGTCCAGGTGATTTTGAGAGTAAATTTATTAAAATTGGTGGCCATGAAACAAAGGAAGGGCGGAGGATAGAAGAAGCAATAGGAGAGAGCCTAGGTGGTGCTCTGCTTTGGCTCCCTAGAAAAGTTATAGGAAAGGAGTCAGCCAAGGCGTGCCTGCTCTTAGCTCACTGGGAAGTTAAGTCTCAGTGACAGAAGTGATCCAAGGTGGGGTTGCTTTTAGCTCACTGGAAAGTCAGAGCAAAAGGGGGCCTTGGAGACACGTTTAAGAAGTAAGCCCTGGATGGGCTGCCACTGCCCACTTCTCCCTTGGTTGCAAGTCTCTTGGGAACCCTTAGAGTTCAGGACAAAGAAAGTAGACATTTCATGCCCTAGAACAGGCATGGGCGTGCTGGAGAGTGAGCCCACCCTGATATCCTTTGTCTTGAGGGTTTTTATCTTTTCTCTGCCAGAGAGATTCTTAAGGGAGGATTTCAGCAGATTATTCATCAGCTTTCCAGGTGTATTTTTAATATGCTGATGAATCAAAAAGAGTGCAAGGGAGAGCTTGGGATTCTTCTTTGGTTGGATTTATTGTTTTATTTTTATCTTGGGTCTGTCTGGCTCTATTTGAGTTTTTGTTATTTGTTCCCCTAAGGTCATCCATCCTTTGGTTTGGCTGGCACAAATGGCATTAATTGGGTCTCTGTTCTCTAAATCATCTTAAGTCCAGGGTAATTTAAGCCATTTATTCTCTGTTCAGGGAGGAGAGGTGTAAACCATTTCTTTTCAAGTGTCCTTGGGTAGGGAAGACAAGATTTTGTGATTCACTATCTGGCTATAAATAGGTCCAGGAATTATCCTAGCTTCTTATTTTCTGCCTCAGCAATCTAGCACTACTCTCACACAGCAAGCATCGCCTCCTAATAGAAGGGACAATTACTGGTTATTTCTGCTTTCGTTCTTATATATCTTTTCTCACAGACAATCCTCTTACATTTTGAAATACACAACCAATTGTGATGCAAGGAGGATATGCCTTGGGATTGAAGGCTAACAAAGCTATAGAACACTTTCAATGGGAATTATTAGAATACCAACAAGATATAGTAAAACAAATTAGATTAGCAGCATATTCAGTACAAATATAAAAATGCAGGGTCTGACATGAATAATACTCCTTTTTTATTACAAAATCATAAGCATGTAATTCTATAACATAACAAAATCACACTCAAGCATACCATACGATATTTAAGGTAAATGTTCAAATTAAAACTATACATTATTACACCCATATTATTACCTTACCAACCATAATCAAGCAAGCGTTAATTCTGTCGAACCCTGTATATATCAGTTAAAAAGACATTGTGTCACTTGGGGGTTCTAAAATCAACATTCCACCAGTGTCAGAGATAATGGAATGTCAAGCATGTTTCTTGGGTCTGAGTGAGTGGAAAGTCAAGGAAGGTGATTTTATGTTTTACACTACAATTCAAAAAGAGAAAAATGGTATAATTGACAACAAATCATTGATGTGTCAAGAAAGGAATTAAGTGGTCAAGTAGGTGGTAAATATGTTAGATTCAACATATTTCTAGTGATGAAGAGATAGGCAAAAAGAAAATAAATGATGCTCACAAAGCCTCATTTACATAATCCTTCTTAGGAAAAATGACTGCATGTTTTAAGACTGACAAGACTGTAGGGGAGATGTCCTCCTAAGTAGGCCTTATTGCAGCCCTGGTATTTGTTGTTTTTCCTTTTAGGTATAATTGTCTCTTTAGCTCTGCTAATGCAATGATGAGGAACTATTACTTTTGCAGTTAAATAATTTTAAAGAGAAGAAAATAGTTAAAAGTGATGTGGTAGAAGAAAACATAATTTAAATTTTAGTAGATTTGATTTTGTTTTAAAGAGATTTTCTAACTAAAAATTAAATGCTTGATATAAGGTTTTAAAATACATAATCAAACATATTTCATTCTAATTTATATCCAGTTTATAGAAAGAGAAGTAGGAGTGGCAAATAACAAAAATGAGAGACATTTGGCCACGATGGAGGCATAGATAGATATGTTTCACCTCCTTGGCCAATCAAAAGAAGGAAACAACCAATTAAAAAAAAAAACACCCAGAACTGCCAGAAAATAGAACTGTATGGAAGTCCAACAACCAAGGAGTTAAAGAAGAAACATTCATCATGACTGGTAGGAGGGGTGGAGATGGGAAGCCAGGGCAGAGAGGATATGAGGCAAAGCAGAGGCTGGCAAACCTGGTACTCTAGGCAGCAGTTGGTGTACTGGGCAGTCTCACATTCACATGAGGATAAACTGGGAGGAACAACTGGGAAGTGAAACAGACCATGAACTCATGGTTCCAGCACAATGCAAATAAAGCCTCAGAACCTCTGGCAGTAAAAGCCTGTGACGGTTGTGGTGGTGAGAGAAAGTGCCAGTCTCTTGAAGTGGGGCAAGAGCTGAGCAATCAATATTGTTCCCTCTCTGACCACTCCCCCACATACAGCACCACAATGCAGTGGAGTAGGTTGCCCCATCCTGGTGAATACCTAAGGCTCCACCCCTTACAACATAACAGGCATGATGGGACAAAGAAATATGGCCAAATGAAAGAACAGAAGTCCAGAAAAAGAACTAAGTGACAAGTTGATAGCCAAACTATCAGATGCAGAGTTCAAACACTGGTAATCAGGATGCTCATAGAAATGATTGAGTATGGATGCAAAATAAAGGAAGTAAAGTGAAGGCTATATAAAGTGAAATAAAGAAAAATATACAGGGAACCAACAGTGAAGGCAAGGAAACTGGGACTCAAATCAATGATTTGGGAAAGAAGGAAGAAATAAACATCAACCAGAACAGAATGAAGAAACAAGAATTCAAAAAAATGAGGAGAAGCTTAGGAACCTCTGGGACAACTTTAAATGTTCCAACATCTGAATCATAGGGGTGCCAGAAGGAGAAGAGGAAGAGCAAGAAATTGAAAATTTATTTGAAAAAATAATGAAGGAGAACTTCCCTAATCTGGCAAAGGAAATAGTCTTCCAGGAAGTCCAGGAAGTTCAGAGAGCCCCCAAAAAGTTGGGCCCAAAGAGGAACACAGCAAGACACATCATATTTAAATTGCCCAAGATTAAAGATAAGAGAATCTTAAAAGCAGCTAGAGAAGAGAATTACCTAAAAAGGCGTTCCCATAAGACTATCAGCTGATTTCTCAAAAGAAACCTTACAGGCAAGAAGGGGCTGGAAAGAAGTATTGGAAATTGTGAAAGGCAAGGACCTACATCCAAGATTGCTCTATCCAGCAAAGCTGTCATTTAGAATGGAAGGGCAGATAAATTGCTTCCCAGATAAGGTAAAGTTAAGGGAGTTCATCATCACCAAGCCCTTATTATATGAAATGTTAAAGGGACTTATCTAAGATAAAGAAGATTAAAACTTTAAACAGTAATATAACAACAAACACACAACTGAACCTAAAAAAAAAACCCAAAACAAACTAAGCAAACAACTAGAACAGGAACTTCAGAATCACAGAAATGGAGATCACATGGAGGGAGACCAGTGGGGAGGGGGAAGGGAGAGAGTGGGGGAAAAGGTACAGGGAATAAGAAGCATACATGGTAGGTACAAAATAGACAGGGGGAGGTTAAGTATAGTATAGGAAATGGAGAAACCAAAGGACTTATATGTACGACCTATGCACATGAACTAAGGGGGGAGGGTAATGCTGGAGGGAATGGAGGTATTGGGTGGAGGGGGATGAAGAGGAGAAAAATGATTGGGACAATTGTAATAGCATAATCAATAAAATATATTTTTAAAAGAGATTAGAGAGAGAGATAAGTATACAGATTAAGAGAAAGGGGAAATTAAGGAACAGGAAGAAATACAGACTATATTAGGAAAATAGGAAATGAACATGAGAAGACAGGCATAGAAATACATATTCTATAAAGCCCTATAGACAAATAAACTCAACTAATAAAAGAAAGTTATTTATTTAAAAAAAGTAAAATATGAGAAAAAAAAACCCCACCATGGAGTATGTTATAGTGTTTATTGCCACCAAGACATTTGAAATTGTGATTTTTGTTCATAACTACAGACATAATCAGAGACCTTACTTCCTAAAGTTTGCCACAAAACTTAAAATTAAATTAAAAAATTCAACCAGAAGAGAACCAAGATGGCGGCGTAGGTAGACACACTGCGCCTCCTCGCACAACCAGAACTGACAGAAAATCCAACGGCAAGGAAGTTCACACCAAGGAAATAAAAAATAAACATTCATCCAGAACGGTAGGAGGGGTGGAGACAGGCACCAGGGTGTAGAGGACTTGTGTGGCTATGGCGGGAACGAGACTGGCGGAGTGTGGGACGAACCGCACAGGCAGTCCTAGCACTAGCAGACCCTGCAGCCCCACATTCGCGCAGATAAACCAAGAGGGCTGGACTGAGAGTGGCGGAGAAAGAGGCAAGCAGAGCAGTGGTTAGCACCCCGCGGCCCCACATTCATGCATAGATAAACCAGACAAACGGCGGGGAGCAAAGCAGACCCTGCAACCCAGGGCTCCAGCGCGGGGAAATAAAGCCTCAAACCTCTGATTGAAAGCCCCCGTGGGGGTTGGGGCGGCAGCAGGAGAGACTCCCAGCCTCATGGGAGAGGTCCTTGGAGAGACCCACAGGGGCCTGGAGTGTGCACAAGCCCACCCACTCAGGAACCAGCACCAGAGGGGCCCAGTTTGATTGTGGGTATGGGAGTGAAAGATTGAAATCCGGAGGAGAGTGAGGCGGGCGCCATTGTTCCCTCTCGCCCCCTCCCCCATGTACAGCATCCAGCGCAGCCACCAGCATTACCCCACCCCGGGGAACACCTAAAGCTCCGCCCCTTAAAGTAACAGAAGCACCAAGACAAAAAAAAAAAAAAAAAATGGACCAAATGACGGAACACTTCAAAGCTCCAGAAAAAATACAACTAAGTGAGGAAGAGATAGCCAACCTATCAGATGCACAGTTCAAAACACTGGTTATCAAGACGCTCACAGAATTGGTTGAATCTGTTCGAAAACCAGATGAAAAAATTAAGCCTATGCTAAGAGAAACAAAGGAAAATATACAGGGAACCAATAGTGATGAGAAGGAAACTGGGACTCAAATCAACGGTGTGGACCAGAAGGAAGAAAGAAACATCCAACCAGAAAAGAATGAAGAAACAAGAACTCAGAAAAATGAGGAGAGGCTTAGGAACCCCCAGGACATCTTGAAACATTCCAACATCCGAATTATAGGGGTGCCAGAAGGAGAAGAGGAAGAACAAAAAATTGAAAACCTTTTTGAACAAATAATAAAGGAGAACTTCCCTAATCTGGCAAAGGAAATAGACTTCCGGGAAGTCCAGGAAGCTCAGAGAGTCCCAAAGAAGCTGGACCCAAGGAGGAACACACCAAGGCACATCATAATTCCATTACCCAAGATTAAACGCAAGGACCTACATCCAAGATTACTGTATCCAGCAAAGCTATCATTTAGAATGGAAGGGAAGATAAAGTGCTTCTCAGATAAGGTCAAGTTAAAGAAGTTCATCATCACCAAGCCCTTATTATATGAAATGTTAAAGAGAGTTACCTAAGAAAAAGAAGATCAAAAATAGGAACAGTAAAAATGACAGCAAACTCACAGTTATTAACGACCACACCTAAAACAAAAACAAGAGCAAACTAGGCAAACGACTAGAACAGGAACAGAACCATAGAGATGGAGATGACATGGAGGGTTGTCAATAGGGGAGTGGGAGGGGGAGAGGGGGGGAAAGGTACAGAGAATAAGTAGCATAGATGATAGGTGGAAAATAGACAGGGGGAGGGTAAGAATAGTGTAGGAAATGTAGAAGCCAAAGAACTTATAAGTATGACCCATGGACATGAACTATAGGGGGGGGAATGTGGGAGGGAGAGGGTGGGCAGGATGGAGTGGAGTGGGGTGGGGAAATGGGACAACTGTAATAGCATATCAATAAATATATTTTTAAAAAATTCCTCAGACTGAAAACTTTTTATTTCTGCTGGGAAAAATGTATCATTTTAGACAATCTTATAAGCTAAAATTATGAACCAGGCTGTACTGTATGTAGTATCAGGAATGCAACACTGAAGTAAACAAAAATGATTTTTTTTCCTGGGGATTTTACATTTTAATGCATAGTAACAGGCAATAAACAACCAGAGAGAAAATATCTGATAGTAGTAAGTGCTATGATCAAAATATAACAGGCTGATACACTGGAAAGAGATGAGAGAAGAAGCTCTTGTAGGTGAGCTTTTCTGAGGAGATGGCATTTCAACGGAGATATGAATGTCTAGAATAAACCCACTATGTGAGTGTCTGAAGAAGAGCTGGTAAAAGGCCATGAGGCAGGAAGGTGATAGTGCACTGAGTAGAAAAGAGGAGAAAGAAGCAGACAGGCCAGTGAGTGCAGTAAGGTACTAGTGGGCAAATGTGGTGGGGTTTTGTAGGGGGAGCATGTTTAAGGCGAGATAAAGAGAAAAGGCTAGATATAGATTAAATGACATTTGGTCGTTATTCTATTTGAGAGTTATAAGCAGAGTAGTGCCATTATATGATTTACATTTTAAAAATATTATTCTGGTTACTATTTTTTTTTTAATTTTTTTTTTATTGTTATGCAATTACAGTTGTATGCCTTTTCTCCCCATCCCTCTACCCCACCCCAGGTGAACCCACCTCCCTCCCCCCTCTCCACCCTCCCCCTTGGTTTTGTCCATGTGTCCTTTATAGTAGTTCCTGTAATACCCTCTTCCCACTATCCCCGCCCCCACCCCCCACCCCCGCCCTGGCTATTGTTAGATTGTTCTTAACTTCAATGTCTCTGGTTATATTTTGTTTGCTTTTTTCTTCTATTGCTTATGTTCCAGTTAAAGGTGAGATCATATGGTACTTGTCCCTCACTTCCTGGCTTATTTCACTTAGCATAATGCTCTCCAGTTTCATCCATGCTGTTGCAAAGGGTATAAGCTCCTTCTTTCTCTCTGCTGCGTAGAATTCCATTGTGTAAATATACCATAGTTTTTGGATCCACTCGTTTGCTGATGGGCACTTCGGTTGCTTCCAGTACTTGGCTATTGTAAATTGTGCTGCTATGAACATTGGGGTGCACAGGTTCTTTTCAATTGGTGTTTCAGCGTTGTTAGGGTATAATTCCAGCAGCGGAATTACTGGGTCAAAGGGCAGTTCCATTTTTAGTTTTCTGAGGAAATTCCATATTGTTTTCCACAGTGGCCTCACCAGTCTGCATTCCCACCAACAGTGCACAAGGGTTCCCTTTTCTCCACATCCTCTCCAACATTTGTTTGTGGATTTGTTTATGTTGGCCATTCTGACTGGTGTGAGATGATACCTCATTGTGGTTTTAATTTGCATCTCTCTGATGGCTAGTGATGCTGAGCATCTTTTCATATGTCTCTGGGCCCTCTGTATGTCTTCCTTGGAGAGGTGTCTGTTCAAGTCCTTTGCCCATTTTTTAATTGGGTTGTTTGTCTTCCTGGAGTGGAGTCGAGTGAGTTCTTTATATATTTTGGAGATCAGGCCCTTGTCTGAGGTATCGTTGGCAAATATGTTTTCCCATACTGTTGGTACTCTTTGTAATTTGGTGCTGTTTTCTTTAGCCATGCAGAAGCTTTTTATTTTGATGAGGTCCCATTTGTTTATTCTTTCCTTTATGTCCCTTGCTTTAGGGGATGTGTCTGTGAGGATGTTGCTGCGTGGAATGTCTGAGATTTTCCTGCCAATGTTTTCCTCAAGGACTTTTATGGTGTTACGGCTTATATTTAAGTCTTTTATCCATCTTGAGTTTATTTTCGTGTATGGCGTAAGTTGGTGATCGAGTTTCATTTTTTTGCACGTAGCTGTCCAGATCTCCCAACACCATCTGTTGAAGAGGCTGTTTTTGCTCCATTTTATGCTCCTGCCTCCTTTGTCAAATATTAATTGATCGTATAGACTTGAGTTTATTTCTGGGCTCTCTATTCTGTTCCATTGGTCTATGTGCCTGTTTTTATGCCAGTACCAGGCTGTTTTGATTACAGTGGCCTTGTAATACAGTTTGATATCAGGTATTGTGATCCCTCCTGCTTTGTTTTTCTTTCTCAAAATTGCTGCAGCTATTCGAGGTCGTTTATGGTTCCATATGAATTTCTGCAATGTTTGTTCTATATCTCTGAAATATGTCATGGGTACTCTAATAGGGATTGCATTGAATCTATAAATTGCTTTGGGTAGTATGGCCATTTTGATAATGTTGATTCTTCCAATCCATGAACATGGTACATGCTTCCATTTGTTTGTATCTTCCTTAATTTCTTTCTTCAGTGTTGTGTAGTTTTCTGAGTACAGGTCTTTTACCTCCTTGGTTAGGTTTATTCCTAGGTACTTTATTTTTCTTGTTGCTATATCGAATGGGATTTTTTTCCTGATTTCTGTTTCTGCAGTTTCGTTGCTGGTGTACAGGAATGCCTTTGATTTCTGGGTATTGACTCTGTATCCAGCTGTTTTGCCAAATTCATTTATTAGTTCGAGTAGTTTTTGAGTGGAGTCTATAGGGTTTTCCATGTACACTATCATGTCGTCTGCAAACAGTGACAGTTTCATTTCCTCCTTTCCAATTTGGATGCCTTTTATTGCTTTTTCTTGTCTGATTGCTGTGGCTAGGACTTCCAATACTATGTTGAATAGGAGTGGTGAGAGAGGGCATCCTTGTCTAGTTCCTGATCTTAGTGGGAAAGCTCTAAGTTTTTGTCCATTGAGTGTGATGTTGGCTGTAGGTCTCTCATATATGGCCTTAATTATGTTGAGTATTCTGGTTACTATTAAAGAATGGGTTATAGAGGGCAAAGAGTGAAAGCAAGGAGACCATTTAGGGAGCATTTGAAGTACTATATACAAGAGATGATGGTGGGTTAGGCTAAGCGGTAGAACAAGAGACAGAGGAAAAAATTTATACCAAAAATATATTTTGGGGAAATAGTCAAGGACACTTGAAAATGGACTGGACACAAGAGGTGAGTGAGGAATCAAGAATAACTCCTGGGACTTTGAAGGGCATAACTGTGTGGATGGTTGCGCAATTTACAAAGATGAGGATAAGTAGAAAATATAAGATTAGAAGTAAGACATTTTGCTTTAAATCTATTTAGTTTTTTAATGTATTTAGTTTTGAATAAATAATATAATATGTTTTAAAAATAAAAATGTAACTTGTACAATGAGAATTCTCCTTCCCATCTCAGACCTCCATATATACATTTCTCCTCACATCTGAGAACAGAAAGTTGATGTTAATTTCTGTTGTGTCCTTCAAAAATTATATGTACTTATAAGCAAGCATGAAAATAGATTCTTTGTTATATTTCTTAAAAGATAATTTATATACATTAAAATGCACAGATAAGTGTTGGAGTTGATAACTTCTGTCAAATGCATATTCTCAAGGAACCAGTATTCTGAACAAGACATAGATTATTTCCATCACTCTCAAACATTGCTTTGTATCCCTGTCATTCTCCCCCAAAACCAACATTATAGTAAGCAACTACTTTCTGTTTCCAACATCATAAATTTATTTTGCTTTTCCTTGGATTTTATAAAAATAAAATCATGTTATATGCATTCTATATCTGGCTTTGTAACTTAGCATTATAATTTTCAGTTTCACCTATGTTGTTGCATATTCTGCACCTGTTCTTTTTTACTCCTGAATAGCATTCCTTTATATGTAAATAATACAAAAGTGTTATTGTTTTTATTGTTTTATTGGCATTTGGGTTGTTTCAAATCTTAAGCTATGAATAGAATAAGATTTCCATTGAACATGCTAATATAAATCATTTTGTGAATATGTGTTTTCACTTCTCTTAGCTAAACACTTATGAATAGGATTACTGGATTATAATGGTTATATCTATGTGAAGTTGTTTTCCAAAGTGATTGAACTATTTTACATTCCCAACAGCAATATATGAGATTTCAGGTTACTCTGCCAACTCACCAACATTTGATCTTTTGTGCCAATCATGCCTTTTTGTTTTATGTATTTCTGGTGTTTTGAGATCATAGGGCCTTGCCAGCTCTGGAGATACTGCCCCTCCCAAAGCTAGCCATTTAAAGAACGTATAATACAAGGATTTTATATTAAGCCAAGCTATCAATTTTCACATCAATTTTAAATATATACTAGCCCAGAAACTCCTACTCATCAGCTTTTCCTGTTTAATGTACAAAAGGATATATTATTAAAGCTGTAGTTAAATAATTGAAGTATAATCATTAGAAACAGTATAAAGGTAAAATTAAGATAAGAATTTTAATCACTATAATCTGGGTTGAAGAAGAGAAAAGAAAGGTATATATTAATTTTATCATTACTCATGGACTTTATAAATTTACCTAAAAATTCCAAAAATTATTTTATCATATAAGGTAAATAAAAACTTTAGAAATGTGCTCTTTAATATGATTTCCACCAGCCATATGTGACTAGTAAGCACTTGAGATTGTCTATGAACTGAGGAAATAAATTTTATTTTTTCTTTTCTTTTTTTAATTGAATATACTGGGGTGACATTGGCTAATAAAATTATACAGATTGAGAACCAAGATGGCGGCGTAGGTAGACACACTGCTCCTCCTCGCACAACCAGAACTGACAGAAAATCAAACGGCAGGGAAGTCCGACACCAAGTAGATAAAAGGGAAACATACATACAGACCGGTAGGAGGGGCAGAGATGGGCACCGGGGCAGAGAGGACTCGCGTGGCTGTGGCAGGACCAAGACTGGCGGAGTGTGGGATGAACGGGGTAGGCAGTCTGACCATTAGCAGACCCTGTGGCCCTACATTCACACACAGATAAACCGAGAGGGCTGGACTCAGAGAGGTTGAGAAAGGGGCAGGCAGAGCGGCGGGTGGCACCCCGCGGCCCCACACTCGTGCACAGATAAACCAGGAAGAACTGCAGGGAGCGAAGCAGACCACATAACCCAGGGCTCCAGCGCGTCGTCGAAATAAAGCCTCAAACCTCAGATTGAAAACGCCCCTGGGGGTTGGAGCAGCAGCAGGAGAGACTCCCAGCCTCACGGGAGAGGTTGTTGGAGAGACCCACAGGGGCCTGGAGTGTGCACAAGCCCACCCACTCAGGAACCAGCACCAGAGGGGCCCAATATGATTGTGGGTAGCGGAGGGAGTGACTGAAACTCGGAAGAGTGGAGCGGGTGCCATTGCTCCCTCTTGTCCCCTCCCCCACGTATAACGTCACAGTGCAGCGACCAGCATTACCCCGCCCTGGTGAACACCTACGGCTCCGCCCCTTTAAGTAACAGACACACCAAGACAAAAAAGAAAATATGGCCCAAATGACAGAACACTTCAAAACTCCAGAAAAAATACAACTAAGCGAGGAAGAGATAGCCAACCTATCAGATGCACAGTTCAAAACACTGGTTATCAAGACGCTCACAGAATTGGTTGAATTTGTTCAAAAACTAGATGAAAAAATGAAGGCTATGCTAAGAGAAACAAAGGAAAATCGTACAGGGAACCAATAGTGAATAGGGAACCAATGTACTGGGACTCAAATCAATGGTGTGGACCAGAAGGAAGAAAGAAACATCCAATCAGAAAAGAATGAAGAAACAAGAATTCAGAAAAATGAGGAGAGGCTTAGGAACCCCCAGGACATCTTGAAACGTTCCAACATCGGAATTACAGGGGTGCCAGAAGGAGAAGAGGAAGAACAAAAAATTGAAAACTTATTTGAACAAATAATGAAGGAGAACTTCCCCAGTCTGGCAAAGAAAATAGACTTCCAGGAAGTCCAGGAAGCTCAGGGAGTCCCAAAGAAGCTGGACCCAAGGAGGAACACACCAAGGCACATCATCATTACATTACCCAAGATTAAAGAGAAGGAGAGAATCTTAGAAGCAGCAAGAGAAAAGGACACAGTTACCTACAAAGGACTTCCCATAAGACTGTCAGCTGATATCTCCAAAGAGACCTTACAGGAAAGAAGGGGCTGGCAAGAAGTATTCAAAGCCATGAAAGGCAAGGGCCTACATCCAAGGTTACTGTATCCAGCAAAGCTATCATTTAGAATGGAAGGGCAGATAAAGTGCTTCTCAGATAAGGTCAAGTTAAAGGAGTTCATCATCACGAAGCCATTATTATAGGAAATGTTAAAGGGACTTACCTAAGAAAAAGAAGATAAAAAATATGAACAGTAAAAACAACAGCGAACTCACAGTTATTAACAACCACACCTAAAACCAAAACAAAAGAAAACTAAGCAAACAACTAGAACAGAAACAGAACCACGGAGGTGGAGATCACATGGAGGGTTATCAATAGGGGATTGGGAGGGGGAGAGAGGGGGGAAAGGTACAGAGAATAAATAGCATAAATGATAGGTGGAAAATAGACAGGGGGAGGGTAAGAATAGTGTAGGAAATGTAGAAGCCAAACTTATAAGTATGACCCATGGACATGAACTATAGGGTGGGAATGTGGGAGGGAGAGGGTGGGCAGGATGGCATTGAGTGAAGGGGTGAAAATGGGACAACTGTAATAGCATAATCAATAAATGTATCAAAAAATAATAATAAAATAAAATTATATAGTTTTCAGGCATACAATTCTATAATATATCAACTGTATATTGTTTTGTGTGTTCACCATCCCAGGTCAAGTCTCCTTCCATCACCATTTACACCTCCATACCTTCTTCTGCCTCCCCTTATACCCCTTTCCCTCTAGTAATCTCTGTACCGTTGTCTGCTTCTATGAGTTTTTTCTTAATCCCTTCATCTTTTTCATCCAGTTAATTAATTAATTTTAAAAATCATATGTAGCAACTATAGTAGATAGCACTTCTCTGGACTAATACAAGAATTTTTACTCACTTAAATAATAGTCTTTCTAATTTAGTTGCTATTTTACATGATAACCTTTTCTGTGTTTTGGAGAATCACCCAGACCAGCAACAGGTTTTGCATAAGAGAGAAATAAATTTTTGATGTATAAATCCAGTGAAATTTCATGGATTGGAAGAATCAACATAGTTAAAGTGCCAAAACAATATAGAGATTTAATGCAATCCCCATCAAAATCCCAATAGCATCAACTGTGTTAAAGGAAAACCTCAGTCCTTGGGGAGAAAGTGATTGCCAGTACCAGCTGGTTTTTTAAATATAGTTTATATATTTTAATGGACATGTATTATTTCAATGATTAAAAATTACAAAAGAACCTTATTTTTGTTTGGATAATAAAGTCCAACTTGTTAATACTGACATTAGCAAAATACTATGAGATGAGTGGAACTTGAGTTCTAAAATCTCAGGCACATCAGTGAGTAATTGAAAATATCTTCATTATCTGGAGCTAAAGATAATAACTTAATCCAGATATTGCTGATATTGAAAATAGAAGCTCAACAGCAGTTTTGGAAGGAAGGAGGAATCAAAGAGACTGAAAGACATAAGAAATATTAAAAGACATTTAGAAATAACAGAGAAGAAATAGAAAAGAGTTATGTGGGAAGGAGTTTACCTACATAACTGAGGGTCCAGGGTTATTTAGAAGCATGAAAAGATTATACATGAGATTAATACCTATTTATCCTACACCAGCCTGCCTTGTATCCCTGTTTGTTATCTAAGAAAGTATCTCAAAATCTTGACATTTTGGCCCAGATAATTTCTGAGTGACTGGGTCATATTAAATAATATCTCTGGCTCCTACATACAAGATGCCAATTGTATTCCCCAGTTATGACTGCCCAAAATATCGCCAGACATTGCCAAATGTCCCCTAGAGGTTGAAATTGCTCCCAGTTGAGAACTATTGATATAAGTCTTTATACCAATTCTGTCCTCCATGAGTCAAGCTAGGTCACTGCTCACTAGTATGCCAATGTTAATTCTACTAATATTAATTAGAGATAGTATTTCTAATTAAGCAATTCTTCATTGTACTACTATTTTTGATGTTTTTTCTTCTTATTCCTACCCTCAATATTTTCCAAAAATATCCCTTGTAGTAATAGCATATTGAAGAGCATATTAAGTCAGTAGTCTCTTTCCAAAGAACATCAATCTTAACCAAATGAAGGATAAGTGACAAAATGACAAATGGTTGGTTCAGATACAGAGAAGTAACAGTAAGGTAACATAAAATCTAGAAACATAATTCATCATTTTTATTATGTATGTGTATTTTTATTTTTAGATTTTTTTCATTTCTAGTGTTAAATGTTAGAGAAGTCTATTTTATTCATTTCTAGAAAATGTGAAATCAACTCAAAATTCAAGAATCATAATTTTAATCAGTGCCATTGGGTCTTTGAAGGGAAGTCACTATAACATTGAAGATAAAAGAGTATCATCATAGAGAAAAATTCCAAAAGCAAAGAACAAACTGTATACCCCATCATTTAATCCTGTGTACCTCAGGTGCACTGGGCCAGGCACAAATTACCACCTCAATTAATAGAATATAATTAAAGAGTTCCCTAAAATTGTTTTTGGCATTTGCTTACATATGTTTATTCCTGATGCTGACAGGAATCTACTTTCCCCCAAGTCTAGTCATGTTATGTAATCAAATAAAATATAAGACTAAAGATCACAGCACACAGTGTTCTCGTCCTTTGATGGCAAGACACCTCATTTTGAAACTGAAAAGTTAAGTAAATAAATTTGTATGAACTCACACATTCTCATCTATTTTTTATATTCTAAAATATAGTCAGTAGATGGGGTCTTAGTGTCAGGGAATAGAAAACTGATCACTAACAAATAATTCACTAGAGGATTATAAATGCCAACATATCTAGGCCTCTTCCATGTGTACTAAAAATGGTTTAATGAAAAAGAACTCTGAATTATAGTGCTAACAAAAGCAACACCATATTAATTTAATTTCAATATGAGAGATATAATCAGCAGATACAGAAAATATACAAAAATGGCAAAGGTAATAGCAATCTTTTAAAAATCACACAGCTAGATATCTATCAATCAATGGATTCTAGTCAACCTAGAATCATTTTCTCCAAGTCTGCTTTCACTCTGGAGGGTTTAAAGAGACTGGCTATAAAAGCCACTAGTGTCCTTTATAGATGTTCCTGAAAACCCTACCCCTTTCTCCCCCATTATCCCCTCCCATCTCCCCTCTGGTTACTGTCAGTTTGTTCTTTATTTCAATGTCTCTGGTTATATTTTGCCTGCTTGTTTTGTTGATTAAGTTCCACTTAAAGGTGAGATCATATGGTATTTGTCTTTCACAGCCTGGCTTATTTCTCTTTGCATAATTCTCTTCAGTTCTATCCACTCTGTTGCAAAGGGTAGGGTTTTCAGGAACATCTATTAAGGACACATGGACAAAACCAAAGGGAGGTAGGATTGAGGGTGGGAGGTAGGGATGGCTGGGATGGGGGAGTGGTGGATTGAAAATGGAGACAACTGTACTTGAACAACAATAAAAAAATAAAAAATAGAGAATTATTTTTTAAAAAGCAAACTAGATCTTTTAACATAAAGAAATTAAAATAAAATTGGAAAAAACTACTAGTGGAATACCACCCCCTGAATAGAAGAAAGAAAGAAAGAAAGAAAGAAAGAAAGAAAGAAAGAAAGAAAGAAAGAAAGAAAGAAAGAAAGAAAGAAAGAACTATTACCCTTTGTGACAGCATGGATGGAACTAGAGAGCATTATGCTAAGTGAAATAAGCCAGGTGGTGAAGGACAAATACCATATGATCTCACCTATAAGTGGAACCTAATCAAAAAACAAACAAACAAGCAAAATAGTAACCAGAGACATTGAAATAAAGAACAAACAGACAGTTACCAGAGAGGAGATAGAAAGGGGATAATGGTGGAAAGAAGAGGAAGGGTCATCAAGGAACATGTATAAATGACCCATGGTCAAAGCCAAAGGGGGGTAGGATTGAAGGTGGGAGGTGGGGATCGGTAGGGTGGGGGAGAGGGTTGGGGGAAAATGGAAACAACTGTACTTGAACAACAATTTTTAAAAAAGAAAAAAATGAATAGAAATAAAATAAACAACCACTAGTTGGCTGGAGACTTCCTCTGGAAAGAAAGGGGTCTCTTGTAGCAACCAAACTATGTTCTGCTCTGAATTCATAAAATTTATTTCTAGGATGTGACAAAATCCTGAGTTCTGTCACCAAAATACTTTATGGCTATCACCTGAAATATCAGTTGAAACAGCTTAAATAAATTTTCAATAATTAACTCTGGCAAGAGGAAGACACAAAGTACAAAATAATCTATTTTTACAGTCCCAGGAAGATGATTTACCAAACACCATCCCACTGGGCTAAGATTGAAATATGACAACAATATTTAATTTGGTCACTTAAAACTACTCATATTCATATCCTGGCTACTTACTTCTTCATATTCATAGTGGGCATGCTTCCCAGGTCTTAGGTATTTTATTATTTCTCAACACACATTCTCCTCACAGTCAAAGCCTCTCCAGAATAGTCACTCAATAAAAAAATTAATAGAAAATGTATATTTTGGGGAAAAAAAAGACTGAGCGGGCTGTGCAGCTATCTCCCTTCATCTCATAACCATGTCCACCAATGAGAATGCTAACTCACCAGCTGCCCACCTTAACAGATTTAAGAACAAGCGGAAAGACAGTACAGAAATGAGGCGTCGCCAAATAGAAGTTAATGTGGAGCTGAGAAAAGCTAAGAAGGATGAACAGATGCTGAAATGGAGAAATGTGAGCTCCTTTCCTGATGATGCTACTTCTCCACTGCAGGAAAACCGCAACAACCAGGGCACTATAAATTGGTCTGTTGAGGACATTGTCAAAGGCATAAATAGCAATAATTTGGAAAGCCAGCTCCTCAGCTACTCAGGCTGCAAGGAAACTGCTTTCTAGGGAAAAACAGCCACCGATAGACAACATAATCCGGGTTGGTTTGATTCCAAAATTTGTGTCCTTCTTGGGCAGAACTGATTGTAGTCCCATTCAGTTTGAATCTGCCTGAGCCCTCACTAACATTGCTTCCGGGACATCAGAACAGACCAAGGCTGTAGTAGATGGAGGTGCTATCCCAGCATTCATTTCTCTGTTGGCATCTCCACATGCTCACATCAGTGAACAAGCTGTATGGGCTCTGGGAAACATCGCAGGTGATGGTTCAGTTTTCCGAGACTTGGTTATCAAGTATGGTGCAGTTGATCCACTGTTGGCTCTTCTTGCAGTTCCTGATATGTCTTTAGCATGTGGTTACTTACGTAATCTTACCTGGACACTGTCAAACCTTTGTCACAACAAGAATCCTACACCCTCATTAGATGCTGTTGAGCAGATTCTTCCTACTTTAGTTCGTCTCTTGCATCACGATGACCCAGCAGTACTAGCAGATAGCTGCTGGGCCATCTCCTACCTTACTGATGGTCCAAATGAACGGATCGAAATGGTTGTGAAAACAGGAGTTGTGCTCCAGCTTGTGAAGCTCCTGGGAGCTACTGAATTGCCAATTGTGACTCCTGCGCTAAGAGCCATAGGAAATATTGTCACTGGGACGGATGAACAGACTCAGGTTGTAATAGATGCGGGAGCACTTGCTGTGTTTCCCAGCCTGTTAATGAACTCTAAGACTAATATTCAGAAGGAAGCTACATGGACAATGTCAAACATCACAGCTGGCCACCAGGACCAGATACAGCAAGTTGTGAATCATGGATTAGTCCCATTCCTCGTTGTTGTTCTCTCTAAGGCAGACTTTAAGACACAAAAGGAAGCTGTATAGGCTGTGACCAACTATACAAGTGGTGGAAAGTCGAACAGATTGTATACCTTGTTCACTGTGGCATAATAGAACCATTGGTGAATCTCTTAACTGTGAAACATACTAAAATTATTCTGGTTATTCTGGATGCCATTTCAAATATCTTCCAGGCTGCTGAGAAACTAGGTGAAACTGAGAAACTTAGTATAATAATTGAAGAATGTGGAGGTTTGGACAAAATTGAAGCTCTACAAAACCATGAAAATGAATCTGTATGCAAAGCTTCATTAAACTTGATTGAGAAGTATTTCTCTGTAGAGTAAGAGGAAGATCAAAACGTTGTGCCAGAAACTACCTCTGATGACTATACGTTCCAAGTTCAGGATGGCGCTCCTGGGACCTTTAACTTTTAGATTGTACAGCTGAGGCATAAAATGTTGTTTGTTGTGTGCTATGTTTGGTATAAGTTTGTCTTTCTGTTTCTCTACTAAGAACTCTTTTTAAATGTGGTTTGTTATTGTAGCACTTTTTACAATAAGACTATACTTGAACAGTTCCAAACTGTACATACTGTATGAAACTTCTCCTTTCATTGAGTTTCATATTTCTATATGGAATTTCCTATCTTACAGTGTCTTATAAATAAAGATTGTTTCACCATTAAAAAAAAAAGGAAAATGTATATTTTAATAGACTATTATTATATTGTAAATTCTAATGTTGATCTGGCAGCAGTTTCAAGGGGAGTGTAAATTTATTTCTATCTTATTTTTGTTGTTGTTGTTTTTTCACCAAATAGAGGGGAAATAAAACTAGTGGAATTTTTAAGAGCTCAGATGAAATTAGGTAGTGAAAGTAGCATTATTACCACTGCAAATGCTTCTTATTTTAGGACAATGACCTTCAGAAGGACTATAGAATATGCCATTAATCTTTCACTTCTCTTTACATAAAATTTATGTTGACCAACTTCCTCATGGCTGTCTTTACTTCCTTGTTTCGCATTGTGTAGATGATGGGGTTAAGTAAAGGGAATATCACTGTATGAAACACAGACACCACTTTATCTAGGGGAAAAGAGTCAAATGGGCGAGCGTAAATGTAGATGGATGGCCCAAACATTAGCACCACAATGGTGATGTGGGAATAGCAGGTAGATATGGCCCGGCTGGTACTCTCACCTGAGCCTGAGTGTTTCCTGAGCACAGCCAGAAGGAAGGCATAGGACATTAGGAGAGCAATGAAACACACCACAGAGATCAGACCACTGCTAAAGATCATCACTAACTCCTCCAGGAAGGTGTTGACACAGGCAATCCGGACAACCTGCGTGATGTCGCAGAAGTAACTGTCTAACTCATTGGGCCCACAGAAGGGAAGTTGAACAATGAGAGCCACCTGTATTATAGAATGAATGAAGCCTCCCATCCAGGAGAGAGCAACCAAAACACAGCAGAGACGGCGATTCATGATGGTAGCATAGCGGAGCGGGTGGCAGATAGCCGCATAGCGATCAAAGGCCATTACTGTCAGTAGGAACATCTCTGAGGCCCCAACAAAGTGCAAGAAGAAGAGCTGTGCAATGCATCCTCCAAAGGAAATTTTCTTCCTTTCCACAAAAAAGTCTATGAGCATTTTAGGGGCCGTGATGGAGGAATACCAAATGTCAAGGAAGGCCAGATTAGCCAACAGGAAATACATGGGTGAAGTCAGATGGGGGTCAAGCCTGATGGTGCAGATAATAAGAATATTTCCTGGAAGAATGAACAAATAGAAAAATAGAAATACAGCAAATAGGACTAGTTGTACCTCCCGAGTCTGCGATAGACCAATGAGAACAAATTCTGTCACCCTAGTATAATTTGTAGGCTCCATTTCTTCACTTTTTAAATAATATGTCTATGAAAAATAAAGAAATTATAGTTACTCCAAATAGCATTTAACTAGAACTATATTACTGCTTTCAAAATCATTAGATGTTTTCTGTCACTGAGAGATTGCATTAAGATACATTGGATGGCCCCATTTTATGTTTGATAAGCCAAGATATGCTGCTTCTTCAATGAAGGACTTACCAACACATAGAATTCCTACATGACCATGACCATGGCCTGAATTATTAGCGAACTCATAGCAATTTTGACCCTAGCCTGCATTTGTGATTTAATGCATGTCAGAACAAAACTTTACATGTGGCATTGAAAGCTTTATCCCAAAACATATGAAGTCTATCCAGAAGGTATCCAGCCATGTAATATGAAAAATAGGGATATTTATTGAAGATATAAGATACAAGAAACATTGTACATAGGACAATGATGCCTCAGTCTCCTTCAAAGTAGCCAACTTGGGACCTCATATACCTCTCCCAATTTTCATCAGCTGTCCCGTTGTATTTTCCTGAATTTCATTGATGGTCTGAAATCTCTTCCCTTTCAAAGGTGGTTTTAGTTTGAGGAAAAGCCAGAAGTCACAGGGCACCAAATCTGGGCTATAGGGGGGGCTGAATCACCTGGGTGATTTGATGTTTTGCCAAACAACTCTACATGAGATGTAATGCATGAGCGGGCATGTTGTCCTGATGAAGCTGCCAATCACCAGTTGCCCATACCTGTGGCCTTCAGAATCATCTGAATAGTTTCTGTGGAGGAATGTCCAAACTTCATGCAAAATTTGGTGCAGATTCATTGCTCTACTCACTCAGTCATTTTGAATGCGGTGGCCACACAGTACACATGCTCACTCAATAGCGTCTACTGCCTCCATTGACTAGTACAGTGAAGTCACCATTTTTCATGCATGCACATTCCAGTCCACTCTCCTTGGCTGCTACGTTACATGGGTGTCACACAAACCATACTCATTATATTAACAATGGCTGGACTTTTTCTAGACATCCTCATATAGCTTCTGTGCCACTTCTGTAAATTATTCATTTTTTTATCTAACAAATATTTAAGGACTATGTACCACTTGCTAACTGCTGAGAATACAATAAACCAGTAGCAGAAAATACAAAGATGTAGTAATTATCTTGATTTGCGATAAACTGTTGCCCACAGTAAACTAGACATGAAGAAAGCATTAGAATTAGAGAAGGGCTGATCTCAATATGAGAATTGTGGGATTATTTGCTGGTTGAGCATTTCTCTTATAATAGACTTAGATATGAGCATGAGTCCCTTGGTTACAACAGAGGTGACCAGTTACTAGATATCTGACCTTGAGCAACTTACTTTTCTCTGCCTTAATGTGCCCCATCAGTGCAATGGAGATAATAATAGTACCTACATCATAGTTATTATTGTAAGGATTAATGAGCTAATGCCTGTAAAACTCAGAAAAATACCTGATACATAGCTTGCACTTGCTTAAATTATTATTGTTGTTATTATATTTCCTTGCAAAAGTAGCAAATTTAAAAGAGAAATCATCATCCTAATACATGATTTCCAAAATCTTACCCTTTAATGTTTGTTTATACTTCTTTATGCCTACTCTATCCCCAACTACTACTATCTTTGGACTTAGATGAGTAAGAACAAGTCTAAGAAATAGCTTAGAGAAGAAGATAAGCACATTTGACTTCTAAATACTACAATCTCCTCTCATTTTCTCTAGAGTACAGTCCTATGTGAGTTTGATAAACTGTTGTTATTAAATCCTCCAGTTATTCTCAGGGGAACTTTTTCCCAAAAATTCTTGAGATTTTGTATGAATAATTTCTAATAAGCACCATAGAAATTTTGGCTACCATCACAGTATTCTGTTTACACCTCCAATAAAAACTTTACTCATTGAATTGTAATTTTTCAGTTTGTGTTTTGGCCAAAAAGAACAGAAACTCTAAGCAACTGGGGTCATGAAGTATGTCTCACTTATGTATCTATCTAGTGCCTAAGATAGCTCCTGGAACACTGGATCCTTAATTTGCATTCACTGGAGGAAGGAAGGAAGGAAAAATGGATTTTCAAATGAATAAGTATATTAATTAATTAATAACTTGTAGAAAAAAAGTCAAATCCTTCCAGATCTAATTGTTTTATAGCTCACTTAGTGTTTTCTGACTCTGCTTCATGATTCTTAATTTTGTTTCATAGAATCTTCTTTTTAAAATATCTATTCTACCCATACTAATTTCAAACAAGAGTCTCTTTGCTTTTAAGTTTTTTTTCTTATTCATTTCCAAATTATTACTACCATCAACTCCAATCCCCTCACAATGAAGCATCTCAGGCCCTCTTTCCCCAACCTGCTTCACAGTGGGCATCCTGAAAGAACCACCATTAACCTGGATTTTCCTGACCTCATTTCAAGAGTGACAGGATTGAAGGTTTTAAAGTTATTTTAATGATCTGGCACTCTGGAGACCCATAAATCAGGACAACCTTCTCTGTTTGAGATAGTGTAAAAATGGTTTATCCTGTAAGTATGAGATAACCCAAGTGTCTTCTCCATGCCCTTTTCAGCCTTGAGTTTAAACAATTTAGTTGTGGGGATCAAGCAAAAAAAGAAATAGCTTATCAATCAACTATACTATCACTATATTTCTTTTTTTAAGATGTTATTTATTAACTTTTAGGGAGAGGGGAAGGAAGAGAAAAAGAGAGAGAGAAAGAGAGAGAGAGAGGGAAACATCAATGTGTGAAAGATACATTGATTGGTTGCCTCTCACACCCCCAACTGGGCATCTGGCCTGCAAACCAGACATTTGCCCTGACTGGTAATTGAACTGGCAACCTTTTGGTTCACAGGTAGGTGCCTAATCCACCAAGCCACACCAGCCAGGGCCTATCACTACGTTTTTCTAACAACGTTCCTTACTGAAGGCTTTCTGCTTCTTACCGCTATTCTCTGAGTAAGTTACATTGTTATTCCCATTATTATATTCATCCCATTGTCCCCCAAATAGAGTGGTTGATGTAAATATTAAACCCCATTCTTCCACCTACCAATTACTGGTGCCAGTCTTGGTGTAATCTGGGACAATAGAGGGGGAAGAAGTTGCCTTTTCCCTCATTCACACAGAAAGCTTTGTCTTCTCTTTTGGTATATATCGGTTTCTTCCTTGATGTAACAATGAGCTAACTAGCACTGCAGATTGTGACTAAGAAGATCATTTCTCTGGAGGCCAAGTCCAGCCAGCTAGGAATCAAAACCTGAGGGAATAATTTAAAAGTTTATGTGTGCTTCATCCAAGAAGCATAGAAACACAACATTTGAATTGCTCAGAACAAGTAAGGAAAATGGCTCATTTCCTTGGATTAAAAGTGAAAAATATTATGATGTATGATATGTCCTCTACAGTATGATGCACATTTCCAGTTCTACTGTCCCAAAGGACAGTATCACTTACAGATGTTGGATCCTTAGATAAATGGAAATTTTTCCAAATCTAATATTAAAACTGCATAAATTGTTTGAATAGTTTGCACATGTTTGTAACAAAGGCCTTAAGTAATAACTCCTTGATATTTCTTTTATTCAATGACTTTTACATGTGTTTAGTGATTATCTACATGTCAGACGCTGTGCTAGGCACAGGCATACAATGATGAACAAGAGAGAAGCAATTCTTATTTCCTTAAATCAACCTATATTGACTTTTCTACCTATGAATCTATGAATACTTACCTGTATCTCTCATCTAGAAATATTTTATGATAAATAACATTAGGTTCTATCTCAATTTTCTATTAGTGTAATCTCCATTGCATATCTTTCAGGAATTTATCCTCCTAAAGTTATCTCCATATTATATTCTCAGTGACCATACTTGATGTTTATGAGCTAAGGGAATTTCCTCATAATTAAAAAAAATTGCATTCCCAGTGGTCTATCAGGTATTCTCCATAAACTGCTGAAGCCCTGTGTTTAGAGTGGTTGGAGATGAAAAGATTCAGAAAGGGCTTAAGTGTAATTTGTGTTTTTTTTATTATTTTTAACTTTTTAAAAAATTGTTGTTGATGTTGTAATTGGTTTTGAATGGCCTCATGGGGCAAATCTGAACAAATGCATATTTTTAGAGAATTTGGTTAAACAAATATTTTCAAAAAGTTTAGCTTATATTCAGTTTTAAATGATTGAAAAACTCCAATTCAGGTCAGATTCCCCCAAATTTTTATTAAATGCACATAAAGATACACAAATAATGAGTGTCAAGTTGTGTGTAAATCCACCAGATTATCATAAAAATAGTAGAAAATCTGGGTTTCTTTCCTACTGCTTTTTTATTTAGAAGGCCTCCTAACTCCATTTCCTTGGGCAAGTTCCTAACTCTTGGAACTCAGTTTTTCATATCTGGAAACTAGAGATGCTAAGAGCATATAGAGTTGCTATGAAATAAAATCAAGAAAACATATGCCACGTGCCCAGAACAGAGTCTGGTGCATATGAGGGGCATAAATAATAAAAAAATGAAAGTATTATTAAGACTAATAAATAATTTGTTCCAAAGTTTAATGAGAATAAACATTAATTAATAAGAAAATAATGTTGAATTAAAATTCCAAATTTTAATGAAAATAAACATTAATTATAAGAAAATAATGAAAAAATGAAAGTGTTAAGGCTAATAATGTATTCCAAATTTTAATGAGAATAAACATTAATTAATAAGAAAATAATGTTGAATTAATTTTTTAAATAATGTTGAACTAGATTTTAATATGTGGTATGCTCCTTTATAAAATGGAGATCAATTGAAGAATTCATGGGAGCTGCCTTAGGTCAGAAAACCTGAATAATCATCATTTTGCCCTTCCAAACGTTCTCTGAAAGACGTTCCAGAGATGGGCAGCCATTTCATTTGTGATCTCCAAAGGCAGAATGTGAAAGACTTTTCTCTAATATCATTCAATTTCTTAATGCAAAGATGTCAACACTCTGTTTGTGAAGCATATGCCCATGTGAGCATCTGGGAGGGAGGGGTAGAAAGAGAATGGAAGATTGAACCATTCATTTCTCTTAATCTCTCTATTGCCAGCCATGAACCCCATCATCTTCCTTATGTGTTGTCCTGGCATCCTAAACATGTCAGAGATTCTGGGAGAGAAGGCTCTATATTTCTCCTGAGTATTCCTCTCAGTTGGTACTTTAGAGTTAGCCTTCCCTACTCTGCCAAATTGGTTACCATGCTTTTGTCTGCTCTTTTCCAAACATTTGTTGGAATCTTTTGTCTGCATCTAACATTGGTCTCATTTTCTTTGTTCTTGTAAGTCTAAACTTTTCCTCCTTCTGTGTTGTTGTTGTTATTATTATTATTATCATTGTTTTAATTCTTAGAAATAAAAAGGAAAACTAAGGGAGTGGAGGTAGTAAAGGGTAAAGGGGGTCAAATAAATAGTAATAGAAGCAGATCTGAGTTTGGGTGGTGGGCACACAATGCAATATATAGATTATTATTATTATAGAATTGTACACTTAAAACCTATATAATTGTATTAACCCATGTCACTCCAATAAATTGATAAAAAAGGAAAACTAATGTAGCCTGCAATTTTAAATACAATTTCAGTATATTTATTATTTATTTTTAAAATTAGGTATTGAAAATGAGGATAAAATGTTCTTTTTTGTGGAGAAAAGGCAATGTAAAAAATAGCTATAGGAAAATGCAACAAAGTGGTGATTGCATATGGAAGTGCTGAAGGTACAGATTATTCATTTTAAAGAGTTTTCAAAAGTCCCACTCACCAGCCACTGTTAATATCATATTTTCCACCCCATGCTGCAAACGAGAGACTGGTAAATGGAATATTTTAGTAGGGTCACCATAAATAATGTCAAATCTCTGTTACTAAAAGAAAAAAGAACAATGGTTGTTGGGGTGACAGGCAGCAGACTGTCACAAGCACCTACTGTGCATTCAGCTCTGTGCCATACATAGGGAATAAAAAAAAAAGAGGTGTGTTGAAGATGGCCGTGAGATAGGTGGAAGCAGAGTCTACTTCCCCTTGGCACCAGTGAAACGCCTAGCTGATCTGAGGAACAGAGCGAACAGCCAACGGTATACCAGCATATATGAAGATCGGAGACCAAAGATAGAGGACATTGAAAGATCTGATGGTAAGAAGAGTTCTTAAGGACAATAAGGTCCCTGGGACCAGCGCAGGGACCAGGGCAGCTGAAACCCTAGGCTGGGGAGCAGGGTCTGCTGCAGGATTCTTGGGAGAGAGCCAGTCTGGGCTGTGTGAGAGGCCAGGTGCTTGTTTGGACCACGGGGGCTTGAATAGGAGGAATTTCTCGAAAAGAGAAAGAGAAAATAGAGGCACTCAGCGGCTATTTAGAGAACTCTCCACAGCAGCTGTGGCCTCTTGCGCCATTACCCCTGAGCCCCTGGACTATGAACGCAGGACAAGCAGCCCCAGCACACAACTGAAGCCCAGTTGGTGCACACCCAGATCAGTGGACTGGGCGCCCACAACTGAAACCCTGGGTGGACGCACACTCTGATCAGCTGCCCAGATGCCCGGGGAGCACAAACCCAAACCCGGGGATCAGTGTGCACCCAGATCAGCAGCCTGGCTGCCTGGGCACACCGGCCCAAAGCCAGGGATCAGTGTGAAACCTGATCAACAGCTTGGCTGCCCAGGGGCAACCACACCTGAAGCACCGGTTCTGAACAACTCCCACCTAGCCCCCATGCACAGAGCCCTGCAGGGCCTATTTGCTCTCTAGGAGGAAGGCAGAACGCCCAGCAGAGGGAAGCTGCAGGGCTAGGGGAGACTGCAGTCCCCGAAAAGACTTGACCCAGTAGGGGGCTGAACTACGCTGAAGGAGCACTGAGAGCCCCTAGCATCTAGGACAGAAAAGAGCAAGAAGGTGGAGTGTGAGTTGCCCCTAATTGGTGCACATCAAGGACAGCAAAACTGGTGGACTAAGGGCCTAGGGGAGAGCAGAAGGACCCTGAGGAAATGGACTGAAGGCTGGACAACAGCGAAGACTGTGGCTCAGGAAGAGAGAAAAGTGAAACCAATCCCTCCACCCATCCCCTCCCGTTTCCCAGACAGGAAGACCAGCAGAACTGACCTGACTGGTTTAAAGCCAGCAGAATATTTTTTTTCCCTTTCCCCCTAAATTCTTTCTTCCTTTCTGTCCTTCTTTATTTTTTTATACCTTCTTCCTGCCTTCTTTCATTTATTTTTTTATTTTAATTTTTGTTAAAATTCCTTCTTCTTATCTTTCCTCCAATTTTCTTTATTTCTTCTTCCTTCCTTCCAGCCTTTTCCTTTTCTATTCCTTTTCCCTTGCTTCCATTCTCCTTTTATTTATTTTTTCTTCTTTCTCCTTTCCCCACAGGTGAGACAATATAACCCGGAGCCCTGAAAAGACTAGAGTTAGACCCTGTTAGACCCATAAATGTCAGCTCAAGACCAGTGAGCTCAGGAGATTAAGGAGATGGCACTACTGAATCCCACTGGCATTCTACCATAGAAGTTCATACCATAAACCCAGGGAGTCAGAACAGATCAATTTAAGAAGCAGAGGCTAAGAAGAAGAGTCCCACAAAAAAGGGGAAGACAAAGAAACAATCCCCAAATGAAAGGAAAGGAGGAAGCCTCAAAAAGAATGCTAACTGAAATAGAGGCAAGTCAACTATCAGATACTGAGCTCAAAGCAATGGTTATCAGGAAGTGCAATGAGCTCACAGAGAACTACCAGAAACTACAGGGAAACTACAATGAACTCACTGCAAACTATATCAACATGAATAAGGAAATAGAAACTATCAAGAAGGGCAAGAGGAAATGAAGAATACGATTTCTGAACTGAAGAACACAGTAGAAGGAATGAAAAACAGACTTGATGAAGCAGAGGATTGAATCAGCGAGCTGGAGGAAAAAGTACAAAAAACACCCAGAAAGAGCAAGAAAAGGAAAAGAGGCTCAGAAAGAATGAAGACGGATTAAGGTAAATGCAGGACAACATGAAACGTAATAATATCCGTATAATAGGAATACCAGAAAGAGAAGAAGAAGAGCAAGGGATAGAAAACCTGTTGAAAAAGTAATGATGGGGAGAGAACCAAGATGGCGGCGTAGGTAGACACACTGCACCTCCTCGCACAGCCAGAACTGACAGAAAATCAAACGGCAAGGAGTCCGACACCAAGGAGATAAAAAATAAACATTCATCCAGACCAGTAGGAGGGGTGGAGATGGGCAGCCGGGGCGCAGAGCACTCGAGTGGCTGTGGCGGGACTGAGACTGGCGGAGTGTGGGACAAATGGCGCAGGCAGTCCAAGCACTAGCAGACCCTGCGGCCCCACATTTGCACAGATAAACCCAGAGGGCCAGACTCAGAGTGGCGGAGAGTGGGGCAGGCAGAGTGGTGGGTAGCACCCTGCGGCACCACATTCGCCCACAGATAAACCGGACGAACGGCGGGCAGCAAAGCAGACCACACAACCCAGGGCTCCAGCTCGGGGAAATAAAGCCTCAAACCTCTGATTGAAAGCTCCCCTGGGGGTTGGGGCGGCAGCAGGAGACTCACAGCCTCACAGGAGAGGTTGTTGGAGAGACCCACAGGGGCCTAGAGTGTGCACAGGCCCACTTACTCGGGAACCAGCACCAGAGTGGCCCAGTTTGATTGTGGGTATCGGAGTGAAAGATTGAAATCCGAAGGAGAGTGAGGCGGGCGCCATTGCTCCCACTCGGCCCCTCCCCCACGTACAGTGTCACAGCGCAGCCACCAGCATTACCCCGCCTCGGCGAACACCTAAGGCTCTGCCCCTTAAAGTAACAGACGTGCCAAGACAAACAAACAAACAAAAAATGCCCAAATGACAGAACACTTCAAAGCTCCAGAAAAAATACAACTAAGCGAGGAAGAGATAGCCAACCTATCGGATGCACACTTCAAAGCACTGGTTATCAATATGCTCACAGACTTGGTTGAATCTATTTGAAAAACAGATGAAAAAATGAAGCCTATGCTAAGAGAAACAAAGGAAAATGTACAGGGAACCAATAGTGAGGCAAAGGAAACTGGGACTCAAATCAATGGTGTGGACCAGAAGGAAGAAAGAAACATCCAACCAGAAAAGAATGAAGAAACAAGAACTCGGAAAAATGAGGAGAGGCTTAGGAACCTCCAGGACATCTTGAAACGTTCCAACATCCGAAATATAGGGGTGCCAGAAGGAGAAGAGGAAGAACAAAAAATTGAAAACTTATTTGAACAAATAATGGAGAACTTCCCCGAACTGGCAAAGGAAATAGACTTCCAGGAAGTCCAGGAAGCTCAGAGAGTCCCAAAGAAGCTGGACCCAAGGAGGAACACACCAAGGCACATCATAATTACATTACCCAAGATTAAATGCAAGGACCTACATCCAAGATTACTGTATCCAGCAAAGCTATCACTTAGAATGGAAGGGAAGATAAAGTGCTTCTCAGACAAGGTCAAGTTAAAGAAGTTCATCATCACCAAGCCCTTATTATATGAAATTTTAAAGAGAGTTACCTAAGAAAAAGAAGATCAAAAATAGGAACAGTAAAAATGACAGCAAACTCACAGTTATTAATGACCACACCTAAAACAAAAACAAGAGCAAACTAGGCAAACGACTAGAACAGGAACAGAACCATAGAGATGGAGATGACATGGAGGGTTGTCAATAGGGGAGTGGGGGGGGGGGAGAGGCGGGGAAAGGTAGCATAATAGAGAATAAGTAGCATAGATGATAGGTGGAAAATAGACAGGGGGAGGGTAAGAATAGTGTAGGAAATGTAGAAGCCAAAGAACTTATAAGTATGACCCATGGACATGAACTATGGGGGGGGGGGGAATGTGGGAGGGAGGAGGGTGGGCAGGATGGAGTGGAGTGGGGGGGGGAATGGGACAACTGTAATAGCATAATCAATAAATATATTTTAAAAAATAAATATATTTTTAAAAAATAGCTAACAATAAGTACAAATACACAAATTTGTCTGTAATTCTTGTGAAGAAAGTGATAGATATGAAAAAACTTATGTGGTGATAATGGAACTCTTCTTCAGCCAAACTTTCTTACAATAAAAAAAAATGAGGCAAATAAAAAAAAGAGAAAAAGTAATGATGGAAAATTTCTCTAAACTCATAAGAGAAAAAGTCACACAAATCCAGGAAACACAGAGAATCCTAAACAAGAGGAACCCAAAGAGGCCCACTTCAAGACACATAATTAAAATGGCAAAATTCCAAGACAAAGAGAGGATCTTCAAGGCAGCATAAGAGAAACAGGAGGTAACATAAAATAGAGCCCCAATAAGGTTAGCAGCTGACTTCTCAATGGAAATGCTCCAAGTGAGAAGAAAATGGCAAAAAATATTCGAAGTGATGAGAACCAGAGGCCTGCAACCAAGGTTACTTTACCCAGAAAGGCTCTCAATCAAGATAGGAGGGCAAATAAAGAGCTTCCCAGACAAAAGCAGTCTAAAAGCTTAACCTCCACCAAACCAGCTCTGCAAGAGATGCTAAAGGGACTGCTTTAAGGAAAGGAAGGCAAAGAGAAAGAGAGAGGAACACAGGTAGGAAAAAATAGCAATGAATAAGTACCTATCAATAATAACCTAAAAGGTAAATGGATCAATGCTCCAATCAAAAGACATAGAACAGCTGAATGGATAAGAAAACAAGACCCACATATATACCACCTACAAGAGACCCACCTCAGGACAAAAGACCAACATAGAATGAAAGTGAAGGGCTAGAAACAAATTTTCCAAGCAAACAGACAGGAAAAAAAGCAGGGGTAGCAATACTCATATCAGACAAAATAGACTTCCAAAGAAGGGCCATAAAGAGAGACCCAGAAGGTCACTTCATAATACTCAAAGGAAGAGTCCACCAAGAAGACATAAACATTGTAAATATATATGCTCCCAACATAGGAGCACCCAAATACATAAAGAAAATCTTGGAGGACTTCAAGAAAGATATTGACAGCAACACAATTATAGTAGGGGACTTTAACACCCCACTGTCAAAAATGGACAGGTCTTCCAAACAAAATATCAAGAAGGATATTGTCACTTAACAATAATACCCTAGAGGAAATGGACTTCACTGATATATATAGAGCTTTTCATCCCAAAGAAGCAAAATACACATTCTTTTCAAGTGCACATGGAACTTTTTTAAAGATAGACCACATGATAGGACACAAAGCAAGCCTCAACAAATTCCAGAAAATTTAAATCATATCAAGCATTTTCTCTGACCACAGGGACAGGAACTAGAAACCAACCCCAAAGAAAAAACGCCCAAACACTCAAAATCATGGGGACGGAATAGCAGGCTATTAAACATTGTATGGGTCAATAACAAGATTAAAGAAGAAATCAAAAACTTTCTGGAAACAAATGAAAACAAACTCACAACAACCCAAAACCTATGGGACCCAGCAAAGGCAGTCCTGAGAGGGAAGTTCATAGTGATACAGGCCTACCTGAAAAAGATAGAAACATTTCAAACAAACAACCTAACCCTATGCCTACAAGAACTCGAGGAACAAGAACAAACACAGGCCAGAGCAAGTAGAAGGAAGGAAGTAACCAAAATCAGAGAAGAGTTAAATGACATAGAGACTAAAAGCACAATTCTAAGGATCAGTGAATCTAGGAGCTGGTTCTTTGAAAAGATAAAAAAAAGTCAACTAGCCTTTAAGCAGACTCATCAAGAAAAAAAGAGAGAGGATCCAAATAAACACAATTAAAAATGAAAGAGGAGAGGTTACAACTGATACCACAGAAATACAAAGGATTGTAAGAAATTACTATGAAGAACTGTATGCCAAGAAATTTGAAAACCTAGGTGAAATGGACACATTTCCAGAAAAATATGATGTTGCAAAACTGAGTGAAGATGAATCAGAAAACCTGAACAGACCAATAACAGAAGATGAAATTGAAGCAGTCATCAAAAAACTCCCAACACACATAAGCCCTGGACCAGATGGTTTCACAGGAGAATTCTACAAAGCATTTAAGGAAGAGCTAATCCCTATCCTTCACAGACTATTCAAAAAAATCCAAACTGATGGAAGACTCTCAAACTCTTTCTCTGAAGCCAGCATCATCCTAATCCCAAAACCAGATAAAGACACAACGAATAAAGAAAACTGCAGGCCAATATCACTGATGAACATAGACGCTAAAATTCTCAACAAAATATTAGCAAACCGCATCCAGCAATACATTAAAAAGATCATACACCATGACCAAGTGGGATTCCTCCCAGGGATGCAAGGATGGTACAATATTCACAAATCAATAAACGTAATACATCACATCAACAACAGCAAAGACAAAAATCACATGATCATATCAAGAGATGTGGAAAAAGCATTTGATAAGATACAGCACCCATTTCTGATAAAAACACTCAGCAAAGTGGGAATAGAGAGATAATTCCTCAACATCATCAAAGCCATATATGAGAGACCAACAGCCAACATCATAGTCAATGGACAAAAACTTAGAGCTTTCCCACTAAGATCAGGAACAAGACAAGGATGCCCTCTCTCACCACTCCTATTCAACATAGTAATGGAAGTCCTAGCCACAACAATCAGACAAGAAAGAGAAATAAAAGGCATCCAAATTGGAAAGGAGGAAACAAAACTGTCGCTGTTTGCAGATGACATGGTAGTGTACATGGAAAATCCTATAGACTCCACCAAAAAACTACTTGACCTAATAAATGAATTTGGCAAAACAGCTGGATACAAAGTCAATACTCAGAAATCAAAGGCATTCCTGTATACCAACAACGAAACTGCAGAAACAGAAACCAGGAAAAAAATCCCATTTGATATGGCAACAAGAAAAATAAAGTACCAACGAATAAACCTAACCAAGGAGGTAAAAGACCTGTACTCAGAAAACTACACAACACTGAGAAAGAAATTAAGGAAGACACAAAGAAATAGAAGCATGTACCATGCTCATGGATTGGAAGAATTAACATCATCAAAATGGCCATACTACCCAAAGCGATTTATAGATTCAATGCAATCCCTATTAAAGTACCCATGACATATTTCACAGATATAGAACAAAAAGTTCAGAAATTCATATGGAACCATAAACGACCCCGAATAGCTGCAGCAATTTCTAGAAAGAAGAACAAAGCCTGATATCACAATACCTTATATCAAACTGCATTACAAGGCCACTGTAATCAAAACATCCTGGTACTGGCATAAAAACAGGCACATAGACCAGTGCAACAGAACAGAGAGCCCAGAAATAAACCCAAGTTGCTACTGTCAATTATTATTTGACAAGCGAAGTAGCAACATAAAATGGAGTAAAAACAGCCTCTTCAACAAATGGTGTTGGGAGACCTGGACAGCTACATGAAAAAAAAAAAATGAAACTCGATCACCAACTTACACCATACACAAAAATAAATTCAAGGTGGATAAAAGACTTAAATATAAGTCGTAACACCATAAAAGTCCTAGATGAAAACATTGGCAGGAAAATCTCAGACATTCCATGCAGCAACATCCTCACAGACATGTCCCCTAAAGCAAGGGACATAAAAGAAAGAATAAACAAATGGGACCTCATCAAATTAAAAAGCTTCTGAATGGCAAAGAAAACAGCATTAAAATAAAAAGAGAACCAACAGTATGGGAAAACATATTTGCCCATGATACCTCAGACAAGGGTCTGATCTCCAAAATATATAAAGAACTCACAGGACTGCACTCTAGGAAGACAAACAACCCAATTAAAAAATTGGCAAAGGACTTGAACAGACACTTCTCCAAGGAGGACATACAGAGGGCCCAGAGACATGTGAAAAGATGCTCAGCATCACTAGCCATAAGACAGATGCAAATTAATACCACAGTGAGTTATCATTTCACATGAGTCAGAGTGGGGAAAAAAAACAAATCAAGAAACAAATGTTGGAGAGGATGCGGAGAAAAGGGAACTCTAGTGCACTGTTGGTGGGAATGCAGACTGGTGAGGCCACTGTGGAAAACAGTATGGAATTTCCTCTGAAAACTAAAAATGGAACTGCCTTTTGACCCAGCAATTCTGCTGCTGGGATTATACCCTAAGAACACCGAAACACCAATCCAAAAGAATCTATGCATCCCAATGTTCATAGCACATAGTACAATTGTGCTAGCCAAGTACTGGAAGCAACTTAAGTGTCCATCAGCGAATGAGTGGATCCAAAAACCATGGTACATTTACACAATGGAATTCTATTTAGCAGAGAGAAAGAAGGAGCTTATACCCTTTGCAACGGCATGGATGGAATGGAAAGCATTATGCTAAGTGAAATAAACCAGGCGGTGAGGAGCAAACATCATATGATCTCATGTTTAACTGGAACATAATCTACAAAGGAAAAAAGCAAACAGAATAGAACCAGAGACATTTAAGTTAAGAACAATCTAACAATAACCAGAGTGGATTGGGGAGAGGACAGTGGGTCAAGGGGATTACAGGAACTACTATAAAGGACACATGGACAAAATCAAGGGGGAGAGTGGAATTGGGAGAGGGAGGGGGGTTTGGCTGGCGTGTGGTGGAGGGATGGGGAGAAAAGGCAGAAAACTGTAATTGAATAACAATAAAAATTAAAAGTGAAGAGATGTGTTATTTATATCCTCAATATATGGAAATGAGTTAAAAATCCATTAAAAACCAAAAACCAGAAAAAGTAAGTGTCTGATACCATTTTATAAAATATATACAGGAATTTTTTAAAAGATTCCCTTTCTTTGTTTTAAAAAGATTTTATTTATTTCTTTTCAGCCAGAGAGTAAGGGAGAGAGAAAGAGAGGGAGAGAAGCTTCAATGTGTGGTTGCCTCTCATGCACCCCCTACTGGGGACCTGGCCTGCAACCCAGGCATTTGCCCTGACTGGGAATCAAACAGGTAACCCTTTGGTTTGCACTCTGGTGCTCAATTCACTGAGCCACACCAGTCAGGGCATATACAGCAATTCTTAAAGTTTACAGAAAGCACATGTTGGCTGAAAGTAATCATGGCAGACTTTTTGAAAGATATGCCATAAAATAAGATCTGAAAACTACCTGAGGACAAAAAAAAATGTTTTTTCTGAAGAGCTAAGAATACCCAGCTGCTTTCCAACTTTATGAAGAACACAAGAAAAAAATGTGCTTAATCCATTTTGTCCTTTAATATTAATAGTATATGTAATTAATCTATTCTGATTAGTAAAGTGATTAGTGAACATTTTTGAAAGAAAACAATTTTAACTAAAAATTGATCATAGAAATACATGTGTTTGACTCAGTCATTTCAGTACTTCAAATGTCAAATCTTTTAGTTGCTCTAATTAGTCTACTCCATGTATTGAAAAAAATACCCAAAATACTAATTTGAAAGAACATAAGCACCCCTATGTTCATTGCAGCATTATTTATAATCACCAAGATATGGAAGTAGCCCAGGTGTCGATTAGTGGAGGAGTAGATAAAACAACTATGGGACACTTACACTGTGGAATACTACTCAGCCATGATAAAGAAGGAAATCTACCCTTTGCGACAGCATGGATGGACCTAGAGAACATTATGCTAAGTGAAATAAGCCAGTCAGAGAAAGACAAATACCATATGATTTCACTTATATGTGGGATCTAATGAACACACTGAACTAACAAGGAAAATGCGGACAGATTCATGGATAGAGAGCAGGACAGATTCATAGATAGAGAGCAAGATGACAGCTATTGGTGGGGGAAGACTAGGGGGTGGAGAGATGGGGCAAAAAGAAAACAGGACAACCACCATCCTGTTCATTAGATCTTCAGAACTTATTCATCTAGTTGCAAGTGAGCATCCTTTAACATTGCCCCAAATCTCCTTCCCCCCAGCCCCTGGTAACCACCATTCTTTAAGTTTGTCATTTTTCAGAACCATATAAGTGATATTATACATTATTCATTTTCTCTGGATAAATGGATAAATGGTTTGGGGGGGTTGAGTCAAGAAAGGGAGGAAAGAAAAAAGAATGAACATAGAAAGAAATGAAGGAAGATAGGAAGGAAAAAAACAGAACAAGATAAAGAAGAGAGAAGAGAGTCATGTGATATAGTCCTTCATCTCAAAAGGAATTCGAGTGGTAAACCCAGTAAAATGAGGACTGCTGCAGGTAGCTCTTTCCTTGTATAAAAACCCCTTATTTAAAATGCAGAGAGTCATAGAATATGAACTGTTGCCAACAACAACAAAAAGCACTTTAAGCTGCAACATGATAATCATTTTTGCCTCATAAATCACTAGCAAGGTGAATGTTATTTGGTTACTATATTTTCTCCTGTTGAATGGTTGTGCCATTCAAACACGCAGAACTTTGGGCTTGACCCAAAATTTTGCTCTACACTTCAGTGATAAATTTTACATTCTGTTTCAGAAATGTAATCCTCATCTCCAGCAAGGTCCTAAATACCTCAATACCTTAGAAACTGATTCATGTAGTAGGACTGAGGCAGCATCTTCATAGTGCCACTAAATTAAACATTTTGCTTGTCTACTTGAGCTTTAGCAAATATTAAAATAAGGTAAAATATTTTAAAAGTTTTATAAACCAGCATTTTGTTGTTGGGTTAGTGGTTCAATATAGGGACACTAATAATAAACCTCTCCCCTCCCCTGAGTAAATTGTGCAAAACTGTACAAAGGGCCTCAATATTTATTAACTAGTTACTTATTGAGTGGCCTATACTTTTACAATGAGTCATTTAATGGTAATTACACTTGTATTTTCTCTTCCTAACAATATTCTCCAGCTGCTACCCAATCAGTGACCCAAAAATTCCCTCAGGGTTGTGATGAGACACAGAGATTGCTTATGGTTTCTCTCTCTTGGAAGCAGGAACATAAAAAGTTCTTACAGACCAAGATCAGAAGCAATGGTATGGCAATAAACTCAGAGAGAAAGAGAGAGAGAGACCCAGGACCTCTTCTTAAGCTGCACATACATAAGAAGCAACACTATACATATTTCCATTTTTTAGTGTGAATATCTGGATACAGATAATATTTCTATCTCAGAAAGGTTCATTAATCCAAGAAGATCACAGGTCATCCAAATCCATGTGGTGGGACCATGCTCAAGAAGATAGCTAGAGTAAGTTTTCCAGCTGGAACAGCAAGTTAACTGGTGAAAGAGGCAAGGGCAATTTTCATTGATTCAAATCATATTCAAGGATAAAGAGGAACTTTCAAAATTTTTACTCACTCTACAATGTCTGTTCTGGTAATTCTATTAAGTAATGCAGGAAGTAGGTCATTACAGTTTAAACTGTGTATAAATATTATTTCTATTGGAAGTTAGCCCTAGCTGTACCACAGTGAAACCTAGATAACTCAATTTCTTCTCTGCAGCTAAATGAGTGGAATAAAGTCAAGTGATCTCCAAGATCCCTTTTTACCTATATAAGTATAGAACTTTTATATAAATCTAAGAGGACTTGAGAAGGGTATTTAAAGTATTACTCTAAAATAAATGGCTTTATGTCAGGAATAGGGTTTTATTCATCTTTTATATTCACAGCACAGTACCAGACAAAGAGAATGTGTGCGATAAAATATTTATTAAGTGAAAGGATAAATAAATAGTGGTGCTGTGTGAAATATATACATGTATATTTCTACATTGTGTTATATTAACTTATTTGCATATGTCTCAAGACTTTACTTGCTCAGACATTATTTATTGCACAAAGGGCTCAGAGGATTTCAGGGAGCTGCAGTCCTGCTATTTGCTCTCTTTGAAATAATGTAGGTGGACTCATGGTGGTTAAGTAAAGGAACAACCTTGTTTCTTTAACAGTGTAGATCCTATTATAACTTGTATTTATTCTTTGACATCAACTTAGAGAGATCAAATTTGACTTAAGAACCTGGGAGGATCAGTGGAAATGAGCAGACCAATGGAAGCTCTAGGCCACAGAGTTCAGATGTCTGATAGCGATGCCTTTGAAATTCCACCACTAAAATTATCATGATTTAGATTGGCAGATCACTTACTGCTTTTCTGTTCACTATTGTGTCATTATTGTCTAACAGAGGGGGATTGTGGGGTTAGTAGAAGTGGGGAAAATTATGTTAAGATGACACAGCCTGTAAGAGGCAGAACTATGAGTCAAGCCCAGTTACTCTTTGAATCCTGTGCTCTTTCTCCCAATGAAGATAATACAAAAATTTTCAGTCTTAGACTTGGATTAATTTTTTGGGTTCCTGAAGGGGATATCAGATAAAGTCAATATCATCACCATTCAGGAGCAGCTGCCCAAGCATCTTTGGGTATCCTTTAAAGAAAGTCATGCAAGGATATGGACTATATCTTGTTACTACTCCAGTCAAAGAATATATTTGAGAGGGTGGGTTATAGCAGCAGATTAGTTTTATATGCTTTTGACAAGCATAGAAATACATATAAGTGGGAATGAGGAGGTGACCATGGTGAAGAGTTTAGTGTCTTAAGGTGACTCCTATCCAGGCTTCTCTCCCTTCTTCCTGTTAGCATGTTCTCTAGTCACTAAGATGGGTAATGATAATTATAGATTTACTTACAGTGTGCCATGTACATAAGTGCTCTATATGTAATACACATTTAATTTACATAAATTTTGTGGCATGTAATATTCTTATTTATATTTTACACTTGAAAAAACTGAGGCAAAGGAAAGTTATGCAATTTTTCAAAAGTCATAGTGTTAGCAAGTAATAGAGCTAGAATTTAAAAGCTTGGTAAACTAGCTTTCAGGCTTCCTTTCTTCTTTCCTCTTCTTCCCTCCTCCTCCTCCTCCTCCTCCTCCTCTTCTTCGTTCTTCTTCTTCTTCTTCCTTCTTCTTCTTCTTCTTCTTCTTCCTTCTTCTTCTCCTTCTTCTTCCTTCTCCTCCTCCTTCTCCTTCTCCTCCTCCTCCTCCTCCTCCTCCTCCTCCTCCTTCTTCTTCTTCTTCTTCTTCTTCTTCTTCTTCTTCTTCTTCTTCTTCTTCTTCTTCTTCTTCTTCTTCTCCTTCTTCTTCTTCTTCTTTTCTCTCTCTAAACTAGTACTCTTCACTACCTTTAATGCTGTTGTCCTCCTGCCATGGGAGAGATCTTTCTCTATTATCTCTCAAATTGTTCAAGATAAATTCCAACTCCTAAACTTTATTTGATTGCCAATAACACATGTCAAATGAAATAATGTCTAGATTAACAATTAATATCACATCACCTGTTATTGCATTATTATTTAAAGATTTTATTTATTTATTTTTAGAGGGAGGTGAAGGGAGGGAAAAAGAGAGGGAGAGAAACATCAATGTGTGGTTGCCCCTTGAGTGTCCCCTACTGGGGGCCTGGCCTGCAACCCAGGCATTTGCCCTGACTGGGAATCCAACCAGTAACCCTCTGGTTTGCAGTCTGGTGCTCAATCCACTGAGCCACACCAGCCAGGACTGCATTCTTATTTTAAGTTTAATTTGAGCAAACTTGGGCACAAACTGTGTATGTTGTGATGATCTTGCCAATTGCAACTGTAGTCTTTGTCTCTAAATACTGGATGTAGTTAAAAAATAAATAAAACTCTTCATAATTAGCAGAAGTATGATGACTTTGATGTCATCAGACTCAGGAATATGCATATTCATTAAGAAAATATATTTTTAGTCCCATTGCCTAAGTTCAAATACCAACTCTGAATAACCAGCTCTGTGACCTTGGGCAAATTATTCTCTCTGTGCTTTACTTTCTTCATCTCTAAAGTGAGGATAATGATGATAAGCTACCTCATAAATTGTTATGATAATTAAATGTTATTATCACTTGGAACAATACCAGGTACACAATAAGTACATTATAAGTGTTTTCTATTATCAAATTTTTTTTCAACTCCTAATTTCACCGATTTGTGATAATGAGCATAATTTGACTTCACTGCTATAGTCTCATAGGTTATTCAAAGATTTAAGGACATGGAGCATATCCTCCAATCAAAAGACTTCACACCATAAGAGACCAATTGATTTTTTAATGTAATTTTTGTCATGAATTTATCTCTCTATCACACTTTAATTTATCTATATATCTGTCTATCATCTATTATCTTTCTATTTATCATTCTATCTTTTATTTAGGGAGATGTGTTATTTCATGGGTTTTGGAATCAGAATACAGCAATTCAAATACCAAACCTTTTACTGACTATGTTATATTGGTTGATTTACCCAACCTCTTTAAATTTGGGTGCTCTGTAAAATAAGGATAAGAATTATAATGTTCCTGTGAGGGTGGAGAAGGTAACATCCTAATAGTTTAACATACAGTACTGCACATAGTAAAGTGCATAATAAATGTGAACTATTAATAGTATCTCTGCAGTGCAAATGGGCAGATACTGTAGTTCATTATCTCAGGAATAGAATTATGTATGAATTTTAATATTTCCTAGTAGTTGTCTATATAATATTTATATAATAGCTGACTAAGTCAAATTACAAATTCTATTTACTAGAGAGATCCTATTTCATAGATTGAAATTATAAAGTCAAACACTTTGTAAATTTCATTTTATTTTTCATTTTATTTCATTTTATTTTTGTAACAAGTTTGTGAGGTAAATAACTTTACCATCCATTTTATAGATGGGAAATCTGAGATTCAGGAAAAAAATAAATAGATTAGCCAAAGGTACCATCTGGTGAGGGTGCTCACACTTGGCTCACTCAGCTTCTGGGCAGTGCTCTTTCCACTGTCCATGCAGAAAAGAGATGTTCCCAGAAAAGATGAAGAACAGCTAGTAATTTGCATGATTCAGAAAAGCCATTTTTATTCTGAGGAACTTCTTTAGATTTTGTCTCATAATTCATCTCTTTCAAGAATGCTTTCTTGATTGTTTTTGTCCAATAGTTTTCTCTGTATGCCTTAGCCATTCTTATATAGAGTTTGTAAAACAGTATCAGACACTTAATTTTGTAAATATAATTTATAACATCATCTGTATAAAAATTTTATTCCTAATTCTTACCTATGATTGCAAAGATGGAGAATTATCTGGGGGGCTTTTTCAAGGCAAGTGATTTGAGGATGATAGGGACTTTAATAATTTTTAAAATTTTCACCTCTTTAGAGCAATATAGGAGAAAGTATTTCTCTGTATAATTAGACCACTCATCATGAATTCCTAACTGGCAAGTAAACTAGAATTTTTACATGCAGGTCAAGGCTTAGGACTCAAATTCTTCCAATGTTGATTAATAAACATGTGTTTATTAAGCAGGAAGCCACTGTACGTGTTCTCAGTCACTAACAATGTATTGAAATGAATGTTTTAGTTGTATTAAAAATTCCAACCTAATTTAGAAACTGGAAATGGAGTATTCATTATTTGACTGAGGAGAATCTTAATCTTTTAAAATTGACCTCTCTATATATAATATCAAAAAAGATTTAGCCAGGAATTTTAGAGATCACATCTCAGATGCTGACTTTTTTGCTTTTACTTCCAGCTTCAAAACTAATTTATCTATTTAATAATTAATTAAAATTTTTTATCCCAAAAGAGAATTTCTGATACAAGAGAAAGGGAAGGGGAGAGGGAGAGAGAGAGATGATCAGAAAAACTCTATTAAATTTAATAGAAAAATTCATATTCTCTAGGTTCTTGGTTGAGAGAGAAAGGAACTGTAGGTCTGAATGTAGCAGAAAATCAAATGTAAGTCAATTATGTAGTAAGAAAATTAATGAGAAAAATATCTATTAACTATATTCAAGAAATATGAGTAACTTTCTCTACTATATTTGGCAACACAAATATTTTAACAAGACTGTTCTTGTTAGGCTTTACCACACTTAAAATGGTTTATAAACATTTATTTATTTTTGCAGAGAACCAGAACCACTCCACCAGTCCTACCTGGGTCCACATGGAAGTGACCAGCAATGTCACTGAGTTTACATTCCTAGGACTTTCCCAAGATCCTGGAATGCAACTGATGTTCTTCACACTATTCCTCCTCTTCTATATCGTGACCATGGTGGGAAATCTGCTCATTTTGCTTACAGTCTTCTCTGTTTCCTGGCTCCACAGTCCCATGTATTTCTTCCTCAGTAACCTGTCCTTTGTAGACATTGCCTATTCCTCAGCCACCGCACCCAAGATGATTGCAGACTTGATTTCTGACAAAAAGACTATTTCCTACTGGGGCTGTGTAACTCAGATGTTTACCTTCCACTTTTTTGGTTGTGCTGAGATTTTTGTTCTGACTGTCATGGCTTTTGACCGTTATGTCGCCATCTGCCAACCTCTCCGTTACACCACCATCATGAGTGCCAGCGCTTGTGTCGCGCTGGCCTCCCTGTCCTGGATAGGAGCCCTAGGTCATTCCTTAGTTCAGACCCTTCTGACCTTTCAGCTGCCCTTCTGCAATGTGCAGGTCATTGACCACTACTTTTGTGATGTCCACCCAGTCCTGAAACTTGCCTGTGCTGATACAACCTTGGTAAATATGTTGGTGGTTGCCAACAGTGGTCTCATTTCCCTGGGGTGTTTCCTCATTCTTCTGGCCTCCTACACAGTCATTCTATTGAGTCTTCGGAAGCGGTCTGCAGAGAGCCGGCGCAAGGCTCTCTCTACCTGCGGGTCTCATTTTACTGTAGTAACTTTCTTCTTTGTCCCTTGTATCTTCATTTATCTCCGTCCATCCACTACTTTCCCACTGGATAAGGCTGTATCTGTGTTTTATACCACCATCACCCCAATGCTAAACCCCCTCATCTATACTCTGAGGAATGAGGATGTAAAGCATGCCGTGAAATGGCTATGGAGTCGCAAGGTCTCCCTGAGGGAAAAGCAGAGTGGATAGATTGTCAGAAGTGCAAAGTCAGAGAACTAGCTAATACCTTCAGTCATCCCTAACTTATTAATAATTTTAAAATAGGCAGGGGAGAGTAATAGGGAGAAAATGGGGACAACTGTAATTGAACAATAAAATAAGTAGTCTCTAAAATTCAATTATCTCATACTTTTAGTTTAATACAATACTTTGAGGCTATTTCATTTCTCTGCCTTTAGGTGGCTAAACTTAAATCTTTTTATACTAGGAAGGTTTATCCTCTCTTCTAGAGTGGGAGAGCAAACACTCCTAGCTCAGTATCTCATTTAGATCCCTTCAGTTCAAATCCAGCACTCTTTAGCTATCATTTAATGATTTAGAATGGGTTTACAAGAGAAATAGGCATATATTCTCTTGCCTATTCCGGGTAAGCAGAATATTCCTTCTAAAAACAGAAGTCCAGCTTCCCAGGAGCTGTCTTCTCTTTCTCTCTCTCTCTCCCTCTCCCCTCTAGTCTTTTGCCACAAATATTGCATTATCTAGTAGGGGAAATAGATTCATAAAGACATAATTATAACAATATAACAAATGCAGAAAATACATAGAAATATATACTACATACCAGGAAGGGGTTAATTTAAACTGACAAACTGTACAATGATGGTTTCTGTACCAGGTGGGAGGTGCAGAAAGGAACATTTTACATATTTTGGTCCCGAGCAATCTTTGTTAATGATCCTATTGGAGAACTGAAATATTCTATATCACTCCAGTGTTATATTATTTTTACTGAAAATAATCTTAGTTTCCTTTTTGTTTATTTAAAAATTTTTATTTTATTTTTTCCATTACCATTTAACCCTCTTATACCCTCCTCCCCTCTGCACTCACCACACTATTGTCCATGAAGTATTGTCCATACTTCAAGTTGCTAAGAAACTTGATCTTAAATGTCCTCACCAAAAAAAAAGAAATAATAATTACATGACATAATACAATGTTAGCTAAGCTATGGTGGTAATCATATTGCAATATAAATGTATCAAATCAACATTTTGTGCAAGGTCTGTCCAGAAGTTATCCAGCCATATAATATGAAAAATAGAGATAGTTATTGAAGAAAATACAAGATACAAGAAACATTGTACACAGGACAATGTGTACAATGATGCCTCAGTCCCCTTCAAAGTAGGCACCTTGGGACCTCACACAGTTCTCCCAATCACCATAAGCTGCCCCATCATATTTTCTTGAATCTCATTGACAGTCTGAAATCTCTTCCCTTTCAAAGGTCATTTTAGTTTTGGGAAAAGCCAGAAGTCACAGGGCACCAAATCTGGGCTGTAGGGGGGCTGTAACTTGGGTGATTTGATGTTTCACCAAAAAACTCTGCATGAAATGTGATGCATGAGTAAGTGCATTGCCATGATGAAGCTGCCAATTGCCCATAGATGCAGCCTTCTAAGTCACCCAAATAGTTTCCACAGAGGAATGTTCAAGCTTAACACAAAATCTGATGCAGATTTGTTGCTGTACTCATTCAGTCATTTTGAATGTAATGGCTACACAGTACACATGCTCACTTAACAGCATCTATGACATCCACTGACTAGTACAGTGAAGTCATGATTATTCACGCGTGCTCATTCCAGTCCACTCTCCTTGGCTGCTAGGTTATGTGGATGTTGCGCAAACCCTTCTCTTATAGTAACAATGGCTGGACTTTTTCTAGACAGACCTCGTATGCACCCATATGTTCACTGCAGCATTATTCATGTGGACAAGACATGAAAACAGCCAAAGTGTCTGTCCTTCAACAGATGATTGGGTAAAGAAGATGTGGTACATATACATATAATGGAATACTACTCAGCCATAAGAGAAGATGAAATACTGCCATTTGCAACAACATGGATGGACCTTGAGAATATTATAAGTGAAATAAGTCAGTCAGAAAAGCTAAGAACCATATAATTTCACTCATATGTGGTATATAAAACTGAAACTCAGACACAGACAACAGTATGGTGGATACCAGAGAAAAGGGTGGTGGGTAGTAAAAGCTAAAGCTGGCCAAATATACGGTGATAGAAGATGATTTGACTTTGGGTGGTGGGCACACCATGCAAGACACAGATCAGGTATCAGAAATGTACACTTGAAACCTCTATGATCCTGTTAACTAATGTCATCCCAATAAATTTAAAAATAAATAAATAAAGTGATGGTATAAAAAAGCCTTGAAAGAATAACATGATATTAATCTTAACATTAAAAATAACTAAAAATTTGACTTTTTACATAATTTTGAGGAAGCATATACTATCACCTAACATGAAATGTCTTGTATTGAGGTTGATTTTAACATGAATGGGGGAATTATTAGGGATTTTACTGTCGCATGACAAGGGACTGGGGTCAAACACTCTCTAGTGCATCTTTTTGTCCCATGGTTCTCTAAGAGCAAACAATTGTACAGTCTTCTTCCAGCCTCTATTTCTTTTTTTTCAAATTATTTTATTGTTGTTCAATTATAGTTGTCTGCATTTTCTCCCCACACCATCCAAACCCACCTCCCTCCCTTGCTTCCACCCTCCCCCTTGGTTATGTCCATGTGTCCTTTATAGTAGTTCCTGAAAACCCTTCTCCCCACTGTCCTCTTCCCCCTCCCCTCTGGCTATTGTTAGATTGTTCTTAACTTCAATGACTCTGGTTATATTTTGTTTTCTTTTTTCTTTTTTTTCCCTAATTTTATTGTTGTTCGAGTACAGTTCTCTGCCTTTTCCCCCCACCCCAGCCTAACCCCCAGCCCTCCCCATGTTTGCTTTACTCTTTTGTTGATTATTTTCCAGTTAAAGGTGAGATCATATGGTATTTGTCCCTCAGCGCATGGCTTATTTCACTTAGAATAATGCTCTCCAGTTCCACCCATGCTGTCACAAAGGGTAGGAGCTCCTTCTTTCTCTCTGCTGTGTAGAATTCCATTGTGTAAATGTACCATAGTTTTTTGATCCACTCATTTGCTGATTGGCACTAAGGTCGCTTCCAGCCCTTGGTTATTGTAATTTGTGCTGCTATGAACATTGGGGTGCATATTTCTCTTTTAATTTAACAGAACAATTAGCAATGATAGTAATATAAGCAGTCAATATTTATTGAGTTCTGAACATATGTTGACACACTCATTCAAGCTTTACAAGTATTATTTTTTTTAGTTTTCCTGAGAATTTTATAAAGCAGAAAGCATTGTTTGTTATACAGTCAAAGGGGTACTGTGAAGTTCAGTTGTTTGCCCTCTGGTAAGTGGTGGAGCTAGACCACAATGAGGTTATCTGACTCCAGAGTCCACACTTCCACCCTCACTGATCTACTTCCCCCAGTCATCTTGGCTCACACATTGTCTTAGAGTGCTCTCTACCTTCCTCTGGTAAACACTGAGAGACCTTATGATTGGATATTTGGGTGATCTATTGCTGCATGGGGGAACAACCAAATGACAAGGTATCTACTCCATTTCCAGGAATATAATGGGCACTCAGCAAATAGCTGTTAAATTAATGAATGGATAATAAACTAATAGTGGCTTAATAAATGAGTGATGAATAGATTAATAAATGTTAAAACATCCAAAAATCACTAGGAGTTATTTATTAGAGAAGCATCTCACAGAAAATGTTTTTTCTAAATTTTTCTAAAATGTGAAGGCATGCTGACTTCTCTCCAATACTTTCTAGCTTCTAAGAATTTTAGAAGGAGAAATTTGGCAATGGGAAAAACTTCTCCAAAAAATCCTCACTAAATGACTCCTTATAAAACTATATTGAAGGCTTCTTGGTAAATAACTATTTAATAAATATTTAGGTCATTTCTGCATGGTTTTGTACTCAAAGCTGGAAAAGGGAATGGGGATGGTGGTGCTCAGTATTGTTGTACTGGACCACTAACCCAACAATAATAACAAATAAAACATTATTTTTCTTTATTACTGGCTTTCTTACTATTATTTCCCTTACTATTGGCTCATTGACAATACGTAGCTTGGAGCTAGGCTATAAATGTTCAGTCTTAGTGCCCATCTGTTCTCAAAATGTAAAGTCAATAATCTTCCCATGATCTCATAAACCAGATTTGTTTTTGTCTCCTTTCAGTAACTTCAGTAGCCCAAAGGGCCACAGGAGCTGGAAAGAAGACCACAAATATCTGTGGTGCTCAGAGCAAGAATACACATGGAACCCAGATACATATGTCTAAAAACTATAAATCAAGGTAACATAAGTGTCCTGTCTCTAACAAAGCCTGAAAACATACTCAGAGAATAATGTTATTAGTCTCATAATTACTGGAAGTCCAGTTTCAAATTTAAAATCCTCAGACTCCTTGAAATATACACTAGTCATGGCAGTGTGGAAAGAGCAAGCTTTGGCTCTCAGTCTCCAGCCTGCCTCTTCTCCTGGTTCCAAATCCCACCACAAGAAGTCTCTCATGTATGAATGTGGACTCTGCATCCCAGATGTCCAGGCTCTGTCCACACACTTTAAATACAGTACCCCTCATCTAAAGGTGCATACACATTGGTGTGGTCTAACCTTGGGGGGGATAAAACCAAGGAAGATGCTCAGGCAGACCCTGGAGGTGCTCTCAGGGCATTTGAGCAGGGAACTCTATAGAAAATATGAATCATGTAGTCTGAAAAACAGGCATGTTATTAGCACTTACTAATAGAGAGAATTTTAATATAGACAATTGATTAAGTGAGTATTGGAGTATTGAAAATGCAAAGGGGACTATACAAAGTTCTTGCTTTTCTGAATATTATGCTACCAATCCCAGCTATACACAGCACATTTAAAATGATTTGCCAAGAATCTTAAATTTTACTTTGAAAGAAGGATATTAGGAAAAGGGGACTTTGCAGTCAGCGGATACAAAAAGAAAGCTTGTTCCAATCATGTGCCTAGCAGAACCACAACATCATTTAAACCTTCCTGTAAACCCACACACTACTTTCTGTCTGGCAGTTTCCTCCTGTCTGCTCTTCTGGATATTCATTGCAGGTAGTGGAGCTCTATGGAAATGCTATGGAGTGCAAGAGAAAGAGGAAAGTATGATCCACACCAGAGATGACACTCTCACTCTCACTCATTCTATCAAGAAATCACTCAAGTGGTAGCCTTGTTTCTGGTCTATAAGGAGTCCTTCTGTGGCAATACATACATACATATTTACATATATGCATACATATATACAGATGGTTTCTTAAATGTAAAGTCCCTAGTTCCCAGCACAATAATGAAAGTCCATTATTTATTCATATGAAAAGAAAACCCTTACATGTGGAAGGGATTGCAAATTACATAGTTAAATCCTAGTATTAGGTGGAATTTTTTCCTGAGGTATGCTTTTCAGCTTAGTAATTAGAAAAGTCTCTCACAGCAATTTATTAATAAATAAAACAAACAAATATGAAAATATTCCTAAAAGTCCATCACTATATTATTATTTAGTAAATGAATACCTTTCCATAGCTGTAAAGTAACAAAGAGCCTTATATTAGAAATAGATAACCTCCAATATAAATGTTTAAGAGAACATTTTTAAGGATGTTCTAGTTCCGGAGCTCCTATACAGATATAGTTGAAATTAAGCAGTTAGCCCACATACTTGGAATAAATACTCTTTCTGGAGAGAAGAAATATTAGCTTAGTCTTGATTACCTAAAGTTACTGGCTTTCTTGGTTGATTACATAAGTGACCTTGGGCAAGTGATTTAACAAATCTGAGTTCACTTGTAAAAAATGAAGTTGAATAATATTATATAGTCCTCAAAGCACTTTTGAGATTCAGAGGTCATAAATGAGAACCTGAAGGGCAGGGACTACCTAGGTAGGGGAGTGCTCAAACACAGCATATTTCTTCTTTTTTTTCTTTAGAGTTCATAGCTCTTAAACATTATAATCAGTTGAAGAGCCAGCTTATCAACTTTCCCTCACTATAATTCTACTCAAAGAAAACCTCAAGGTGAAATGGGAAACTTCCTCTAGAGCAGTCTCTACAGCAGAATACTAAAAAGCATCCATCATCCAATGCTCCCAGACTCTTTTCTTCACACATAAATTTTGTGAGTTGTTCAACTACATGTCTGAAGTTTGGCACAATACAGAACACAATTGCTGGGTGAACACCACTACCTATGGTGGTTAGTGATGTTTTCAGGCTTTGTTAGAGACAAGACAAAAGGAAGTCACTGCTTCTAAAAGGACTCCGATAAGACTTCAGAAGGAACTGCCTGACACCAGGAATTCTTAAACCCTGGAAGAACAGGATGCAAGTGGAAATGTGATAGCTTTTTTCATTTGAAGAGTTTAATAAAGGAAACCTACTAATAGACAAAGGATAGAAGAGGTGACCCTTCAAGGTGTCCTCTTGACTCCAGTACTTGATTAATTACTGTTGTTATTTGTGTGGCAGTAAGCACTCCTGTATTCCCTGCTCGATATTTAACACCTGAGACAGTCACCTATACCTCCAACTATTAACCAGAGACATTGAAGTTAAGAACAATCTAACAATGGGCAGGGGGGAGTGGGGAGGGGACAGTGAGGAGAGGGGATTACAGGAACTACTATAAAGGACACATGGACACAATTAAGGGGGAGGGTGGAGGTGGGAGAGGGAGGGGGGTTTGGCTGGGGTGGGGTGGAGGGATTGGGAGAAAAGGCACACAACTGTAATTGAATAACAATAAAAAATTAAAATTAAAAAAAAGAGAGAAAAAAAAAGCAATGCAATAATCAAAAGCGACAACTTTTATGCTGTCTTCTCTTTTCTACCAAAGTCACCAAATTGCTTTCCATGCATGTACTCAGGTACAGCATGAGTTAAGGGTATCCCAAGAAAGAGCATGTTTTCTAACTCACCTCTTCCTGCTCATCCTTTAACATGGCCAGCAGGATGCCATGTGCTTTTTGCTCAGCTTCTTCATGGCTGTCTTCATATCAGCATTTCTGAGTGTGTAGATGAGAGGGTTCAACATAGGTGTAATCACTGTGTAAAAGATGGAGAACACCTTATCCACAGAGAAGCTGCAGAAAGGCCTCAGGTAGATGAATACACATGGCACAAAGATCAGGCTGACCACTGTTAGGTGGGAGGCACAGGTAGAGAGTGCCTTGCTCTGGCCCTGGCGGAAGTGCATCCTCAGGGTGATGAGGATGACAGCATAAGAGAAGAGCAAGACCAAGAAGCAGACAAGAGACAGCAGACCACTGTTTGAGACCATCAGTATCTCTACCACATATGTGTCCATGCAGGCTAGCTTGATGACCTGTGGGACATCACAGTAGAAGTTGTCCAGTTCATTGGGACCACAGAAAGGCAGCAGCACGACCAGTGTGACCTGTGTGATGGAGTGAATGAAACCCCCACACCAGCAGGCAAAAACCAACTGGAAGCATAGCTGGCGGTTCATGACTTTCAGGTAGTGCAGTGGATCACATATAGCAACATACCTATCGTAGGCCATGACAGTCAGCAGCAGCATCTCACTGGCTCCCAGAAAGTGCAGGAAGTAGATCTGAGCCAGGCATCCTGAAAAAGAGATGATCTTGCCCTGCCATAGGAAATCCCCTAACATCTTGGGCACAGTAACGCAGCTCAGGCATAGGTCAATGAAGGACAGATGACCCAAAAAATAGTACATTGGAGACTGGAGTAGGCAAGCATCAGCTCGCACTGTTACCACTATCAAGAGGTTTCCCAGGACAATAGCCATGTAAAACAACAAAAATATTAAGAAGAGAAATAGCTGCAGCTCCCAAGAGGATGATAGGCCCAGAAGAACAAATTCTGTCACCTTTGAATCATTTCCTTTTTTCACTAAGTCAAGAATACCAAGTGACCTAAAAAAGGAATTAAATTGGAACAAGAGAAATTTCAGTTAAACTAAGGATGGGGGGGGAGAAAACTCGTCAGATTTTGAGTCTGGTGTTTATAAACCATACTCCAACATTAAAAAACTTAAGCAAGTTTTGTGAGGTGAGACTTGTATATTTCTGTATAAATGGATCAAGGAACATTTTGCATTTCTTCCAACTCTTCCTATAATGCTTTTAAATTGCATTTACAACAAACTAGGAAAGGAGACAATGACTTGGGCATGAGGTGATGAAAGCATGAAAATCATTTCTTTTTATAAAAAAAGGATTTTTATTTATTTTTAGAGAGAAAGGAAGGGAGGGAAAAAGAGGGAGAAAAACAGCAATGTGTGGTTTCCTTTTTTGTGCCCCCAACTGGGGACCTAGCCCTCCACCCAGGCATGTGCCCTGAACAGGAATCAACACAGTGACCCTTCGTTTCACAGGCCGGCACTCAATCCACTGAGCCACACCAGCCAGAGCTAGTTCCATTTTTTAAATAGACGGAATTATATTCTTGAAGGACAAGAGTTCTGGAATGAATTATCTGGATCTAATGCCCAGCTCTAACTCCCCAATGGAGTGATCTCAAGCAAGGTAGTAAATCTGAGTTTTATTCTTTGTTTATTCAGTTTAATATAAGGATAATAATATCTCTCAAAGTTGCTTTGAGAATCAAATTTAATCCATCTTCGAGCAATATATACTTACCCCAAAAATGACTAAGTCCCTCAAAGTGAGGAACCATTTCTTATTCATCTTTTTACTCATACCACAATGCTTACTGCATAATAATTTCTCAAATGGAAGGAAGAATAGTTTTGGTGTGAATTGCAGTACAGTACAAGGGTTAGTAGTTATCATAAATGTACATGTTAAGAAACAAATTATTTAGGAAGAATTGAAAAGAACCTTACGTTCTTTGTCTTTATTTATTATTCCAGGTGACAAAGGTTGGTAAATTTGTAGAGATTGAGTAAGAAGAAATAAAATCTTTACCTTTAAAGTTTAGGGAAGCATCAGACTCAAGATGAATAGGACAGTTGTTGGAACACACTAATTACCAAAATAAGAAACCAAGGGTGGTGATTCATATCACTGAGGCATGTACAAAAGAGACTCACCATGACCCATTTTATAGAAAAGGATAATAAGGGAAATGAGAATTATGCTGCTTTTGGACTTTTCAGTAACCATAAATATATTTAAGAGAAATAGAGAACACAATAAAATATTGTTTATCCATTACTCCTGCTCTACACCTACATTCACCCCTAACATAGGGTGGGGATATCTAGATCACAAATGAAAAATCAGGAAACATTGATACATTTTTTCCATTGAAGTACTTAAGAATTAGCAGATGCTGTCTGTCCAGATTAGGATATTTTCAGTCTAGACCTAGCTCTAGGCAAAACTTTAAGTGAGACAAAGTTTGTATTTTTTTGTCCTCAGTCCCAGTTACCTGTTCCAGGGGTCCCCAACACCCAACACTGTTAACAGCCAGACCGCACAGCAGGAGGTGAGCTTGAATGTAATTTGTGCGAATCATCCCAAAACCACTCCACCCCTCCCAGCCCTGATCCGTGGAAAAACTATCTTCCACAAAATGAGTCCATAGTGCAAAAAAGGTTGGGGACCACTGACCTATTCCATGTTGCATTTGGTTCTCTCAGTTCATTCAGGGAAAGTTATCTGATAGTTATTCAAACTAGGTGTCAAGGATTTACATAGACAATGCAGAAAAGTACATGAATTTCAAAAAGAAAAAAATTTTAATACCAAGAAATTTCTCTGTATACATTATTTCAAGATAAGCAAGCAGAAAAGAGATTTTGGGCCCAAGGAACTTTTTGATGTCTCACATCATGTATGTGACCATCCTCTTTACCTGCCTGTAGAGCGAGAATATGACAGTCTTTGTAGAAAGATCCAAATGCAGCATGAAGGGGAGAGGACAAAATCAAGCTCTTTATGCTGTCAAAGACTACTTGTGGATAGCAGAACAGCTCTTGTCTAGTGTTTTTAAGTAGGGAACCAGAGAGATCTATGCAGAAAATACTAAGAATGGCAGTACAGGTTTTTTTTTTTTCTAAATAGAGTACATTATATTTTTCTAGTTTGCTTATTTATTTTTGCCTGTTTTAAACTAAAAGAATCCTCATAAAAAGAAACTTGACCAAAACAATGATAGAAATTGATTTTCTAGTTGGAGTTTAAATGCCATGTGAACTCCTTTTGCAGATATCTGATGTGTTTTCTAATTTCTTTTGTAACACCAAGAAATAGACATCATTCATTAGAAATGGTACTCATCATGGTATTTCCCATTGAGAAGGGCATGATCTTTCTGCTTTAAACATATTTAGCTTAGTTTGAATTATTGCATTTTAAATTGCATGTAGGGGAAGTGAAGAAGATTTAACAAAAAGCAACTGAAATAATGCAGACAACTGTAACTGAACAACAATAAAATAATTTTTTAAAAAAGAAATGGAAAATAGAATCTAGGAGGGACCACTGTAGAATTAGTTAGTCTTAAGACAGTATTGCATGAATCAACTGCTTTCTGTTATATCAAGTTGATCCTGTCTTATCCAAACCTTGTAACCAACCACCTTTGAAGGTATCACCAGTCCTAGCATTTCCTGATGCTATGGGAACTTCATTGTTCTGTGAATGCTTCTAAATGCATAAACCTAGAACAACAAAAGTCCAATGATTTCTTAAATTTAAAAATGATGAATATCAGAGTATATACAGAAAAAAATACAGACAACAGGAGGTATAAAAATGGTTTTAGAGAGAGAAAGAGGAGCAAAGATGGTAAGTGGATCTTTGAATAAATATATCTGAGAAACTTACATCATTGTGTGTCAGGAGCTATGTGGATTTAAGGAAGGGATATGTTACCCTGTTATGCATCCCCCTTCTGAAGAAACTATCTTCATAGTTTCAGGCCAACAAAATGAGAAATTCTCATCACAATTGCCCAGTCTGTGCCCAGCTGCTTTCTTATAAATAAAGCCCTAATTGAGGGCTGGCTGTACAGATTAAAAGATCCTTTATCCCTAGGGCTCTGGCTGTGTCTGAGGCTTTTATAGTCTTTACACCACTGCTCAGCTTAATGAACTTTTGTGATCCCCAAGGCTGCTGTTGTTTCAATTGTCTGAATCTCAGTTCTTGCTGGCAAGCTGACCTTAGGCCCTGCAGGCTCTGAATCACTCAGACCTTATTGCATAATGCAACCCACCCCTTTTACCTACCTGGGATTGATTAATTTGAGAGCATTTCCAATCATGGAAAATTTGGGATTCATTTCAAAAGCTTTGCAAAGAAGAAGTTAAGGCCCAGGGTCTCCCCTATACAGAAAGACTTGCGGGAGATACTCTGCATCTTACACTGGGATACAAAAGGCTGTATCTTCCGGAAGGTGGAAAACAGAACTAAGCATGTTTCCCACCCCAATTCTAGTGAACTGTAGGGAAGGCTGCTTTGACAATGAATACAGGGGAAGAAAAACAGGGAGAGAAAATAATCCTTGAGAAGTTAGGGCCACAGAGAAGACCTCATAAATGTGGCAGCCATAGTATGCATAATGGGAATCTCAGACTCTACCTTTGCTTAAGGATGTCCTAACAAATAGTGTCCTCAAGTGCCTGACAGTCGCAAACCCAAATCTTTTGTGGAGGAAGTCATGTTCCTCCCAGGTCTTAGAGAATCCCACAAATAACTTTTCAAGAACAATGAGCAGACAAAGCCAAAAATAAATGTTACTTTTCTGTCACCATGGTAATGTAACAAATTATTACAAATTGGTGGCTTAAACAAATAAATTCATCATCTTACAGTTATGTGGGTTGGAAGCTTGACCAGGACTCACTGGGCTAAAAAATCAAGGTGTAGGCAGGGTGCACTCCTCTGGAGACAATCCACACCCTTGCCTTTTCTGGTTTTTAAAGGCTTTGATGTGAGAAGCTGTTCAAACTCCCTAATCAATCTTATCAGAATTCTGCTATATATCTCTCAGTTATCTAGTCCATTGAGGATGTTTCCTAACTCCACACCCTTTCCCAGAATATGTGACTTTTAAATTTCCTGAGATTAGATAAACAAAGGGATCAAGAAAAAGTAGTCAAGGCTGGAACTATTTCTACCCCTGCTTTGGGTTACTAAGTTAATACGTTTGTGCAGCCACTAGCTTTTCTAGGCCCTCTTTTTACAACCCCAAGCCCTTGATTGGTTCACAGTCCTTTCCACACTAAATTATTTGGCATACCATTACAACTTATATATGATATTTTTTCAAAGCCAATGGCATGCCAAAGAGAGAGATGGTGAGAAAGAGCATTTGGGATGGTAGTAAGAAAACAGTGTTCTTTTTTAGTTCTGAGTATTTAAGCTTTCAAAATGACAAAGCAAGGTGATATTTTCAAGTTATTGTACTGGTTCATGGTTTCCTCCGAGGAAATGAAAGCAGAAAGTTGTTTTTTGTTTTGGTTTTTTTTCTTTTTTTTAATTTTTATTTTTTTTATTACAGTTGTCCCATTTCCCCTCCCCTCACTCCACTCCATCCTGCCCACCCCCTCCCTCCTACATTCCCCCCCTATAGTTCATGTCCATGGGTCATACTTATAAGTTCTTTGGCTTCTACATTTCCTACACTATTCTTACCCTCCCCCTGTCTATTTTCCACCTATCATCTATGCTACTTATTCTCTGTACCAGAAAGTTGTTTTTTACTTTCAAATATGAGTCATGGTGTTTATTAGCTTCCTTCAAAAGCTTGTTAAGCTGACCAAATATTGATTCTCCCTCAATGGCAACTAACTCACTCACAAAGTAATATTTATAAAACAAACATTATGTATGTTCAAGATTTCAGGAAAAATAAGGGCCTGGGCACATGGGAAAAAAATATTAGTTTAGCAAGTTTTGATGTGCAAAATCACCACTACAGGGTTTGTTCTTATTGACAACATTGAAAGGAATAAGAATTAACATTTTTGAGCCACTTGTTTTGCACCAGGCACCATTCTAAGTCCTTTACTTTGTGTACTACTCATGATAACCCAAAGATTTCAGGTCAGAATTATTATATCTCCAATTTACTGAGGATGAAATAGGCACAAAACGGAACTTCCTTACTTAGAGATGGTGTCTGATCCCAGTCAGGCTAACTAACTACAGGGCTCATACTTTTCTACTACCATAAAGAAGAAGGGCCAACACTCTGGAATCAGATACATTGGTTTCAAACCTAAGTACTATCACTGTGTGGGCTTCTTGTATGTAAATTATTTGTCCTTTCTTTCTTGATTTTTTTTACTTTATAAAATAGAACTAATGAAAATACTTTTGTCACTGTGATGAATACATGAGGTTACGGTATTTTTTGGACTATAAGGCGCACCAGACCATAAGACGCACCTAGGTTTTAGAAGAGGAAAATAGGGGGGGAAATTTTGAAGCAAAAAATGTGGTAAAATATTTAATAACATAAATAACATATTTCACCAAAGTAAATGTAAACAGAACTCAACAGCAGCATTAACAACCATTATTACTGACTTTAAGCTTTAAGTACGGAAACTCCTCTAATCATCAGGAAACCCCAAGAACTCCCAGTCACTACTGCCCACATTTATGAAGCTCAGTTCCTCAGAATCACTAGTATCATTGTCTTCACTCTGTTCACAGAGGATGTCATCTGCAGAGCCGTCTAAGGCATTGCTGATAATTTTTTGAAGGACTCACAACGGTTTCATCCTTAACTGACTGCCATGAGGTTTTCACCCACTCACAAACTTGGGTAATAGTGGGCCTCTTTATTCGTCCAGTTGGGGTGGCTCTACAGCTGTTGCAACAGCTACAGGGCCACATTGACAGGTGACCCTGCAATGGAATTTGCCTATGTTTATGTTAATGGGGGACACACCAGTCATGTGATGGAGGCATGTAGGAGCACCACAGACTTTCTTCTCATAAGGTGCCTGCACCGCCTGTACCCTTCTCCCTAGCACTATAATATGCCACAGCAGGGACTCTGCTCCTGTATCCTATGACCCAGCTCCACTGCCACACCCCACCCCCCAGCAAGCCAGGTAAGCTACATTTGGACTATAAGATGCACCCCCATTTTTCTCCCAAATTTGGGGGGAAAAAGTGTGTTTTATTGTCCAAAAAATACAGTAATCCAAATAAGATCTTATACATACTGTTGTATGCAATTGATTTCAGTTAATATTATAAATATCTTTCTTTTGTAAAACTATCATTTACAAAAGACTTTGACATACTCTCCCAGTTCATCCTCACAAATTCTGTGATATACTTAAGGTAGATTTTTGTCATACTCATTTCATAGATGAGACCCAAAGAAACCAACTAACTTGTCCAATGTCACACACATATGGAACCAGTTCTGCTGACTTCAATGTCACTAAGAATTCTGCTGTGCTGTACTTTCTGTCCTGGAAACCATGGCATGTCCTGTGTAGCTCCCTTCAGAATTATATGACGATGCAAGCCAAAAGCTGTATTAATCTCAGAAATGAATACTGTAGAGGAGAAATGCAGTTAAGAGATCCACTTTTCAGTTTTTTTTAAAAACAACAACTACACAAATTACATGAAGATTTATATAAAAATATTTAATAGATAGAATATGTTACTGAGTGAAGAGGCATATCATGAAACACCATTATCAAATAAGCTTACTTAAATATTGAGTAATGGTATTATGGGTAATTTAATTATTTTTCTTTCTTTATGTTGATATCTGTTTGTTTCCTCATTTTTTCATGATAAATATGTATACTTCATCTAATGTACAAAGGATGAGGAGTTTAAAAATTTATGTTTAGGAAGGGATATATAATTTGCAGCAATGCTTTTAGACATAGTACTTACCTAAGCTTTTCTTCTACTTTATGTTTAGAAAAAAAATAACGCTTCTGGCTTTGGTGAGCCTTATAACATATGCCTTTCTGCAACTTCTCAAAAGACTTTTTCATGGGGGTCACTTTGTGGAAAGGAGTAAATTGGGCTCCCTAGTGCTTTTATTTCATTCAGAATCAGCATGTTTTCTAAAGGGAAGAAGAGTTTTTGTCAGCCAACTCCAGCTTTATCATTTTTGGTCTAGATGCTTGGGACAGAGAAAGAAAGGAAACAAAGAGACTTATCATACAAAATTCCTATTTCCCAAATAGGAAAAATTACCCAGAGACCTCCTATCTACATATTTCTATCTCTCACCTGAGGCTCCTGCTTACCACTAGTACAGGAATAAATTTTTACTAAAAGAGATCTTGAATTATTATGCTTTGAACACCTATCTTTTATTTACTTCTGTTTCTTTTTAACAACCTATTTCAAATGTTCATATCTTTTAAAGACTATAAGCCATGCCCTGCCCGGGTGGCTCAGCTGGTTGGAGCGTCATTCCCACAATGTACCAAAAGGTTGCAGGTTCTATGCTGGTCAGGGCACATAGCTAGGTTATGGGTTCAGTCCCCAGTTGGGGCAGGTATAAGAGGCAACTGATATTCACTCTCTCTCTCTCTCTCAAATCAGTGAATAAATCCTCCAGTGAGGATTAAAAAAAAAGAATACAAGCCATTTATCTATGAATATATATACTTTAAATCATCTTAATAAAAACAGAGCCAGTTTTTAAAAAATGATCATTTAACCACCTCAAAAGGAGAAAAGAATCCAGAGTTAAAGAAATAATAATATTTTATATTGAATACTTGTTCCTCCACATTTTACCCATGTGAATGATGAAAACAAAAAGAAAACTCAAAATATATCCAGGGGCCCAGAATTGTTGCATACATTAGCCTTAGATTTAGCTCCCAACAATAGAAACCCAAGTAATAAGAGCTTATGCAAAATATTTAGGTTTTTTCCTCACATGTAAACTTGTAGAGATAGACAGTCCAGAGAAAGGCAGTTCTAAGATGCCATCAGGGACTCAGGCTCTCTGGGCTTTTCAATGAACCCGTTTTATACTCGTTTTCATTCTCATGGTCACCTTATCATCTGCAGATGGCAGCTGCAGCTCTGACAGCAAAAGCTTTTGACTGAACAGAAGTATGTCACGTGACCCCTAGGTGCAAAGTAGGCTGTGTAACATTTAATTTTTCAGGCCAGAACATTACAACCAGAATAGAACTGAGGTTGTATTAGATAAGAAATAATTGGATGGTACATATGCAGCCCCACATGTATTGGCCATAAAATAAGGAAATAAATATAGTGATGAAACTTTAGAAACAGCCCCCTTTCTCGATGCTACCTCTTTAAGTTGTTGATATTGGAAGAAATCTTTATATTCAAATAAATAGAAAGAGAGAAACATTTAGTGGATAGAAGAGTCTTGAAAGACAAAAATGTTATTAATAACAAAAAATGAGACCCGATAGAGCCTAAGACTTTATGAAAACTTATGAATTTGGAAAAAAGAAACATAAATTTGTTTCCCCAGTCTTCAACAAACAAAAGCAGTTCATGTAATACTTTTAAAAACTGAATGCTTGGGGAAAATGACAAGTGAAATATTTTAGTATTGCCATGATTAGGCTTATGTAATTGTTACTCCAAAAACAAAGGTAGAAAAATATATAACCAAAGAGAGTCTCTGTCAAGTCAAACATCATATGAATTAGAGTGTGGAGGAACCCTTCTTTTGGAGGGGATACTAAATTATCAAACCCAGTCCTGGCTCTGATTTCATGACTTCCTCCCAGAAGTTTGCCAATGGCTCATATCCTCTGGAAAAGTAGATCCAACTATTTAGATAGAAATCACCCTTTCTCTTTCTTATTCCCTCTCTGTACTACTGACCTCAGTGTGAAGGTCTAATTCCCTCCAGTAAGATTATGGGTCCCTCTTCAATCTTCCTGTTACAAAAGAGCTTCATTTTAAGACTACTGGGAGGCCTGAGATGAAAGAGATATAAATGGTGCAAATAGTGGGTCACTCTTATTGCCTGAAAGAAAACTCTCCTAGAAAATGGTGGAAAAAAATTATTCTTTCAGGTGTTAAGAGGATATTGTACAATGGTGAGAACTGAAATCCCCAAGCCAGATCAAAAAAAAGGAAATCATGATGTAGAAAAAGTTGTTAAGAGGGAAAAGAGAGAGAAAATAGTGCAGTTTGACGAGAAGAGCTTAACAAAGCACTCTTCTCTTTGCCCTGGCTGGTCCCACCTTCAGTTTAACAGAGAGGTCATGCCCACATGTGGAAGAGGGCAGAGGCCATGACGAGGAAAGAATCACAGCAGAAAAGGCTTTTACACCCTCCTTGCAGGACATGAGAAAGAACACTTCCTGAGAAATTTCAGCTTGTCTCGTCGACTGACCTCCATTTCCTCTGCTCAGTGGAACGCAGTGCCAGGTAAGCTTTACAGACAAGGTGGGAGAGCAAGGAGTGGAAACTGGTAAGAAAGAAAGCAAAGGTGGCAAATCTCTCCCTCCCTACAGTTCCTGGCCATTTTCAGGAAAGGCTGGAGGCCTTAAGTTCAGCAGGGGCTAGACAGAGCTTCAGGGGAACATTCAGGTTAAAGTTTTCCACAGCTAAACTGGCCAAAGGAGGAACAGTCATTGTGGACAATCTAAGTGATGCCTCAGGTAACACTGTCACAACTGATCTCCTAAAGACAAAGACCACTCCATAGTCCAGAATTATTCTATATTCTCAGGATCTCTGCTCCAAGGCCATTGTATTTACCTGGGCTGAGATCTATTCCAGAGCCTAAAATCTCCCTAGAAACTACAATAGAGAGGCTAGTTCAAGAGTAATAGGGCATGCTATTACACAAGTCAGGAACTGCAGTGTGGGCTCAAGATACAGCTTTTCAGAAATTCAAGAATAGCTGTGGAAATAGAATGATGTAGCACTGCAGTGTATTGAGTGACATCCACAGTGAGATTGATAGTTTTGCAAGGTTGAGTCTCCCAGATGATGAATTCCCCTGGCTCTTCTCCTCAGGCCTCCTCTGAACTTTTCACTGAAGTCTGAGGCCCATACAACTATGATGCTCCAGCAACTGAAGGCATAGGACTTGAGGAAAGGCAGCTCAGTGCTTCCAGAGCCAGTTTTATGTGATCACCCAGGAAGTTTTTCCTCATGACAAACTCAAGGGGAAGAGAAAAGTGCCATGTCTTTTAATACCAAATCCTCCTTGGCCCACAGGCACGAATTACTGAATAATCCCCAACCCTGCCAGGAGGACAATGCCCTTCACTCTGGTTAACTGTCCTCTGTCTCCCACAGAGGACCAGTCTGCTCTCCTGCCTCCTTTTATCTTTTCAGGGACCTGGATCGCAGACCTGATTACTGCTCTTTCATACTTGGGGGATTTGAGGCCTGACCATCAAAAAGGAGTAAGTCACCCATGAGAAAAGGTCATTGGGAGCTCCTACCTCTGCACTGTGTTCTGACCACAAAAGTATTGTGCCTTTGTTTTTTCCTTTTACTGCTTTTATTGACTTTATTCTCCCACTCACTCTCTCTACTTTCTTTATTTTTCACCTGAACTAACTTTGGAGTCTCTATAACCTCAACATAAACTCAACAGTAGAATTCACTTAAAATGTTTCTTCAGTCCTTCCTGAGGACTTTTGTAATGGGAAGACCACCAAATTTGGAGGCAGAAGACCAGGACCATAGTCACAACACTTCTGCTTTTTACTTCTGTGACCTCAGGTAAGTCACTTAACTTCTTTGACATTCAATTGCCTCCTGAGTACAATAAAGATAATATTGGGCCCATGTATATAACATGGCTAAGGATGAAGTAAGAGTGTATGTTCAGGTCTTACTAGGTTTATACCATTTCTCCAATCTACTCTGTAATCTACTCTGTTTCTTCTCCAATCTACTTTGTAATAAGTAAATTTTCTGCCTAGTCTTGTAGGTAGAAAATTCATAGCTCATATCTCCCCTCCAAAGAAGTTAGAAACCAGAGCTAATCATCCCCAGCAGGAGAATTGGGCTGTGTCATCAGTTTCTACTGAGATCTTTCGCACATTGCAGACTCTTCTTGCTGTTCTGTCTCTGTTTCTGTCTCTGCTGGTTTTCTGTCTTCAGGGAGGCATATCTGAGTGAGTACAACTTGAGTTCCCTGCTTGACCAAATGTCTCCTTTATATCACAATCACAGATCTGTTTCTTCAATATGTTCCACAACATATTGTGTGTTACAAGTATCAGAGGCCCCAAGCCTGGGATTGTTGGCTTTTGTAGGATTTGACACTCTCTTCCCTCTTTCCCTAGAAGCAGAACCAAGGCTGGAAAGACCTCTGCTCTCCTTCACTCTGCTTTCTCTCTTACTGCTGGCCTTGATGAGCCTCAGCTGGATGATCCGGGCATGGACTGCTCCCAACTGCAGCATAGGAGACAGCTCCCTATTGCCTAACATCTCCTACTACATCCCATTCTGTCCCTTGGCCCCAGGACTGCACATTTTTTGCAGCATGCTTCAATATTTAATATCTAGCTCAGACACTAAGAGCAGTGCCCCAGGATATAGAGGCACTGTACCTCCAGGGTACAGTTCCCATTCTGCCTGATGGGGCCTTCAGACACTTCCTCACACTGCAGCTTCTGAGGCTGCAGCTGGGCGCCATCAGGGTTATGTCTGGGACATGTCAAGGATTGGACCAGCTGCAGCACCTTTCCTTTGAGCATCACTCTCTGTGTTGCCTCAGTCTGTTTCTCCCTCCAGATGTGCTGGAGCCCCTCACATTCCTCAACATCCTTTCCTTCCATGGCTACTGCCTGAATAATAGCCAGAATGTCTGGTTGCCTTAGACATCTAACCATGAAGCACAGCTGTCTGATAGAGCTGCGGGAATTGCAAAGGCTCTTCCCAAACCTTGTCCCTGGCTCCTCTCTTACAACCAGCCCCAGGCCACAGACCCTCTTCCTAGAGGTGCTGGATCTGTCTGCAAACCTGTAGCTGAGCAGAGTAGGTGGCCAAGTGCTGCATGGCCTCCAGCTCCACTCCCTGAAATTGGATGGCACCCACTAAGTGCATCAGACCTCCCAGGCTCAGGGCTGTTCCACTTGGACTTCCACTACCTTATGGGGACAGGTGTAGAAAAACTGCCTGGGAACGTGACAGGTTACATTGAGCTTCATGCACTTGATCTTGGGAGAAACCAAATCTGGAACCTATAGGCTGGGGATCTCCTAAGCTGCTGCTCCCTGGAACTCCTCAGCCTTCATGACAATGGCCTTCAGTTAATTCTGTCTAGTTTCCTGAGTGCCCTGCCCCAGCTTCAGAGGCTCAATCTGTCAGTGAATAATCTAGTTCCAACCTTGGTGCTGCCGGAAGGGCTGGTCATCTCAAGTCTGAGGGCACTAGATCTGTCCCACAATGAGCTCTGCATTCTGCCCTACAAGGCCTTCTCTTCTTTTCCTCAGCTACAGGAGCTCTGGCTGAGTAGTAACATCTCTAACTTATCCAGTGAGAGCCTGGAAGGACTGAGGTGGCTGAAGACCCTAAACCTCAGTTGGAACCAAATTAAGACACTGAATCCAGGCTGCTTCTCCTCTCTTCCTGCCCTTACTTCAATGAACCTCCTGGGCACCCATTTAGAGCATTTCCCAGGCAGACACCTCCAGGGTTCCCAGAAGCTGAGCCACCTACATCTGGGTTCTTCTGAGATGCTGGAGATCTATCCTCCCTGGCCTTCAGCACTGCTCAGCTTGGAATTATGGGCAACTAGTACCATAACACTTAGGGTCCCCAGTGGAGAACACTTCTCGTTCTTGGAGAACCTTACCACACAAACTAACTATGTGTTGCTGAGTCCATTCAACGCCACAGTCCATTTTCCTTCCGTGCATCACCTTACCTTGCGAGGCTGCAGCCACGACATTTTCTCTAGCCATCAACCCCAGGGAGTCTTCTCACAGCTTCCTCTCCTGGAGTACTTGCACTTCTGTTCTGATCACCAGGGTACAGAAGGTCTGCACCTATTTGGGATGCCCAGACTGCAAGTGCTGGAGCTGGGGGACTTGGATTTCCTCTACAACCCAAGATTAGTGCAGATGGAGATGTTACTGAAAGATCTGCCTCAGTTACAGGTGCTGGCGCTGAGTAACCTAAACCTAGGGAACCTCTCCATCTCCAGTTTCAGGGGCTTGGGCCCCCTTCAGCTGCTGCTACTCAACTCCAAATGGGCCCTGGGGCTGGACAGCAGCCTCCAGAACTAATTCCCCAGATGCCTCAATATGTTTATTTCTCAGATATCACCTTCATCGGCCAGTGTGAAAGCTCTTGGGTGGGTCCTTGGGCAACATGGGCCCCAAACACCTTTCTGTATGGGCTGGAGAAACCCACCTGCAAGGTCAATGCTTCTGATTACTGCAAGACGCTGTTGCTCTCCTTCCTTTCTGGTCACTGCCCACATGATCTTGAGTTTCAGAGCTTTCTTACCAGCTTCACTCTAATGGTCCTGCTCACCTTCCTGGCATTGCTTGGTTGTCCCAAACGGCTCTGGCTTCACCACCTCCGGACCCTATTTCATCCCTGGTGGTGGAAATTGTGTGGGCAGCATCCCAGAAACCAATTCCACTATGATGTCTTTGTATCCTATTGTGAGCAGGACCAAGCCTGGGTGCTGGAAGAGCTGGTTCCTACCCTGGAGAAGCCTCTTCCAGAGGGCAAGGGTTTGAGGTTATGCCTTCCTGAGAGGGACTTTGGACTTGGGCAGGACAGGATGGATGCTACGGCTGCCTGCATCGAGAGCAGTAGAGCCACCCTCTGTGTGCTCAGCTGCCAGGCCCTGGGAAGTTTCTGGTGTAATCTGGAGCTAAGGCTGGACACCCACAACTTGGTGGCCAGGCCTGGGACTGCTTGCCTTCTGCTGCTGTTTCTGGAACCCATTGATCAGCGGCAGCTGCACAGCTCCCACCGCCTTGGCTGGTGGCTGAAGAAAGGATTACTTTGATTTGTCCCAAGGGAGGGTGGACTGGGACACCTTCTGCAAACAACTCCAGAAAAGGCTAAAGACACCTTGGAGAGAGGGAGAGGATTAGCAGCTATGAAAGGGAGATTCGGCCAGGCCTGAGCGACTCCCAGCAGGGGCCTGGATGCCATCACATCACTGGAGCGCAGGCTCAGAAAGGCAGCACTCTGCAGGCAATGCTCAGTTCAGGCCACTTTCCACCCTAAAAGTGATACATGAAGAAGCCAAATCCCAAAGGGATAACATATTAGAAAGCATTTGGAAACAAGATATTCATTCAAGAAACAGTTCTGATACCTGCTAGTCCCGTCAACACAAAGAATCCCCTAAAAAAGAATACACAAAAATGTTTTTCAGAATCACATCTGCATTTTCACAATAAAGTCATTCTGCCTGATGAAAGTAATGTATTTACTTGTTTGTTAAAAAAAAAAAAACAACCCAAAACTTTATTCTAGCGGAATGGGGCAAGAATCAATGAGGTATTTGTCAGCATGTTGAAGCTAAATTGAAACCATGTTTGCAATTCACCAAAGGTCCAAAAATTCAAAGAGCTTTCCTAACTTATAATGCTCTCACAGTAACAGTATTACAGGGGGAGGATAATAGTTGTGATCTTATATTACATGTGGGGAATCTGAGCACATTAATCTGGCATAGCTGTTACATCATAAAATTTACATTTGGCCCCAGTTCCTCTGAGACACAATCCAGTATTTTAAGTTCTCTACTCTTATCCTTCTATCTCTAACCAATGTCAGCTTACCTTGTTACAAAGTTTAAATAGGCAAACATGTGGCAAACATTTCCCCCTGAGTGCAAATCTGTCAAAGCAATGTCACCGAATAAACCTTGTGTGTGCTACTGCCACCTCGTGGTCATATCTTTTTTCCTTGTTCAGCTGGGAAATCTCCTGAAAGCCCCTACACAATCTTTGGTCAAACTAAGGAACCACTCAAATTTTGGCTCAGTGAGTGAAAGAGTTTCACACATTTTTCTTCAGGAAGTGCCAATTTCTTCAGTTAATAGAGTGAGACTATCTGGAGTCCAATGGCATAACTCTGAGACTTTGCTGACCAAGCCACATTGCAGAAGTCCTTCCCACAGCCCCAACTTTGTCTACTGTCCACTCATGACCATTGGAAAATGTTATTTGTTTTTGTCAGTGTTGATGAAAACCTCAAGTTCTGATTAACCTTGATATTTCCCATGACACTTTTTTATTTCATCGAAGCTACCTGGGCAGTTTTCTTCTTTTCTTGACACATCTTAGGTGCATACCATGTAATTTCAGGACTGAAAGAAATTTGCTTCTGGGGCTTAAATCCCTTCTACCACTTTCCCAGCCTATATCTGACAAAATCCATGATCTCAGGTAGTCTTCTGAAGCAGCTCATTCCAACACTGGATATTGTAAGAAAGTTACTCTTCATAGTGAATTATAATAAATTTCCTTGTAAGTTTTAACTATTATTTTTAATTTTGAACTTTTAGGATTAAATAAGACACATTGTATTGCTCTTCTATGATCACCCTTATTTGTTCCAAATAGAGTCTTTTGTTTACCAATTTATATGTCCCAATTTCTTCCACTGTTGCTCATTTTCCCTGCTTCTCAGCCCAAGTTGCTTCCCTCCTAACACTCTGCAGTTTGCCCATGTACTGCTTAAACTGAGACCCAGAACTTACAAAGTGCTATATATCTGATCTCTGTAGAACCAAACAGGATTAGATCATTCCCTCCATTTATACATTCTGGATTCACATTATTAGATGTGGCAAAAGTGTTGATTTAAATATTAAATTTGATTGTATAATTTCATGCATATGTGGAATCTAATGTACAAAATAAGCTAACAAACAAAATAAAAACAGACTCATAGAGAACAGACTGACAGCTGTTAGAGAGGAGGGGGGTTGCAGGCCTGGGTGAGAAAAGTGAAGAGATGAAGTAAAAATAATAATAATAATAACTGATATACACAGGCAATAGAGGCAACAGTATGGTGATTACCTGAGGGGAAGGGGGGAGGGGGAGGTAGAAGAGGGTAAAGGGGGGATAAATGGTGACAGAAACAGACCTGACTTGGGGTAGTAAACACACAATACAGTATACAGATGACATACTGTAGAATTGTGCACCAGAAACCTATATAAATTTTATTAATCAATGTCACCCCAATGCATCCAACAAAAGATAAAAATAAAAGATTTTTTTTTACAAAGAAAATTTCTATGAACCATAAATACTTTAGATAATCACCTTGAACCTCTTCTAACACTAAATGATGCCTGTGTTTTTGTAATTTTAAAAGACAGTATAGTGGAATAATATTTAATGATAAAATAACTGTGTCAAGTGAATGCATTCATGAGAGGGAAGTTCATAGCAATACAGGCCTACCTAAAAGAGATAGAAATGTTTCAAATAAACAACCTAACACTACACCTACAAGAACTCGAGGAACAAAAACAAAGACAAATCAGACCAAGTACAAAGAAGGAAATAATCAAGATCAGAGCAGAATTAAATGACATAGAGACTAAAAGCATAATTCTAAGGTTCAATGAATCCAGGAGCTGGTTCTTTGAAAAGATAAACAAAATCAACAAGCCCTTAAACAGGTTCATCAAGAAAAAAAGAGAGAAGACCCAAATAAACACAATCAAAAATGAAAGAGGAGACACTACAACTGATACCACAGAAATACAAAGGATTGTTAGAAATTACTATGAAAAACTATATGCCAAGAAATGTTAAAACCTAGGTGAAATGGACAAATTTCTAGAAAAATAAAACCTTCCAAAACTCAGTGAAGAAGATACAGAAAGCGTGAACAGACCAATAACACCTGATGAAATTGAAACAGTAATCAAAAAGCTTCCAACACACAAATGCCCTGGACCAGACGGTTTCACAGGAGAATTCTACAGAGCATTTAAGGGAGAGCTAACCCCCATCTTCCACAGATTATTTCAAAAAATTCAAGAAGATGGAAGACTCCCAAACTCTTTTTATGAAGCCAGCATCATCCTAATCCCAAAACCAGATAAAGACACAATGAAGAAAGAAAACTTCAGGCCAATATCGCTGATGAAAATAGATGCTAAAATCTGCAACAAAATATTGGCAAACTGCATCCAGCAATACACTAAAAATATCATACACCATGATCAAGTGGGATTCATCCAGGAATGCAAGGATGGTACAATATTTACAAATCAATATACATAATACACCAAATAAACAAAAGCAAAGATAAAAACCACATGATCATATCAATACATGTGGAAAAGGCATTTGATAAGGTACAGCACCCATTTATGATGAAAACACTCAGCAAAGTGGGAATAGATGGAGCATTCCTCAACATCACAAAGGCCATATATGAGAGACCTACAGCCAACATCATAGTCAATGGACAAAAACTTAGAGCTTTCCCACTAAGATCAGGAGCAAGACAAGGATGCCGTCTCTCACTACTCATATTCAACATAGTAATGGAAGTCCTAGCCACAACAATCAGACAAGAAAAAGAAATAAAAGGCTTCCAAAATGGAAAGGAGGAAACAAAACTGTCACTGTTTGCAGATGACATGATAGTGTACATAGAAAATTCTATAGACTCCACCAAAAAACTACTCGACCTAATAAATGAATTTGGCAAAACAGCTAGATACAAAGTCAATACTCAGAAATCAAATGATTCCTGTATACCAACAATGAAACAGTAGAAACAGAAATCAGAAAAAAAATCCCATTTCATACAGCAACAAGAAAAATAAAGTACCTAGGAATAAACCTAACCAAGGAGGTAAAAGACCTGTACTCAGAAAACTACACAACACTAAGAAAGAAATTAAGGAAGACACAAAGAAATAGAAGCGTGTACCATGCTCATGGATTGGAAGAATTAACATCATCAAAATGGCCATACCACCCAAAGCAATTTATAGATTCAATGCAATCCTTATTAAAGTGCCCATGACATATTTCACAGATATAGAACAAACAGTTCAGAAATTCATATGGAACCATAAATGACCCTGAATAGCTGCAGCAATTTTGAGATAGAAGAACAAAGCAGGAGGGACCAAATACCTGATATCAAACTGTATTACAAGGCCACTGTAATCAAAACAGCCTGGTACTGGCCTAAAAACAGGCACATAGACCAATGGAACAGAACAGAGAGCCCAGAAATAAACCCAAGTTTCTACTGTCAATTAATATTTGACAAAGGGGAAGAAGCATAAAATGGAGCAAAAACAGCCTCTTCAACAAATGGTGTTGGGAGATCTGGACAGCTACATGCAAAAAAATGAAATTCGATCACCAACTTACACCATACACAAAAATAAATTCAAGGTGGATAAAAGACTTAAATATAAGTTGTAATGCTATAAAACTCTCAGAGGAAAACCTTGACAGGAAAATTTCAGACGTTCCATGCAGCAACATCCTCAAGACATGTCCTCTAAAGCAAGGGACATAAAGGAAAGAACAAACAAATGGGACCTCATCAAATGGAAAAGCTTCTGCATGGCTAAAGAAAACAGCATTAAAAAGAAAAGAGAACCAACTATATGGGAAAACATATTTGCCAATGATACCTCAGACAAGGGCCTAATCTCCAAAATATATAAAGAACTCATAGGACTGCACTCCAGGAAGACAAAATACCCAATTAAAACATGGGCAAAAGACTTGAACAGACATTTCTCCAGGGAGGACATACAGAGGACCCAGAGACATATGAAAAGATGCTCAGTATCACTAGCCATCAGAAAGATGCAATTTAAAACCACAATGAGATACAACCTCACACTGGTCAGAATGGCCATCATAAACAAATCAACAAACAAGTGTTGGAGAGGATGTGGAGAAAAGGGAACCCTAGTTCACTGTTGGTGGGAATGCAGATTGGTGCAGCCACTGTGGAAAACAGTATAGAATTTTCTCAGAAATCTAATAATGGAACTGCCTTTTGACCCAGCAACTCCACTGGTAGGATTATACCCTAACAATGCTGAAACACCAATCTAAAAGAACCTATGCACCCCAATGTTCATAGCAGCACAATTTACAATAGCCAAGTCCTGGAAGCAACCTAAGTGCCCATCAGCAAATGAGTGGATCCAAAACCTATGGTACATTTGCACAATGGAATACTACGAAGCACGATGAAAGAAGGAGCTCCAACCCTTTGGGACGGCATGGATGGAACTGGATAGCATTATGCTAAGTGAAATAAGCCAGGCGGTGAGGGACAAATACCATATGATTTCACCTTTAATTGGAACATAATCAACAGAAGAAAAAAGCAAACAAAATATAACTAGAGACATTGTAGTTAAGAACAATCTAACAATAGCCGGAGGGGAAGGGGGAGGCGACAATGGGGAGAAGGGTTTTCAGGAACTACTATAAAGGACACATGGACAAAACCAACGGGGAGAGTGGAAGCGAGGGAGGGAGGTGTGTTTGGCTGGGGGTGGGGAGAGGTGGGGAGAAAATACAGACAACTGTAATTGAACAACAATAAAGTAATTTGAAAAAATCATATCAAACTTACAGTCATAAATTTTACTCAAGATTCAAGTCAGCTACTTGCTACTTGCTGAGTGTGTTTAAGTCCTTTATCTGAGCTGAGCATCATTTTCCTCATCTGTGAAAGACAGGTTATAATAATCCCTACTTCAAAGATTCCTGTGATTCAAATAAGATAAAGTAATTATCATATGCTTTGTAAGTGATATTATAAAACCTTGTACAGGGTAGGTTTTATAATTACTGTTAAGGCTTGTTTTCATTTTTACCTCTAAATATTTCTTCTATCACTTTGAAGCATGCTTTCAATATCAAAGTTTACAGTGTTTAATTGTCAGTAACTTAGATTTCCATCTGCCTTATGTTTGATAAGTTTTTCAATCTAAACTCATATAAAAATGATGCATTTTTTGAAATTAAAAAAAGTAATCATCACCAATTCAGAACACTTACCTTGTAGAGAGTCAGCTCCTCCACTGGGATAGTATGATCTGAAAACTGTATGCATTTGGTATTTGCTAATTTGTATCTCTGCTCATTTCTATTCAAGAGTGACCCTCACAAATTCATGATCCAGAGTACTTTGGATAAAGAATAAATAAAATAACATATGTAAAATGCTTAGTGAAACCTGGAAGAAAAATAACTGTGTCAAGATAAATTTGTAAGAAGCAAAGTACTATCTATAGCTTATATTAATTTTAAAAACCTCAGTATAAAATAAATAAATAAAGATTTAATTTGCTTTTCTCTGGCTGAAATGAGATTAAAAGAACAAATTCAGAAAACAAGTAAGACAACAATTTACTGTTGTTTTAATTCAAAAATCCCAGCTTACCTCAGCACATCTGGGACTGGTATAGATGTAGAATTATGGAAAGAAGGAAATAGATGGAGTGAGCCTTTGAAGTGTTTTGTAAATTCTTTGCAATAGCTAACCTTTGTCTTTCTATCCTTTGGTTTTATAGAACCCTTTGCTCTTACATTTTCATTTTTAAGTCCAATATCATCTATTTGGTGGGAAAACACAGCTGCCTTCCTATAAATATATACCAACACTTCTGCTTATACTCCATACTCCTTTTTTATTCATATCTCTATATTTGTATAGTTCATATTCTGCTCCAAGGCTTCAGGCCAGTTTACTCTTCAACATAGACCCAGGCTTAATCACCTTATCATTTTCCCCTAGAGGTTGGACCAATTTAGACCTCAGTTAAAGAAATACTTTCTGAGATCGAGCCAAAACTTTCTCGTTGTTATCCCTAGTAGAGGCAACTGGGAAAAGTTGGGTAATCCAGGAGGGTCAGAAGCAAACCTTGACACACATTAAAAAGTGTAGGGGGCCTGGAGCTCAGCGGTAAGGCATGAGTACTCACACAGAGTGCTCTGGGTCACCACCACTCCAAGATGGGCTGCCCAGGACAGAATACCCATGGCTCAGAATGTGTTTGCTACCTTCTCTCCTCTAGAGGCAGCAGTGTACTTGGTCCTTCCCAAATCAGGAGAGACCATAGTGCCCTTTACAATTGCATGTAACCACCTTTTCAAGCTGTATAAGCAATATGGTCACTGTGTGGGCTTCAAATAGTTGCTATACTTGATATTACTTTCCAACAGTCACCCCCCAAGAAACTTGGATGTGAGCACTGCTGTGTTGGCTTTGCTGCTGCACACTCTTGCCTGCTGAAAGGAGAGAACAAGGAGACTGAGGCGGACTGCACATCCCGGAGAGAAACCCACATTTGGACTTCTGCCCTCCTCTGGATTCTATAATTCTCACACAACAGCTTCAGGTAAGGCACAGCTTAGGGTTCTTTGTGATGTCTTTTTCACCTTCCTCTAAGAGTGTTGCATTTTCCCCATGTAAAATGTAAATTATGGTTAAAAAGACTAAAGGGATCAAAGAGTACAAATTGCCTCTTATAAAAACACTCACAGGGTGTAAAGTACAGCATAGGGAATATAGTCAATAATATTGTAATAACTATGCATGGTATAAGATGGGTACTAGACTTATCCAGGTGATCACTTCATAAGGCATATAAATTGTCTGATCATTATATTGTATACCTGAAACTAATACAATACTGTATATTATTATATATTAATACAACATACAATATATTAATATAATTATCATATTGATATATAATAATATTTATTATATTATTATAATTGGCAAACTATAGTATGCCAACTATAACTGGAAAGATATTTTTAAAAAAGAAACAAAAATAAAGTTGGTCTTAAGATTGAAAAAATGTAAATTAGAATAGCTTCCTCATATTGGAAGTTGGTTAGATTCTCAGTTATATAATATTGTCTCCAGAATCAACACTGGTCTCAATAAATATTAGGTTATATGTGTTTTATTTATAAATATATAAGTATCTTTAATAAAAATAACAATATTTTACTTAACTAGAGATGTTAACTGAGCCACAAAACCACATAAGCCAGGAGAAAAATTGTATAATGACTGCCTTATTCTATTCCTTATTACATATTTAAGTCACACATACCAGATTTCCTGACCCTGAATATGGGGCAGAAGAAAATACCAGGCAAAAAAGGGGACATTTGTCAATGAAAGCACACTGGTAACCACATGAGAAAGAAATGTCAGTTACAGACTATAAGCACATTTTATTTAAGAAGGAGAGGTCTAAAACAGTTTACTAACCTACTTAAAAATAGAGGAATATATTATAAAAGCATTCAATGGAAATATTTAAAGATATGAACAATTGTAGAAACAGACTGATAAGACAGCAGAAATCAGTGTGTGTACACACACACACACACACACATCCTTAGAGAGTGATTACAACTTAGTAGCAATAAGAAAGCACAGAGCACAAAGCAGAGTGGGAAAGGGGGCCATACAGGAAAATGAAGTGATTCAGAGGGAGAGGTCACCAGGGTGGGATTGCCTTGAGTAGGCTGCTGTCAAGGGTATCCTCCTGTTTAGGCTGAGGGTATATCCGCATAACAAAGTCTTTGTTGTCTTGCTTCTTCCCCCCCCCCACCCCCCCGCCCCAGAACTGGAGATTCCAGTCTTTGCATTCTTTTTGAAACTTTTTTCCCTGACTACAAGCAATTGTTTTCCTAATTGGTTACAATTAGGGCATGTTCATTGATTGAGACCACAAATATTTATTGAACAGCTATATACTGGACACTGTCCTTGATGAGCGAAACAATGTCCTCCTCTTGTTTTCAGGTGGTTAAGACAGAAAATACATACTAAGTATATACAAAGCACGTAGTGATATGTGCTTTGAAGAAAACTACAGCAGTATTAGTAAACAGAGTAGCAAAGATGGGCTAAACTAGGGAGGGTTTCTCTGAGTCTCTGATTTTCACCAGAAATCTGAATGAAGTAAATTAAGGCACACAAATATCAGTGAGGGGGAAAGAGGGACATTCCAGGCCTTGATATGGGCCACACTTGACATAGGTATCAGCCCCCAGAGTGGGTCAGGAGAAGGAAGAGTGGTAGGAAATGAGGGCATGGAGGAAGGCCTCATTGTCCTTACAGGCTGTGGTAAGGAACTGGAATTTTATTTTAAGTGTGTTAAAAAGATTGAAAGGAAGTAGTTGACATCAGATTTTTAAAACTATCAGTCTAGGTCCTATGAAATAATAGTCTCTAAGCATATAATTATGGAAATAGGTAAGGTAAGACACTTTGGTGGACATTAGAGGATTTCATAGTAGTGTGATCCGGGGTGAGTGCTGATGGGACTGCTAGAAATGGTTTAGATTCTGAAGGCTTTGAACGTGAAGGCTAGTGGATTTGTTGATGGTTTGGATGCAGAGCATTGGGAGGGGTGGTCTGAGCAACTGAATAAATGGAGGTGCCATTCATTGATATGGCAAAGAAGTAAGAATTGGCCAGTTTGAGGTGGGAAGAATCAAAAGTTTAGAAATGGGCATATTCTGATTTAGTTATGTTAGATATCAAATGGAGATGCTGAGTAAGAAATTGCATGGATAAATCCAGGTTGGAGAAGAGACCTCATACATAGGAAGAGAAAATGTGGCTTTGTCTCACATGGATAGTTCTTATGTCAAGGGGCTAGATGACAGGTCACTTACAGAAAGAGTAGAGTAGGAGAAGGAAAAAATGTCAAGGATTAGGTCCTAAAAAACCATTCATAGGTCAGGTCAATCAGAAGGAACTCTAACATAGGAGCCTCAGATATACACAGTGTAATGGGAATGAATAGTCCAGGGACAGTAAAGTAATTCAAATCTCAGAATGCTTTCAATGACATAACACTGTAGTTTTGTTTTGTTTTGGTTTGATCTGGGTTTGGGGGGGTTGGTTTTGTTTGTTTGTTTGCTTTGGGTTTTTTTTCCTCTGTGTGGTAAAATGTGTATAGAGTACTATCATGTAGTACTTTACTGGTATCTGATAAATTTCAACTGAGGACTGAAGGCTGTGTGCTGCAGTTAGGGTGAATCTCAGTTAAAAGCCATGTTAGTTTGTAGTCTGATTCATTCATTTATATCAATTTCATGTAAAATGTGTATTCAAGTTGACAATGCATAAAGCTTACACCTCTTCAGCGTAAGTGTTTAACTGCAAAGAAGACCAAGTTAAAAATAAAGAGTACTTTAAACAATTGTGTATATGTCACTAAACACAAAGAGAAATTAACAATGAAAATTATAGAATTTCTTTCACAGAGATCTTTCAAAATAACGAGGACACACAAATGTCAGAATTGACATCACTGTAAACAATCATTGATTAAAAGTCATTTTCCTTATCTCATCCCCAACATTCCTAATACTACATAGAAAGAAACCCCACATAAACTATGTCTGTGGTAGCATTAAAGATTACAATTGTAAACAAACTTGCTATGTGGCTATTCATTCTTGCAGTGTTTTCTTCTATTTACACACAGTGAGAACTGTACAATTGTTTAAACCTCCACGTTTGGCTCAGGTTGATGATTTTGAATTAGGTTAAAAGTCTCTGAATGGCAAGGGAGCATCTACCTTATTTTATGTAGTGTTGCAGGCACTTAAATGATGGTGTTTAATGGTCCATAATGGGCATGGTGACCACAATGTAAAGCTGTAATAAGCACCCACATCCAAAGTTTTTCACTTTTTCACACTATCACATTTGGGGTAAAGAATGCTGAAAATCTTTAAGTAATCTAAAACTATGGTGCTAACTGAATTGCAAAGAAATTCAGGGAATATCTTAATGAGAAAACTTCTACAGAGTCATTTGCAACATGGTAATGTCTTCTTTTTGCAGTTTTAGGAGGAAAAAAATGAAAAACCCAGGAAGGAGTAATCACTCTGACCCTGTGAGTGTGTTCATTCTTCTTGGATTTCCTTGTACGTGGGAGACTCAGATCCTTCTCTTCTCACTCTTCTCTGTGACCTATGTCCTGACACTCATCGGAAACCTCTGCATTGTCTGTTCAGTGTTGTGGGACTGCCACCTCCACACACCCATGTACATTCTGCTGGCCAATTTTTCCTTCCTGGAGATCTGGTATGTCACTTCTACTGTCCCTAACATGCTAGCCAACTTTCTCTCAGAGACCAGCACCATCTCCTTCTCTGGCTGCTTCCTCCAGTTCTATTTCTTCTTCTCCATGGGCACCACGGAGACCTTCCTCCTGTCCGCAATGGCCTTTGACAGGTACCTCGCTATCTGCAGGCCCCTGCACTATCCCACTGTCATGACAGCAGAACGCTGCATCCGAACTGGAGCCTGCTGCTGGATGTGTGGCTTCTCCTGCTTTCTCCTCCCAGTTTATTTCATCTCCCAGCTTCCTTTTTGTGGCCCCAATACTATTGATCATTTTTTATGTGACCCAGGACTCCTTATAAAGTTGTCCTGTGTGCCAGCTCCTGCCATTGAGATCACCTGTGCCATCTTTAACTCAGTCCTCATTTTCTCCACCTTTCTCTTCATTACTGGCTCCTACACCCTGGTGATCAGAGCTGTGTTGAAGGTCCCCTCAGCAGAAGGCCGTCATAAGGCCTTCTCCACCTGTGGCTCCCACATGGCTGTAGTGTCCCTGTTCTATGGCTCTATCATGGTGATGTATGTGAAGCCAACAGCAGACAATCTCGCAGGGATTCAGAAAATTGTGACTTTATTTTATTCTGTGTTAACTCCACTTTTTAATCCCTTGATCTACAGCCTCCGGAATAAGGAGATGAAGAAGGCCCTGAGAAAACTGCTGATGAGTGTGAGATTCGGTCAAAGACAGCCTCTCAAGAATTAGAATCCCTGTGTGTGTAGGACACACAGGAGGTTACTGGTCTTGAATAAATCTGAGAGGCACATGTTGCCTTTATTTCCTGGAATATATTTAGGGATGCATTTCAATGAGGCCAGTAACAAAGGAGATCTTACCAGAACTTGCATAAATCATTTACTTGTACTAGGCTTTATTGTATTAACATTCCTGTGTGTATGTCATGGAAACAGGAAAATGCCAGACATTCCCAGGCATTTTTGAAGAAAAAACCATATACAATCCAGAGGTAAACTGGTCAGTTTCTATCCTTTGAAGATTTAGGTGAATGTGTCTCCAGCTCTCATTCCATAGGGATTAAATGTCTAGACTTCCCATCACTACCTGCCTAGACACACACACACACACACACACGCATGCACACACACCTTTCAAACCCATGCATGTGTGCTCCTCCCACTCCTGAATCTCCCTGCTCTCTTGTTTGGATCACATCAGTCTGGATGTGAGACTCATCCCCTTCAACATTTTCTATAAAACCAAACTCATTCTAACTTTGTGTGACTTTATTAACTTTAATACAAGTTGGGGGTAGGGAAAGTCAGGGGAAGGGCCACCTTGCTGAACACCCAGGCAATCTCTCACATCATACCTGGTGCTGCCTTTTTCTACCTTCCTCATCTTCTCACCCCCCACAAGAATAGCCAGAATATCTTGCCCTTTCTTATTCAGAATAATTTTGTTTATACGCAGACCCTTTGGGGTTTGCGATTCTTCCTCATATAGACTTCTCCAAAAAAATGTTCTTCTGAGCAAACCTAATTTTTGAACAGGATCTTGTGAAAATAACTTTCTCCAGCTGGTTATATTTTAGGTTCTTATAACTTGATGTAGTCCTTCTTTATCTTAATACTACCACTCAATACAAAAGAATAAATTTACTGGAACAGAATAGAGGTGAGACCTGGAAACAAGATTACCTGAAAAAAACTTAATTAAACAATATTTATATATTAAGTGCTTTTTTATTTTTAAAGTGCTTTTCTCATTGTATGCATTAGAATGAACACTAACCATGCAGTGAAGATAGTGTTTGTGAGTCTGAGAATAGAAATAAGAGAGTATGGTCAATGTCTGAGAGGAGGTATATTACTTTCCAGTTAATTTTCAAAGTGGCCTGTAGTCATCATATTCCATCTTGATAAATAAGTCCTACTCTGAGAGGGCACAGATTAATTTACTGGTGAAATTGCGCCTAGTTCCTTAAGAGCACAAAAGAGCAAATTCACCAGTCTACCATCATTTTGGCTATGCAAAGAAGATGAAAATCAGGCTCTGTTTGGGGATGCTAGCATGACTTACGTTAAAGCTTGGGTGCAGGGCCAAAGCTAGTCTATGAGCCCTTTGCATAAATCACAAAAATCACAAAGCAGCCCCTCAGCTGCAAGTCTTATTCAGAAGCACCTTTATGCAGCCCTTCATCAGGAAGGACCCTAACTCATCAGGGTGCACATAACTGTTCCGAAGGCACAGGTTAGATGACAGTCACCACTCCTTCTACTGGACAGGTTCCCTCATGCCAGGAACAACTTATAGAGCCTTATATGATGATATCCCTTGGTAGGAGAGGGAAAAAGTGAGCCACATGTAACCTTCCCCACATTCTTTCTTCCCCTAAGAATTCTTTCTTAGAAGTATTGACTGAAAGGGGAAGGCAAATATTTAGTCTTCAAACTCTCCTAAAAGAAAGGAGAAGAAGGTGGGGATTAAACATAGAACATCAATACTCATCATTCATCTCTTCAATTGAAACAGAAATTTGCTCTCACCCCAGTGCTTATTTTTCTGCCTCTTTTTTTAAACCAAAGATGAGTAAATATTGGATGTGAATTCTCATAAAAAATAATTTCAAAGAGTGATTAAAATCAAGAAGAAATTTACTGTGGTGGCCAAATGCAAAGTACATATACAAAAGATAATAATCAGGAAGAAAATATAATGGAAGGAAAAGACCATTTATAATAACAATGAAATGTAATACACCTTTTAAAAAATTCACTAAAGAGGAGTGAAGTGTATGAGAAAAAAATTGCAAGTACTTTGAAACAGTAGAAAGAAAGATATGAATAAATGGAGACATCCACCCTGTTTCTGAATATCATGGGTAAAGGCTGTAAATCTGTCATTTTATCTCAAATAAATTTATAAATTTAATGCAAATAAAATAATAACATCAAAATTACATCTATCAAAATGTTCAGTAACTGGAGAGTAATTAAGTGAATTATCATACATCCAAATGATAGAATATCATACAGATATTAAAAATCATGTTTTGAAACATATTTGATGAGTTGAGAAAATGCTAACCATATAATGCTTTTAATTTTTATTTTTCCAAAATAAAAACTCAAACAATTGTTTCCAAATTTATTTTGTAATTAAGAAAATATAGGAAGTAGTGGGGAGGAAAGGCAGAAAACTGTACTTGAACAACAATAAAATAAAAAATAAAAAGAAAATACAAGAAGAAATATATTAAAAATTTCAGTTAAATTTTAGTTAAATATATTAGCAATTTTTAGTAAAATTATGGATAATTTTGTTTTGCTTCTTGTTGTATATTACAAACTTATTGTGGTAATCTTATTATTTCTTATCAAAATAAAAAATATTAACTCAAAAACCTCAACTTGACAGTGTTAAAAAGACTTACTCTTTTACTAAGTGAACATAACGTTCAGAAGGTGGATCCCTGAAGCACCCCGATATTGTGAGAACAAAAAGATGCAGGGAATTCAGCCAAAGAGAATGAATGTTGGCCACTGAAATAGGTAGAAACCCAGGAGAGTATAGTGTCCCAGAAGCCAACTAAAGAAAGTCTCACAGAGGAGGAAGTGATTCATCATGATGAGTGATGCTGATAGGTCTTAAAAATAAAGATTGAGATATAACCACTGGAGTTTTGCAATGTGGACATTGTTAGTGACCATGAGAAGAGCATTTTTGTTGGACTGGAAAAGTCTAAAACCTGATTAGAGTAGGAAAAAAAAAGACTTATTCTTTTTATTGTTGACACTATTGCAGATGTCTGTCCCCCTTTCCCCTCCTCTATGCAGACCCCCTGCTCCCTGGCCTTCACCACATTGTTATCTGTGTCTATGGACTTATGCATATATGCACAGGTATTCTTTATCCTGAAACACCAATCAGAAAGAATCTATGCACCCCTTTGTTCATTATTTACAATACCCAAGATGTGGAAACAGCCCAACTGCCAATCAGTAGATGAGTGGATTAAAAAGTTGTGGTACATTTACACAATAGAAACAAGGCTTATTGTTTATTTCTAATTCTTTCCTCAGAGTGGAAAGATCTTGCTTCAGGAAATGAAGCTGAGTCAGCATAATGAGACTTTGGTCTGTCTGGAGTCCATGTGCTGCTAGTTGAAGCAGCTACTTAGAAACTTCAGTAGCTAATCTGCTGACTTTTTGATGATAGCCATTCTGACTGCTATGAGGTGCTGTCTAATTTGGTTTGGATTTGCATTTCCCTGATGATTAATGATATTGAGTATCTTTTTATATATTTCTTGGCCTTATGTCCTCTTTAGAGAGCTTTTTCATGTCCTCTGCCCATTTTTAAAATCAGATTGTTGTTTTATTGAGTTGTATAAGTTTCTTATATATTTTAGATATCAACCTCTTATCATATAAATCATTTGCAAATATATTCTCTCAGTCAGTAGGCTTTTTGTTTTTTTGGTTTCCTTTGCTGTGCAGAAGTTCTTTAGTTTGGTGTCATCCCATTTGTTTATTTTACTTATGTTTCCCTTACTCAAGGGGATATATCCAAAAAGATATTACTCAGATTGATGTCAAATAGTTTATTATTTATGTTTTCTTCTCAAAGTTGTATGGTTTCGGGCCTTACATTTAAGTCTTTAACCCATTTTGAGGGTTTTTTTTTTTTAATATGGTGTAAAAGAGTGGTCTAGTTTGATTTTTTGCATGTATCTGTCCAGTTTTTCCAACATCACTTGTGGAAGAGACTATTGTTACTCTAGTGTATACCATATTTTTTCCTCCTCTGTCACAGATTAGTTGACCATATATGTAAGGGTTTATTTGTGGGCTCTCTGTTGATCAATGTGTCTGTTTTTTGTGCCAGTACCATACTCTTTTGATTATTATAGCTTTGTACTATAGTTTGAGATCAAGAAGTATGACTCCAACTTTGTTCTTTCTCAGGATTGCTTTGGCTATTTGGGACCTTTTGTGGTTCCATAAACATTTTAGGATTATTTGCTCTAGTTCTGAAAAAGAAGGCATTAGCATTTTGATAGGAATTGCATTGAATCTATAAATTGCATTGGGTAGTATGGTCATTTTAACAATACTAATCCTTTCTATCCATGAGCATGGTATATCTTTCCATTTATTTGTATCCTCTTCAAAAAAATGTTTTCTCAAATAAATCCACTACTTCAGATGAAAATAAAAAGATACTAAGCAGCTAAATCTGGAAAGAATTTGGGTGATAAAGCCTATCCCCCAAACTAAAATTGGTTCAGAACCAATATATTAAACACATACCCGACGCTTCAAGGGCAAAATGACACATACATAAAATATACACAAAGAAACTTGTGGTGGTGTAATTCTAGCAGGGTTCTTACTTGCATACACCAGAAGCTTATTCTGTTTACTTGCATACAACAGAGGCTGATTAAAGATGACAAATGAAAGAATTTTTTGATGAAATATCAGAAATTTCACAGAATTAATGAAAACTAAAGAACCAGAGTTGAGGCTCAGATTCAAAGATTGATGTGCAAAGCACCCTAAGGAACTGGTCTTATGAAAAATCACTGTCAGTAAAGCCACGCCTGCTATCATGGACCACCAGATGCCACAGTTTTAACTATTGCCAATGCTGTACACTTGTCTTTTCTGAAATAATTGTGCTACCTGGTTATTTTATGCCAATATTTCAGTATCACTTGTCCCCTCCCCCTGCTTCTGTTTCTTGCATCACTCACCCCTGAATCAAAATCTAGTGTAGTTATATCTGTTTACTGGAACCAAGACTACATCCCTATGTGTAGCTGCAAGTGAGGCTGAGAGAGCTAATATTTTGCAATAAAAATTCCAGTTATGCAAAGACAAGCTCCAAGCCTGATAATATTGTCATTCTCCTAGCCATAAAAAGGGATTGGTGCCCTGGCTGGTGTGGCTCAGTGGATTGAGTGCCAGCCTGCTAACTAAAGGGTCACCGGTTTGATTCCTAGTCAGGGCACATGCCTAGGTTGTGGGTCAGGTCCCCAGTAGGGGGTATGTGAGAGGTAACCACACATTGATGTTTCTCTCCCTGTCTTCCTCCCTCCCTTCCCCTATTTCTAAAAAATAAATAAATAAAATCTTTTTTAAAAAAAAGGGATCAAGATACTTGGCAGCCAAAACAAATGAAAAATACCAACTGTAACAACCCATTCATTTTGACTCCCCCATAATATCCCTAGCCTATGTTCCTTGTAGAAGTTACACAGGGTAAGAATTACCATATTTTTTGGACCATAAGATGCACCTAGGTTTTAGAGGAGGAAAATAGGAAAAGAAATTTGAAGCAAAAAATGTGGTAAAATATTTAATAACATCCTTTACAGCAGAAATCGTGTAGCGAGCCAGGTAAGCTACATTCAGACTTTAAGACACACCCCCATTTTCCTCCCAAATTTGTGGGGGTAAAGCGGGTCTTATACTCTGCAAAATATGGTAGTTAAAAGATCTACTTATGCGATGGCAGTGAAGTAAGAGCAAGAGCGGGATGAAAAAGGGGAAATGTGGATAGTTGAGGGCTTGTATATATCATGATGACTGCTGTTAAAATAAACTATGATGCTTGTAAGTTATTGTGGCATTATCTGGAGTTCTGAGAGAAGTTTGGTTAGAGGGAAAGAAATCATCCATCACGAGGGAAAATCTCCGTTAGCTGCAGTGAAATGTAGTGCTGCCTACTAACTTTTCTTAGAACTGGTGAGAGGTGGATAAGAAACATTATTTCACTTTTTTTAAATTGTTATTCAGCTACAATTTTCTGCCTTCCCCCCCCCCTCCATCCTAGTTATCCCCACCTCCCTCCCCTAATTCCTCCCTGCCTCGGTTTTGTCCAGGTGTCCTTTATAGTTGTTCTTAAAAACCCTCACCCTTTTTCCCCCATTACCCCCTCCCATCTCCCCTTTGCTTACTGTGTGTTTGTTCTTAATTTCAATGTCTCTGGTTATATTTTGCTTGCTTGTTTGTTTTGTTAATTAGTTTCCACTTAAAGGTGAGATCATATGGTATTTGTCTTTCACTACCTGGCTTATTTCACTTAGCATAATGCACTCCAGTTCCATCCATGCTGTCACGAAGGGTAAGAGCTCCTTCTTTCTGCTGCATAGGATTCCATTGTGTAAATAATAGCCACGTGCTAGAAGCAACCTAAATGCCCATCAGTAAATGAATGGATCAAAAAGCTATGGTACAACAATGAACATTGGGGTGCATAGGTTCTTTTGCATCGGTGTTTCAGGATTCTTAGGGTATAATCCCAGCAGTGGAATTGCTGGGTCAAAGGGCAGTTCCATTTTAGTTTTCTGAGGAAATTCCATACTGTTTTCCACAGTGGCAGGACAGTCTGCATTCCCACCAACAATGTACGAGGGTTCCTTTTTCTCCGCATCCTCTCCAACATTTGTTTGTTGATTTGTTTATGTTGGCAACATAGCAGCACAATTTACAATAGCCAAGTACTGGAAGCAACCTAAGTGCCCATCACCAAATGAGTGGATCCAAAAACTATGGTAGATTCACACAATGGAATTCTACGCAGCAGAGAGAAAGAAGGAGCTTATACCCTTTGCAACAGCATGGATGGAACTGGAGACCATTATGCTAACTGAAATAAGCCATGCGGTGAGGGACAAATACCATATGATTTCACCTTTAACTGGAACATAATCAACAAAAGAAAAAAGCAAACAAAATATAACCAGAGACATTGAAGTTAAGAACAATCTAACACATCTTTTTTTAATTTTTTTATTTTTATTGTTCTTCAATTACAGTTGTCTACATTTTCTCCCCACCCCTCCACTCCACTCCAGCCAAACCCACCTCCCTCCAACCTCTTCATTTTCTCCATGTGTCTTTTATAATACTTCCTGAAAGCCCCTCTTCCCACTATCCCCTCCCCACTCCCCTCTGGCTATTGTTAGATTGTTCTTAAGTTCAATGTCTCTGATTATATTTTGTTTGCTTTTATCTTTTGTTGATTATGTTCTCTGTACCATAGTTTTTTGAGCCACACATTTGCTGATGGGCTCTTAGGGTATAATCCCTGCAGTGGAATTGCTGGGTCAAAAGGCAGTTCCATTTTTAGTTTTCTGAGGAAATTCCATACTGATTTCCACAGTGGCCTCACCAGTCTGCATTCCCACCAACAATGTACTAGGGTTCCCTTTTCTCCGCATCCTCTCCAACATTTGTTTCTTGATTTATTTACGTTATCCACTCTGACCAGTGTGAGATGGTACCTTATTGTGGTATTAATTTGCATCTCTCTGATGGCCAGTGATGCTGAGCATCTTTTCGTATGTCTCTGGGCCCTCTGTATGTCTTCCTTGGAGAAGTGTCTGTTCAAGTCCTTTGCACATTTTTTTACTTGGGTTGTTTGTCTTCCTGGAGTGGAGTCATGTGAGTTCTTTATATGTTTTGGAGATCAGACCATTCTCGGAGGTATCATTGGCAAATATGTTTTCCTGTACTGTTTGTTCTCTTTTCACTTTAATGCTGTTTTCTTTGGCCATGCAGAAGCTTTTCATTTTGATAAGCAAATGAGAATTTGTTTATTCTTTCCTTTATGTCCCTTGCTTTAGGGGACATGTCTGTGAGGATGTTGCTGCATTGAATGTCTGAGATTTTCCTGCCAATGTTTTCCTCTAGGACTTTTATGGTGTTATGACTTATATTTAAGTCTTTTATCCACCTTGAATTTATTTTTGTGTATGGCGTAATTTGGTGATTGAGTTTCACTTTTTTGCATGTAGCTGTCCAGATCTCCCAACACCATTTGTTGAACAGGCTATTTTGCTCCATTTTATGCTCCTGCTTCCTTTCTCAAATATTAATTGACCATAGAGACTTGGGTTTATTTATGGGTTCTCTGTTCTGTTCCATTGGTCTATGTGCCTGCTTTTATGCCAGTACCAGGCTGTTTTGATTACAGTGACCTTGTAATGCAGTTTGATATCAGGTATGTGATCCCTCCTGCTTTGTACTTCTTTCTCAAAATTGCTGCAGCTATTCAGGGTTGTTTATGGGTCCATATGAATTTCTGAAATGTTTGTTCTATATCTGTGAAATATGTCATGGGTAATTTAATAGGGATTGCATTGAATCTATAAATTGCTTTGGGTAGTATGGCCATTTTGATGATGTTAATTTTTCCAATCAATGAGCATGGTACATGCTTCCATTTGTTTGTGTCTTCCTTAATTTCTTTCTCAGTGTTGTGTATTTTTCTGAGTACAGGTTTTTTATCTCCTTAGTTAGGTTTCTTCCTAGGTACTTTATTTTTCTTGTTGCTCTATCAAATGGGATTTTTTTTCCTGATTTCTGTTTCTGCAGTCTCATTGTTGGTGTACAAGAATGCCTTTGATTTCTGAGTATTGACTTTGTATCCAGCTGTTTTGCCAAATTCATTTATTAGGTCTAGTAGTTTTTTGGTGGAGTCTATAGAATTTTCTATGTACACTATCATGTCATCTGCAAACAGTGACAGTTTTGTTTCCTCCTTTCCATTTTGGAAGCCTTTTATTTCTTTTTCTTGTCTGGTTTGGGGTTAGGATGATGTTGGTTTCATAAATAGAGTTTGAGTGTCTTCCATCTTCTTGAATTTTTTGAAATAATCTGTGGAGGTTAGTGGTTAATTCTCCCTTAAATGCTCTGTAGAATTCTTCTGTGAAACCGTCTGGTCTAGGGCTTTTGTGTATCAGAAGCTTTTTGATTAGTGATTCAACTTCCTCAGGTGTTATTGGTCTGTTCATGCTTTCTGCATCTTCTTCACTGAGTTTTGGAAGGTTATATTTTTTTAGAAATTTGTCCATTTCATCTAGGTTTTCACTTTTCTTTGCATATAGTTCTTCATAGTAATTTCTTAGACTCCTTTGTGTTTCAGTGGTATCAGTTGTAGTGTCTCCTCTTTCATTTCTGATTGTGTTTATTTGGGTCCTCTCTCTTTTTGTCTTTTTTTTTTTTTTTTTTTTTTTGCTTGGGGAGGAAAGGTGGCCTATATCTCCAAGGAGAAGGGCCAAGAGCCTTTTCCTCAATGGGTTTTTATTGGTTTCAATTTGCACAGGAATACAGGTAAAGCTCATCAATCATTGTCAGGCAGTAAGGATCAAACAACAGATAACAAACAAAGAACTCTGAGGGCTTATTCTGAGTCAGGGTCAGTTAGCTAAAGGGGTATAAGACTTTGGGAAACAAACCCCTTTCATACTTGGACCTTTATTTAAATTGAGGGTATTAGCAAAGCAGGTTTCACAGGATTTTATGCATTCTTTCTTAGGCCTGATCGCCCCAGGGAACGTGCCCTTTCCAGCACAGGGCTGCACCTACCTCTGTCATTGTTTCAGGCTTAAGTGGAGCAGGGAAAGTAAGGCAGCCAAGAGATTAGGAAACTTCTTGCAGACAGAATGAGGACTCAGGCTATGTCAAAGCAGAGGATCGAGGGTCCATCACCCCCTTTTTCTATAGCCCCCCAAGTCCTTCCCTGTGGGCCTTTTTTGTGACCATGCCTGTCTTAGGTTGTTCCTCCCTTAAGGAATCTTACCCATCATTGGCTAACTGGTCAAGCTCAGGGCCAAGCAGGGAAAAGTAAATTGGGCAGAGATGGCACCCCTGCCAGGGAGATAAGCTTTTTCTCCTTAATGGCTTATAGTCCCAAGGTCTCTGACTCAGCCTTAGCCATGGGGGTTACAGCTTCTGAAACCAGGCAGGGCAGTTCCCAACACCTATGCACCCCAATGTTCATAGCAGCATAATTTACAATAGCCAAGTATTGGAACCAACCTAAGTGCCCATCAGCAAATGAGTGGATCCAAAAACTATGGTACATTTACAGAACAGAATTCTATGCAGCAGAGAGAAAGAAGGAGCTTATACCCTTTGCAACAGCATGGATGGAACTGGAGAGCATTATGCTAAGCGAAATAATCCAGGGGGTGAGGGACAAATACCATATGATCTCACCTTTTTACTGGAACATAATCAACAAAAGAAAAAAGCAAACAAAATATAACCAGAGACACTGAAGTTAAGAAAAATCTAACAATAGCCAGAGGGGAGTGGGGAGGGGACAGTGGGGAGAGGGGATTACAGGAACTACTATAAAGGACACATGGACAAAACCAAGGGGGAGGGTGGATGCAGGGGAGGGAGGTGGGTTTGGCCAGGGTGGGATGGAGGAATGGGGAGAGAAGGCATACAGCTGTGACTGAATAACAATAAAAATTAAAAAATAAATTATATAAAAAAAGAACAATCTAACAATAGCCAGAGGGGAGTGGGGTGGGGACAGTGGGGAGAGGAGTTTACAGGAACTATTATAAAGAACACAAGGACAAAACCAAGGGGGAGGTTGTAGGCAGGGGTGGGAGGTGGGTTGGGCTGGGGTGGGGTGGAGGGATGGGGAGAAAATGCAGACAATTGTAAATGAATAACAATAAATATTAAAAAATAAAAAAATAAAAATAAAGATGGTTTTAGCTTTGGGAATAGGAGTGGCACTGAATTATCCCCCTATGCGGATATTAAGAGTGGGGAGGTTTTGGAGAAGTTTATCAGAAAGTAAATGAATATTAAGATCTCCTACAAAATCAGCAACTACGCACTGAAATTCTAAGGATTGACTATAAAGTTGTTGTAGATACACTTGGGTGAGTGGAACACATACAACAGCTGGGTCGTGGCCAAAAAGCTGTATTACTCTATCACAGCCTTTGATAATAAGCTGACATAGCACAGTAATATAGGTGGTAATAGTGCACTGGGGTTGATGATGGGATAAAAATAACCACTCAATCATTTCTAAATTAGGTGACAACTGTCCGATTAGGCCAGTAAGCGTCCCCAGTGTCGGGAAGTAAAAAAGTCTGACAGGTAATTGTCTGTTCACCCTAGTGAGCTGCCTGGAAGAAAGGTACTGGTTAACTAAATCTAATTCCTGTCTAGCCTCATCACTTGAGGATCTAGGAGAATTTAGGTCTGAATCTATACAGTGGCCACTAAGGGAAAGGTGGCAGGGTGATTTGTACTCCCCACTGACTGAGGAGGTCCCTGCCCCAGATATTAAGCGGGGCAGGGAGGACGTGGGGTCAAATTCGTCCAACTTGCCCATCCAGACCAAAACATTTAAGAGTCCACACACTTTTGCAGGGCTAAGAAATGCCTCCTATTCCATTTAAAGACATGTAAATAAAATAGAAATTCCTTTCTTGAAATTAAGTGTGCTGGCAGCCTCCCAAAGCTTGGGGGCTGCTGTCCCTTACCTCAGAGATGACCTGACTGGAACTGCCCTCCATGATGTGCTGTCTGTACCAGTTCTAAATCTGCTGCTAGGTGCTGGCCAAGGCAAGGCACTGCGCAGAACCGCAGCCTGGGGGCTGACCCAGTGGGCCAGGACTCATGCCTGGTTCCGGAGACCAGGGAAGGCTGCTCCCATGCACACAGGGAGGAGGGAATGCAAGGGGGACCAACCCCTCCTCTCCTGCTGCCATCCTTCTTGGGCTGAAACATCCAGCCCCACCACCCTGTGAGCTCACGCACACCAGCGCCCTGCTGAGCTCACCAGATGCAGCTGTGATGCCTGCAGCAGCTGGGGCGACCCACGGGAAGGGTCTGGAGGGTGTCCAGAGCCACCCATGCCACCATCCCATAAGTTCCTTCTCTTTTTGTCTAAGCTTTCCTGATTATGAGAGCTTCTCTGCCCTGCTTTTTCCCATATTTCCAAATCTAAAGATCCCTTATCTGGGAGACACCCAGCAGCCTTAAAAAGCTGCTGAATTAGCCTAAAACATTGCTCCTTTCCTTAGAGAGACCGTTCCCCATAGTTGAGAATTTTTAGAAACTTTTACAGAAATTCCTTAAAAAATAAATGAAACTTTTCTGAAATTCCTCCTGCCGCAAGCACGGCAATTACAAAACCAGTTCCAGTTTCGCTTTCAAATCTGTCTGCACCCTCAGATCCTGTTTCTTGCTAGTGACGAGAGTGTAGTGGGTCGAAATGTGCTGCTGGTGGAAGACAGTCAGGGAGGGCTACTGGATATTTCGGGTACCCTAACCCTGCTTATGGGTCTCAGTATCTCTTCCCAGTCGTCTAGACCAGCTGGGAGGGCTCAGAGCACGGGGTGACCAACCCTTATATCGCGCTTCCCCAGATAAGCCAAAAGTTAAATTACGTGAGATGAAATTCCCTGTGAGGCCCCTGCAGGTCTCAGGGATTTGACCCCAGACACTTCCACGAGGCCCCCACTCATGTAGGGAAACCCGAGATCTTGAGCTGGAGGGAGGAAGTGCCTCTTTTCTTCGGCGCTCAGCAAGAAGCTGAAATACTCATAAATACCTTGCTACAAAAGCTGTTAAAAGGGAAAGTAAGTCTTTGCTTTCTCCTCCCCAAGCCTAAACCTAGGCAGGGACCATGCTGCAGGGGATGGGACTGTGAATGTTTTTACAGTGTGCCTCTCATTGCGTGGACTTTTGCTTGTGGCTGGAGGGAGACCTAGAGTTCTGTCCCGGTCCATGTTCACCGTATCCTCTCATGGGAGTCTTCTAGCAGCGAGCGCCCTAGTGGCCTTTAAATACTCGACCCGTGCCTGCAAAATGCAGCAAATGCTTGGGAGAGAGAAAGCAAGACTCTTATTCATGGAAGAGGGTGCAGGGGAGAGAAATGAGAAGAAAACCACTCAAGGGGTGGCACAACAGAAACCTTTCCTCTTATCTGTAACACGCTTGAGGGCCTTATTGAGAGATGCCCCTGTCCCTGGGGGTATGAAAGTGCGAATTTCCATCCTCTTAGGCATGCCTTCTGGGAGGATGTCTCGTAGCCTCCGGTCGAAGAAAGTACCAAATCCTCAGATCCCTGTTCCGGGCGCGCCAGATGTTGGGGGGCCACGCCTGCATGGCCCCCATCCCGGCCGCCACGGATGAGAATAAGTCTACCAAGACATGATCTGCTTGGGGAGGAAAGGTGGCCAATCTCTCAAAGGAAAAGGGCCTCTTTTTGTCTTGATGAGCCTGCTTAAGGGCTTGTCGAATTTTGTTTATCTTTTCAAAGAACCAGCTCCTGGATTCATTGATCCTTAAAATTATGCTTTTAGTCTCTATGTCATTTAATTCTGTTCTGATCTTGGTTATTTCCTTCCTTCTACTTGCTTTGGGCTGTCTTTGTTGTTGTTCCTCGAGTTCTTGTAGGTGTAGGGTTAGGTTTTTTATTTGAAATGTTTCTATTCTTTTTAGGTAGGCCTGTGTTGCTATGAACTTCCCTCTCAGGACTGCCTTTGCTGTGTCCCATAGGTTTTGAATTGTTGTGAGTACATTTTTGTTTGTTTCCAGAAACTTTTTGATTTCTCCCCTAATCTCATTCTTCACCCATTCATTGTTTAATAACATGCTATACAATCGCCATGTGTTTGAGTGTTTGGGGGTTTTTTTTTCCTGGAGATTTGTTTCTAGTTTCAATCCCTTGTGGTCAGAGAAAATATTTGATATGGTTTCAATTTTCTTGAACTTACTGAGGCTTGTTTTGTGTCCTATCATGTGGTCTATCTTTGAAAATGTTCCATGTACACTTGAAAAGAATGTGTATTTTGCTTCTTTGGGATGAAAGGCTCTATATATGTCAGTTAAGTCCATTTCATCTAGGGTACTTTTCAATGCCACAGTATCTTTGTTGATATTTTGTTTGGAAGATCTGTCCATTTTTGACAGTGGGGTGTTAAAATCCCTTACGATAGTTGTGGTGCTGTCAATATCTTTCCTGAAGTCCTCCAAGATTTTCTTTATGTATTTGGGTGCTCCTATGTTGGGTGCATAGATATTTACAATGTTTATGTCTTCTTGGTGGACTCTTCCTTTGAGTATTATGAAGTGACCTTCTGGGTCTCTCTTTATGGCCCTTCTTTCGAAGTTTATTTTGTCTGATATGAGTATTGCTACCCCTGCTTTTTTCCCCCTGTCCATTAGCTTGGAAAATTTGTTTCCAGCCCTTCACTTTCAGTCTGCGTAGGCAGCATATGTGTAGGTCATGCTTTCTTATCCATTCAGCTATTCTGTGTCTTTTGGTTGGAGCACTTAATCCACTTACATTTAAGGTTATTATTAATAGGTACTTATTCATTGCCATTTTTTTTGTACCTGTGTTCCTCTCTCTCTCTCTTTCTTTTCCTTCCTTTCCTGAAAGCAGTCCCTTTAGCATCTCTTGCAGAGCGTATTCTTTTAGACTTCTTTTGTCTGGGAAACTCTTTATTTGGCCTTCTATCTTGATTGAGAGCCTTGCTGGGTAAAGTAGTCTTGGTTGCAGGCCTCTGGTTCTCATTACTTGGAATATTTTTTGCCATTCTCTTCTGGCTTGGAGCATTTCCATTGAGAAGTCAGTTGCTAACCTTATCAGGGCTCCCTTGTATGTTACTTCCTGTTTCTCCCCTGCTGCCTTTACAATCCTCTCTTTGTCTTGGAATTCTGCCATTTTAATTATGATGTGTCTTGCAGTGGGTCTCTTTGGGTTCCTCTTGTTTGGGACTCTCTGTGATTCCTGGATTTGGGTGACTTTTTCTCTCATCAGATTAGGGAAATTTTCCATCATTACTTTTTCAAACAGGTTTTCCACCCCTTGCTCTTCCTCTTCTCCTTCTGGTATCCCTATTATACATATATTATTACATTTCATGTTGTCCTGCATTTCCCTTAACCCGTCTTCATACTTTCTGAGCCTCTTTTCCTTTTCTTGCTCATTCTGGGTGTTTATTTCTACCTTGTCCTCCAGTTCGCTGATCCGATCCTCTGCTTCATCAAGCCTGCTTTTGATTCCTTCTACTGTGTTCTTCAGTTCAGAAATTGTATTCTTCATTTCCTCTTGGCCCTTCTTGATAGTTTCTATTTCCTTTTTTATGTTGGTATAGTTTGCAGTGAGTTCTTTGCAGTTTTCCTGTAGTTTTTGGTAATTCTGTGTGAGCTCATTAAGCTTCTTATAACCTATTCTTTGAACTCAACATCTGATAGTTGACTTGCCTCTTTTACATTTAGCATTGTTTCTGAGACTTCCTCCTTTCCTTTCATTTGGGGATTGTTTCTTTGTCTTCCCATTGTTTGTGAGACTCTCCCTGTTAGCCTCTGCTTCTTAAGTTGCTCTGTTTTGACCCCCTGGACATATGGTATAAACTTCTGTGGTACAATACCTGTGAGATTCAGTGGTACAGTCTCCTTGATCTCCAAAGCTTACTGATCTTGGGCTGTGGTTTATGTTGGCTCTCTGTATGTCTTTATTTTTTGTTTGTTTTGGGGTCTTTCTTTGGTGGGTCCTTCCCACCAGCTGGTTAACTGAGGGTCAGTCTGCCCACCACCTCTTGTTTTTTGTTGTCAAGTGTGGGCAGGTTGTGTTGGATCTAGTTCTTCCATGTGTACAAGGTTTTGAGGCTTTTCTCTTGCTCTTGTTCAGTTGTTTGTTCTGACTAATTTCTTCACTATTTAGTTGTATTTCCAGATAGGTCCTGTGTTGAGTTAGTGTGACTTCCACTCCCTCTTTCACCTTCTTCTGTTCTTAGCTGTTGGTGGTTGCTTTGTTGGTGGGTTTCCTTTTCCAGGAGGTATCCTGGTGTTCACAGCTTCTACCTACTCCTCCTCCGGGCTATGGGTGTGCAAGGGGCCTTCCGTGATTCGGCGGCCAGCTGGGTGTAGAGAAGTCTGGAGCTGCTGCTGCAGGAGAATTCCCCAAAGTGTCCCCAAGGGTCTTTTTCTTTTTGAGAAAAACCTCCTGCTCAATCCTGCTGCTCCATACAAGGAAGGGCCTGTCCTCTCACACAGCCCACGTCTCCAGCTAGACTGAGGACTGTCCAGGTCAGGGCCTCAAATGGCCCAACTCTCAACTCTCCCCAGCCAGCCTCCACAGTCTCCGTGGGTTTACCACTTAGTCCTTATTCTCCTCCATGGGACTTCAAGCAACCAGGTCTTTCTTGGTGCTGCTCAAGTTTTGTTTGTCAGGGGAGGGAGCTGTTAACCCAACTCTCTCCCGGGAGTCCTGCAGCAGGCCTGGCATGTGTGGGCTGGGGCTGCAGTAGCTGTGGTCCCCATGCTGGTCTCAGGGACCTTTTTTTCCTGAAGCAACCCCCTCACCGTCTGTTTTTTCAGTGTCCTCTATACTTTTTGGTCTCCTATCTTCATAAACGCTTGGGTACTGTTGTCTGTTCATTTTGTTCCTCAGTTAATCGGCTAGGTGTTTCACCCGTGTGCAAGGGGAAGTGGACTCCGCTCCCACCTATCTCGCAGCCATCCTCATTATTTTTTCAAATAAGTTTTCAATTTCTTGCTCTTCCTCTTCTTCTTCTGGCATCCCTATGATTCAGATGTTGATGTTTAAAGATGTCCCAGAGGTTCCTTAGCCTATCCTCATTTTTTGAATTCTTTTTTCTTCTTGCTGTTCTGATTTTTTTTAATTTTTTTTATTTTTATTGTTATTCAATTACAGTTGTATGCCTTTTCTCCCCATCCCTCCACCCCACCCCAGCTGAACCCACCTCCCTCCCCCCTCTCCACCCTCCCCCTTGGTTTTGTCCATGTGTCCTTTATAGTAGTTCCTGTAATCCCCTCTACCCACTGTCCCGCCCCCACCCCCCACCCCCGCCCTGGCTATTGTTAGATTGTTCTTAACTTCAATGTCTCTGGTTATATTTTGTTTGCTTTTTCCTTCTATTGCTTATGTTCCAGTTAAAGGTGAGATCATATGGTATTTGTCCCTCACCGCCTGGCTTATTTCACTTAGCATAATGCTCTCCAGTTTCATCCATGCTGTTGCAAAGGGTATAAGCTCCTTCTTTCTCTCTGCTGCGTAGAATTCCATTGTGTAAATATACCACAGTTTTTGGATCCACTCGTTTACTGATGGGCACTTCGGTTGCTTCCAGTACTTGGCTATTGTAAATTGTGCTGCTATGAACATTGGGGTGCACAGATTCTTTTGGATTGGTGTTTCAGTGTTCTTAGGGTATAATCCCAGCAGCGGAATTACTGGGTCAAAGGGCAGTTCCATTTTTAGTTTTCTGAGGAAATTCCATATTGTTTTCCACAGTGGCCTCACCAGTCTGCATTCCCACCAACAGTGCACGAGGGTTCCCTTTTCTCCACACCCTCTCCAACATTTCTTTGTTGATTTGTTTATGTTGGCCACTCTGACTGGTGTGAGATGGTACCTCATTGTGGTTTTAATTTGCATGGGTCGGATGGCTAGTGATGCTGAGCATCTTTTCATATGTCTCTGGGCCCTCTGTATGTCTTCCTTGGAGAAGTGTCTGTTCAAGTCCTTTGCCCATTTTTTAATTGGGTTATTTGTCTTCCTGTAGTGCAGTCATGTGAGTTCTTTATATATTTTGGAGATCAGGCCTTTGTCTGAGGTATCATTGGCAAATATGTTTTCCCATACTGTTGGTTCTCTTTGTATTTTCATGCTGTTTTCTTTAGCCATGCAGAAGCTTTTTATTTTGATGAGGTCCCATTTGTTTATTCTTTCCTTTATGTCCCTTGCTTTAGGGGATGTGTCTGTGAGGATGTTGCTGCGTGGAATGCCTGAGATTTTCCTGCCAATGTTTTCCTCAAGGACTTTTATGGTGTTACAGCTTATATTTAAGTCTTTTATCCATCTTGAGTTTATTTTCGTGTATGGCGTAAGTTGGTGATCGAGTTTCATTTTTTTGCACGTAGCTGTCCAGATCTCCCAACACCATCTGTTGAAGAGACTGTTTTTGCTCCATTTTATGCTCCTGCCTCCTTTGTCAAATAGTAATTGATCGTATAGATTTGAGTTTATTTCTGGGCTCTCTGTTCTGTTCCATTAGTCTATGTGCCTGTTTTGATGCCAGTACCAGGCTGTTTTGATTACAGTGGCCTTGTAATACAGTTTGATATCAGGTATTGTGATCCCTCCTGCTTTGTTCTTCTTTCTCAAAATTGCTGCTGCTATTCGAGGTCGTTTATGGTTCCATATGAATTTCTGCAATGTTTGTTCTATATTTGTGAAATATGTCATGGGTACTCTAATAAGGATTGCATTGAATCTATAAATTGCTTTGGGTAGTATGGCCATTTTGATGATGTTAATTCTTCCAATCCATGAACATGGTACATGCTTCCATTTGTTTGTATCTTCCTTAATTTCTTTCTTCAGTGTTGTGTAGTTTTCTGAGTACAGGTCTTTTACCTCCTTTGTTAAGTTTCTTCCTAGGTACTTTATTTTTCTTGTTGCTATATCGAATGGGATTTTTTTCCTGATTTCTGTTTCTGCAGTTTCGTTGTTGGTGTACAGGAATGCCTTTGATTTAGGAGTATTGACTCTGTATCCAGCTATTTTGCTAAATTCATTTATTAGGTCGAGTAGTTTTTGAGTGGAGTCTATAGGGTTTTCCATGTACACTATCATGTCATCTGCAAACAGTGACAGTTTCATTTCCTCCTTTCCAATTTGGATGCCTTTTATTGCTTTTTCTTGTCTGATTGCTGTGGCTAGGACTTCCAATACTATGTTGAATAGGAGTGGTGAGAGAGGGCATCCTTGTCTAGTTCCTGATCTCAGTGGGAAAGCTCTAAGTTTTTGTCCATTGAGTGTGATGTTGGCTGTAGGTCTCTCATATATGGCCTTAATTATGTTGAGGACTGCTCCCTTTATTCCCACTTTGCTGAGTGTTTTTATTAGAAATGGATGCTGTATCTTATCGAACGCTTTTTCCGCATCTATTGTTATGATCATGTGATTTTTGTCTTTGCTGTTGTTGATGTGATGTATTATGTTGATTGATTTGCGAATATTGTACCATCCTTGCATCCCTGGGATGAATCCCACTTGGTCATGGTGGATGATCTTTTTAATATATTGCTGGATGCGGTTTGCTAATATTTTGTTGAGAATTTTAGCGTCTATGTTCATCAGCGATATTGGCCTGAAGTTTTCTTTCTTCGTTGTGTCTTTATCTGGTTTTGGGATTAGGATGATGTTGGCTTCATAAAAAGAGTTTGGGAGTCTTCCATCAGTTTGGATTTTTTCGAATAGTCTGTGAAGGATAGGGGTTAGCTCTTCCTTAAATGCTTTGTAGAAATCTCCTGTGAAACCATCTGGTCCAGGGCTTTTGTGTGATGGGAGTTTCTTGATGACTGCTTCAATTTCCTTTGCTGATATTGGTCTGTTCAGGTTTTCTGCTTCTTCTTCAGTCAGTTTTGGAAGATTATATTTTTCTCGAAATGTGTCCATTTCATCTAGGTTTTCAAATTTCTTAGCATACAGGTCTTCATAGTAATTTCTTATGATCCTTTGTATTTCTGTGGTATCAGTTGTAATCTCTCCTCTTTCATTTCTAATTCTGTTTATTTGGATCCTCTCTCTTTTCTTATTGATAAGCCTACTTAAAGGCTTGTCGATTTTGTTTATCTTTTCAAGGAACCAGCTTCTGGATTCATTGATCCTTACAATTGTGCTTTTAGTCTCTATGTCATTTAGTTCTGCTCTGATCTTGGTTATTTCCTTCCTTCTGCTTGCTCTGGGCTATCTTTGTTGTTGTTCCTCCAGTTCTTGTAGGCATAGGGTTAGGTTGTTTGTTTGAACTGTTTCTAACTTCTTAAGGTAGGCCAGTATTGCTATGAACTTCTCTCTCAGGACTGCCTTTGCTGTGTCCCATAGGTTTTGGGTTGTTGTGAGTTCGTTTTCATTTGTTTCCAGGAAGTTTTTGATTTCTTCCCTAATCTCGTTCTTGACCCATTCCTTGTTTAATAGCATGCTATTCAGTCTCCATGTTTTTGAGTGTTTTGGGGTTGGTTTCTAGTTTCAGACCCTTGTGGTCAGAGAAGATGCTTGATATGATTTCAATTTTCTTGAATTTGTTGAGGCTTGCTTTGTGTCCTATCATGTGGTCTATCTTTGAAAAAGTTCCATGACACTTGAAAAGAATGTGTATTTTGCTTCTTTGGGATGAAAAGCTCTATATATATCAGTGAAGTCCATTTCCTCTAGGGTATTGTTAAGTGACACAATATCTTTGTTGATCTTTTGTTTGGAAGACCTGTCCATTTGTGATAGTGGGGTGTTAAAATCCCCTACTATAATTGTGTTGCTGTCAATATCTTTCTTGAAATCCTCCAAGATTTTCTTTATGTATTTGGGTGCTCCTATGTTGGGTGCATATATATTTATAATGTTTATGTCTTCTTGGTGGATTCTTCCTTTGAGTATTATGAAGTGACCTTCTTGGTCTCTCTTTATGGCCCTTCTTTGGAAGTCTATTTTGTCTGATATGAGTATTGCTACCCCTGCTTTTTTTTCCTGTCCGTTTGCCTGGAAAATTTGTTTCCATCCCTTCACTTTCAGTCTGTGTAAGTCTTTTGTCCTGAGATGGGTTTCTTGTAGGCAGCATATGTGTGGGTCATGTTTTCTTATCCATTCAGCTGTTCTATGTCTTTTGATTGGAGCATTTAATCCATTTACGTTTAAGGTTATTATCGATAGGTAGTTATTCATTGCCATTATTTCCTACCTGTGTTCCTCTGTCTTTCTCTTTTCCTTCCTTTCCTTAAAGCAGTCCCTTTAGCATCTCTTGCAGAGCTGGTTTGGTGGAGCTGTATTCTTTTAGACTTATTTTGTCTGGGAAACTCTTTATTTGGTCTTCTATCTTGATTGAGAGCCTTGCTGGTTAAAGTAGTCTTGGTTGCAGGCCTCTGGTTCTCAGTACTTGGAATATTTTTTGCCATTCTCTTCTGGCTTGGAGCGTTTCCATTGAGAAGTCAGTTGCTAACCTTATTGGGGCTCCCTTGTATGTTACTTCCTTTTTCTCCCTTGCTGCCTTTAAGATCCTCTCTTTGTCTTGGAAATTTGCCATTTTAATTATGATGTGTCTTGCAGTGGGTCTCTTTGGGTTCCTCTTGTTTGGGACTCTCTGTGATTCCTGGATTTGGGTGACTTTTTCTCTCATCAGATTAGGGAAATTTTCCATCATTACTTTTTCAAACAGGTTTTCTATCCCTTGCTCTTCTTCTTCTCCTTCTGGTATTCCAATTATACGGATATTGTTACATTTCATGTTGTCCTGCATTTCCCTTAATCCCTCTTCATTCTTTCTGAGCCTCTTTTCCTTTTCTTGTTCTTTCTGGGGATTTTTTTCTACTTTGTCCTCCAGCTCGCTGATCCGATCCTCTGCTTCATCAAGTCTGCTTTTAATTCCTTCTACTGTGTTCTTCAATTCAGAAATTGTATTCTTCATTTCCTCTTGGCTCTTGTTGATATTTTCTATTTCCTTTTTCATGTTGATATAGTTTGCAATGAGTTCATTGTAGTTTCCTTGTAGTTTCTGGTAGTTCTCTTTGAGCTCAGAGAGCTCAGTGAGCTTCCTGATGACCATTGCTTTGAACTCAGTATCTGATAGTTGACTTGCCTCTTTTTCGGTTAGTATTCTTTCTGAGACTTCCTCCTTTCCTTTCATTTGGGAATTGTTTCTTTGTCTTCCCATTGTTTGTGAGGCTCTTCTTGTTGGCCTCTGCTTCTTAAATTGCTTTGTTCTGATTCCCTGGGTTTATGATATGAACTTCTATGATAGAATGCCAATGGGATTCGGTGGTGCTGCCTCCTTACTCTCCTGTGCTCACTGGTCTTAAGCTGACGTTTATGTGTTTAACACGGTCTAACTCTAGTCTTTTCAGCACTCCAGGTTTTGTTGTCTCACCGTCAGATCTTTCAATGTCCTCTATCTTTGGTCTCTGATCTTCGTATATGCTGGAATACTGTTGGCTGTTCGCTCTGCTCCTCAGATCAGCTAGGTATTTCCCTGGCGTTGAGGGGAAGTAGATTCCGCTCCCACCTATGTTGCCGCCATCTTCCCCCAGAGTCCCCTTGCTGTTCTGATTTAATGCTTTTTTTTTTCTTGTGCTCCAAATCATTGGTTTGATTCTTGCCTTCATCCCCTCTACTGTTGGTTCCCTGTAGATTTTTCTTTATTTCACTTAATGTAAACTTCATTTCTGCCTGGCTCTTTTTTTATGCTGTTGAAGTACCCAATTGTTCCTGGAACATCCTGATAACAAAGTTTTGAACTCTACCTCTCATAGAGTTTTGTTTAGTTCTTTTTCTGGAGGTATGTTCTGTTTGTTATTTGAGCCATGTTTTTCTTTGTCTCATTTTGGCAGCCTCCCATGGTTTGTTTCTGCGTGTTAGGTGGAGCTGCTTTGACTCCCTGTCTTAGTAGCATGGCCTATTGCAGAAAAGCACACCTGTAAATTGTATAGGGCAGAGCCTAGCTAGTCACCAGGGCAGGGCAACCCAAGTGGCCACTCTGTTGCTGTATGTAGGGGGAGCTCAGAGAGGGGACAATGTCTCTGCCTTGCCTCTGAAGTTTTGCCCCAGAAGAAGCTGTCTCCTGGCACTTCCCTTGTTGCCAGTCACTTTATTTTCTCCCCTTATGCCACTGGAGCCCAACCAGCTGTTGCCCTGTTGCTGAATTCCAGAGTGGGTGGGTCGGTGTGAGTCCTAAGTCTATTGTGGACAGTTTAAGAGGGGACTCTTAAGAATTCCACAGTTTCTTCTGCTGCCCCAACCCCCCTGATTTTTACAATCAGAAGTTATGGGGACTTATCTTTCTGGTACTTGAAACTTGGGCTGGGTGGTCTGGTCTGGGGCTGAGATCTTTCATTCCCAAGGTATCCCTCCCAATTTTTATCCACCACATGTGGATTTGGGATCAGTCCTTCCATATCTCCATGCCTCTCCATATGTCTCTGCATCTCCACCCTTCCTACCCATCTGGATGAAACTAGCTTCTTAAAATCCTTGGTTGTTGGACTTCCATACAGCTCAATTTTCTGACAATTCTGGGTGATATTCATTTTGTAGTCTAGTTGTAATTTTTGCTGTAGTTATGTGAGGAGGCAAGGTGTGTGTACATATGCCTGCATCTTGACCAGATATAAAAATATAAATTCTGGGACTTGAAAGAGTATATAAATTGGATTATACTTATTGTTTTACAAATTACTGCCCCTTGCACCCACCCCCTATTCTCAACTAAATAGCAATGTCTGAGTTTCATTCAGCTTCTGCAGAGACTGTCAGTCTGAAACAAATCAGGACAATGAAGCTGAAGATACAGTTCTTTGGGAAAGACCCTTTTCCAGAAGGTGGTGCATGTATTTGTAAGAGCACCACTCCCATAACAGTGCACTCAGCAGGGTCTTTTCCATTGAAATCAGAATTTAGATCAGGAAAATTTGTGAAATAAGAGTATATTTGTTCTCTTGAGGCAAAGAAATTTTATTCTGAAGGATAGATATTTTGCTTAACTTCAACATTTTTAGAGCTCTATATTTAGTCCCCAAACTTCTCTATTTTATACCTTCACTATCCAATACAATAGCCAGAACCCACATGTGGCTACTGACTACTTGAAATGTGACCAGTCCTAACTGCAAAGTGCTTTAAGCATAAAAATCACAGAATGTAAATATCTCATGAATAATGTTTATGTTGATTATATATAGAAATGACACTATTTTGGTTAATTTGGGTCAAATAAAATATATTATTAAAATTAACTTTACCCATTGTTTTTAACTTCATTAATGTGGATACCAGAATATTTTAAATTATGCATGTGGTTCAAATTTGTGGCTCACATTATATCTCTATTAGCACTGATTTAGGCTGACCTAAAAAATCTAGTAGCTTTAAATAACATTAATATGTTGACAATTCTCAGGTTTTTACCTCCACTCCCAACCTCATCTCCTCTCTCCAGACTTGCATATATAATTGCTTATTTGAATATCTATTTGGATGTTTATTCATCAATTTTCAAGTTTACCTTCCTATCTTTTATTTCAGTGGACCTACTTCAGCCCTGGTATTGACACAGGATGACAAATTCTGCTTAATGTACATAACTCAAATATAGATTGGTCTTTTTCTGTCATGAACAATAAAGTCAATTTCCCTGGTTCATTTATATAACTATATATACATATAAATCTTTACATTTTAATTCCTTGTAGGTTTCATTTGGAAACAACAACCTCCATTGAAAACTTGGGTGCCGCTAACCAAATCTAACTTTGTGCATGAGATCAATTTAAATATTGCATATATAATTTAAACATCATGATAGAGATTTCCATCTTTTAACAAATAAAGCAGTTTACAGTAGGTAAAGTTAGTTCCTTTTTGAGATAAGCTATTAAGCCTGTCATTTCTTCCTTTTTCTTTTTTTATTTTCTTTTTTTGATATATTTATTGATTACGATATTAAAGTTGTCCCTTTTCCACCCCTTCACTCAACTGCATCCTGCCCACCCCCTCCCTCCTACATTCCCCCCCTATAGTTCATGTCCATGGGTCATACTTATAAGTTCTTTGGCTTCTACATTTCCTACACTATTCTTACCCTCCCCCTGTCTATCTTCCACCTATCATTTATGCTATTTATTCTCTGTACCTTTCCCCCCCTCCCTCCCCCTCCCAATCCCCTATTGATAACCCTCCATGCGATCTCCATTTCTGTGGTTCTGTTTCTGTTCTAGTTGTTTCCTTACTTTTCTTTTGTTTTGGTTTTAGGTGTGGTTGTTTATAACTGTGAGTTTGCTGTCATTTTTACTGTTCCTATTTTTTACTTCTTTTTCTTAGGTAACTCCCTTTAACATTTCATATAATCAGGGTTTGGTGATGATGAACTCCTTTAACTTGACCTTATCTGAGAAGCACTTTATCTGCCCTTTCATTCTAAATGATAGCTTTGCTGGATACAGTAATCTTGGATGTAGGTCCTTGCCTTTCATGGCTTGGAATACTTCTTGCCAGCTCCTTCTTGCCTGTAAGGTCTCTTTGGAGAAATCAGCTGACAGTCTTATAGGAACCCCTTTGTAAGTAACTGTGTCCTTTTCTCTTGCTGCTTCTAAGATTCTCTCCTTCTCTTTCATCTTGGGTAATGTAATTATGATGTGCCTTGGTGTGTTCCTCCTTGGGTCCAGCTTCTTTGGGACTCCCTGAGCTTCCTGGACTTCCCGGAAGTCTATTTCCTTTGCCAGATCGGGGAAGTTCTCCATTATTTGTTCAAATAAGTTTTCAATTTTTGTTCTTCCTTTTCTCCTTCTGGCACCCCTATAATTCGGATGTTGGAATGTTTCAAGATGTCCTGGAGGTTCCTAAGCCTCTCCTCATTTTTCCGAATTCTTGTTTCTTCATTCTTTTCTGGTTGGATGTTTCTTTCTTCCTTCTGGTCCACACTGTTGATTTGAGTCCCAGTCTCCTTCGCATCACTATTGGTTCCTTGTACATTTTCCTTTGTTTCTCTTGGCATAGCCTTCATTTCTTCATCTACTTTTCGAACAAATTCAACCAATTCTGTGAGCGTCTTAATAACCAGTGTTTTGAACTGTGCATCCGATAGGTTGGCTATCTCTTCCTCGCTTAGTTGTATTTTTTCTGGAGCTTTGAAGTGTTCTGTCATTTGGGCTGCTGGGAACCGCCCTGCCTGGTTTCAGAGGCTGTAACCCCCCATGATTAAGGCTGAGTCAGAGTTGGGACCATAAGCCACTAAGGAGACAAAGCTTATCTCCCTGGCAGGTGTGCCACCCCTGCCCACTTCACCCTGCTTGGCCCTGAGCTTGGCCAGTTAGCCAATGATGGGTAAGAATCCTCAAGGGAGGATCAACCTAAGACAGGCATGGTCACAGAAGAGGCCCGCAGGGAAGGACTCGGGGGGCTGTGGAAAAAGGGGGTGATGGACCCTTGCCCCTCGGTTTTGAAATAGCCTGAGTCCTCATTCTGTCTGCAAGAAGTCTCCTAATCTCTTGGTTGCCTTACTTCCCTTGCCTGACTTAAGCCTGAAGCAATAACAGAGGGCAGTGCAGTCCTGTGCTGGGAGGGGCGGATTCCCTGGGGAATCAGGCCTAACAAAAATACATACATTCCTGTGAAACCTACTTAATTTGTACCCTCAGTTTAAGAGATAAGGGTCCAGACCTGAGATGAGTCTGGCGCCTAAAGTTTTATGGCCCTCTAACTAATTGGCTGTAACTCAGAATAAGCCCTCAAAGTTCTCTGTAAATCTTGTATTGTTTAACCCTTACTGGCTGACAATGATTGATGAGCTTTATCTGTATTCCTATGCGAATGAACCTAATAAAAGCCCCTGGAGAGAGAGGCTCTGGGCCCTTCTCCTTTGAGAGAAGCGGCCACCTTTCCTCCCCAAGCAGATCATGTCTTGGTAGTCTTTTTCTTCATCCGTGTTGGACCGGAGGGCTGCGTTAAACGCCCCCCCAACGTCGGGCCATTTATTTTTTTTGTCTTGGAGCGCCTGTTACTTAAAGGGGCAGAGCCTTAGGTGTTCCCTGGGGTGGGGTAACGCTGATCTCTGTGCTGTGATGCTGTACGTGGGGGAGGGGCCGAGAGGGAGCAATGGCGCCCGCTCCACTCTCCACCGGGTTTCAGCCACTCCCTCCGCTACCCACAATCAAATTGGGCCCCTCTGGGGCTGGTTCCCGAGTAGGTGGGCTTGTGCACACTCTAGGCCCCTGTGGGTCTCTCCAATGACCTCTCCTGTGAGGCTGGGAGTCTCTCCTGCTGCCGCCCCAACCCCCTTGGGCGTTTTCAATCAGAGGTTTGAGGCTTTATTTCCCCGAGCTGGAGCCCTGGGTTATGGACTGCTTCGCTCCCCTCTGTTCGTCGTGGTTTATCTGTGGGCGAGTGTGGGGCCATGGTGTGCTACCTGCACTCTGCCTGCCCTGCTCTCCGCCACTCCAAGTCCAGCCCTCTCGGTTTATCTGCGGGAATGTGGGGCCACAGGGTCTGCTAGTGGTCAGACTGCCTGCCCCGTTCGTTCCACACTCTGCCAGTCTCAGTTGCGCCACGGCAATGCGAGTCCTCTCTGCCCCGGCTGCCCGTCTCCACCCCTCCTACCGGTCTCGATGAATGTTTATTTTTTATTTACTTGGTGTCGGACTTCCTTGCCATTCGATTTTCCGTCAGTTTTGGTTGTGTGAGTAGGCGCAGTGTGTCCACCTACACTGCCATCTTGGTTCTCCCCTTTTTCTTAATACCAACAAAGATCATTTTTGTTCCAAGAATATACTTCCTGGAATTCTCAAAGCACTCCCTCACTTGTCCTCCCTCCAGGGGATGTTTTATCAATGTCCATGTGAGAGAATTCTGAGGTCTGACACATCTTTAATTCAAATAACTGATGAAAAGGATGAGGATCTATAAATTAAATGTCACAGATCTAGCACAGAGCAGTGGCTATGGATAGTCCATTGCCTCTTGTTGTGTGAGGAAAACATTAAGCATATGTATGGAAAATCTCTCTTATTTCAAACAGTTGTTTTAGATGCCCCCTGGATCCACACAAGAGTAGCCTCCCCCATTATCAACATCCTCTACCAGAATGTACATTTGTTAACAAATGATGTTCATCATTGACTTATTACCATCACCCGAGTCCACAGTTTACATGAGGGTTCACTCTTGGAGTTGCACATTCTGTGGGTTTGAACAAATTCATAATGACAAGTATACATACAAAAAAACATTTGGGGATTTGGCTCATAAATCTGCCTAAGTAAAGAGGAAGTGACTGTGAGGACTGATGAAAAGGACCTTTGGTTTAAAAAGATGATTCTGAAATTTGACATGGGAGATATCAGAGACACAGGCCTTTTATGAAGTTATTATGCCTTCACGGGTATAATGTAGTGTTCAAGCCTTGACAACATCAGTAAATATGACAAAAGATCATAAGGAAGATGCCACAGAATTTAATGACACTTGCATTGGGTATGAGAAGATGAGGAATTGTAAATGTTAAGATTTTAAGTTCAGGTTATTGGTGGAGCCATTGGTACACAAGGTTGGCTAGAGATAATTTTAAAAATGATTAACAAACTAAAGATTGCATATTTAAATTTAAAATGGATATTTATGTAAAAATATTCAGCAGGAGGTTGCAGATGGGTCTGTGGTTTAAAAATAAAAGTAGTGTTGGAGTTATCCCAGAACAAAGTTTTAGCCCAAGGTATCCTCATGAAGTACAATACTGTAAATTAAATTCTCTTCTGGGGGGGAAGGGGAAAGACTTAGAGAGTGTAAATTACTTCTGAGGGACATTTATAAAGAATTTTCCAGAGAATTACATGAAAATAAGTGCAGCTTAGATCTGGACAGTAGTGACCTCACAAAGCCTATAGCTGTTTGGCTCATACTGAGTATTGACTAAATGTCATGTGTTTGGTCTGGAAGATTTGTACCTACCTCCCAAAGTGACGGCACTGGTGAAATGTGAGAGTCAATCCAGTCAACATAACCTTACTAAGGATCCTCATTGGTTCCCAAAACTATACTTGGAATTATAAAATATTTTAAAAAGTGTTTTAAAATTGCCCTGGCTGGTGTAGCTCAGTGGATTTAATGCTGGCCTGTGAACTGAAGGGTCACTGGTTCAATTTTCAGTCAGGGCACATGCCTGGATAGCAGGCCAGGCCCCCAGTTGGGGGTATGTGAGAGGCAGCTAATGGATGTTTCTCTGGCACATTGATGTTTCTCTGTCTTTCTCCCTCTCTTTCCCTCTCTCTAAAAAATAAAGGAATAAATAAAATCTTTTTTTAAAGTGTTTTAAAATAGTTCCTGATGTTGAGGGCTTTTATAAATCAGGTTGTCTGAATGGTTGTTGGTTTGCCACTTGTGGTTTGCAGTACATTCAACATTTACTATGCTCTAGAAAAGAACAACTGGCTGTGATGAAGGCAGAATTTGAGGGTGCTGAAATAAGTAATGTGTAATAGAAACCAAAAGCGAAACTAGAAACTCAATTTTAGAGAAATATATGAAAATCTTATTAAGTTGTATTTCAAAATAAAGAAGTCTACCTAAGGTATGGACATCTCTGGAACAAAAGAGTAATAACTGCCTAAGATTTAAATTATGAATCTAATGAATTTTTAAAACCATCTTTCCAATATATGAAAATAAAATAAATTGATGGTGGGGTGGAAAGCATCATCTTAATTGTCTCATGATCTTCCATATTTATTCTCCTAAATATTAATGATTGCATTATATTAAATTTGACTTCTGAATCTCTTAGTGGTTTCTCACAATAATACATTCACAATTTTCTTTAGTGCATCCTTCATATCTTTGTTCCAGAAGTTGTAGATAAGGGGATTAAAGCATGGAGTTACCAAAGCTTAGAACAAGGTCACAAATTTCTGTATGCCAGGATGGTCCCCCTGAACCTAGGCTAATGTACATCACCATGACTGAACCATAGAACAGAGACACCACAGCAAAGTGGGATGCAAAAGTAGAGAAAGCTTTATGCCTTCCTGAGCCTGAGGGCATCTATAGCACCACACCTAGGACACATAAGTAAGTGCCAAGGATCTACAGAAAAGTGAGAAAGATGATAAGAGAGGTAATGATACCACAGACCAGAGTAGTTCCAGGTACTGGAGCACAGGTGCCCAACAAAGGTGCCAGATCATAGAGAAAGTGGTCACTGGTGTTTGGACCAGTGACCACTTTCTCTATGAAGGGCACCTGAGATATTAGAGTCAAAAGAGTCAGTAAGCAGAGGAAGCCACCTGTCCAGCAGAAGACCACTAATTGAGCACATAGGTGATGTGTTATTATAGTGGGATAGTGCAAAAGCCAACAAATGACAAGAAATCAATTAAAAGACATCACTGACAGAAATAAGCCTTCGGCAGCACCCATGGAGAAGAAGAAGTAAAACTGGAGCAGGCAGCCAGAGTAGGAGATGCTCTTGTTCTGAGAGATGATGTTGGCCAACATTTTGGGCACATCAGAACTGACATAGCAGATCTTCAGGAAAGAGAAGTTGGCCAGGATGATGTACATTGGTGTGTGGAGATTCTGGTTTGACCACACAGCATAGATGATGGCTATGTTCCCCAGGAGGGTCAGAAGGTAGATGACGGAGAAGAGCACAAAGAAGAAGATCTGGATGTGTCTATGGCAGGGAAAGCCCAGGAGGATGAACTCATTCACAAACCCAGAGACTTTAATAGTCTCCAAAGTCCTCATTAGTCTGACCTGTGAAAGCGACAGAGACAGTAAAAGCCACAGAAATATTGACACAATTTTTCTTCTTCCTGATGGAGAGATATGTTTATTTTCCTCAATTTGGGGTTGTAATATTACTATATTTCCTTCAGAAGGTGAGTTGTTCTTTCCTCTTTGTCTCCTGCATTTATTCAATAAACATTTGCTGATATTACTGCCAACCAGTGTTCTACTAAATGGGGCCTGGGGGAATAATGAATTAAAAAGCAGAGTCCTACTCTTTTAGAGCTTATGTCAAACATCTTTAGTTCAAAACAACTTCAAGCAATGCAATGCATTCATAGCTCTAAAACAGGGGTGTCAAACTCATTTTCACCTGGGGCCATATTAGCCTCGCGGTTGCCTTCAAAGGGCTGACTGTAATTTTAGGATAGTATAAATGTAACTACTCTTTTTAAAAAATTTTTATTGTTATTCAATTACAGTTGTCTGAATTTTCTCCCCACCCCTCCACCCCACCCCAGCCGAACCCACCTCCCTATTCCACCTCCACCTGCTCCCTTGATTTTGTCCATGTGTCCTTTATAGTAGCTCCTGTAAACCCCTCTCCCCACTGTCCCCTCCCCACTCCCCTCTGGCTACTGTTAGATTGTTCTTAATTTCAATGTCTCTGGTTCTATTTTGTTTGCTTTTTTCTTTTGTTGATTATGTTCCAGTTAAAGGTGAGATCATATGGTATTTGTCCCTCACTGCCTGGCTTATTTCACTTAGCATAATGTAACTACTCTCTAACAGTTAAGTGAGAGCTCGGCACTGCTGCTGGGTAGAAACAAGGTGCCAGGCTAGATAAAAGAAGGTGGAGGGCTGGATTCAGCCTGCGAGCCTTCAGTTTGCCACCTGTGATCTAGAATTTTTGTTTAAAGGGAGTTTAAGAGCTTAAATCTGATTGAAAGAGATCTAAGGAGATTTACCTTGGAACTTCCTTTGCCTAGAAAGGGAATTGCTTTTATTTTGATTTTTTTGTGTGTGACAACTTCATGGGGAGCTGAGACAAAATATAAACCAAATTACCATCCCTCCACCTTCATCGTGGTGCTGCCACTGACAGTAACAGCAGGATATGAAATTTCAGAAAAAAGTGTTGTTGTCATATGAGACATGAAGATTATACTCATCTGGGCAAAATAATGAAAGGCTTTTGAAAGGGAGATGGACTTTGGCAAAAGACAGGATTTTCCAAGGACAATCACTGATGGAGGCAGAATATTAGCAGCATATAATATAAGCATAAAAGTTTTTTGTCTTTTTTCTTTTAACTGTTCAAGTACAATTGTCCCCATCCCCCCCATGCCCCCTCACTCCACCCCTCACCACCTCCCACCCTCAAACCTACCCCTTTGGCTTTGTCCATGTGTCCTCTACACATGTTCCTTGAATACCCTTCCCCTATTTTCCCCCATTATCCATCTCTCCCCTCCCCTGGTTACTATCAGATTGTTCTTTATTTCAATGTCTCTGGTTATATTTTTCTTGCTAATTTGTTTTGTTAATTAGGTTCCACTTATAGGTAAGATCATATGGTATTTGTCTTTCACCACCAGCATATAAGGTTTATGGAACTGCCTTTGAAAGACAATTTGCCAGACAAGTACAGGCTAATGAAATTAACAGGAAACCATTAGAAAGCTATTTCAATAGTCCAAGTTAAAAAAAAAATGTTTTTTGAATGCTGACCTAGGGTAATATATAAGCAAAAAGATACCAGGGATGGGTTCAAAAGATGTGTAGAAACCTAACCTCTCAGTCTTTAAAGTCAGCAGAGGTAATTAAATGCTTCTCATGGAACAGAGGAAAAAGACACACCAAAAACAGAGACCTCACTGTCCGTTTGCCACAGTAATACACTTTAGGTCTCTTCTAATTGTCCTGCCACCTGAGGTGACTCAGAGGGGAGAGCCACTCCCAGCATAACAATCCACTCTGTAGGCCTTCCGCTCCCACACATCACTGTGCTGAGGAGTGGATTCCCCAGTCCCCTGCTTTCTTTTTGACTCTGGAATCTGAGTACTATATTTCACTAAATAAATTAGCTTCTACTTACATAGTTTTCCCCTCCTACAAGCCACACACAATGGGTGTTGATTTGCCATGACATCAACAATGTGAAAGAGAACAGTAAATAAGAGTCATCTAAATTATTGCCAAGTTTTAAAGAAAAATTTTGCATTTTCTTGTCAGCTAAGAATACAATTCTTTTGAAGATGACCTGCAAAAACAAAATATTTTGACAAAAAATACCTCTTTAATCACATGTGTAATAAGGTTTCTATAATTAGAAGAGTGTTAATACAAGAAAATAATCATGAAAATTTATGCTCTTTTTTCTTGTGCATATATCAAACAAAAAGGACATTCAGACAGGAAAGAAGTTACTGTTCCATCTGCCCAAAACCACTTATCCTAATTCAATCCGTGAGCCTGAGATGTCAACTACTTGGTAAAAAAAAAAACCTTTTGGCTGCTTTCTTCACATCCTTTGGATCCCTTTCAGGTTTTCCTCAGAAAATAGAACGTGCCAAAAATCTCTCCATCCCCCATTATTTATCCCTTCCAAACTCTGAATCCTGTCTCTGGAGACCTCAATCCCAGTAGCAATGAGGACAACATATATCATACAGGCTTGAGTATGTTTCATCTTTAGTGAGTATCTTTTGGACATTAAAACTACATGAATGTACACACACTCATATGTACTCTCACACACAAATACAGGCACATGCACGCACTTATATTCTAGCCTAACACTTCCAGAGCTGCCTCTCCCAACCTTAATAAATTACTTGTAAACTTACAAAGATGCATCATTACCTTAAAGCTTTGTTAGAACTATAGTCTCCCATTCCTATTGTCCAAACAGCAGTTTAGAGAGCTCATCCATTGTATCTACAACGAGCCTATTCCCAGATATCCTCAGAATTACCTATCCCCATTGTTTACAAACTCCTTATCTCTCTACCTATGGGTCAAACAGGATATATATATGCTGGTCAAGCAGGAAGTTAAAACATTGTGTGAGAAAAAAAAATTTCCTCTTCAAAAAATGCATTTTTTCTAAGCCTTCCTTGCAGTTAGGTCTGCTCATGTGACTGAGTTCTAGTCAGTAGAATATAATTTAAACTGATGTGCAACACTCCAGGCCACACCTGTGCATGGTCCTTGATGATCTTTGATATAATCAAGCATGTGACCTAGGAAGCTGAGGTTTTTGTGGTTTTTGTTTGTTTGTTTTTAAAGATTTTATTTATTTATTTTTAGACAGAGCGGGAGGGAGGGAGAGAAACATCAATGTGTTGTTGTCTCTCACACACCCCCAACTTGGGACCTGGCCTGCAACCCAGGCATGTGCCCTGACTGGGAATTGACCTGGTGATCCTTTGGTTCACAGGCCGGCACTCAATCCACTTATCCACACCAGCCAGGGCAGAAGCTGAGTTTTGAAGAAGATGAAGGCAAAATGGAAAAAGCCTGAATTCCAGAATCCTTTTATTGTTGTTCTATTAGAGTTGTCCCCACTTTCCCCCATTGTTCTTCCTTGCTGCCCCCACTACTCCCCAGTCCTGCAGTCAATCCCCACCCTATTGTCCATGTCTATGGGTCATTTATACTTATTCTTTAACTAGACCCAGAATTATTACATGAAGAACAATCACTTGTCAATCAGGGACATCCATTTGGATTTTAAGTGAACAGTAAATAAACGCCCTTCATATTTGACCCACTAAAAAAGAACCTCATTTGGAGAACAATAATGTGAATAAAATATTTACATCTTGATAAATATAAAAAGAAAACAATCTGTGGGTGACTATATCAAAAATATATTTGCAGGCTTATTCCCTTCAAATTTAAAACAGCAGGGAAAATTAAGGAAACAATGCTTATGAAGGATAAATTCTGAGAAATGAAAACTTTGAGTCATAGAGTGAGTGTATTTTAAATGCTGGTGAATGTGGCCACATTTCCTCTAAAGCTTTCAGGGCTTTCCTCATTACTGTTACTCTTCTCCCGTATCTTAACATTGAGGCCTAGCTTTTCATACTGTGCTGTTGGCCCAGCCCTTCAAACTGGGACTCATAAATGAATATAGCAACACTATTACATGCCTCCATTATGAGATATCTGTAAGCATCGATTGAGAGAACATGCAACACATTCTTAGATTTAAAACTCTCTTTTCATCCAAGGTGACTCAATGTCTACCCTTTTCTTCTTAATTTTTTTCTTTTACTGATTATAAAGAAAGGGGAAGGGCAGAGAAAGAGAGGGAGAGAAACACTGATGTGAGAAAGAAACATTGATCAGTTGCCTCTTGCACATGCCCAGACTGGGAGCTGAACCTACCACCCAGACCTGTGCCCTGAGCAGGAATCGAACCTACAACCTATAGGTTTGCATGACGATGCCCAACCAAGTGAGCCATGCCAACCAAGGCTGAATGTCTACCCTTTTAACTGAATACCTACTCAATCAAAATATCAAGCTGCTAACCTTGAACTCTGACAATGTTGATGTAAAACAGAGATTTCCTGCCTTGACTCTATAACACTCTAAGATATCAGAAGTATTTTCGAAAGGAATTGTGAAGTTCTCAAAAGACTGAGATGATACAATTAATTTGAATTCCCCTTCTCCTTAAAACTGATTGGATAGCTTACAACATGTTTGATGAGAGAAGGAGCTATATTATGACACTAAACAGCACAGACTCTAAACTTAAAGACACCAAAAGTTTTAAAATGTAAATCTGATCACATCAATTCCTTGCTCTCAATCCTTAAATACTTCTTTCTTACATATAGATTAAGTTCAACCATTTCGGTATATCTAAATTCCTACATCTCTAAGTTCATCTCCTTTCAGGACCCCCCATTCACACTAATTATTCACACTACATTCATTTATTTATACATTAGGACTCTTCTATATGCTATTTCTTTTCCTGCTTGTCACATTATCATCCACCCTCCCTCCCTCCTATCTAGAACACTTGTAATTCAAGACTCAACTGAAATAGCCTCTGTGAACTCCTCTCTGACACTTCCCACTTACCCCACCCCCCAAACCTATACTCCTGTCAGACACCCCTCTGTGCTCCTCTGGCACCCTATGCTTTCCTTTTTCTTAGTATTTTTTACTGGAATTGTTGACATCTGTGCCACCATAAGTCAAAAGTCCTTTGAGAACAAGGATCCTATCATATGCATCTATGTACCATCAATACCAAGTGTACTGCCTGGAACATGATTTGAGTTTCAGAAGCCTTTGCAGGCCCCAGAGTTCCTATGTGTAAAAGTGTACATCCTCAGGCTGATATACCACCACTGGTAAGATAAAGAGAGGTCTGCAGAGCTCTGCCATCTCCTAGTAAAGATACCCACTCCCCTTCCCCATCAACCTTTCCACAACTGTCTGCTGTGGAGGGCAGCAATACAAATGTCATTGTGCCTTTTCCCAAAATGGCCCTCGTCTGACTCCATTGGTAACAAAAGGAGGGTCTTGCTTGTCTCTTTTGCTGCTTCCAGGTTTTTATCCCTCCCTCCTCTCTAAAAGCCATGTTTTGAAGTTCAATCTCCCTTTAGATAAAGAAGACAGAAAGGAAGGGACAGAGAATAAAGAAAACATAAGTCGTTTACCTAAGGTTACTTATGGAAACTCCTCATCTACTAGCCCTAATCACCCCGCTCCCACCCACTCTCATTACAAAGGACAACATAGAAGCCACAGGGCATCATTGTCTCAAAGGTAATCACTAGCTACATGTGGCTGCTGAGCACGTACCTGTGGCTGGTCCAAATTCAGATGTGCTCTAAGTAAAAACAATTCAGCCCAGTTTATGATCTCTCCTTCTTCCTGAGCTCAGATGCCTCAAAACTGTTGCTCTATAGTGGAAGAGGCTGTTGACCCACAGTAAAATCAAGTCAGCTCAGGTAGGAGGCATATCTGAGCTTCAGGAGAAGCTCTGCCTGTGACAAATGCCAAGAGCTGGCACACCTCAGGTGGACTTGACCTTACATGGATGGCCCAGAATCAAAATTTTTCCTTTCTTTAAATTTATCACCAGTGACAATGCAGTTTCTATAATCATGTATACTGGAGTGAAAGAAACTTCCTGAGATGGAATTTGCATTTGGAAGAAGGGAGTGCCTGTCTCCTGGAGACCACTCTCTGTAATGGAAGAGCTTGCTTCCAAGGAGCACCTGGAGGACAGAGCACTGCTGGAGTTGGTGAGTGGGGACATATTTGTGACCAGAAAGGAAAGATGTTTGTCCTCCATAGCTTTTATTACTTAGTAAAAGTTATAACAGCATCATCACAGAAGAAAAGAAAATGCACACACAGATGAGATTAGAGCTGCAGGGAAAATGTGAACACAATAAAATAAATAGCAACTGATATTGGTGGTGTACTTTGCATTTAAATTTTTTTTTAATTATTTTTAATTGTAGTAAAGTACACACAACATGACATTTACCATCTTAACAATTTGTTAAGTGTACAGTTCTGTGGCATGAAGTCCATTCACATTGTTAAACAGCCATCACCACCATCCACCTCCAGAACTCTTTTCACCTTCCAAAACTGAAAATTTGTATACATTAAACAACAGCCCCCATCCCCCTTCCTCCAGTCCCTGGAAACCACCATTCTACTTTGAATTTGGCTACTCCAGGAACCTTATAAAAGTGGAATCATACAGTATTTGGGGGGGGGGGTTGACTAACTATTTCATCCAGTTTCAGAATATTTAAGAATTTTCTTTCTCTATAAGACTGAATAATATTAGATCATATATATATATCATGTTTTGTTCATTCATTCATCTGCTGATGGACATTTGGGTTGCTTCATCTTTTGGCTATACATTGCATTTTGCAAATAGTTTCATATGTGATTTCTCATTGATCCACATAAACCTTCCTTCTAAAATGCCCTTTTTGAGAACTAGGGATGAAAGTTTTGATTTGCTTAGGTGGAACTAAAACACAGTCCTCAACAATATTTGTCAAAAAAATTATTGTCATCACTTTCAGAAGACAAGGAAATGTGAGGGAATGTAGCAAAAATAATTCTCCTTTTGATTTGCATTTACATAGATCCCTTTTAAAAATCAAAACTTTTTTTCTTAAAAATAGTCATTTTTTGAACTATAAGCAAAATAGACTACAAAAGTAGTCATTTTTTATATAAATATAGTAGAGTATTATTTAAAAATTTGGAAAAAGGAAACTGCTGAAACATATTTTGCAGTAACTGATGATAATAAAATTTGGTGAAATTATTATTGATAATAATATATTACATAATATTATAATATAATACTTAGTGAGCGCCATGGACTGTTACAAATGCTTCCATATATTAATTCATCATCCCAAATATGTATGATATAGATATTATTTTTAGGATCACCACATTAAACTGGAAAATGAGACAAGTAACAATTTGCATAACCTGCCCATAGTCACTCAAGGAATAGAGAGAAGCTTTTTATTTTCCTTTTTAATGAATTTATTGAGGTGACACTGGTTAATAAAATTATATAAGTTTCTGACTTCTGGCCAAGATGGAGGCGTAAGTAGACACATTGTGCCTCCTCACACAACCAAAAGAAGGACAACAATTTAAAAACAAAAAACAACCAGAACTGACAGAAAATCGAACTGTATGGAAGTCCGACTACCAAGGAGATAAAGAAGAAACATTCATCCGGACCAATAGGAGGGGTGGAGATGAACAGCCAGAGTGGGGAGGGCTCAGGGCAAGGCAGCGGCTGGTGGACCCAGTGAGATGGCGGATTGTGAAATGGAGCAGGCCAGGCTGCAGCTAGCAGACCCCATGACCCCACATTCACGCATAGATAAACCGGGAGCAAGGCAGACCACACAACCCAGGGCTCCGGTATGGGGAAATCAAGCCTCAAACCTCTGATTGAAAACACCCATGGGGGTTGAGGCGGCAGCAGGAGAAACCCCCAGCCTCACAGGAGACTTCGTTGGAGAGACCCACAGGGGCCTAGAGCATGCACAAAACCACCCACTCGGGAATCAGCACCAGAGGGGCCCAGTTTGATTATGGGTAGCAGTGGAGTGACTGAAATACGGCAGAGAGTGGAGCAAGCACAATTGCTCCCTCTCAGCCTCTCCCCCATGTACAGCATCACAGCACAGCTACCAGCTTTACCCCACCCTGGTGAACACCTAAGGCTCTGCCCCTTTATGTAATAGGTGCACCAAGATAAAAAAAAAAAAAAAATGGCCCAAATGAAAGAACACATCAAAACCCGAGAAAAATACAACTAAGCAATGAAGAGATAGCCAACCTATAAGATGCACAGTTCAAAACACTGGTAATCAGGATGCTCACAGAATTGATTGAATTTGGTCGCAAATTAGATGAAAAAAATGAAGGCTATGCTAAGAGAAACAAAGGAAAATGTACAGGGAACCAATAGTGATGGGAAGGAAACTGGGACTCAGATCAATGGTTTGGAGCAGAAGGAAGAAAGAAACATCCAACCAGAAAAGAATGAAGAAACTGGGTTCTTAGGGTATAATCCCAGAAGTGGAATTATATCCTAAGAACCCTGAAACACCAATCCAAAAGAACCTATGCACCATAATGTTCATAGCAGCACAATTTACAATAGCCAAGTAGTGGAAGCAACCTAAGTGCCCATCAGCAAATAAGTGGATCCAAAAACTATGGTACATTTACAGAACAGAATTCTACGCAGCAGAGAGAAAGAAGGAGCTTATACCCTTTGCAACAGCATGGATGGAACTGGAGAGCATTATGCTAAGTGAAATAAGCCAGGCGGTGAGGGACAAATACCATATGATCTCACCTTTAACTGGAACATAATCAACAAAAGAAAAAAGCAAACAAAATAGAACCAGAGACATTGAAGTTAAGAACAATCTAACAATAGCCACGGGGGAGTGGGGAGGGAACAGTGGGGAGAGGAGATTACAGGAACTACTATGAAGGATGCATGGATGGGATCAAGAGGGAGAGTGGAGGTGGGGGAGGAGGGTGGGTTCGGCTGGGGTGGGGTGGAGGGATGGGGACAGAAGGTATACAGCTGTGATTAAATAACAATAAAAATTTTAAAAAAAAGAATGAAGAAACAAGAATTCAGAAAAATGAGGAGAAGCTTAGGAACCTCCAGGACATCTTGAAACGTCCCAACATCTGAATTATAGGAGTGCCAGAAGGAGAAGAGGAAGAGCAACAAATTGAAAACTTATTTGAACAAATAATGAAGGAGAACTTCCCTAATCTGGCAAAGGAAATAGACTCCCAGGAAGTCCAGGAAGCTCAGAGAGTCCCAAAGAAGCTGGACCCAAGGAGGAACACACCAAGGCACATCATAATTACATTACCCAAGATGAAAGAGAAGGAGAGAATCTTAGAAGCAGCAAGAGAAAAGGACACAGTTACCTACAAAGGGGTTCCTATAAGACTGTCAGCTGATTTCTCCAAAGAGACCTTACAGGCAAGAAGGGGCTGGCAAGAAGTATTCAAAGTCATGAAAGGCAAGGACCTACATCCAAGATTGCTCTATCCAGCAAAGCTATCATTTAGAATGAAAGGGCAAATAAAGTGCTTCTCTGATAAGGTCAAGTTAAAGGAGTTCATCATCACCAAGCCCTTATTCTATGAAATGTTAAAGGGATTTATCTAAGTAAAAGAACATAAAATATATGAACAGTAAAAAATGACAACAAACTCACAGTTATTAACAACCACACCTAAAACAAAAACAAAAGCAAACTAAGCAAACAACTAGAACAGGAAGAGAACCACAGAAATGGAGATCACATGGAGGGTTATCAACAGGGGAGTGGGAGGGGGAGAGAGGGGGGAAAGGTACAGAGAATAAGTAGCATAAATGGTAGGTAGAAAATAGACAGGAGGAGGGTAAGAACAGTATGGGAAATGTAGAAGCCAAAGAGCTTATATTCATGACCCATGGACTATAGGGGGGGAATGTGGAGTGAGGGGGTGGGCAGGATGGAGTGGAGTGAAGGTGGGGAAATGGGACAACCGTAATAGCATAATCAATAAATATATTTTTTAAAAATCTTTAAAAAATTATACAGGTTTTTCTTTTTAATATATTTTATTGATTATGATATTACAGTTGTTCCATTTTTCTCCCCTTTAATCCACCCTGCACCCCCCACTACCACCAGCATTCCCTGCCTTTAGTTCATGTTCATGGGTTATAATGAACTTCTTTAACTTGACCTTGTCTGGGAAGCACTTTTTCTGCCCTCCCATTCTAAATGATTTTTTTGCTGGATAGAGTATATATATAATTGGATATATATTATTATATATTTGTAATATATTTATACATTTATTATATATAATAATATATGTTGGGATATTATTCAGCCATTAAAAAGCAAATCCTGCCATTTAGGACAACATGAATGGAACTTGAAGGCATTATACTAAGTGAAATAAGTCAAAGGCCAAGACTATATGATCTCACTGGGGATTATTATGCTAAGTGAAATAAGCCAGTCAGTGAAAGAAAAGTACCGCATGGTCTCACTTATATGTGGAATCTAATGAACAAAATAAACTGATGAATAAAATAGAAGCAGTGGCATAGACACATGGAATCGGCTGACAGCTGAAGAAGGAAGGGGTGAGGGGGGAACTGGTTGAAAGAACATGAAGTGGTTAGCCAAAAAACATATATGCATGACCCATGGACACAGACAACAGTATGGAGATAGTCAGAGGGAAGGGGGGCATGGGGCAGGGGAAGCAGCGGGGGTACAGGGACATCAATAATAGTATAAACAATAAAAATAAAGTAAAAAAAGAATATAATGTAATGATTAAAAAAAAAAGATCAGATTTGTGGTTACCATAGGGGGAGAGGAAATTGGATGAAGGTGATCAAAACGTACAAACTTCTAGTTATAAAATAAATAAGTACTAGGGTTGTTATGCACCACATGATAACTATAGTTAACTCTGCTGCATGGTATATATAAAAGTTATTAAGAGAATAAATCTTAAGAGTTCACGTCACAGCACAATTTTTTTCTTTTTTCTTTTGTATCTACATGAAATGAAGCATTTTTACTAAACTTATTGTGCCAATAATTTTATGATATATATAAGTCAAATCATTATGCTGTACACCTTAAACTTATACAGCATGTCAACTATATATGAACAAATGATATAATTAGAAACAAGGAAATGCAACTATAAAAATGAGATATAAATGGTTTTCTTTTTTTATTGTTGTTCAGCTACAGTTGTCCTACCTTTTTCCCCATTGCTCTCCCCTAACTTACCCCCCTCACTCCCACAGTCAATGCCCCCCTCATTGTCTGTGCCCATGAACCCTCTATTCCTGAATGGGTTTCTTCTATCAATATAGAGGTAAATTTTTAAAATACCATCCTTATGTTGAAAAGGACACTATAAGATGGCAAATTCATCAACAGATCTTTCGAGAATATATTTTGGAAAGTAATGTGGTAATGTATAAGAAAATTTAAGCATACATATATATAATTTGACATTATAATTTTCATTCAATCAGTCTGTTCTAGGGAGACACTCTAAAATTAAACAAATATTTGAACCCAGATATTTTTTATTTTATTATTTTAAGATCAGAAAAGTTTAAATAGCCTCAATACACACTAGGAGAACGTTGTGCAAATAACATTATTCTGCAGCTTTAAAAATATTTGGAAGAAAGATGTCACCTATAAGTGGAACCTAATTAGCAAAACAAACAAGCAAACAAGATATAACCAGAGACATTGAAATAAAGAACAAACTGACAGCAACCAGAGGGGAGGGGGATAACGTGGGAAAGAAGGGGAGAGGTTGTCAAGTAACATGTATAAAGGACACATGGACAAAGCCAAAGGGGGTAGGTTTCAGGATGGGAGGTGGGGATGGGGGGAGTGGTGGGGAAAAAATGGAGCCAACTACTTGAACAATAAATAAGTCAATTAACTAATTAATTAAAAGTTTAGAAGAATTTTAATCATAAAAAAATGTTTATATGAGCAGGAGACTAAAGTGTCAATGCTGTCTGACCTCATATGTTAAAGAAAAATTGTTAGGGGGGTTTGGCTGGGGTGGGGTGGGGTGGAGGGATGGGGAGAAAAGGCATACAACTGTAATTGAATAACAATAAAAATTTTAAAAAAAAAAAAATGTTAGAACAAAAAAGACCACAGGACATATGCCAACTTTTTACCTGAATTTCTATCTGCTTGATAAAATCATCACTAATTTTTAGCTTCCTTAACTCTTTTGAAACATCCAAATTTTACTTAAACACATATCATTTTGATAATGAGTATATTTAAAAAGTTACAACAGTGATGCCTGGTACACAGGGTGTTGCAAGAATTAGATAAAATGATTTATATGTAAGAATTTCCCACACAGCTGGCATGAGGTGAGTTATCTGTAAGTATTGTTTTTCTTCCCCACCAAGTGAAGATTCAGGATAAATAGTTTACTATTTAAGAACTCGGGCTCTGCTCTCAGAGACAAGTTAGTTCAAATATACTTCAGATCTTTTATAAGATGTGACACCTTGGACAAACTAATTTATTTAAGCTTCAATAACTTTACCTATAAAATAAAAGTAATAGTAATAGCTAAAATATTGAATTGTTATGGGAGTTAAATCAACTTATTCATAAAAGTTACTTATCTTAGTACCTGCCATGTAACAAGCTTTCAATAAGTGTTAACTGCTAATATTTGTATGGCCAAGTAAAAGGGCAGCTATGGGCATGTAATAAACTCAAAAATGAGAAAACAAAATAGCTGTCTCTTTAATCAGATAAAGAGGCTCAGAACTGCATGCTAAATGGACAGTGTAGATAGGTGGAGTAGAATCCTTGGTCCAATGTGAGCAAAGGGTTGTCAGATGTTTGAAATAAAGTCATCCAAAGATGGGTCCCTGGGGTAATGTCCATCCAGCTGAGGGAATCTCAGTAGAGTCCCTTTAGGGAAGCTGGCTGCAGTACAGCAATAGTTTCACTGGGGACAAATGGAGAATCCAAGTTTTCATTCTTATCACTGCTGGGGGTTGGGGGGGGCAGGACACATGTTACATAACTTCAAAAAAAATTTTTTCCCCAAATGCACTGGAAGTAAAACCACTAGGGAGAGAGCTCTGAGATCCAGCAAACTGAAGAGCAGGGAAGGACTATCTGCAGACACTGCTTCCTCTTCCTAATTGGTGCCTGAATCAACTCCTTCAACAAAGGGCAGCTGCTCATATCTCATGAATGTGGGATGGTGAAAAATATGTATTATATTTTGAGTGCAGAAATATAAGTGTGGGAAAGTATTTTTCCCTACTTTTCTAGTTAAAAAAGAAACCATTACTTCCAAATTTTGTCAAATGAAAAGGTAAAAAAATAATTTTTATATTGTTTTCATTTCATCTTTTATACTATTGCCATGGCTTTTTTGACCTTTATTCTGAACTACAGAGTTCTCTTTAAAATAAAATTTACTGAAGAAAAGTAAAACCCCAATTGGAAACTAATATCATGTTCCTTTTTGTTTCTTCTAGGGAAGAAAAGTAAACTGAGGATGAGATGTAACTCCATCCAATGGGAAAAAAGTAGCAACACAAATCCTCTTGAAGGAAATGGCTATTATTTCCCATAACATTGCACTCTAACTTTTAAACTTACCTCCTAATCCCTGTCCTTGGTTTATGAAATGGTATTGGTCACCCAAAATTAAAATGCAGCCTTCAGGATGCCCTGTTGGAAATTTTTTCTTTTTCCTCAACCCAGGCACGGAGGCTGACTTCATTGGCTTGAAATTCAAGTAGCAAGTGAAGGGGAGGTGATGCCTGCATGGTAAGTCAAACATGATAGAAATAGTGGGCTTCTTAGCACCTTGGAACATTCTAGAAATAGCAAAGTTTACAGAAAATGCTTAGGAAGGGTAGAATCTGATCCAGAAAAGTAAGTATCTGCAAAACCAATATTTTATAATGATTACTTTTCCAAATTATAAAAGTAATATGTTACTCATAAAATTTTGGGAAGTATAGACTTGAATGAAGAAAAATTATATAACCTATCATTTGACCTTGAAAAATTTACCACTATTAATTTTCTTTCTTTCTAGGAAATTTTTATTTCCATGTATTATTTACTTTTTCTACAGAAATGTATATAATGAACTACATGAGCCCTTGCTACACAAAGAACTCTATTAAGTATAAAGAACTTTATAAAGCTTTACTACCTAAAGAATCAGTACTACCTATTATTTATTAGAAATGTAGAATCCCAAGCCCCATTCATTCCTTTTGAGTCAGAACTTCTATTTTACCATGATTCCAGAAATTCTTACATACTGCTTTGATGAACTTGCTTATTATTAAATTTTTCTACACTTCTGATCATTATTTAATGGGCATAAATGTTTTAAAGCTCCAGGTACTTCCAAAATATCTGCCAGAAAAAATAATTTTTTGCAAGTATATATCCCCCCCCCCAGCAGTTCTGAATATCATTCCATTGCGCCTTCACTGACACTGGTATTGTGACTATTCATGTATGCTAATTTGAAAAGCAAACAAAAAAATTATACTTTTCATATTTAAACTAACAACCTTCATCTATAAATGTGGAGGTTATAGACTTAACTCCCACAATTTACATTGAAATTTCATATTCACTTCTTAAAATACCCCTTAATTTTACTGAGAAGAATATTTCTTTTTTTAATTACAATGATATATTTTATTTTTTATTAAATACTTTTGAATTTTATTGTTATTAAAGTACAGTTTTCTGCCTTTTCCCCCCACCCCTCCCCACCACCCTAGTCATCCCCACCTCCCTCCCCTGCTTCCAAGCCCCCTTGTTTTTGTCCATGTGTTCTTTATAGTTGTTCTTGTAAACCCTTCACCCTTTTCCCCCATTATCCCCTCCCACCTCCCCTCTGGTTAGTGTCAGTTTGTTCTTAATTTCAATGTCTTTGGTTATATTTTGCTTGCTTGTTTGTTTTGTTGAGTAGGTTCCACTTATAGGTGAGATCATATGGTATTTATCTTTCACCACCTGGCTTATTTCACTTAGCATAATGCTCTCCAGTTCCATCCATGCTGTTGCAAAGTGTAGGAGTTCCTTCTTTCTTTCTGCTGCATAGAATTCCAGTACATAAATGTACCATAGTATTTTCATCCATTCATTTACTGATGGGCACTTAGGTTCCTTCCACCACTTGGCTATTGTAAATTGTGCTGCATAGGTTCTTTTGGATTGGTGTTTTCGGGTTCTTAGGTTATAACCCTAGCAGTGGAATTGCCGGGTTGTTACAACATTTCACCATCAGTAATATAAGTATACATTCTAAAGCATCCCTTGCACTGAAAAGTATACACAAATACCATAGGCACTCCATAAACCTACACTGAGTTTTTGAAATGATTTAGGCCAGTGATCAGCTATAAAGCCAAATGGAGTTTAGAAGATGAGCTTGAAAAGATTGTACTTACCACATAAGTGTTCAATAAATGGTAGTCAAGTGATAGTTAATAGAAAATGAACTAGCCCTGGCCACTGTGGCTCAGTTGATTGGGCATTGTCACAAGAACTGAAAAGTCACCAGTTCAATTTCTGGTTCAGGGCACATTTTGGGGTTGCAGGTTCAGTCCCCTGTCAGGGTGCTTAGAGAAGGCAACCAATCGATATTTCTTTCTCACATCAATGTCTCTGTCCCTCTCTTTCTTCCTCCCTTCCCACACTCTAAAATAAAAAAATAAATCAAAGAAAATAAACTAAAGTTCATGATGGACAATGATCAAAAAGTTAGTGCTGTTATTTAAAAATATTTTACTGGAAATGCTATGAAATATTGTTCTTTAATTATACAAGTACTGAAACTATATGAAATGGGTAGCATTGGAACCAGTTCTTAAATTTTCCAGGTTAAGAATCTCCAACTCACAGTGTCATCTTAGAAGTAACTTTAAGGAAAAAAAATAAATGTAGAGAGAGAAAGAAAGAGTCAAACAGACAAATGAAATAGAATGATTATAAAGAACAAATGAGTTTCTCTAAGGAATTTAATGGGCTTTTCACTGGATTCATACCTACACAGGAAGGTCTTTCCAACACCTGCTGAGAGTATTGTGGTAAGAGAATCTCCTAATTTGCACAGTTTATGAGCTGAAAGGAAAAGACTGGGCCATCTCCTGTCATCTGGAGAGAGAAAGAGATATGGCCCATCCATTTAAAATAGAGTATGGACAGCTCCAAAGGGACATCTTTCCAAAAGGAGATGCACTTGAAATGTGGGTAATCTTAACTGAAATGTGCAGTAAGTATAAAACACATACCAGATATTGTAGATCCAGTACTTAAAAATATAAAATAACACATTAGTAACTTTTAAAATTCATTTCATGTTGAAATGTTCATAGCAGCACAATTTACAATAGCCAAGTGCTGGAAGCAACCTAAGTGCCCATCAGCAAATAAGTGGATCCAAAAACTATGGTACATTTACAGAACAGAATTCTACGCAGCAGAGAGAAAGAAGGAGCTTATACCCTTTGCAACAGCATGGATGGAACTGGAGAGCATTACGCTAAGTGAAATAAGCCAGGCGGTGAGGGACAAATACCATATGATCTCACCTTTAACTGGAACATAATCAACAAAAGAAAAAAGCAAACAAAATAGAACCAGAGACATTGAAGTTAAGAACAATCTAGCAATAGCCAGAGGGGAGTGGGAAGGGAACAGTGGGGAGAGGGGTTTTACTATAAAGGACACATGGACAAAATCAAGGGGGAGGGTGGAGGTGGGGGAGGGAGGTGGGTTCAGCTGGGGTGGGGTGGAGGGATGGGGAGAAAATGCAGACAACTGTAATTGAATAACAAAAATTTTTTAAAAAGAAATGACATTATTTTGGATAAATTGGGTTAAACAATGTATATTATTAATTTTACATGAAGAAAAAGAAAAGGGGGATTGACATCAAAATAAAGTAAAGAGCACTCAATTATTTTAAATTAAGCTTAAATTTTTAGACATAGGTAAATTATATCCCAGGGTGCCAAGGGAATCCACATACATGATTTCAAAACTACTAATGGTATCTTTAAAGAATTCTGGAGAATGAGAGAACATTTTTTAAAAACTTAAATTGAACAAGGATATCAATTTAAAGTCCAAAAGTTGTTTCTAAAAATGTTTCCTAAACCATCTGTTTAACAGTTTTTGCTAGACTGTTTTCTGAAGATACCAGATCATTTTCATCTCCTTTGTATCATTATTCTATTTTTAGCTTAGCTGTCTTTCTACAAATGTTGATTATAATAGATGTAAACCTAGAAAAAGTTTTAAGTGATCTGAAATAGCATTTTCTCATGTTGTACATAATATTTTAATCAAAGATATAGATGAAACACAAGAAATTTTATCAAAGTCACAGGCAATAAAAATAGAAAAGAAAGCTAATATTTGAAATTCTTAAGATCTTTATAAACTGAGACTCTTGGTGAAATTCAGGCATTACCTTCCCTCACTTTAAAAATTCAATGACACAGGCATCAGATGGGGCCAGGAGAGGAGCCCCTTTTGTGGCTGGTGCCCCTTTCCCCAGTCACAAACTCTGAGCCTGGAAATATAACTAAAGCCAAGTGTTCTTCATTTTGACATTATATCGCAGTCCTACTTGTGTTAAGAGAAGGGTTAACACTTCCCTAACTACACAGTTAAAAGAAAACTCACAGTTCAAGGGCTGAGGTACCCTCTTGGAATGGAATACCCTAGATCTCTGTGCACCATTGTAAGTTATAATGAGCACCTATGATTGTTCCAGGTCTGCAAATGTCCCCTGGTAAATGCTGCTCCAGTAAATTCGGTGTGTGTGCTATCTAGTTCTGTGCCCTTGTGCACACAACATGGGAAATGAAAACTGCTGAGAATCTTCACAATTTTTTCATTTAAGCTTATGCATGTGTTTATTGGATTTATTTTTCCCCTGAGAACTGGTTTTGTTAGGAAAATGTGAACAGAGAATGTGAGTTCTGAACTTCTAAAATGGGAAAGTAGGGGGAAAATAGTTGAAACAGATGATAGACCCATATTACAAACTGCTGGCTTAAACTTTGGCTTTAGGTCAAAGACTAAAATTCAGAAACACTTCTCTCTATTTCCCTGTGTTCAAAAGAATAGTCAGGCTTTCTTCAGGGCTGAATAAACCACAAAATCAAAGAATACCAGAAAGAAAAACGGTTGCACCAAAAACCTGATTTTCATAATGCTGCCTGAGTTGAAACTGTATTTCTTGGTGCTCCTCTGTTATGGTCATTTGAGTACAGTCTGATCCTCATTTCCCAGGAAATCCCACAGGTGAGCCAGGTGTGTTGGAATGGGGCGGGGAGTGACAAGTAGGGGAAGGGATCACTCAGGAGCTTGGCAGATTCCACTAGGTGGCCTTAGCATAAACTACAGAGTAGCCATCAGGGAAATGATCCTATCATTCATTTTTTATTAAATTTGTTGGGGCAACATTGGGTCATATGATTACATAGGTTCCAAGTGTACATTTCTATGATACAAAATCTGTATGCTGCATTGTGTGCCCACCACCCAAAGTCAAATCATCTCCCCTAACCATATATTTGACTCCCTTTACCCTTTCTTCCCCCACCTCCCACCCCACTTCCCTCTGGTAAGCACCATGCAGTTGTCTGTGTCTGAGTTTTGTTTGTTTTTCTTATTTGTTTATTTGTTGCTTTCAGTTTTATATTCTACATATAAGTGAAATCATATGGTTCTTAACTTTTTCTGTCTGACTTATTTCACTTAGAATGATACTTTCAACATCCATCCATATGGTCACAAATGGCAGTATTTCATCTTTTCTCATGAAAATACTGCTGAGTAGTATTCCATTGTATAAATGCACCAAATCATCTATCAAGGGACACTTTGGCTGTTTCCATGTCTTGGCCACTGTGAATAATGATCATTTAAAATTGTATTGTACCCCACAAGGAAGACCGTCTATAAAGGAGAAAATGAGCACTTTGGTGTGTTTGATGAACAAAAAAAATAGTCTTAAAAGGAAGTTTATTAGGAAGTTGTATCTGCTGTGGTCTGAGAAGACTGAGGAGCACTCTCCTATTCATACACACACATGTACATACATACATACATGTACTTAGCCTGTCACATGGCTAAAATTCTACAAGTGAAAACATTCTTTGGTATTTTGAAATTAGTCCAATTTATAAAGATTAATGAGGGATAGTAAATAATCTAACACCATAATAATACAATAATCCCTGAACAATTTGTAATAATTTACATTTTTGTAGCATTGTATAATTTGTAAACTGCTGTCACATATATAATTTTATGCAATTCTCATGTCATCCTTGTTATGGGCATATTATTATTCATATTTTAGAGAGAATGTAATGAGCTTAAGTCCTTCCCTGAGGAAATACTCCTTAAGAAGTGGCAGAGCCAACGTCTATAATATAAATGTCCATGCTCAGCTACACCAGTGGATCCCAAACCAAAGCTGGAGTGCAAAACTCTATACCTTTCAAAGGTTACTCCATATGATTCTGAGCATGTCAAAGTCTGGAGCCCATGTATTACACCATCCTACAGAGAGAGGACAGACACTAATAATGGCCTATAAATGGTCCCTTAATGGAGGCAAATTGAAACTTGCTTAAAGTCACTCTGTAGTTATTTTCCTATCTGGCTACCAAGCCTCATGTTCCCTCCTTTATGTCACTTAGTTGATACTACTGTTTTGTTCAGTGTATATCAATTCTAATTGTTTTGGAATTGAACTGCCCATGTCAAAGTTTACATCTCAATTTAGCTTGATCCAGCCACATATTTGTATTGTCTACACCAATGTTCTGCAAAGTTGGTAGTACCAGGCAACCCAATGAAGGATGCAGAAAGGAAATGTCTGAATTCCTATTTTTATTTTAATTCTAAGAACGCTTTCTTTCAAAATCTTTACCAATATTTACTATATTGGTTGACAGTGGTTTGTATATAGTTTAAAAGTAAATAGTCACATATTAAAAAAGTATACTCACAACTATATTGTTGGGGCAATCAAAAATAGAGACCACTAGTCTAGACCCCTTCCCCTATGATCAGGAGCATGTGCTCACTCTCCTGGGGAGGAATCAGGAGGCACAATTCCCTTTGTATATGTAATTTCTACTGCAATCCTTACAGGATGGAAGAAAATGACCTCAGAGGCCAGTAATATTTCTCACACTGTGAGTGAATTCATCCTCTTGGGATTCCCTTGCCACTGGGAAATACAGATCTTTCTCTTTTCCATATTCTTTGTGACTTACATCCTGACCCTCCTTGGGAATATGGCTATCGTGTGCGCAGTGCACTGGGACCACCGGCTCCACACCCCAATGTACATTCTGCTGGCTAACTTCTCCTTCCTAGAGATCTGCTATGTCAATTCTGATGTGCCCAACATGCTGGCCAACTTCCTCTCCCAGACCAAAACCATCTCCTTTGCTCGGTGTCTCCTCCAGTTGTACTTCTTCTTCTCACTGGGCACAACTGAATGCTTATTTCTCTCCATCATGGCCTATGATAGGTTCCTGGCCATCTGCCGCCCCCTGCACTACCCCACTGTCATGACTATTAAGTTCTGCAGGAGCCTGGTCATCTTTTGCTGGGTGTATGGTTTCCTCTGGTTTCTGATCCCAGTGATACTCATTACCCAGCTACCATTTTGTGGCCCGAATGTGATTGATGACTTTCTGTGTGACCTGGGTCCTCTGTTGGATCTGGCTTCAGCCTGTATCCCAGTTCCAGGGACTGTTCTCATGTGTGGCACCATGAGCTCCCTCCTCATCTTTGCCACCTTTTTCTACATTATTGGCTCCTATACCCTGGTGCTGAGGACCGTAATGCAGGTGCCCTCAGTTGCTGGCCGGAAGAAGGCTTTCTCCACCTGCTCCTCACACCTGGCTGTTGTGTTTTTATTCTATGGTTCTGTCATGATGACATATGTGAGTCCAGGGACAGGACAAGCAGAGAGTATGCAGAAGTTCACAACTTTGTTCTACTCAGTTTTGACCCCTTTTTTCAACCCCATAATCTACAGCCTTCGGAATAAAGAAATGAAGGAAGCCCTGAAGAAAGTTCTAAGAGGTCCCTAAAATTGGTCTGTGATATAGTGAGTTATTCCCAGATGAGTTCAGACAGTGAGCCTCCTGTCAGTGAACAGTTAAGAATCTGGAAAGCAAAAAATTAAAAAAAAAAATGACTGGAAAGCAGACATGAAATTTTTGAAGAAGCCATTTTAAAATCCTAAACACCAGGACATTAATGAAGTCTTTCTTTAGGTGGAATTAATTGCTTCTTCCATAGCATATTACTTGTACTTCTATTTAACATGGCCTTCCTCTTTTCTTGTATATTTTTAAATTTTTTAAAAAATTTTTATTGTTATTCAATTACAGTTGTATGCCTTTTCTCCCCATCCCTCCACCCCACCCCAGCTGAATCTTTTCTTGTATTATAGTTAGCTTTTCACAAATCCATATCCACATATCTTCCCATTCTTATTAGATTGTAAATTTTTTAAGGGCAGAAACTATGTTTTATTATGTGTTTATTTTCTATTTATTTATTATCTATTTATCTATTTATTATTTATTATCTAGTTATTATTTATTATCTAGTTATTATTTATTATTCCAGAACACAACACAGTACCTGGCACAAAAATTTCAATAAAATCAATTTAAATAAAAAATATATTTTTCATATTTCCTCACTAGAGTTTATCACTCCTGACCTTCAGGAAAATATATAAAGAAGCTATGCAAACTCTGTAACAATGCATTTTATATGTCCTATGGGTGAAATGAAAAGAATTTTCCTAGAAAAGTGTGAGATTGACCTGAACCTGTTATACCAATCATTAAATAAATGATAAACAAATCAATGGCAGTCTCACCAGGTGAAAGTTAATGTCTAAGAAGTTACCTGATTCCTATCCTCCATCAATCCCTTTGTCTAATAATGTAAGTAGTTTATTTCATTTTCTTCTTACTAACCATGCTTCTATTATTGCACATTTTAAAACATATTATACAACCTGAGTGGCTGCTGGGAAGGCAATGAGTAGTGCCTCACACATGAACCTTGACAACAAAACTGAATGGTAACAGTACAAAAAGGAAACTTACAGACCCACCTCAGGAACATAACCATGAAAATCTTATATATTTCTCAAGATGGTGGTGAGATAGGTGGGAGTGGAGGCCACCTCCCCTACACATGGTTGAAACACTTAGCTGATCTAATGAGGAACAAAGCGAACAGCCAACAGTACCCAAGCGTTTATGAAGATAGGAGACCAAAAAGTATAGAGGACACTGAAAAAACAGACAGTAAGGGGATTGCTTCAGGCCAAAATGTCCCTGGGACCAACACGGGGACCAGGGTGACTGCAGCCCCAGGCCCCAGCCCACTGGGCCTGCCACAGGACTCCTGGGAGAGAGTCAGGTTAACAGCTCCCTCCCCTGACAGACAAAGCTTGAGCAGCACCAAGAGAGGCCTGGTTGCTTTAAGTCCCAGGGAGGAGAATAAGGACTAAATGGTAAACTCATAGAGACTGTGGAGGCCAGCTGGGGAGAGTTGAGAGTTGGGCCATGTGAGGCCCTGACCCGGACAGTCCTCAGTCTAGCTGGAGAGGTGGGCTGTGTGAGAGGACAGGCCCTTCATTGTATGGAGCAGCAGGATTGAGCAGGAGGATTTTCTCAAAAAGAAAAAGACCCTTGGGGACACTTTGGGGAATTCTCCTGCAGCAGCAGCTCCAGTATCCTCTCCACCCTGCTGCCCAGCACTCCCGCAGGGGTGTTGGAGGGCATTGAGCCCAAACCTGAAGCACTGGGGAGAGTGCACACCTCAGGGGGAGCTGAGACCACAGGCACTGGAGAGAGTACACACAACAGAAGGCCCCACACGTGCACCCATTGCCAGGAGGAGGTTGAGTGCCTGAACCTGTGGGTCCGAGGGCTGCAGGAGAGCTGGGCCAGAGGCTGCCTGAGTGTTGGTCAGGAATGGAGAAGAGGTGGGCTAGACCCCCTGAGTTGGCTGAGTTGGCAGCCAAAAAGACAAGCAAAACTGGCTTGGCCAGTTTGAAGCCAGCAGGATTCTTTCTTTCTTTTCTTTCTTTTCTTTTCTTTTCTTTTCTTTTCTTTTCTTTTCTTTTCTTTCTTTTCTTTTCTTTCTTTTCTTTTTTCTTTTCTTTTCTTTTCTTTTCTTTTTTCTTTCTTTCTTTCTTTCTCTTTCTTTCTTTCTTTCTTTCTTCCTTCCTTCCTTCCTTCCTTTCTTTCTCTTTCTCTTTCTTTCTTTCTTTCTTTCTTTCTCTTTCTTTCTTTCTTCCTTCTTTCTTTCTTTCTTTCTTTCTTTCTTTCTTTCTTTCTTTCTTCCTTCCTTCCTTCCTTCCTTCCTTTCTTCCTTCCTTCCTTCCTTTCTTTCTTTTTTTCTTTCTTTCTCTTTCTTTCCTTCTCTCTTTCTTTCTTTTTCTTTCTTTCTTTCTTTCTTTCTTTCTTTCTTTCTTTCTTTCTTTCTTTCTTTCTTCCTTCCTTCCTTCCTTTCTTTCTTGCTTTCTTTCTTCCTTCCTTCCTTCCTTCTTCCTTCCTTTCTTTCTCTCTCTCTTTCTTTCTTTCTTTCTTTAATAAAGTAACTCTCTATTTTTATTGTTTTATTATTTTTTCTTTCTTTTAACACCTTCTTCCTCTCTTTCCTTCTTTCTTGTTCTACTCCTTCTTTCTCTCTCTTTATATCTCTTCTTCCTTCTGTCTTTTTTTTTTAACCCCCACAAGTGAGACAACAAAACCTGGAACTGTGAAAAGACCATAGTTGGACCCAAAGAGGGGGCATCCCAACAGCTAAGACAGTGAAACAAATTTCACTTTGCTACTCCAGAGAACTTGCAAGTTATTGTATATTGGTGTTATTGTTTTTTCATTATTCTCACATCACTCATTTTATTAGTATTTTCATATATCTCTTCTTTCTGTTTAGTCTTCTTCACCTCACTGGTTAACTTGCATTGTTTGACTGGTTTCCCCTTGTTCTCTCTTTCACAGTGTATTGTTAATTAACTGTCTTTCACTTCACTTGGGTTCCATTAGCACACTACTCTAGGACTTATGCTCCATGTTCTAGTTATCCACATCACTAAGATTCTGTCATACACACATGGACAAAACCAAGGGGGAGGGTGGAGGTGGGGGAGGGAGGTGGGTTCACCTGGGGTGGGGTGGAGGGATGGGGAGAAAAGGCATACAACTGTAAATGAATAACAATAAAAATTTAAAAAAAATTCTGTCATACAATTGTTGCTCCATTACTATTGTAAACAATAGCTGTTCCATACATTTGTAAATACTACACAGAACCCCTCCCAGATTCAGCCCACTTCACTGTTCCCTGAACTTTATTACTGGTGTGGTGAACTCTATTCTCTCACACATTATATCTATTTTCTACCCTTTACTCTTGCTTGAACACATAATCTGACCTCCCACAAACTCACAGCTTTCTAGACCCAACTCACAATCCTTCCCCCTTACAACAAGACTATTATCTTCTTTCCACCCTTTCTAAAAAGTGACTAGGTGGGTGAATTATCACGGTTAAAACTATACTTATATGAAGGATATCCTGTCTTTACTCTAAGGGCTGGTACATTAAATGCCATATACACTCCTGCTGTCTAAAATTTTTCACCTTCCCCTACAACCTATCACAAAAAAGAGTAGGTAGAAGCAGTGAACACCAGGATTCCTCGTGCAAGAAGAAACCCACCAACAAAGTAACCACCAACAGCTAAGAACAGAAGGTGAAGGAATTGAAGTCAAACTAACTCAACCCAGGACCTATCTGGAAACACAACTAAATAGTGGAGAAATTACTCTGAACAAACAACTGAACAAGAGCAAGAGAAAGCCTCAAACCCTGTACACATGGAAGAACCAGCTCCAACACAACCTGCCCACACCTGCACAAGAGAAAACAAGAGGTGGTGGGCAGACTGACCCTCAGTTACCCAGATAGTGGGTAGGACCCACCAAAGAAAGACCGAAAAAACCAAAAAACAAAGACATAAAGAGAGCTAACATAAACCACAGACCAAAATCAGTAAACTCGGGAGATCAAGGAAACTGCACCACTGAATCTCACAGGTATTCTACCACAGAGTTTTGCACCATATATCCAGGGGGTCAAAGCAGAGCAACTTAAGAAGCAGAGGATGACAGGGAGAGTCTCACAAACAATGGGAAGACAAACAAACAATCCCCAAATGAAAGGAAAGGAGGAAGTCTCAGAAACAATGCTAAATGAAATAGAGGCAAGTCAACTATCATATACTGACTTCAAAGCAATGGTTATCAGGAAGCTCACTGAGCTCACAGAGAACTACCAGAAACTACAGGGAAACTACAATGCAGTCACTCCAAACTATATCAACATGAAAAAGGAAATAGACACTATCAACAAGGGCCAAGAGGAAATGAAGAATACAATTTCAGAACTGAGTAACACAGTAGAAGGAATCAAAAGCAGGCTTGATGAAGCAGAGGATCGGATCAGCGAACTGGAGGACAAGGTAGAAATAAACACCCAGAATGAGCAAGAAAAAGGAAAAGAGGCTCAGAAAGTATGAAGGCGGATTAAGGGAAATGCAGGACAACATGAAACGTCATAATATCTGTATTACAGGGATACCATAAGGAGAAGAAGAAGAGCAAGGGATAGAAAACCTGTTTGAAAAAGTAACGACGGAAAATTTCCCTAATCTGATGAGAGAAAAAGTCACACAAATCCAGAAGACACAGAGAGTCCCAATCAAGAGGAGCCCAAAGAGGCCCACTGCAAGACACATCATACTTAAAATGGCAAAATTCCAAGACAAAGAGAGGACCTTCAAGGAAGTACCATACAAGGGAGCCCTGAAAAAGTTAGCAACTGACTTCTCAATGGAAATGCTCCAAGCCAGAAGAGAATGGCAAAAAATATTCCAAGTAATGAGAACCAGAGGCCTGCAACCAAGACTACTTTACCCAGCACAACTCTCAATCAAGATAGAAGGCCAAATAAAGAACTTCCCAGACAAAAGAAGTCTAAAAGAATACACCTCCACCAAACCAGCTCTGCAAGAAATGCTAAAGGGACTGCTTTCAGTAAAGGAAGGAAAAGAAAGAGAGAGAGAGAGAGGAACACAGGTACAAAAAAAGTGGCAGTGAATAAGTACCTATCAATAATAACCTTAAATGTAAGTGGATTAAGTGCTCCAACCAAAAGACATAGAATAGCTGAATGGATAAGAAAGTATGACCACACATATGCTGCCTACAAGAGACCCATCTCAGGACAAAAGACCTACACAGACTGAAAGTGAAGGGCTGGAAACAAACATTCCAAGCAAATGGACAGGGAAAAAAAAAAGGGGGTAGCAATACTCATATCAGACAAAATAGACATCCAAAGAAGGGACATAAAGAGAGACCCAGAAGGTCACTTCATAATACTCAAAGGAAGAGTCCACCAAGAAGACATAAACATTGTAAATATATATGCACCCAACATAGGAGCGCCCAAATACATAAAGAAAATCTTGGAGGACTTCAAGAAAGATATTGACAGCAACACAACTATCATAAGGGATTTTAACACCCCACTGTCAAAGATGGACAGATCTTCCAAACAAAATATCAACAAAGATATTGTGGCACTGAAAAATACCCTAGATGAAATGGACTTAACTGATATATATAGATCTTTCATCCCAAAGAGGCAAAATACACATTCTTTCCAAATGCAGATGGAACATTTTCAAAGATAGACCACATGATAGGACACAAAACAAGCCTCAATAAGTTCAAGAAAATTGAAATCATATCAAGCATTTCTCTGACCTGAAGGGATTGAAACTAGAAACAAATCTCAAGGAAAAACCCCCAAAACACTAAAAATCATGGCAATTGTACAGCATGCTATTAAACAATATATGGGTGAAGAATGAGATAAGGGAAGATATCAAAAAGTTTCTGGAAACAAATGAAAATGAACTCACAACAACCCAAAACCTATGGGACACAGCAAAGGCAGTCCTGAGAGGGAAGTTCATAGCAATAGAGGCCTATCTAAAAAGAATAGAAACATTTCAAATAAACACCCTAATCCTATACCTGCAAGAAATCGAGGAACAACAACAAAGACAACCCAGAGCAATCACAAAGATGGAAATAATCAAGATCAGATCAGAATTGAATGACATAGAGACTAAAAGCATAATTTTAAGGATGAATGAAACCAGGAGCTGGTTCATGGAAAAGATAAACAAAATTCGACAAGCCCTTAAGCAGGCTCCTCAAGAAAAAAAAAAAAGAGAGAGAGAGGACCAAAATAAACACACTTAGTAATGAAAATGGAGAGACTACAGCTGATACCACAGAAATAAAAAAGATTGTATTTCTGTAGTATCAGCTGTAGTCTCTCCTCTTTCATTTCCAAGACATACGAAAAGATGCACAGAATCACTAGCCATCAGACAGATGCAAATTAAAACCACACTGAGGTACCATCTCATACCAGTCAGAGTGGCCAACATAAACAAATCAACAAAGAAATGTTGGAGAGGATGCGGAGAAAAGGGAACCCTAGTACATTGTTGGTGGGAATGCAGACTGGTGTGGCCACTGTGGAAATCAGTATGGAATTTCCTCAGAAAACTAAAAATGGAACTGCCTTTAGACCCAGCGATTCCACTGCTGGGAGTATACCCTAAGAACCCTGAAACACCAATCGAAAAGAATCTATGCACCCCAATGTTCATGGCAGCACAATTTACAATAGTCAAGTACTGGAAGCAACCTAAGTGCCCATCAGCAAATGAGTGGATCCAAAAACTATGGTACATTTACAGAACAGAATTCTATGCAGCAGAGAGAAAGAAGGAGCTTATACCCTTTGCAACAGCATGGATGGAACTGGAGACCATTATGCTAACTGAAATAAGCCATGCGGTAAGGGACAAATACCATATGATCTCACCTTTAACTGGAACATAATCAATAAAAGAAAAAAGCAAACAAAATATAACCAGAGACATTGAAGTTAAGAACAATTTATCAATAACCGGAGGGGAGTGGGGAATGAAGGGTGGGGAGAGGGAATTACAGGAACTACTATAAAGGACACATGGACAAAATTAAGGAGGATGGTGGAGGCGGGGGAGGGAGGTGGGTTTGGCTGGGGGGGTGGAGGGATGGAGAGTAAATGCAGACAACTGTAATTGAATAGCAATAAATATTTTTTTTAAATGTGAAAAGGAACAGGAAAGGTATTTTTTCCAAATATTCAAGTGGTCAACAGATACAGGAAAAAGTGTTCATTATCACTTATCATCATGGAAATGCAAATCAAAACCACAGTGAGATATTGCCTCTTGATTGACAAAATGGCTTTTGTTTAAAAAAGAGAGAGGGAGATAACGAATGCTAATAAGATTGTGAAGAAGCATTATTTACAACAGCCAAGACATGGAAACAACCTATGTGCCCATCAATGAATAAATGAATGAATAAGTTGTGGAATATATATGTAATGAACTTATTACTCAGTTGTAAAAGAGTGAAATCTTGGCAAGCTAATTTTATTTATTTATTTATTTATTTATTTATTGTTATCCAATACACAGACTTTATTCAGACTTAGCCCATTGTCTTACTTATCTTTTGTAGTAAGAATTTTTCAGGGATAACATCCAATCCAGGATCATTTGTATTTTGATCACGTCTCTTTAGCCTTCCTTCATCTGAATCAGTCTTAGTCTTTCTTTGTCCTCTCATCTTTGACATTTTGAAGAGGTGGGGTCAGTTATTTTGTAGAATGTCCTTCAATTTGGTATCATCAGATACTTCATTAGATTCAGTTTGTACATATGTAGCAGGAATATGCCTGAGGTAATGCTGTGTTCTTCTCATTGATCCTATCAGGTGGCAGGTGATTGTGACTTGTTCCCATATTAGTGATGTTAACTTCAATCACCAAGTTTTAGACATCTTCCAAGTTACTCTAACGTAAAGTTACTATATTCCCTTTTGTAATTAACAACTAACCTCTGGGGAAATTATTTGAAATTCTATCCTTATAGTACCATCCTTATAGTACATTGGTGGCCCTTGCCTGTGTCAGATTACTATAATGATTGCCAGATAGCGATTTAAACTCTATCATTCCTTCCACATTTGTTAGCTAATGGTTTACTGTAACAGTCTTTCCCTCTTCATTATTTATTTACTTCTTTTTATATGGACCCCTGCATTCTGATTTTATTTAATGGTTTATAATATATTCATTATTTAGTTTGATACCAGGATTGCCCCAGATTTGGCCAGTGGGAGCTCCTTCTAAACCTGTCATTCTTTGAGTAAATTATTACTTACAGCACAAGATGATCCAGGCTTAACTCTTCCAGCCCCAGGCCTGGACTTGGCCATTTTGCTAAGGACTCCTGCTTCTTTTTTGTCAGAAGTGATATTTGAACCCAAGATGTGGAAGCTGTATTCACAGACACTGAGTTGTGGTTGCTCATGTTCTTTCAGTGGATAAACTGGGGAAATTAGCCATTTCATATTATTCCTGCCTGTCATCATTTTATATTTGTAGCTCCTTTCCCTCACTATGAAATGCCTGGTTCCTAATGAAATCAATATATTTACTCCTTTATTCAATGCTACAATACACATAAACTTGTTTCAGAATTACTACATCCATACCACTATTAATAACAAAACTACTAACTTATTAAAGTTTTCTTTGCAGTTCTTTTGGGGTTTTTTGTTTTGTTTTATCTTCAGACTGAGAGGGGAGAAAGTACTGTAGCTAAAATTTATGTGGATTCTTTCTTTGCTACTTTTTAAAATATGGTTTTTACCTACTTGGCATATAGTTAAGTTTATTTGTTTCTGGTTTTTTTCCAACTTTGAAGTTATAAAAATACTTGTTGATTGAACTTTTAGCACTTTAATTATGATGTGTCTTGGTGTAGACTTCTTTGGGTTCATCTTATTTGGGACTCTCTCCACTTCCTGGACCTGGATATCTGTTTTCTTCACCAGATTGGGCAAGTTGGCTTTTTTAAAATTTATTTTATTTTTGATTTTAGAAAGAGAGGAAAGGAGGGAGAAAGAGAGGGAGAGAAACATTGATTAGCTGCCTTCCATATGTGCCATGACCAGGGACCGGATCTGCAACCCAGGCATGTGCCCTGACTGGGAATTGAACGAGTGACTTTTCAGTTTGCAGGGCAATGTTCAACCAACTGAGCCACACTGGCTGGGGCTGGGAACGTTTTTATCCATTATTTCTTTAAGTAGGCTTCTGGTCTCTTTCTCTCTCTTTTTCTGGTACCCCTATGATGTAAATGTTGGTATGTTCAATATTGTCCCAGAGGTCCTTTAAACTATCCTCATTTTTTTAATGCTCTTTTCTTTGTGCTGTTCCAGTTGGGTGTTTTTTGCTATCCTGTCTTCCAAATCACCAATTCAGTCTTCTGCTTCATCTAATGTGATGTTGATTCCCTCTAATGTATTCTTCATTTCAGTTATTATATACTTCATTTCTGACCGGTCCTTTTTTATGTTTTCTTTCTCATTGCTGAAGTTCTCACTGAGTTCATCTATGCTTCTCCCCAATTCATTGAGCATCCTTATGCCAGTGCTTTGAATTCTTTATCTGATAGACTGCTTGTTTCTGTTTTACTTAGCTCTTTCTCTGGGTTTTTGCCCTGGTCTTTAATGTGTGACATATTTCTCTGTCTCCTCATTTTGGCAGTCTCTCTGTGTTTGTTTATATGAATTAGGCAAACGAGTGAGGCTCCTTGCATAGGAGCTACTCCTTTGTAGACTGGATGTGCTAGTTGTCTTTGGCGAGCCAGGTAGAGCTGAAGCATGTGTGTGTCCCAGAGGCAAGACTTACCAGAGCCTGAAGCTATAGCTGAAGTGAAGAGAGGACAAGGGCAAGTTTCACTGGGACCACATTGGTAGACCACTTGGAATTGTAGCTGGAGTGGGCCTAGGCCTTGGGTAGTCCTAGTGGCAAGCCACACGAGGACCTGGAACTGAAGCTGGATTAGATGTGAGCTGTACGGATTTCCAGAGTTCAGCCACTGGGGCTGTAGCTGAAGCCGATGTGGTCTACACGAAGTCTCAGAGATGAGCCACACCTGAGTGAGAGCTGTAGTTTGGGCTGGTGCAAGCTGAGAGAAGTCCTGGGGAAAAATCTTGGCTGGAAGCTGGAGCATGCTTCAGGAAGACCTGTTTTTGTGTGGTCTCTCTCTTGTATGCTGTGAAGAAGCTCTTTACTTGGCCCTCAGTTCTTCAGGAGAACTGCTCTGTCTACAGATGTAAAATTAATATGTTCCTGGAAGAAGGTGAGTTTAGAATATTCCCATGCTATCATCTTGGACCAGAAGCCAAGTTAAATTTAAAAATCATGCAGAGAGCTTCCAGCCAAGATGGAAGCGTAGTTAGACACACTGTGCCTCCTCGTACAACCAAAAGAAGGACAACATGATTTAAAAACAAAAAACAACCAGAACTGACAGAAAATCAAACTGTATAGAAGTCCGACAACCAAGGAGATAAAGAAGAAACATTCATCCGGACCAATAGGAGGGGTGGAGATGAACAGCCAGAGTGGGGAGGGCTCAGGGCAAGGCAGCAACTGGTGGACCCAGTGAGGTGGTGGATCGTGGAACAGGGAAGGCCAGGCCACAGCTAGCAGACCCCACAAGGTGGTGGCTGGCAGACCCTGTGACCCCACATTCACTCATACATAAACTGGGAGGAACGGTAGGGGAGCAAAGCAGACCATGCAACCCAGGGTTCCAGTGTGGGGAAATAAAGCCTCAAACCTCTGATTGAAAACACCTGTGGGGGTTGAGGTGGCAGCAGGAGAAACTCCCAGCCTCACAGAAGAGGTTGTTGGAGAGACCCACAGGGGCCTGGAGCGTGCACAAGCCTACCCACTCAGGAATCAGCACCAGAGGGGCCCAGTTTGATTGTGGGTAGTGGAGGGAGTGACTGCAATCCAGCAGAGAGTGGAGCAAGCGCCATTGCTCCCTCTCGGCCCCTCCCCCACATACAACATATCACAGCGCAGCTACCAGCTTTACCCTGCCCTGGTGAACACCTAAGGCTTCACCCCTTTACATAACAGGCATGCCAAGACCAAAAAAAAAAAAAAAAAAAAGGTCCCAATGAAAGAACAGATCAAAGCTCCAGAAAAAATACAACTAAGCGAAGAAGAGATAGCCAACCTATCAGATGCACATTTCAAAACACTGGTAATCAGGAAACTCACAGAATTGGTTGAATTTGGTCACAAATTAGATAAAAAAATGAAGGCTATGCTAAGAGAAACAAAGGAAAATGTACAGGGAACCAATAGCGATGGGAAGGAAACTGGGACTCAGATCAATGGTTTGGAGCAGAAGGAAGAAAGAAACATCCAACCAGAAAAGAATGAAGCAACAAGAATTCAAAAAAATGAGGAGAGTCTTAGGAACCTCCAGGACATCTTTAAATGTTTCAACATCCTAATTATAGGGGTACCAGAAGAAGAGGAAGAGCAAGAAATGGGAAACTTATTTGAAAAAAAAAATAGTGAAAGAGAACTTCTCCAATCTGGCAAAGGAAATAGACTCCCAGGAAGTCCAGGAAGCTCAGAGAGTCCCAAAGAAGCTGAACCAAGGAGGAACACACCAAGGCACATCATAATTATATTAGCCAAGATGAAACAGAAGGTGAGAATCTTAGAAGCAGCAAGAGAAAAGGACACAGTTACCTACAAAGGACTTCCCATAAGACTGTCAGCTGATTTCTCCAAAGAGACCTTACAGGCAAGAAGGGGCTGGCAAGAAGTATTCCAACTCATGAAAGGCAAGGACCTACATCCAGGATTATTCTTTCCAGCAAAGCTTTCATTTAGAATGGAAGGGCAGATAAAGTGCTTCTCAGATAAGGTCAAGTTCAAGGAGTTCATCATCACCAAGCCCTTATTCCATGAAATGTTAAAGGGATTTATCTAAGAAAAAGAAGATAAAAAATATGAACAGTAAAAATGACAGGAAACTCACATTTATTAACAACCACACCTAAAACAAAAACAAAAGCAAACTAAGCAAACAACTAGAACAGGAACAGAACCACAGAAATGGAGATCACATGGAGGGTTATCAACAGGGTAGTGGGAGGGGGAGGGAGGGGGGAAAGGTACAGAGAATAAGTAGCATAAATGGTAGGTAGAAAATAGACAGGGGGAGGGTAAGAATAGTATACTAAATGTAGAAGCCAAAGAACTTATATATATGAGTCATGGACATGAACTATAGGGGGGGAATGTGGGAGGGAGGGGGTGGGCAGGATGGAGTGGAGTGAAGGTGGGGAAATGGAACAACTGTAATAACATAATCAATAAATACATTCAAAAAAAGAAAAAGAAAAAATAAATAAAAATCATGTGGAAGTGCAAAGGACTTAGACTAGGCAAAATGAAGTTGTAGGACTAACACTATCTAATTTTAAGACTTATAAATCTACAGTGATCAAAACAATGTGTCATTGACATTGTGTTAAACAAATAGATCAATGGTACAACATGGAGAGTCCATAAATAATACCATATACATGGAAAACTGATTTTCAACACATGCAAAAGCAATTCAGTATAGAAAATTCAGTTTTTGTAATAAATGGTGCTGTTATAGTTAGATATCCATATCAAAAAAATGAACTTCAGTACTTCAACACCTCACAAAAATTAGCTCAAACGGTTCATGGGATATAAAATCTAAAACTATAAAACATCTAAAAGAAAATATAAGGGAAAATCCTTGTGACTCAGGCTTAGGCAAATATTTCTTAAACAAATCATAAAAAGCATAATCCATGAAGGAACAAATTGATAAACTGGACTCCAATCAAAATTTAAAGTATCTACTCTTAAAAGACACTATTAAGAGAATGACAAGACAAGCCACAGAATGGAAGAAAATATTTGTAAAACATATATCTATTGAAGGACTCACATAAGGATATATCAAGAACTCTCAAAAATCAATAATAAGAAAACAAATTACCCAATATAAAATGTCAAAAAGATTTGGACATTGAAAAACACATATGCAGATGGCAAATAAGCAAACAAAAGTGTTTTCAACATCATCAGTCATTAGGAAAATACAAATTTAAACCACAATGAACTGCCACTATATACATACCAAAGAACTAAAATTAATTTTTTTAAAGATTTTATTTATTTATTTTAGGCAAAGGGGAAGGGAGGGAGAAAGAGGGAGAGAAACATCAATATGTGATTGCCTCTCACATACCCCCTACTGGGGACCTGGCCCAAAACCCAGGCATATACCCTGACTGGGAATTGAACCATCATCCCTTTGGGTCACAGACCAGCCCTCAATCCACTGAGCCACACCAGCCAGGACCAAAGAACTAAAATTTAAAACACTGAGCATACAAGTGTTCATGATGATGTAAGGGAACTGGAGCTCTCACACACTGTTAATGCAAATGTAAAATTATGCAAACACTTTAGAAAAGTTTGGCAATTTCTTCAAATTTTAAGCATTCATCTACTATTTGATAGAGCCATTTCACCTCCAGTTACTTACCTAAGAGGGAAAAAAGTATATGCCATACAAAGTCTTAGGCACAAATATTTCTTATAGGTTAATTTATAAAAGCGCAAAATTGGAAATAACCCAAACATCCATCAACAGAGAAATGGATAAACAAACTTTGGTATATTTATACAATAGAATATTACTCAGCAATAAAAAAAAGCGAATGGATCTATTGATACATGGAATAACATGGATGAATCTCAAAATAATTGTGCTGAGTAAAGGAAACTAGAACCCCAAAAAGAGCATATATGGTATGATGCCATTAATATAAAGCTATAGAAAATGTAAACTCATCTATAGTTGAGATAAAGGCCAGTAGTTACCTGGAGAGTGAAGTCAGGAAGAGGGAGGAGGGAGAGGTTGTAAAGATTCATGATTATGAGAGATGATGATTATTTTTATTATCTTGATTATGGAAATAGTTTCACAGGTATATTTATATGTAGGGATGTGTGTGTGTGAAAATTTTATCAAATTACACTCTTTGTATATAGTTTATACCATAAAACTGTTTAAAAATAAAAGGTATTCTCAGATCAATCCCAGAGATGGGGGGAGGAATATAAAAAAGATAGAAAAGAGGCAAAGAGAAGTGCAGAGAACTCTGAACACTGTTACCCTCCACACGTGATTTTCTAGGTCACTTTGTCCACAGGGCTTGACTCTCCCACTGTAATTCACATTGGATGCTCTTTTACATTTTCCAGAAAGTAAAATTACTCCTTCAACATGTATTTATTGAACTCCCACTGTATGCCCAAATGGTTTGGGGTTTTTTGTTTGTTGTTTTGTTTTTTTGTGAGGTATTTGTTTGTTTGGGGGGATTTTTTTTTGTTTTTTTCTTTTTTGTGTGCTTAGACAAAATTATAAAGTAGCCTTAAAATATATGTATACATGTGTATTATAACTGGATTGATGAGTGAAATAAGTATTACTGCATCCTTTTGTTTATAGAGCACAGAATGTAATTTTTCCATGAATTGATCCTGGAGATGCATGGAACTTCATGTTTCCATACCTGTTTGGAAGTTCCTGTAGATGCATCAAGCCACTTCTTGTGTTTTCCATGTTTTCTGGGATGCTAACATACTCCCAGAGATTAGTCCCTTCACCACTGAGGCCCTGCTAAAACTTCCTAGGCCTCTAACTACCCCACATCCTCAGGCTGTCTTTGCTCCTGCTAAGAGCCTCTGACTGCCATATGACCCCATATTGGCAGCTGGGCTGGGTGAAGAAAAGGCTTTGTGTTGTTCTGAAAACAGCACATGCTGGTTATCAGCAAACAGCATGTTGTGCCATGCTTTGGCTTCATGGACAGCTCCTTCTCTCTCTCAGGACTTAGGTTTTCCCATCTGTTCAATGGGTGATTAGTGCTTTTTAAGATGTATGTGAAAGATTGTTATGCCACAGAATTCTTTCTTTAAAGGAAATCTGTCTACAGCCCATGTATAAAATACATCAAGGTCAAGCAGTCCTGAATGAAGAGGGTGGATGAAGAGGGTGGAGATGGGATAAATAAATAAATAAATAAATAAAGCTTTATTTTGTTTAATTATATCATGGTCTCAGACTAACCTTGTTTTTGTATTTTATTGAATTTATTCGGGTGGCATTGTTTAATAAAATCATGTAGATTTCAGGTGTACAATTCTATAATACATCATCTGTATATTGTATTGTGTGTTCACCACCCCAAGTCAAGTCTCCTTCCATCACTGTTTATTTCACCGATACCATCTTCTACTTCCCCTATCTCCCTTTCCCTCTGGTAATCACCATATGGTTGTCTGTGTCATGTCTATAAGGTTGTTTGGCCTTTGCTGTGTGTGGGTATGTGTGTGTTTGCTTAATCCCTCCACCTTTTTCACCCAGTCCTGCAACTCTCAACCCCAACCAGGCTTCTGACAACTGACAGTTGGTTTCAGACTAACTTTGACTGAGTTTTTATTTTGTGAAATTATGTCCAATAACAGAATAGCATGACCTAGCTTGAGAATATCAGATCAGCTTTTAAAAACTTTGAGGTCTAGTTGTGAATGTCAGATCAATTATGGATGTCTGGAGCTGCTTTTATCCACTTCAGGTTTGTAAAATGCTTCATTGTCTATGTGGTAAACACACTTAGGGGAGGTAGAAACACTTACTGGTGTATTAATTCAGCAGACAATCAACCAATGATTAGTTAACATTTCATTTTACCTGTGAGAGGTTTAAAATAAATAAGTGATTATTTTAACTTGCATAGAAAAAACAACCAACAACAGAAATTAAGGCAGGCCCCAAGGAAATGAATAAGCATAACAATGTCTCTTGACACTGTTCCTTTCAGAAGCAGTAAATGAGTCCTCAAGGATCAGGAACACCAGGGCTTACTTCCTGGCAGGTTCTGCTCATAACCCCTCCATCCTTCAGCAAAGGCAATCAAGGACCTTTATCATAAGCATTTCTACCTCTTTTCTCCTCACTGATCATTGCCAAGAAGACTATCTCTATGAAAATAAGAGAGAAATTTGATACATTTCAGTTTAGAATTTCCTTTGCTGACCAGGTAATACGGTTATGTAGTGTTTGGAAGAGTAAAAAATATAAACTACTAGTTTTATCCACAGTTCTCTTTAAATTTGCCATGGCCATACTCATACAACCAATATTTCTTAAGCAATGATCAAACAAGGGACTCCCACAGGCATTTGTCTCAGTCAGTAATCTTTACAACAGCCCTTTAGTGAAGGCATAATTACACCCATTTTATAACTTAGAAAACTGAGTATTAATTTTATGACTGTTTTAAAAAATCTCTTGACTATAAATGCAATGATTCTTCAAGTATACCCAGCTGCCTACCACTCATCCTAATCTAGAAAGTTATTCTTACTTTTAAGTATTTTCCAGAAACAGATTTCCCAGAAACAGATTACACATGTGGTACTGAAACTATACCTACCAGGGAGAAATTGAGTTGTCATGAGACATCTCTGGACTGGCTATGCAGAGAGGGCCAACAAATGGACATACCATGATTTCTACTGTACTGAACTTTGAGAAAAAATTAAAATAGGGAATGTCTTTCTCACATTGACATGGCCTGGCTCACTCAGATATTGTCTATCTAAACCTTTCTGGAGTTGGCTGATTTAACAAGTAAACCATAAAAGAGTGATTATTGTTAATTAAACTCAGTCCACACAGCCTAGGTACATAAACACAGATGCCATTGTAAAGTCGTGCACGGCATCCTGTGCAATTGATGCAGGATGACTCAACCAGACTTTTTTTTTTTTTGACAGCTCCAGCATAGACTTGTGACCAGTAAACATAGTTTCTTCTGTTCGGTGGAACTAAGTAATAAAAGGTGAGTAACAACACAGTCTAACACAGTCTGTTTAAATATATCATACTGAGCATAAAATGGTGATGGTCATTCCTGTTTTCTAGAACAGCTTCTTATTAAACAGCTTTATAAGACTTTCTGACAGAATTGTTCTCAGAGGGAATGGTTTAACCCAAAAGTCTAACATGATTGGTTTTTTCATTCTTAAAGCATACTCTGCTGCTGTGTAGAAATAAAAGGTACAGGGACAAGTAGAGGCAAGGAGGTCTGTTAGGATGCTGCTGCAGAAGTCCAAAGAAGAAAGGATAATAATTTGAACTTGGGGGATGACAAGACAAAGAAGGGCATTACATGAGTCATGTTTTAGAAACAGAAGCATCTTGCTGATAAGATGAATGTAAGGTTTAAAAGAAAGGAAGAGATGTAACATTAAAATAGACAAGCAATAAAAATAAGTCCTTGAACTTTAACTATATGATTCAAAGTGCTAAAAACATTTTGAGATGATGGACAAAGTGATGATCACACAAAATAACCTTTTAGAAACATCCTACAGAAAAGTTTGGTTAAAGATGCCCCAACCACAATTAGTAACAAATTATTTTGACCTGTTGAAAACTGAGTGACTTTCCTCTGAGTTGGTATTAAAACTATCAGCCTAAAAGGACTTTTTAACATTGTGGAATTTAAAGTTCATAAGTGACCTTCGCATGTTATATCAAATTTTCTTTTCAGTCACTCTTACAATTCATTAGCAATTGGTATAGTCTCATGGCCCCAACATTTATTAACAGCCCCATTGAAAGAATGGGGTATTTGGGAAAATGGCTTCTTCAGAAAAGACCACATTCTGAATATTTTCATCCTGAGTGAGACTAGGGTAAAAGAGTGGAAATATATATTAAATATTTTATGTCTGGTTTAAGTTACTTTCAAAGAATATGAATATTTGGTATCTGAAACTTAATGTCAGTCCCTAGTCACACACCCTTAAAATCTAAGCAGAAAGGTCATTTAGAAAATGTAAGTTTATTGTACAAGAACCAGAACCTGTTTATTCTATATCTCAGGTATTAAAAGACCTAAGGTAATACAAGTTAAGACATAAACTATCAGGGTCTTGGGAAAATTTAAGGCCACATGAGTCCCCCATGGCATAGATATATTAAGATCAAAAACTAGATCTGGCTCAGAGAGATAAGCTTTTGTGCTCATTTTATAAGTTCCAATATATTAATCAGTTTGCTAATCCACTGTCACATAATTTTTTGCTCTAAAACAAGCAAACAAATAAACAAACAAAAAGTCCATTATAATCAACTAGCTCTCCCCTGACAACTCCTTCCATTTATCCAGGGAAGTCTTACTGTTTTTGAATATTCAAAAAAAACCATCGGCAGATTCCTTGGATAACTATGCCAACTGTTGAAAATAATTTATTATTGATTAATTGATGCTACATTCCAGATAATGGAAAATAGATTATTTTTCATGTTTCTATGCATGCCCTATTTACAGAGGCTATAATAACCAAAATCAAGGTCTGGATGCAGAATTATTTAACAAAGGTTGGGTTTTTTCTAACTCAGAAAAACATAAGGCCATTATGCAAATGTATAACTATCAAAAGTCATTTGGCTTTGAGATGTTTCCAAGGAGTAATTGGAAGAGAAAACAAAAAATTTTAAAGTTTTCTCTCCTTTACAAGTTCTCTGCTACATGAACCTTAACATTAAACCCATGACATCAGGTTTCACAGTTTACATGGAATTTGCAGTATCATATTCCCAACCCAAACAATCAGAGACCTATTTCAATAAGAACACATTAATGCTGATCCCATCCCTCAGCTGTATCCACCCTGGATACCTGGGGAACTGTATTAACAGAAAACTGTATTGAGCAAGAGCTATTTCCTACAATTAATTTTGTTTTACTCCTGAAATTTATAGATTGCACTACCAAACAAAATCAATGAGTTAGTTAACTACCTCAAAAGAGAAAAATGATTCCAATAATCCCAAGGGTCCCAGTCAGTTTTGTCCACAAACAGCTATGTAGGTGTAACCTCTTTCTGAGAACTGAAAAAGTGCTTTTATTCATTCATTTTATGAATATTTATTAAAAGCTGTGTAAGTGCAAAACATCATGCTAATTCCCAATCACTTCTGGTAAAGTTACTTCTCACAAATTGATTGTGAGCCTATGACAAAGTTCTATTTGAAATTTGTTATATAGGAAAATGTTCCAGAGTGAGACACTTCAAGGAACTCTCTCTTGGGAGAGGCATATAGGAAAAGTAGGAGGTACAACAAATGCTTTGTTTAAATCATAAGGCTGATCACAGGATTCAAAGCACACAGGTTGCTTCTAGCACTTGGCTATGGTAATTTATGCTGCTATGCCCATCAGTAAATGAATGGATCAAAAAACTATGGTACATTTACACGAGGGAATACTACACAGCAGAAAGAAAGCAGGAGCTCCTACCCTTTGAGACAGCATGGATGGAACTGGAGAGCATTATTCTAAGTGAAATAAGCCATGCGCTGAGGGACAAATACCATATGATCTCACCTTTAACTGGAAAATAATCAACAAAAGAATAAAGCAAACAAAATATAACTAAAGACATTGAAGTTAAGAACAATCTGACAGTAACCAGAGGGGAGGTGGGCAGGGATAATAGGAGGAAAGAGGGGGAAGGATTCAGGAACTACTATAAAGGACACATGGACAAAACAAGGGGGCTGGAATGAGGGGAGGGAGGCGGTGTGGCTGGGGTGGGGGGGAGTCGTGGCGGGGGGAAGAATGCAGACAACTGTACCTGAACAACAATAAAAAAAAAAAAAAGAATAAAAATTCTTGTGAAAACCAATGAGTCTCAAAAAAAAAAAAAAAAAAAAACCCCAAAGACTCAAAGCACATAAAAGATGGATGATGAACTGCCCAGTGGCCGTAATTTGCATTACACATTAAAATATTCTCCTAAACCAAGTACGAGGACAGTTTTCTTTATTACTTCCAGAATACTCTTTCTTGAGAACAGTTAAGATATAATCAATTACACTGAAAAAGAAAAAAGTGCTACCAAGGACAGAACAACCCAGTCTGATATTACCAGAAGAAAAAAAGAGAGAAAGGGAATCTGTTAAAATGCAGCCTCTATCATTCCCCAGGCTCTGGTAAATACAGAACTTAATATTAGAAAAGGATGTTGTTAAAACTAATATAAAATAATGTTTTAAAAATAAATAATCACTTTGAACATAAAATGAAAAGAATGTTAACAGAGTTCTCATATACTGTCAGTGGCTGTGAAAATAGAGCAATAATTACAGAAAACTTTAGCTTAATCTATTAAAATTGAAGATACACACATTCTATGATCCAACCTACAAAAATGTATGCATGTATGAACCATGAAAAGTGAACTGTATGTTTGTGGTAACATTCTTCCTAACTGGAAATAACCAAAATATTCATCTACAGAATAATAATTAAATAAGTGGTTTGTTCATAAAATGTAAAAGTATAGAGCAGTAAAAATGGACAAACTACAAATACAACATGAATTTCACAAACTTAATGTTTAGCAAAAGAAACTATCCAAAACTACTACATATAACATGATTTCATTTATGTAAAGTACAAAAACAAGCAAAATTAAACACTTTTGTTTAGGAATGCATACTTAGTTATTAAAATAAAGAAAAACAAGGAAGTAGTTACCAAAAGGAAAGGAGAAAATCAGCAGTTGGAGGAACAGAGAGGCAGAGGATAGTGATTGGAATGAAGCATGAAGAGAGATCTGAGGGGTATTCAATTTCTTACCATCAGTGATAATTACTGTGGAATTTTGTTTATAATGATTTAATAAGCTGTATATTTATATATTAAGCATGTTTCCATACATTTCACAATAAGTAAACATTTCTGTTTATCTGTTGATATTCATTGACTTCTAGTGTTTTTACAGTCCAACAACTAAGCCAGGAAAGTATTTCAGGTTTAGACAAAAATAGTACTATTAATATATGTATTTATTGCATTCCCTATGGTGGTTTCAATACATACCTGGGTCCCCATCTATATATACACAGTCATTCAATGATTTTATGGTCTTTTTACAGCTCAGAGACCCATGAAAATCTTCAACAACTCCAGCACCATCACTGGCTTCATCCTCCTGGGCTTCCCTTGTCCCAAGGAGGAGCAGGTTCTCCTCTTTGTGCTTTTCTTGGTTGTCTATCTCCTGACCCTCATGGGCAATGGTTCTATCATCTGTGCTGTGCGCTGGGATCAGAGACTCCACACCCCCATGTATATCCTGCTTGCCAACTTCTCCTTCTTAGAGATCTGCTATGTCACTACCACTGTCCCTGGCATGTTGGCCAACATTCTCTCTGGCACCAAAGTCATCTCCTTCTCTGGGTGCTTTCTTCAGTTCTACTTTTTCTTCTCCTTGGGTTCTACAGAATGCTTTTTCTTGGCTATTATGGCATTTGATCGATACCTTGCCATCTGCTGGCCTCTACACTATCCAACTATTATGACTGGACGTCTCTGCACCAATCTTGTGGTCAGCTGCTGGGTACTTGGATTCCTCTGGTTCTTGATCCCTATCATCATCATCTCCCAAATGTCCTTCTGTGGCTCCAGAATCATTGACCACTTCCTATGTGACCCAGGTCCTCTGCTGACCCTCACCTGTACCAGAATGCCTGTGATAGAGTTAACTAGTTCCACTTTAAGTTCTCTGATTTTATTTATTCCCTTTCTTTGTATCATGGTGTTCTATTCTCTGGTTCTACAAGCTGTGTTGAGGGTTGCTACCACAACTGGACAAAGAAAGGCTTTCTCCACCTGTGGGTCCCATCTGGCTGTGGTTTCTCTTTTCTATGGCTCAGTGATGGCCATATATGTGAATCCAACCTCAGAACATAAAGCTGGAATGCATAAGATAATTACTTTGCTTTATTCTGTAGTTACTCCACTCATTAACCCTGTAATATACAGTCTGAGGAACAAAGATATGAAAGATGCTATAAAGAAATTATTGGGGCCCTGGACAGTGTGGCTCAATTGTTTGGAGCATCATCCTGTAACCAAAGGGTTGCAGCTTCCATTCCCTGTCAGGGGACACACCTAGGTTTTGGGTTTGATCCCCGGTCCGGGTATGTACAGGAGGCAATGTTTCTCTCTCCCACTGATGTTTCTCTCTCTCTCGCTTTCTCCCTAAAAGCAATGAAAAAGTGTCTTTGGGTGAGGAGAAAAACTTATTGGGGTCATAAGTGTCTTGATTTAAAAGATTTTGGAGTAACCCTGGCTGTGTGGTTCAGGGGCATTGTCCTGTATACCAAAGATTGAGGGTTTGATCCCTGCTCAGGAAACATACTTAGGTTGCAGGTTTGATCCCCAGTGGGGCCATGTATGGGAGGAAACCGATCAATCTCTCTCTCTCTCTCTAATAAACATGTCCTTAGATGAGAATTAAAAATAATAATAATAAATTAAAAGGCTTTGAGGGACATAATCTGTCTTTCATTTCTTGGTTAAAAAAAAAGACTGACATTACTCAGAAAATTATTCGTGTTGTTTTTGAACTTCATACACCACAGTGTTTTTTTATTTCCTAGAATTTATCAGGCTATAAAGGGATCTCAAAGATGTACTCCATCTCCCTAATCTTACAAATTATAAAACTATACGTAGATTGAAAAACTGAGTTGAGTTTGTTGGAAAAATGTAATTAAAAACAAATCTCCTGCCAGCACCCCCCCCAAAAAAAACCTCTCCACAAAGGTAGAAAGGAATAAAATAGTTTTATTATTGAATAAGCATGAAAGCAATGGAAAATGTATGTTACAGGCAATCCACTAAGAGATGACAAAGACAGAAAGAAATCTAATCCTTTTACAATACATAGCCAAGCAAATACAATCTATTATATACATTGTCTCAAGATAACCTGTAACTGGTCCTTAAAAAGACTTAACAGTATCATCCTAGATTCACCTGGTAACCAGGATGGCCATCTGTGTCTTCTAATTGGCTCATGCAAAGAAAAAATAAACACATCTGTACCAACAGGAAGTAGTTTTGCAACTTGAAAGGCTGCCAAAGTTAGGCTCCTACCCTCCCACAGAAACTGGAAGACTGGGGTTCCATCAACTTGATGAATACATTTCAGAGATTTCCCATGTTCTTGACAAAGACATTCCTGAGTCATAAAGCTGGAAAGAGGCTTATTTAGATTTAGAAAGATTTACAAGCATTTCAAAGACAGAGAAAGAACTTAATTACAATTTTTTTAATTTTAATTTTTTTATTTTATTGCTGTTCAAGTACAGTTGTCTCCATTTTCCCCACCATACCCCCTGCCTCACCATCCCCACCTCCCACCTTTGATCCTACACCCTTTGTTTTTCTCCATGTGTCCTTTATACATGTTCCTTGACAATCCTTCCCCTATTTCCCCCCATTATCCCTCTCTCCCTCTCCCCTCTGCTTACTGTCCTTTGTTCTTTATTTCAATGTCTCTGGTTATACTTTGCTTGCTTGTCTGTTTTGTCAATTAGGTTCCACTTATAGGCGAGATCATATGATATTTGTCTTTCACCACCTGACTTATTTCATTTAGCATAATGCTCCCCAGACCCATCCATGCTGTTGCAAAGGGTAGGAGCTCCTTCTTTCTTTCTGCTGCATAGTATTCCATTATGTAAAGTTCTTTAAAATTTTCTTAAGTAAATGTTCTAAAAAAGGGTGGGAGAGGGCAAAGTCTCTCCCTTATTTTCAACAGGTGTAATTATTCCTCTTTTTAATTTGCATTTGCCCTTACAAATTACAGAAGATTATAACCCTAGGGAAAAAACCTAAAAGTTTTCTATTATCCTTAACAACAATAAATTGTCTTTACCCTTCTAGTTGAGCTTCTACTACTGCCCTTAAGAACACCTGTCATGGTAGCATCAGTTATAAACAAAAAATTAATATCCTTGAGACACATAATATAGATAAAATCTTCAGACCAATAAGAAAAATAGAATCAACACTATAGAAAAGGTGCCAAATATCTGAAAAAAGTAAACAGCAAAGAATTTTAAATATCTGAAAGGACATTCTATTTAATTCAGAATAAGAGAAACCAAGAAAACTATAGTAAATATACTGCTTGTCCCTAAAAATTGATAAAGATGAAAACTGTGAAAAACAGCAATCTCATCCTTTGCTAGTAAAGCATTAATTGGTAAAACATTTATGAGAACATTTTGCCAGAAACTATCAAATTTAAAAGGTAGAAATTCCTTTTGACTCAGAGATTCCACTCCTAGATATTTGAGTAGTATTCTCACGCATAAGAATAATAGCATATGTACAAGACTATTAACTACTGTTTCTAATAGGAAAAGATTAAAACAATCTAAATTCCATTAATTAAGGAGTGATTAAGCAAATTATTGTATATACATAGATTGGAATATACTATATAACTGTCAAAAATGAAGATCTGTACATATCTGTTGATATAAAAAATATTCTCAAAGTGTGTTGTAAATGAAAAGCAAGATAAAAGAGATCTGTATCTTGGGCTAGCTTTCATATGAAGAAAAATTGTATATATATATTTGTGTTCATAAATATATTGTATGCTTCTTAAAGAAGAAAAAACTAGTAACTGTATGCTTTTGAGAAAGAGAATTGGGTGACTAGAAACAGAGGGAAGGAGACATTTTTACTTTATATGCCCTCGTATTTTCAAAATTTCATTCTATGTGCATGTACTGCAGTTGAACATACATTTAAACAACATTAATGTTTACATTAAAAATAAATCTAGATTTTATGAAGTGTCATGGAGGAAAAGGCTTTTCAGCCCAGCATTCACCATAAAGATAGAAGGAAAATTATTTTTTCTATTCTGCAGTTTCTGGTGACTAGGATGAGCCCTGCTTGGACACCCCATCACACCAGAGCCTGCAAATGGAATCCAGGGAAACAGTCAGGATCTGGCAAAAGATCCTAATGAAAGGTTTTAGGTGGATCTTGTGTTCTTGTGTCCCAAGTACAGTGTTAACAATATGGCCAACCACCAAACAAGTGGAGTTAGTGGAATCTTGGCTTCCAACTTTCTCACCATGAGGAGACAGTATGGGGATGGTAGCTCTCTTGAGAGAACTAAAGGAACAGCCACCAAGATCTCTGTGATGAGTCATTCCCCGTAGTGCAGAAACCATCTTTCTCAGACAGACAACTTATCTTCAAGTGGCATCAACTTGAAGGGAAACAATAGCCCCACCTGCAGGAATTACTCTGCTCCACCCTGTGGCACTTAAGCTGGCCTGCTGATTACAGCTTAATTAGCTTAACAACTGATCAGTTACCTGACTGATTAGTTTAACACCTAAGGAAGAATATACAAATAAGTAGCCAAAATAGAAAGACAAAGAAACAGACCCCAAATGAAAGAATAAGAAAATTCCCGGAAGAAGAAATAGAGGAAACAGACAGAAGCAATTTAGCAGATAGAGAGTTTACAGTAATGGTTATAAGGATACTTAAAAGCATAAAAAAGATATATTAAAAAGGACCAGTTAGAAATAAACAATGCAATATCTGAAATAAATAATACACAGAAAGGAATAAAAAGTAGGTTAGATGAAGCAGAGGATAGAATCAGTGTTTTGGAAGACAAGGTAGAAAAACACACCCAGGCAGAGCAGCAAAAGGAAAAAAAGAATTTAAAAAAATGAAGAGAGCTTAAGAAACATTTTGGACAACATGAAGTGTGACACACCCACATCATGGGAATACCAGCAAGAGAAGAGAACGAGCAAGGGAGCGAGAAACTATTTGAAGAAATAATGACCAAAAAGTTTCCTACTCTGGGGAAGGAAAAAGTTGCCCAAGCACAGAAAGTTCAGAGAATCCCAAACAAGTTGGACCCAAATAGACACATCACAATTAAGATGACAAGGCTTAAAGACAAGGAGAGAATCATAAAGGCTACAAGAGAAAAGCAGAAAGTTACCTACAAGGGAGCACCAATAAGACTGGCATCTGATTAATCCACAGAAACATTTAAGGCCAGAAGGCAGTGGCATGAAATATTCAAGGTGATGAAAAGTAAGGACTTATAACAAAGGCTACTTTACCCAGCAAGACCATCATTTAAAATCAAAAGAGAAATAAAGAGATTCCCAGACAAGAAAAAGCTAAGGAGTTTGTTAACACCATACCATTAATACAACAAATGTTAAAGGGCTTGCTTTAAAAAGAAGAAGAAAGGGAGAACCAAGATGGCGGCGTAGGTAGACACACTGAGCCTCCTCGCACAACTAGAACTGACAGAAAATTGAATGGCAAGGGGGTCCAACACCAAGGAAATACAAAATAAACATTCATCCAGACGGGTAGGAGGGGCGGAGACGGGCACCGGGGTGGAGAGGACTCATGTTGCTGTGGCAGGACTGAGACTGGCGGAGTGTGGGACGAACGGGCAGGCAGTCCAAGCACTAGCAGACCCTGCAACCCCACATTCGCGCAGATAAACCCAGAGGGCCAGACTCAGAGTGGCAGAGAACGGGGCAGGCAGAGCAGTGGGTAGCACCCCACGGCCCCACATTCGCGCACAAATAAATCCGACAAACGGCGGGGAACAAAGCAGACTGCGCCACCCAGGGCTCCAGCTCCGGGAAATAAAGCCTCAAACCTGTGATTGAAAGTGCCTGTGGGGGTTGGGGCAGCAGCAGGAGAGACTCCCAGCCTCACAGGAGAGGTTGTTGGAGAGACCCACAGGGGCCTAGAGTGTGCACGAGCCCACCCACTGGGGAACCAGCACCAGAGTGGCCCAGTTTGATTGTGGGTATCGGAGTGAAAGACTGAAATCTGGAGAAGAGTGAGGCGGGTGCCATTGCTCCCTCTCGGCCCCTCCCCCATGTACAGCACGGCGACCAGCGTTACCCCGCCCCGGTGAACACCTAAGGCTCCGCCCCCTAAAGTAACAGATGCGCCAAGACCAAAAAAAAAAAAAAAAAAAAAAGGCCCAAATGACAGAACACTTCAAAGCTCCAGAAAAAATACAACTAAGCGACGAAGAGATAGCCAACCTATCGGATGCACAGTTCAAAGCAATGGTTATCAATATGCTCACAGAATTGGTTGAATCTGTTCAAAAAGTAAATGAAAAAATGAAGCCTATGCAAATAGAAACAAAGGAAAATGTACAGGGAACCAATAGTGATGCAAAGGAAACCTGGACTCAAATCAACAGTGTGGACCAGAAGGAAGAAACAAACATCCAACCAGAAAAGAGTGAAGAAACAAGAACTCGGAAAAATGAGGAGAGGCATAGGAACCTCCAGCACATCTCGAAACGTTCCAACATCCGAATTATAGGGGTGCCAGAAGGAGAAGAGGAAGAACAAAAAATTGAAAACTTATCTGCACAAATAATGAAGGAGAACTTCCCCAATCTGGTAAAGGAAATAGACTTCCAGGAAGTCCAGGAAGCTCAGAGAGTCCAAAAGAAGCTGGACCCAAGGAAGAACACACCAAGGCACATCATAATTACATTACCCAAGATTAAACACAAGGACCTACATCCAAGATTACTGTATCCAGCAAAGCTATCATTTAGAATGGAAGGGAAGATAAAGTGCTTCTCAGATAAGGTCAAGTTAAAGAAGCTCATCATCACCAAGCCCTTATTATATGAAATGTTAAAGGGAGTTACCTAAGAAAAAGAAGATCAAAAATAGGAACAGTAAAAATGACAGCAAACTCACAGTTATTAACAACCACACCTAAAACAAAAACAAGAGCAAACTAGGCAAACAACTAGAACAGGAATAGAACCATAGAGATGGAGATCACATGGAGGGGTGTCAACAGGGGAGTGGGAGAGGGAGAGGGGGGGAAAGGTACAGAGAATAAGTAGCATAGATGATAGGTGGAAAATAGACAGGGGGAGGGTAAGAATAGTGTAGGAAATGTAGAAGCTAAAGAACTTATAAGTATGACCCATGGACATGAACTATAGGGGGGAATGTGGGAGGGATGGGGTGGGCAGGATGGAGTGGAGTTGGGGGGAGGGGAAATGGGACAACTGTAATAGCATTATCAATAAATATATTTTTTAAAAAAACCATTATAGTGAAGAGCACCCATCTGACAAAATTAATATTTAAAAGGTCCAATGGTTTAACTGAAAAAAAAGTTTAACTGGTTGTTTAAAACTTGAAACAAATCTGCTCTTCTCACCAGTGTTACAAATGGTGGTTCAGCCATAATATACCTGTCCCTGTGTCTTTGTTGGTCTCCAAAGAAGTAAATCCTGAGACCAGTGCAAGTAGTTTACAGTGTTTGGGTAATAAAGGAAACATTGACAGAAAAGAATTAAACAAAGAAGGGAGGTGTTCCAACAAGCAGTACATTGTCAAGCCAGCTACAACTGTGGATAACTGGAGCTAAATCCTCTGGAGAACAGCAATATAATCAAGTAGACATCCCAGGGTTATCCTGCTATAAGGGCAAGGGAGCTGGGACACTAATATTCCAATCTGTCCCTTGTTGAGAGCTTCTGGGTAGTCAGGAGGTCATCAACTTCCCAGCTCTCTGGCCTGGAGGAATAAAGAACAGGCAAGCAAAGTAGGCTGTGCATAAATGTTCTTTGGTTAACCCTTTCACCATCATTGATCCCATCCCCCACCCACTGTCTGGCATTTGTCAGTCTGTTTCATGTATCTAAGCTTCTGTTATTATTTCATTAGTTTATTGTGTTCATTAGATTCCACATATAAGAGGGATCGTATGGTATTTTTCTTTCACTGACCAGCTTAAAGCACTTATAATATTCTCCAGGTCCATCTACACTGTTGCAAAATGTAAGTGTTTCTTCTTTTTTACTGCTGTATACTACTCCATTGTATCACATTCCAAATGCATCACAGCTTTTTTGTCCACTCATCTACTGATGGGCACTTTGGCTGTATCCAAATCTTGTCTATTGTAAATAGTGCTGCTATAAACATAGAGATGCATATGTATAGTTTTTGTTTTGGTGCTTAGGGATCCCTAGGATATATTGCCAGAAGTGGAACCACTGGATTGAAAGGGTGTTCCATCTTTAATTTTTTGAGGAAACTCCATACTGTTTCCCACAGTGGCTACACCAGACTGCATTGCCACCAACAGTGCACGAGGGTTGCCTTTTCTCCACATTCTTGCCAACACTTGTTAATTGATTTATTGATGGTAGCCATTTGACAGGTGTAAGGTGATATCTCATTGAGGTTTTAATGTGCATTTCTCTAATAATTAGTGATGTTGAGCATTTTTCATATGTCTATGAGCCATCCGTATGTGCTCCTTAGAGAAGTGTCTATTCTGTCCTTTTGCCCATTTCTTAATTGGGTTGTTTGTCTTCCTAGTGTTGAGTTGTATTAGTACTTTGTATATTTTGGAGATTAAAGCTTTATCAGATGTATCATTGGCAAAAATGTTCTCCCATACAGTGGGTTCTGTATTTGTCTTGCTGAGGGTTTCTTTAGCTGTGCAGAAACTTTTTAATTTTATATTGTCCCATTTGTTTATTTTCTCCATTGTTTCCAGTGCCTTAGAAAATATATTGGCAAAAATATTTCTGCATGGGTTGTCTAAGATTTTACTGCCTATGTTTTCTTCTAGAATTTTAATGGTTTTGCGACTTACAGTTGTCTTTTATCCATTTTGAGTTTATTTTTGTGCATGGTGTAAGTTGGTGGTCCAGTTTCTTTTCTTTCTTTCTTTCTTTCTTTCTTTCTTTCTTTCTTTCTTTCTTTCTTTCTTTCTTTCTTTCTTTCTTCTTTCTTTCCTCTTTCTTTCTTTCTTTCTTTCTTTCTTTCTTTCTTTCTTCTTTCTTTTCTTTCTTTCTTTCTTTCTTTCTTTCTTTCTTTCTTTCTTTCTTTCTTTCTTTCTTCCTTTCTTCCTTTCTTCCTTTCTTCCTTCCTTTCTTTCGTTCTTTAGTTCTTTCTTTCTTCTTTCTTTCTTTCTTTCTTTCTTTCTTTCTTTCTTCCTTTCTTCCTTTCTTCCTTTCTTCCTTCCTTTCTTTCGTTCTTTAGTTCTTTCTTTCTTCTTTCTTTCTTTCTTTCTTTCTTTCTTTCTTTCTTTCTTTCTTTCTCTTTCTTTCTTTCTTTCTTTCTTTCTTCCTTTCTTCCTTTCTTCCTTCCTTTCTTTCGTTCTTTCGTTTTCTTTCTTTCTTTCTTTCTTTCTTTCTCTTTCTTTCTTTCTTTCTTTCTTTCTTTCTTTCTTTCTTTCTTTCTTTCTTTCTTTCTTCCTTCCTTCCTTTCTTTCGTTCTTTCGTTTTCTTTCTTTCTTTCTTTCTTTCTTTCTTTCTTTCTTTCTTTCTTTCTTTCTTCTTTCTTCTTTCTTTCCTCTTTCTTTCTTTCTTTCTTTCTTTCTCTTTCTTTCTTTCTTTCTTCTTTCTTTCTTTCTCTTTCTTTCTTCTTTCTTTCTTTCTTTCTTTCTTTCTTTCTTTCTTTCTTTCTTTCTTCCTTTCTTTCTTCCTTTCTTCCTTCCTTTCTTTCGTTCTTTCTTTCATTCTTTCTTTCTTTCTTTCCTTTCTTTCTTTCTTTTTTTTTACATGTACCAGTCCAGTTTTCCCAACACCATTTACTGAAGAGACTATCTTTGCTCCATTGTATGGTCTTGCCTCCTTTGTCTTATATCAATTGACCATAAACACATAGGTTTATTCCTGGGCTCTCTGTTCTGTTCCATTGATCTATATGTCTGTTCTTATGCTAGTACCAGGCTGTTTTTATTACAGTGGCCTTATAGTATAGTTTGATATCAGGAGTTGTAATGCCTCCATGCTTGTTCTCTTTTCTCAAGATTGCAGTGGTCTTTTTTTGTTACATATAAATTCTTGGAATATTTGTTCTAGTTCTAAGAAATATGCCATTGGTATTTTAATAGAATGTATAGATTGCATTAAGTAGAATAGACATTTTAAGTATGTTAATTTTCCAATCCATGAATATGGTATATGCTTCCACTTATTTGTATCTTCCTCAAATTCTTTCTTCAGTGGCCTATAGTTTTGCAAGTACAGGTTTTTTACCTCCTTGGTTAAGTATATGCCTAGGTGTCTTATTTTTGTTGTTGTTGCAATACTAAATGGAGCTGTTTTCTTCGTTCCTCTTACTGATAGCTCATTAATGGTATATATAAATGCCATCAATTTCTGGGTATTAATTTTGTATCCTGCTACTTTGCTGAATTCTTTTATTAGGTCTAGTAATTTTTTGGTAAAGTCTCTAGGGTTTTCTATGTACAATATCATGTCATCTGAGAATAATGACAGCTTTACCTCCTCCATTCCAATTTGGATGCCTTTTATTTATTTATTTATTTATTTATATTTTTAATTTTTTATTGTTATTCAATTACAGATGTGTGCCTTTTCTCCCCATCCCTCCACCCCACCCCAGCCAAACCCCCCTCCCTCCCCCACCTCCACCCTCCACCTTAATTTTGTCGATGTGTCCTTTATAGTAGTTCCTCTAATCCCCTCTCCTCACTGTCCCCTCCCCACTCCCCCCTGTCCATTGTTAGATTGTTCTTAACTTCAATGTCTCTAGTTATATTTTGTTTCCTTTTTACTTCTATTTATTATGTTCCAGTTAAAGGTCAGATCATATGGTATTTGTCCCTCACCGCCTGGCTTATTTCACTTAACATAATGCTATCCAGTTCCATCCATACTGTTGCGAAGGGTATAAGCTCCTTCTTTCTCTCTGCTGCATAGAATTCCATTGTGTAAATATATCATAGTTTGTGGATCCACTCATTTGCTGATGGGCACTTAGGTTGCTTCCAGTACTTGGCTATTGTAAATTGTGCTGCTATGAACATTGGGGTGCACAGGTTCTTTTGGATTGGTGTTTCAGGGTTCTGAGGGTATAATCCCAGCAGCGGAATTGCTGGGTAAAAGGGCAGTTCCTTTTTTAGTTTTCTGAGGAGATTCCATACTGTTTTCCACAGTGACCTCACCAGTCTGCATTCCCACCAACAGTGCACTAGGGTTCCCTTTTCTCCGCATCCTCTCCAACATTTGTTTGTGGATTTGTTTATGTTGGCCACTCTGACTGGCGTGAGATGGTACCTCATTGTGGTTTTAATTTGCATCTCTCTGATGGCCAGTGATGCTGAGCATCTTTTCATATGTCTCTGAGCCCTCTGTATGTCTTCCTTGGAAAAGTATCTCTTCAAGTCCTTTGCCCATTTTTTAATTGGGTTGTTTGTCTTCCTGGCATGGAGTCCTGTGAGTTCGTTATATATTTTGGAGATCAGGCCCTTGTCTGAGGTATCATTGGCAAATATGTTTTCCCATACTGTTGGTTCTCTTTGTATTTAATGCTATTTTCTTTAGCCATGCAGAAGCTTTTCCATTTGATGAGGTCCCATTTGTTTATTCTTTCCTTTATATCCCTTGCTTTAGGGGACATGTCTTGAGGATGTTGCTGTGTTGAATGTCTGAGATTTTCCTGTGAATGTCTTCCTCAATGACTTTTATGGTGTTACAACTTATATTTAAGTCTTTTCCATCTTGAGTTTATTTTTGTGTATGGTGTAAGTTGGTGATCGAGTTTCATTTTTTTGCATATAAACTGTCCAGATCTCCCAACACCATCTGTTGAAGAGGCTGTTTTTGCTCCATTTTATGCTCCTGCCTCTTTTGTCAAACATTATTTGACCGTAAAGGCTTGAGTTTATTTCTGTGTTCTCTGTTCTGTTCCATTGGTCTATGAGCCTGTTTTTATGCCAGTACCAGGCTGTTTTGATTACAGTGGCCTTGTAATACAGTTTGATATCAGGTATTGTGATCCCTCCTGCTTTGTTCTTCTTTCTCAAATTTGCTGCAACTATTCAGGGTCGTTTATGGTTCCATATAAATTTCTGAAATGTTGGTTCTATATCTGAGAAATATGTCATGGATACTCTAATAGGGATTGCATTGAATCTATATATTGCTTTGGGTAGTATGGCCATTTTGATGATGTTAATTCTTCCAATCCATGAGCATGGTACGTGCTTCCATTTGTTTGTGTCTTCTTTAATTTCTTTTTTCAGTGTTGTGTAGTTTTCTGAGTACAGGTCTTTTACCTCCTTCGTTAGGTTTATTCCTGGGTACTTTATTTTTCTTGTTGCTGTATGAAATGGGATTTTTTTTCCTGATTTCTGTTTCTGCAGTTTCGTTGTTGGTATACAGGAATGCCTTTGATTTAGGAGTATTGACTTTGTATCCACCTCTTGTGCCAAATTCATTTATTACGTCAGGTAGTTTTTTGGCGGAGTCTATAGGATTTTCCATGTACACTATCATGTCATCTGCAAACAGTGACAGTTTCATTTCCTCCTTTCCAATTTGAATGCCTTTTATTTCTTTTTCTTGTCTGATTGCTGTGGCTAGGACTTCCAGTACTATGTTGAATAGGAGTGGTGAGAGAGGGCATCCTTGTCTTTTTCCTGATCTTAGTGGGAAAGCTCTGAGTTTTTGTCCATTGAGTGTGATGTTGGCTGTAGGTCTCTCATATATGGCCTTTATGATGTTGAGGAATGCTCCCTCTATTCCCACTTTACTGAGTGTTTTTATCAGAAATGGGTGCTGTATCTTATCAAATGCTTTTTCTGCATCTATTGATATGATCATGTGATTTCTGTCTTTGCTGTTGTTGATGTGATGTATTATGTTTATTGATTTGCAAATATTGTACCATCCTTGCATCCCTGGGATGAATCCCACTTGGTCATGGTGGATGATCTTTTTAATGTATTGCTGCATGTGGTTTGCTAATATTTTGTTGAGAATTTTAGCATCTATGTTCATCAGCGATATTGGCCTGAAGTTTTCTTTCTTTGTTGTGTCTTTATCTGGTTTGGGGATTAGGATGATGCTGGCTTCATAAAAAGAGTTTGGGAGTCTTCCATCAATGTGGATTATTTCAAGTAATCTGTGAAAGATAGGGGTTAGCTCTTCCTTAAATGCTTTGTAGAATTCTCCTGTGAAACCATCTGGTCCAGGGCTTTTGTGTGTTGGGAGTTTTTTGATGACTGCTTCAATTTTGTCTGCTATTATTGGTCTGTTCAGACTTTCTGCTTCTTCTTCATTCAGTTTTGGAACATTATACTTTTCTAGAAATGTGTCCATTTCACCTAGGTTTTCAAGTTTCTTGGCATACAGTTCTTCATAGTAATTTCTTACAGTCCTTTGTATTTCTGTGGTATCAGTTGTAATCTCTCCTCTTTCATTTCTGACTGTGTTTATTTGGATCCTCTCTCTTTTTTTTTTCTTGATGAGTCTGCTTAAAGGCTAGTCAATTTTGTTTATCTTTTCAAAGAACCAGCTCCTGGGTTCATTGATCCTTAGAATAGTGCTTTTAGTCTCTATGTCATTTAACTCTGCTCTGATCTTGGTTATTTGCTTCCTTCTGCTTGCTCTGGGCTGTCTTTGTTGTTGTTCCTCGAGTTCTTGTAGGCATAGGGTTAGGTTGTTTGGTTGAAATGTTTCTATCTTTTGAAGGTAGGCCTGTATTGCTATGACTTCCATCTCAGGACTGCCTTTGCTGTGTCCCATAGGTTTTGGGTTGTTGTGAGTTCATTTTCATTTGTTTCCAGAAAGTTTTTGATTTCTTCCCTAATCTCGTTCTTGACCCATTCATTGTTTAATAGCATGCTATTCAGTCTCCATGATTTTGAGTGTTTGGGGTTTTTTCCTTTGGGGTTGGTTTCTAGTTTCAGTCCCTTGTGGTCAGAGAAAATGCTTGGTATGATTTCAATTTTCTGGAATTTGTTGAGGCTTGCTTTATGTCCTATCAAGTGGTCTATCTTTGAAAAAGTTCCATGTACACTTGAAAAGAATGTGTATTTTGCTTCTTTGGGATGAAAAGCTCTATATATATCAGTTAAGTCCATTTCATCTAGGGTATTATTGTTAAGTGACATAATATCCTTCTTGATATTTTGTTTGGAAGACCTGTCCATTTTTGACAGTGGGGTGTTAAAGTCCCCTACTATAATTGTGTTGCTGTCAATATCTTTCTTGAAGTCCTCCAAGATTTTCTTTATGTATTTGGGTGCTCCTATGTTGGGAGCATATATATTTACAATGTTTATGTCTTCTTGGTAGACTCTTCCTTTGAGTATTATGAAGTGACCTTCTGGGTCTCTCTTTATGTCCCTTCTTTGGAAGTCTATTTTGTCTGATATGAGTATTGCCACCCCTGCTTTTTTTTCCTGTCCAGTTGCTTGGAAAATTTGTTTCCAGCCCTTCACTTTCAGTCTGTGTAGGTCTTCTGTCCTGAGATGGGTCTCTTGTAGGCAGCATATGTGTGGGTCATGTTTTCTTATCCATTCAGCTATTCTATGTCTTTTGATTGGAGCATTTAATCCATTTACGTTTAAGGTTATTATCTATAGCTAGTTATTCATTGCCTTTTTTTCCTACCTGTGTTCCTCTGTCTTTCTCTTTTCCTTCCTTTCCTTAAAGCAGTCCCTTTAGCATCTCTTGCAGAGCTGGTTTGGTGGAAGTGTATTCTTTTAGACTTCTTTTGTCTGGGAAACTCTTTATTTAGCCTTGTACCTTGATTGAGAGCCTTGCTGGGTAAAGTAGTCTTGGTTGCAGGCCTCTGGTTCTCATTATTTGGAATATTTTTTGCCATTCTCTTCTGGCTTGGAGCGTTTCCATTGAGAAGTCAGTTGCTAACCTTATTGGGGCTCCCTTGTATGTTACTTCCTGTTTCTCCCCTGCTGCCTTTAATATCCTCTCTTTGTCTTGGAATTTTGCCATTTTAATTATGATGTGTCTTGCAGTGGGCCTCTTTGTGTTCCTCTTGCTTGGGACTCGCTGTGTTTCCTGGATTTGTGTGACTTTTTCTCTCATCAGATTAGGGAAATTTTCCATCATTACTTTTTCAAACAGGTTTTCTATCCCTTGCTCTTCTTCTTCTCCTTCTTGGTATTCCTATTATATGGATATTGTTACGTTTCATGTTGTCCTGCATTTCCCTTAATCCCTGTCCATTCTTTCTCAGCCTCTTTTCCTTTTCTTGCTCTTTCTGGGTGTTTTGTTTTACTTTGTCCTCCAGTTCGCTGATCCGATCCTCTGCTTCATCAAGTCTGCTTTTCATTCCTTCTACTGTGTTCTTCAATTCAGAAATTGTATTCTTCGTTTCCTCTTGGCCCTTGTTGATAGTTTCTATTTCCTTTTTCATGTTGATATTGTTTGCAGTGAGTTCATTGTAGTTTCTCTGTAGTTTCTGGTAGTTCTCTGTGAGCTCAGAGAGCTCAGTGAGCTTCCTGATAACCATTGCTTTGAACTCAGTATCTGATAGTTGACTTGCCTCTTTTTCAGTTAGCGTTCTTCTCGGGCTTCCTCCTTTCCTTTCATTTGGGGATTGTTTCTTTGTCTTCCCATTGTTTGTGAGACTCTTCTTGTTAGCCTTTGCTTCTTAAATTGATCTATTCTGACTCCCTGGGTTTATGGTATGGACTTCTGTGGTAGAATGCCAGTGGGATTCAGTGGTGCTGTCTCCTTAATCTCCTGTGCTCACTTGTCTTGAGCTGACGTTTATGGGTGTATCATGATCTAACTCTGGTCTTTTCAGTACTCCAGGTTTTCTTGTCTCACCTGTGGGAAAAAGAGGAAGGGAGGGAAAAAGAAAAAAAAAGAAGGGAAGGAGGGAAAAAGGGAATAGAAAATGAAAAGTAGGAAGGATGAAGGAATAAAGAAAGATCTGAGGCAAGATAAGGAATTTTAACAGAAATTAAACAAAAGAATAAATAAAAGAAGGCAGGAAGAAGGAATAAAAAAGGTAAAGGATGGAAGGAAGAAGGAATAAAAAAAAGAAAGAAGGACAGAAAGGAAGAAGCAATTCAGGGGGGGAGGAGGAAAGAAAAAAAAAAGTCTTCTGCTGGCTTTAAACAGGTCAGGTTAGTTCTGCTGGTCTTCCTGTCTGTGGAAGGGAAGGGTGGTTGGAAGGATTGGTTTCACTTTTCTCCCTTCCTGAGCCACACTCTTCACTGTTGTTCAGGCTCCAGTCCAGTCCAGTCCAGTTCTGCTCCCCGCTAGGCCTTTAGTTCACCAGTTGTGCTGTCCTTGAGTTGCACCAATTAGGGGCAACTCACACTCCACCTTCTTGCTCTTTGCTGTCTTAGATGCTAGGGGCTCTTAGTGCTGCTATGGGGTGGTTCAGCCCCCTACTGGGTTGAGTCTTTCTGGGGAATGCAGTCTCCCCTAGGCCTGCAGCTCCCCTCTGCTGGGTGTTCTGCCTTCCTCCTAGAGAGCCAGTAGGCCCTGCAGGGCTCTGTGTGCAGGGGTTAGGTAGGAGTTGTAGGTGTGGTCCCTCACAAGCAGCCAGGCCATTGATCAGCAGATCTGCTGCTTTGGGCCTGAGTCGCGGGGCCACTCTGGGACTGAGTCGCGCTTGTCTGGCCTGTCTAGCCGCTTTGGGCCTGAGTCGCGTGGCTCTCGGGTTCGCTGCTTTGGGCCTGTGGGTGGGGCAGCTAGCCTCTGCTCCCAGTGCACACCCACTTGAGGTGTCAAGTTTGGGCGCCCCGCCCGGATTTCAGGTGTGGGCCCCCAGTCCGCTAATCTGGGTGCCGGCAACCGAGTTTCAGGTGAGCGCCAGGGCTGCTTATCCCGCATTCACAGTCCAGGGGCTGAGGGGAGAGGGGCACTAGAGGCCCCGGCTGCTGCAGAGATTTCTCTAACTAGCCTCTGAGTGCCTCTGTTTTCTTTTTCTTTTTGAGAAATTCTTCCTATTCAAGCCCCCCTGGTCCAAACATGCACCTGGCTGCTCACACAGCTCAGCCTGGCTCTCTCCCAAGAATCCTGCAGCAGACCCTGCTCCTGGGCCAGGGCTTCAGTCACCCTGGCCCCCTCACTGGTTCCAGGGACCTTATTGTCCTTAAGCACTCTTCTTACAGTCAAATCTTTCAATGTCCTCTATCTTTGGTCTCTGATCTTCATATATGCTGGAATACCGTTGGCCGTTTGCTCTGCTCCTCAGATCAGCTAGGTGTTTCACTGGTGCCGAGGGGAAGTGGACTCCGCTCCCAGCTATCTCACCACCATCTTGCCTTTTATTTTTTATTCTTGTTGATTACTATGGTGATCAGAACTATTAACAGAAGTATGAACATACTTTCAGAACTATGATGAAAAAGAGTGGTGAAAGTAGACACCCCTGTCTTGTTTCTGATCTTAAGGGGAACACTTGTAGTTTTTGCCAGTTGTGAATGATGTTAGCTGTAGGTTTTTCATATGTGACCTTTAGTACACTGAGGTATGATCCCTCTATTCTCACTTTCCTGAGTCTTTATTATATGTGGGTGCTGGATTTTTTAAATTCTTTTTCTGCATCTATTGATATGATCATGTGATTTTTATCTTTCATTTTATGTGATGTATCATATTTATTGATTTGTGAATATTGCACAAACCTTGCATCCCTGAGACAAATCCCACTTGATCATGGTGTATGATCTTAAAAATAAAATAATTCTCCAGTTCCATTCATGCTGTCAAAAATGTAGGAGTTCTTTCTTTCTGCTATGTAGTATTCCATTGTGTACATGTACCAGTTTTTTGATCCACTGACTTACTGATGGCACTGAGGATGTTGCTAGCACTTGGCTATTATAAATAGTGTTGCTATGAACATAGGGGTACATAAGTGAAATAACCCAGGTGGTGAAAGAAAAATACTATATGATCTCACCTATAATAAGAATCTAGTGAACAAAATAAACTAATGAACAAAATAGAACAACAGGCATGGTAACATGGAACAGACCAACGGTGACCAAAGGGGATGGGGATAATGGTGGAAAGAAGGGGAAAGAACTAGTCAAAGAACATGTATGAATTACCCATGGCCATTGACAACAGTGTGAGAATTGACTGTGAGAGCAGGGGGAGGGATGGGTGGAGGAGGGAAAGAGGGGGCGGGATTGAGACAACTATAATAGAATAACAATAAAAAAGATTAAAAATAAAATAAAATAATTCTCATGCCAGACAGACATATTTTGGGGTGACAAATTTGCTTCCCTACAGTTGGTTTTGCTTCCCTAGGATTAGTCCCTTGGATACCTGGTAGGTACCCTGAGTCATCTTGTAGACTGATTCCATCTGAAGCTGTCCCTGAGAAGTCTGGGGCTGGAAAAAGTAATATTTTCTACTCTTACCAGAAAACAAAGGCAGTATACATCGGGTCTCCAGAGAAGGTAGGCCCCAGGGAAAGAGAAGAACTAACACAGAACAGTCTCCTGACACTCTTTTCCTTCTAGAAGTGGTAAATTGATCCTCCTGGAACAGGGCTCATTCCCTGGAGGCACTGCTTATAATCCCTTTATCCTACAGCAAACAGTGAGACATCTTCACCCTATCTCTACTGTTTACTCTTTTACAGCTATTGTAGAGGAAAACACCTCTCCTCCTAGGAAGATCGAACACTGTCAGAGAAACTTCAGGTTTGGATTCCCCTTTTATCCATGAAAAGATATGATATAATGCTTACATAAGGAAATAAATATTAAAGAGCCACAGAAGTCTCTGCCTTCTAAATAAGACTCCTTTTCATTTTGCTTCAGCTATATATTATATGACCAACAATTCCTAAGCATTACTATGTATCAGGTTGTAGACAAGTATTTCTATATTCCGAGTCCTCAGTCCTTTGGTGAAAGTGTTACTGTGCCCATTTTACAGTTAAGGAAATGAGAAATAGTTTAGATGATTTTAAAAGTTTCCACAATTGGCAAAGTATGACTTGTAATTCAAACCCCAGGCACTTTACTCCAAATCTTTTGTTTTTCTACTATGCTTTAGCTGCTTACCACTTCTCATAAATGGGAAAACTGTTCTTATTTTCAAGGGCTTTGCAGAAATGGGACAGGTGTGAAAACCTACTTTGCAAACCAAATGAAGCAGGTAGATGTGCTGCTGTGAGAGCAGGTCAATTGTACTTTAATGTCATTGTGCCTTCTTGGACTAGCCTTGGGAGAAAAGTAAAATCAGAGAAATACCTTTCTCTCCTATATTATAGCTCAGAACAGGGCTAACCTAGATTGGGTCTACTACAATCTCTCCAAGATGTAATGGGAGTGAGGATGCCATTTTTTTTTGAGGGGGGGGGGGGGCTTTGTTAAGTAACTCAGTCCAAGCATCCAGTATACATAAACACAGCTTTGGCACCATTCTATCCATATTCATGCTCTGTCACAGTGCTTTCCACAGCAAATTCAGAACTGTCAGTTGGCCACCTCCAGCTTACCCTTGCGCCAAGTAAACACCACTGTTCTCTGTTCACGGGAGCCAGGTAATAAAAGGTGAGTAACAATACTTGCTAGAAATCTTTTTTCACCCACAGGTGGGTCAAGCATAAAATGGTGGTGGCACACAGAGAATCATTTTTCACATGCTATTCCTTTTCTAGGGCAGCTTTGTCGAACTCTCAAAATTGAAAAATTACCAAGAGAGAGTTGGCCTGAAATTTTGGCTTCATGTATAAGTGACAAACTAGCCAACTAATGTTTTCATCTGAGAAAGAAATGTAACTAAAAGATCATTTCTATCTATAAAGTCTTGATATCATTTGTACTTGTGGTATACTTGCAATAGGAATAAGCATAATGAGAAGTGATAAAAATCATGCAATACTATTCCCTTTTCATATAAATAAACAACACTTATAGAGATTTAAAGACCCCACTAGAGCCACTGAGAAAATTTGTTGCAATGCTGAATCTAGAATTTCCATCCTGCTCTCTCTCTCGTACTTCAACATTCAGGGCTGTGGAACCATAATTACCTCCAGCAGTCAGAGAGGTGATATCTGGGTGGGGTGGGACATGTTCTACCACCCAGAACATTTAGTCTCTTATTATTTCTTTTAAGTAGAATTCCTCTGAAGTCTGGGCCAACGCTCCAGTAGTCTCATGTCATCTGGACCCTTTCTTGTATGTTTTATTTCCTAAAATTTCATGTCACAGGTTTTTAAAAGTTCAAATGAAGTAACTGGCAAATATCTATTATCTATCTATACTCTCTATCTTTATAACAGTGTAAACAATCATTTCTTTGACAAATATTTACAAAATTCCTACTATCTTTCTCAGATTGTCTTAGGCACTGGGGATAAAAAGTGAATGTGAAGGATAACAAGAGCAAAGACCTTGGCTATTTCTTTCTTCTTTTTTTTAATGAATGATCATTTCATTCAATTAATTAAGTTATTTACTTTTAGTTATACTTGTCCCAATTTTTTCCCCATTGCTCTCCCTAGCCCCATCCCCACCCACTCCCACAGTATTTTCCCCCACATTGTCCATGCCCATGAGTACTCTATTCACACTCCTTGGCTTGCCCCTTCCCCTTCTTCCCCCATTATCTCCCTCCCCCACCCCCTCTGGTCACTGTCAGTCTGTTCGTTGTATCCATGCCTCTGGTTCTATTTTCCTCATTTGTTTGTTTTGTTCATTAGGTTCCACTTATAGATGAGATCATCTGGTATTTGTCTTTCACCATCTGGCTTAATTCACTTAGCCTAATACTCGCCAGTTCCATACATGCTCTCATGAAGGATAGGAGCTCCTTCTCTCTTTCTGCTGCATAGTAATCCGTTGTATAAATGTACCATGGTTTTTTAACCCACTCATTTACTGATGGGCACTTAGGTTGTTCCCAGCACTTGGCTATTGTAAATTGTGCTGCTATGAACATTGGGATGCATAGGTTCTTCTGAATTGGTGGTTCAGGGTTCTTAGGGTATAGTCTTGACAGTAGGATCACTGGATCAAAAGCCAGTCCCATCCTTAGTTTTCTGAGGAAATTCCATACTGTTTTCCACAATGGCTGCACCAGTCTGGATTCCCGCCAACAGTGCACTAGGGTTCCCTTTTCTCCACATCCTCACCAGCACTTGTTGTTTGTTGACTTAGTAATGATGGCCATTCTCACTGGTGTGAAGTGGTATCTCATTGTGGTTTCAACTGGCATCTCTATAATAGCTAGTGATGCTGAGCATTTCTTCATGTGTCTATAGGACCTCTGTATGTCCTCCTTGGAGAAGTATCTGTTCAAGTCATTTGCCCATGTTTTAATTGGATTGTTTGTCTTCATGGTGTGGAGTCATGTGAGATTGTTATATACTTTGGAGATCAGGCCCTTGTCTGAGGTATCATTGGCAAATATGTTTTCCCATATGGTTGCTTCCTTTTCCATTTTGTTGATGTTTTCTTTAGCCATGCAGAAGCTTTTTAGTTTGATGTGGTCCCATTTGTTTATTCTTTCCTTTATATCCCTTGCCCTTTGGGATGTATCACTGAAAATATTATTGCATGAATATCTGAACTTTTCCTGCCTATGTTCTCCTCTAGGACTTTTATGGTGTCACAACTTATCTTTAAGTCTTTTATTGACCTTGATTCTACTTTTGTGTATGGTGTAAGTTGGTGGTCTAATTTCACTTTTTGCATGTACTTGTCCAGATCTCCCAACATTGGCTGTTTCTTAAAACTGAAAGAAAGACAATGTTGTATAAACGAAGTATTATGTGGAGGAAGGAAGAGGTGTGTGTGTGTGTGTGTGTGTGTGTGTGTAAAGACAGAGAGAGAGAGAGAGATGAATCCTGATGACTTTGGAAATTTATTCTTTGTAATTTAGCAGAAATCTGGCCCAACACCTCTGTTAGCTCTGCACAGGCTGACTGCAGCTGCTGACCTTTAGAAGCCTCCTCCCTTTCTACAAATGTCACTTGTTAGACCAAGGAGCTTCCATTGTTTCACAGTTAAATACATGGTCCTTGTTTCCTGTCCCTATAAATCTGCAGGGCAGAGCTCAGCAAACTATAGCCAGTGGACCAGATTGGACCTGCTCCATGGTTTTGTACAGCCAGTGAAATAAAACTTCTTACATTTTAAATTTAAATTTTAAAAAGTAGTATAAGATTAACATTCTGTGACACATGTAAGCTATATGAAATTCAAACTTTAGTGGACATAAAGTTTTATTGGAATGCAGCCATGTGCATTCATTTGTCTATGGCTGCTTTCACACAACAGCAGAGGTAATTATGGCATAGACACAAAAACTATATGGTCTGCGAGTCTAAAATATTTAAGAAAATATTTGCTGACCCCTTAGAGAAGTATAGAAGTGGGTCCCTCTTCACTGAAATGCTGGCTAGTGTGGGTGTAATCCAAATATATGCACTTCCCAGTGGAATCAGCATAGCACAGGGGTTGGTGTATACCCTGCTACCCCTATGCTTGTTGAACCTTATTTTGTATTTACTGTGCTTATGTTAGTGGAGTATGTGTGTGCCTCCTTTGCATGCCAGTAGGCGTGTGTGTGAGAGAGAGGTGGGGAGGGAGATAAAGAGACAGAGAGAGAGAGTTTCATTAATAGCATGAGATGAGGTTGGAAATGTTGGATCAAATAAAAATCCCCAATTGGAAAACTAATTGAAGTCTGTGTGCAAGGGAATAGACTGATCTAATTTTACTTCATTTTATTTTTATTTCATTTTATTGATTGATTGATTGATTGATTGTTATTCTGTTATAATTGTCCCAATTTTTTTCCCTTTGCCCTCTTCCATTCAGCCCACCTCCCACTCCCAGTCAAACCCCACACCATTTGTCCATGTCCATGGGTGATTCATACATGTTCTTTGAGTAATCCATTCCCCTTCTTTCCACCATTATCCCCCTCCCAACTCCCCTCTGGCCATTGTCAGTCTATTCTTTGTTTACATACCTATGGTTCTATTTTGCTTGTCGGTTTATTTTGTTCATTAGATTCCTCTTATAAGTGAGATCATATGGTATTTGTCTTTCACCGACTGGCTTATTTCACTTAGCATAACAGTCTCCAGTTCCAACCACACTGTCACAAAAGGTAGGAATTCTGAAACACCAATTCAAAAGAACTTATGCACCCCTATTGTCATAGCAGTGCTATTTACAATAGCAAAGTGCCAGAAACAGCCTAAGTGCCCATCAGTAGATGAATGGATCAAAAACTGTGGTACATTTACACAATGGAATACTATGCAGTAGAAAGAAAGAAATGATATTCTTTTTCAAGGAGTGACTCTGGCTGTGGCATGGATGTCATGTAGTAGAGAGACAAGAGTAGAAACAGTGGTCCAGGGGAGAAAAGGTGATGGCTTGAACTATAGATGAGTTTGTAGCCATGAGATATTATGGAGACAAACTAACAGAAATTGCTAATAAAGTAGATGTGAGGGTAAAGGAAAAGGAGAATATGCTACATTGAAATGAATTCAACCAGAATAAAAAGGAGCTTTTAAACATTTGATCCAAGGGATCAATTATGAGATTGGTGAGCAGATACTCCTAAAATAAAATTTGAGGAACTCCAACAAAACAACCTTAGTCAAAAATATTTAATCATTGTTAGTAACTGTTTTAACTGATCATAATAAAATTAGCTTCCTCTGAATTAATACTACACTTATAGACTTAACCTTTTTTGGAATCTGTCAAGGACATTTACACAAAGCAGAATTTATCTTTTGAGTCCCTGTTTTTATTCATTAGCAATCACTGTGCTCATGTGACTCCAACATAACTTTTAAAACACACTAAAAAGGCCAGGGTATGCTGTAAAAAGGCTAAATACCTAATGTCCTTTAGCGGGTACAGAGTGATTTTTTTTAAATGTAGGACTTTTCTGCTGTTTGCTTTTGACACCCCCTTATAAAAGATAAATATGTGGTCTCAGATATTTACTGGGCCCCAACACAAATGGCTTTAAAAGCAGATTAAAAAAAAAGGACTTAGAGAAAATAGAAGATCATGCTGCAGCTATAAGAGCCTGTCTCCCCATCTCCCACAAAGAGCAGAGTCTATTAAACCCTTTTCCAGTTGTACACATTAAAATAGAGCCTGCAGATCTGTGGAGGAGATTTTATTGACCGCAAGCATACATCATGCAGTAGAAATTATGAAATCCTAAGTTTGAAATGACCCAGAATGGATTTTTAAATATTATATGTTGTGTTATAATTACTCACTCAGGCTCCTCAGCCCAGACAAAATTGGAATCCTCCCCCAACACAACACTCTAAGCACCCACACCTAATATTTGAGAAGGTGTCATCTTGGTGCTACCACCTTCTGCTCTTGGTCCTAGAGGTTTCTCAGAACTTGAATATTCCTGGTAAAAAATTATTAGACTCACAGGGACTGATACCAATTTTCAAAAGCAAATCATGGGGAGAACCAAGATGGCGGCATAGGGAGACACACTGCAACTCCTCGCACAACCAAAACTGACAGAAAATCGAACGGCAGGGAAGTCCGACACCAAGGAAATAAAAAATAAACATTCATCCAGACCTGTAAGAGGGGCAGAGACAGGCAGCTGGGGCGGAGAGGACTCGCATTGCCGTGGGGGACCCAGACTGGCGGAGTGTGGGACCAACGGGGCAGGCAGTCTGACCACTAGCAGACCCTGCAACCCCACATTCGCGCAGATAGGCTGAGAGGGCCAGACTCAGAGTGGCAGAGAACGGGGCTGGCAGAGCGGCAGGTAGCACCCTGTGGACCACATTCACACACAGATAAACCATACAAACAGAGGGGAGCGAAGCAGACCGCGCAACCTAGGGCTCCAGCTGGGGGGGCGGGTAATAAAGCCTCAAACCTCTGATTGAAAACGCCCGTGGGGGTTGGGGTGGCAGTATGAGAGACTCCCAGCCTCACAGGAGAGGTCTTTGGAGAGACCCACAGGGGCCTAGGGTGTGCACAAGCCCACCCACTCGGGAACCAGCACTAGTGGGGCCCAGTTTGATTGTGGGTAGCGGGTGGAGAGTGGAGCAGGTGCCATTGCTCCCTCTCGGCCCCTCCCCCACATACAGCATCACAGCACAGTGACCAGCATTACTCCACCCGGGTGAACACCTAAGGCTCCACCCCTTAAAGTAACAGACGCGCCAAGACAAAAAAAAAAATGGCCCCAATGACAGAACACTTCAAAGCTCCAGAAAAAATACAACTAAGTGAGGAAGAGATAGCCAACCTATCACATGCACAGTTCAAAATACTGGTTATCAAGACGCTCACAGAATTGCTTGAATCTATTCGAAAACCAGATGAAAAAATGAAGCCTATGCTAAGAGAAACAAAGGAAAATGTACAGGGAACCAATAGTGATGGGAAGGAAACTGGGACTCAAATCAACAGTGTGGACCAGAAGGAAGGAAGAAAGAAACAGCCAACCAGAAAAGAATGAAGAAACAAGAATTCGGAAAAATGAGGAGAGGCTTAGGAACCTCCAGGACATCTTGAAACGTTCCAACATCCGAATTATAGGGGTACCAGAAGGAGAAGAGGAAGAACAAAAAACTGAAAACTTATTTGAACAAATAATGAAGGAGAACTTCCCTAATCTGGCAAAGGAAATAGACTTCCAGGCAGTCCAGGAAGCTCAGGGAGTCCCAAAGAAGCTGGATCCAAGGAGGAACACACCAAGGCACATCATAATTACATTACCCAAGATGAAAGAGAAGGAGAGAATCTTAGAAGCAGCAAGAGAAAAGGACACAGTTACCTACAAAGGTCTTCCCATAAGACTGTCAGCTGATTTCTCAAAAGAGACCTTACAAGCAAGAAGGGGCTGGCAAGAAGTATTCCAAGTCATGCAAGGCAAGGACCTACATCCAAAATTGCTCTATCCAGCAAAGCTATTATTTAGCATGGAAGGGAACATAAAGTGCTTCTCAGATAAGGTCAAGTTCAAGGAGTTCATCATCACCAAGCCCTTATTCCATGAAATGTTAAAGGGACTTACCTAAGAAAAAGAAGATAAAAAATATGAACAGTAAAAATGACAGCAAACTCACAGTTATTAACAACCACACCTAAAACAAAAACAAGAGCAAACTAGGCAAACAACTATAACAGGAGCAGAACCACAGAAATGGAGATCACATGGAGGGTTGTCAATAGGGGAGTTGGAGGGGAAAAGGTACAGAGAAAAAGTAGCATAGATGATAGGTGGAAAATAGACAAGGGGAGGGTAAGAATAGTGTAGGAAATGTAGAAGCCAAAAAACTTATAAGTATGACCCATGGACATGAACTATAGGGGGGAATGTGGGAGGGAGGGGGTGGGCAGTATGGAGTGGAGTGGGGGGGGGAATGGGACAACTGTAATAGCATAATCAATAAATATATTTAAAAAAAAACAAAACATGGATTTGGCATAGAAGAAAGGGTAGGGGACACAGACTTTCTTTATGTTGGTCATTTATACATGTATTTACAGAGGATTCTAATTGATTCCAAGGCTTGAGTGCATGATTGTTTAACATGGTATTCTAACTCACTTGGAACAAAGAAAGTCATTATGCAGATATTCAATCTTTAAAGCCACTCTTTCTTGAGATGATCCCAAGCAGTTACTGGGGGATGGAGCAAAGTTTTAGCTTTCCATCCCCTACAAATCCACTGCTATTTAGAAATCCATGTTATTAATAATGTCCACAGTTTATATTATTATAATAGAATTATATCTATAACTGAAGACTGGGAATATTAGTATGTTTTCCAGGTAAGCACAAACCTATTTCAACATTAATAATTCTTTCACCTTGGTTCATAAGGATTGCTATTTTAACACAGCAGAAACTAAGGCTAATTTCCTCTTGTTGACTTCACTGTTTACACATGAAATTGGTGTATAATATTATGAAATTAATAAGTTAATTATTTAATTTGAAATAAGGCCAGTTTTAAAAGTTACATAGAGAAGTAATTCAAAACACCCTATGAGTTTCTTTTACAAGGCTACACAATTTGACTCAGTTTCTGCCACAATTGCAATTGATGTCACCTCTTCTGAAAATGGGAGAAATTCCATTTTCATAAGGATAGAGAGATAGTAGATAAATGGAGACTCTATTAAGTATGACATCTAATACAATTTTCAAACATCACTACATCACTCTCCTTTAAGAGCTTATAATTCTGACCAAAAGGTTTCTTGAGTCCAGTGAAAATGTGAATGAGAAGAAAGAAACAACCCAGGTCAATATTCAATCTTAAAGGAAAAAAGTAGCTATTGATATATAAGTCTTTATTTTCTTTCCCAAGATAGTTTAAACATAAATCTGGGTCCCCATTTGTCTACATCCAGTCATTTAATATTTGCTGGTCCTTTCAGAGTTCACAAACCCATGAAAATCTTCAACAACTCCAGCACCATCACTGGCTTCATCCTCCTGGGCTTCCCATGCCCCGAGGAGGAGCAGATTCTTCTCTTTGTGCTATTCTCGGTTGTCTATCTCCTGACCCTCATGGGCAATGGATCTATCATCTGTGCTGTGCGCTGGGATCAGAGACTCCACACCCCCATGTATATCCTGCTTGCCAACTTCTCCTTCCTAGAGATCTGCTATGTCACTACCACTGTCCCTGGCATGTTGGCCAACATTCTCTCTGGCACCAAAGTCATCTCCTTCTCTGGGTGCTTTCTTCAGTTCTACTTTTTCTTCTCCTTGGGTTCTACAGAATGCTTTTTCTTGGCTATTATGGCATTTGATCGATACCTTGCCATCTGCTGGCCTCTACACTATCCAACCATTATGACTGGACGTCTCTGCACCAATCTTGTGGTCAGCTGCTGGGTACTTGGATTCCTCTGGTTCTTGATCCCTATCATCATCATCTCCCAAATGTCCTTCTGTGGCTCCAGGATTATTGACCACTTCTTGTGTGACCCAGGTCCTCTTTTAGCACTCACTTGCAAAAAAGATCCTGTGGTAGAGCTAGTCTTTTCCATTTTAAGTCCTGTGCCCCTCATCATTCCCTTTCTCTTCATCATAATGTCCTATGCTCTGGTCCTAAGAGCTGTATTAAAGGTCCCTTCAGCAGCTGGGAGAAGAAAGGCTTTCTCCACCTGTGGGTCTCATCTGGCTGTGGTTTCACTGTTCTATGGTTCAGTACTGGTCATGTATGGGAGCCCAGCATCTGAGCATGAAGCTGGAATGCAGAAGGTTGTGACTCTGTTTTATTCTGTCATGACCCCACTTCTTAATCCTGTGATATATAGCCTTAGGAACAAAGATATAAAAAAGGCCCTGCAGAAATTTCTGGGAATATAAAAAGTGTTAATCATCAAGAATCTTGGAAAATTATGAGGCAAGATAGTAAGAAGCTAGGAAAATTCCTAGGCAAGTAGAATTGGGAAACTGAACCAAGAGAATTAAACAAGCCCAAACAATTTGAACAACTTACAGCCAGCTGGTGAATCGCAAGACCTTATCTCCCCTAAGCAAGGACACTTGAGAGCAAATGGTTTATACCTCTACTCCCTAACCAGAAAATACATAGCTTAAATCACCCTAGCTGGGCAGGTAGAGAACAGAAACCCAACTAATACCATTCATGCCAACTAAATCCAAGGGCAGATAAAGTCAGAAAAACAAATAACAAAAATTCCATTAGAGCCAGACAGACACAAGATAAAAGTGAAACAATAAAGCAGACCAAAGAATAATCCCAGACTCTACTATATGCCCATTTTGATGCATCAGCATATTAAAAGTGCACCTGGAAAGTTTATGAATATTCTGCTGAAACACTCCCCTAAGATTCTCATCTGCAGAAGAGACATTAAAAATTCTCAAGACAAAGACTGGGTGCAAACTCCCTCTAGAGCACCCATCCCTCTTATCAGGCATGAACTTTTTCCTTCTCTTAAACTTTGGGTCCCCATGAGACTACAAACCAGAGGAGTAGCTGGCCCTACCAACTTGTCCCAGGCTTACCCCCTAATCCCATCTCTAGGGCCCTCTTTCTCTGCCTTCCAGTGAGCCAACAGCAGCCCTGCCTTGGCTCACTTTTTCTTATAATGTTGCTAGAGAGCCAAAGCAGAGCACCACCTAGGCTCTCTCCTGTTGCTCCTTCTACCCTAAGCCCTTCCTTTGTTTCACTGTCCCCAACTTTAATAAACAGATTTTCAAAATCACCTAGACTCACATTGTGAAATCTTTCTTACATTAAGTCAAGAACCCACACACTACAGGCTGGCCTGAGGCAGACCTGCTACAGGCCAGTCTCTGTCGAGTAACAGTATCTCATTTTTAACCCATCAGAGCGACACAAATCAAGCAGCTTGATGACATTATAGTTGAGGATGGTGAAATGGATTCTCTCACACTTAGTAGGTGGGAGTTACATTTTAGAAACTGTACAGAGGAAGATGGCAGCGAGATAGGTGGGAGCAGAGTCCACCTCCCCTCAACACCAGTGAAATACCTAGCTGATCTGAGGAGCAGAGCAAACGGCCAACAGTATACCAGCATATATGAAGATCGGAGACCAAGGATAGAGGACGTTGAAAGATCTGATGGTTAGAAGAGTGCTTAAGGACAATAAGGTCCCCGGGACATGTGCGGGGACCAGGGCAGCAGAAGCCCCGGCCCCGGGCACAGGGTCCGCTGCAGGATTCTTGGGAGAGAACCAGGCTGAGCTGTGTGAGCAGCCAGGTAATTGTTTGGACCAGGGTGGCTTAAGTAGGAAGAATTTCTCAAAAAGAAAAAGAAAATAGAGGCACTCAGGGGCCAATTAGAGAACTCTCGGCAGCAGCCGCAGGCTCAGGCACCCCTCCCCCCTCAACCCCTGGATGGTGAACACGGGATAAACAGCCTGTGCGCTCACCTGAAGCCCAGTTGCCCGCACCCAGATTAGCTGACTGGGGGCCCACACCTGAAACCCCGGCGGGACATTCACACCTGACACCTCAGGTGGGTGTGCACTGGGAGCAGAGGCTAGCTGCCCCACCCACAGGCCCAAAGCAGCGAACCCGAGGGCCCCGTGACTCAGGCCCAGAGCTGGGGACCAGCCAGCCATGCATGACCCAGGCCCAAAGCAGCAGATCTGCTGAACAGCGGCCTGGCTGCCTACGAGGGACCACACCTACAACTCCTACCTAACCCCGGCGCACAGAGCCCTGCAGGGCCTACTGGCTCTCTAGGACTAAGGCAGAACACCCAGCAGAGGGGAGCTGCAGGCCTAGGGGAGACTGCATTCCCCAGAAAGACTCAACCCAGTAGGGGGCTGAACCACCCCATAGCAGCACCAAGAGCCCCTAGCATCTAAGACAACAAAGAGCAAGAAGGTGGAGTGTGAGTTGCCCCTAACTGGTGCAACTCAAGGACAGCACAACTGGTGAACTAAAGGCCTAGCGGGGAGCAGAAGGACCATGAGCAACTGGACTGGAGGCTGAACAACAGTGAAGAGTGCAGCTCAGGAAGGGAGAAAAGTGAAACCAATCCTTCCAACCACCCCCTCCCGTTCCACAGACAGGAAGACCAGCAGAACTAACCTGACCTGTTTAAAGCCAGCAGAAGACTTTTTTTTTCCCTTTCCTCCTTTCCCCCTGAATTCCTTCTTCCTTTCCATCCTTCTTTTTTTTTTATTCCTTCTTCCCTCTATCGTTTACCTTTTTTTATTCCTTCTTCCTGCCTTCTTTTATTTATTCTTTTGTTTTAATTTCTGTTAAAATTCCTTCTTATCTTGCCTCCGATCTTTCTTTATTCCTTCTTCCTTCCTTCCTTTCCTTTTCTATTCCCTTTTCCCCTCCTTCCCTTCTTTCCCCCCCCCCCTTTTCTCTTTTTCCCACAGGTGAGACAAGAAAACCTGGAGTACTGAAAAGACCAGAGTTAGATCATGATACACCCATAAACGTCAGCTCAAGACAAGTGAGCACAGGAGATTAAGGAGACAGCACCACTGAATCCCACTGGCATTCTACCACAGAAGTCCATACCATAAACCCAGGGAGTCAGAATAGATCAATTTAAGAAGCAAAGGCTAACAAGAAGAGTCTCACAAACAATGGGAAGACAAAGAAACAATCCCCAAATGAAAGGAAAGGAGGAAGCCCGAGAAGAACGCTAACTGAAAAAGAGGCAAGTCAACTATCAGATACTGAGTTCAAAGCAATGGTTATCAGGAAGCTCACTGAGCTCTCTGAGCTCACAGAGAACTACCAGAAACTACAGAGAAACTACAATGAACTCACTGCAAACAATATCAACATGAAAAAGGAAATAGAAACTATCAACAAGGGCCAAGAGGAAACGAAGAATACAATTTCTGAATTGAAGAACACAGTAGAAGGAATGAAAAGCAGACTTGATGAAGCAGAGGATCGGATCAGCGAACTGGAGGACAAAGTAAAACAAAACACCCAGAAAGAGCAAGAAAAGGAAAAGAGGCTGAGAAAGAATGGACAGGGATTAAGGGAAATGCAGGACAACATGAAACGTAACAATATCCATATAATAGGAATACCAAGAAGGAGAAGAAGAAGAGCAAGGGATAGAAAACCTGTTTGAAAAAGTAATGATGGAAAATTTCCCTAATCTGATGAGAGAAAAAGTCACACAAATCCAGGAAACACAGAGAGTCCCAAGCAAGAGGAACACAAAGAGGCCCACTGCAAGACACATCATAATTAAAATGGCAAAATTCCAAGACAAAGAGAGGATATTAAAGGCAGCAGGGGAGAAACAGGAAGTAACATACAAGGGAGCCCCAATAAGGTTAGCAACTGACTTCTCAATGGAAACGCTCCAAGCCAGAAGAGAATGGCAAAAAATATTCCAAATAATGAGAACCAGAGGCCTGCAACCAAGACTACTTTACCCAGCAAGGCTCTCAATCAAGGTACAAGGCTAAATAAAGAGTTTCCCAGACAAAAGAAGTCTAAAAGAATACACTTCCACCAAACCAGCTCTGCAAGAGATGCTAAAGGGACTGCTTTAAGGAAAGGAAGGAAAAGAGAAAGACAGAGGAACACAGGTAGGAAAAAAAGGCAATGAATAACTAGCTATAGATAATAACCTTAAACGTAAATGGATTAAATGCTCCAATCAAAAGACATAGAATAGCTGAATGGATAAGAAAACATGACCCACACATATGCTGCCTACAAGAGACCCATCTCAGGACAGAAGACCTACACAGACTGAAAGTGAAGGGCTGGAAACAAACATTCCAAGCAAATGGACAGGGGAAAAAAAAAAGGGGGTAGCAATACTCATATCAGACAAAATAGACATCCAAAGAAGGGACATAAAGAGAGACCCAGAAGGTCACTTCATAATACTCAAAGGAAGAGTCTACCAAGAAGACATAAACATTGTAAATATATATGCTCCCAACATAGGAGCACCCAAATACATAAAGAAAATCTTGGAGGACTTCAAGAAAGATATTGACAGCAACACAATTATAGTAGAGGACTTTAACACCCCACTGTCAAAAATGGACAGGTCTTCCAAACAAAATATCAAGAAGGATATTATGTCACTTAACAATAATACCCTAGATGAAATGGACTTAACTGATATATATAGAGCTTTTCATCCCAAAGAAGCAAAATACACATTCTTTTCAAGTGTACATGGAACTTTTTCAAAGATAGACCACTTGATAGGACATAAAGCAAGCCTCAACAAATTCCAGAAAATTGAAATCATACCAAGCATTTTCTCTGACCACAAGGGACTGAAACTAGAAACCAACCCCAAAGGAAAAAACCCCAAACACTCAAAATCATGGAGACTGAATAGCATGCTATTAAACAATGAATGGGTCAAGAACAAGATTAGGGAAGAAATCAAAACCTTTCTGGAAACAAATGAAAATGAACTCACAACAACCCAAAACCTATGGGACACAGCAAAGGCAGTCCTGAGAGGGAAGTTCATAGCAATACAGGCCTACCTTCAAAAGATAGAAACATTTCAACCAAACAACCTAACCCTATGCCTACAAGAACTCGAGGAACAACAACAAAGACAGCCCAGAGCAAGCAGAAGGAAGCAAATAACCAAGATCAGAGCAGAGTTAAATGACATAGAGACTAAAAGCACTATTCTAAGGATCAATGAATCCAATAGGGTTCCTTTTCTCCACATTCTCTCCAACATTTGTTTGTGGATTTGTTTATGTTGGCCACTCATAAACATTTGTTTATGTTGACCAGTGTGAGATGGTATCTCAATGTGGTTTTAATTTGCATCTCTCTGATGGCCAGTGATGCTGAGCATCTTCTCATATGTCTCTGAGCCCTCTGTATGTCTTCCTTGGAAAAGTGTCTGTCAAGTCCTTTGCCCATTTTTTAATTGGGTTGTTTGTCTTCCTGGAGTGGAGTCGTGTGAGTCTTTATGTATTTTGGAGATCAGGCCCTTGTGTGAGGTATCATTGGCAAATATGTTTTCCCATACTGTTGGTTCTCTTTGTATTTTCATGCTGTTTTCTTTAGCCATGCAGAAGCTTTTTATTTTGATGAGGTCCCATTTGTTTATTCTTTCCTTATGTCCCTTGCTTTAGGGGACATGTCTGTGAGGATGGTGCTATGTGGAATGTCTGAGATTTTCCTGCCAATGTTTTCCTCCAGGACTTTTATGGTGTTACGACTTATATTTAAGTCTTGTATACACCTTGAGTTTATTTTTGTGTATGGCGTAAGTTGGTGATCGAGTTTCATTTTTTTGCACATAGCTGTCCAGGTCTCCCAACACCATTTGTCAAAGAGGCTATTTTTAGTCCATTTTATGCTCCTTCCTCCTTTGTCAAATACTAATTGACCATAAAGATTTGGGTTTCTTTCCGGGCTCTCTGTTCTGTTCCATTGGTCTATGTGCCTGTTTTTATGCCAGTACCAGGCTGTTTTGATTACAGTGGCCTTGTAATGCAGTTTGATATCAGGTATTTGGTCCCTCCTGCTTTGTTCTTCTTTCTCAAAATTGCTGCAGCTATTCAGGGTCAGTTAAGGTTCCATATAAATTTCTTAACTGTTTGTTCTATATCTGTGAAATATGTCATGGGTACTTTAATAGGGATTGCATTGAATCTATACATTGCTTTGGGTAGAATGGCCATTTTGATGATGTTAATTCTTCCAATCCGTGAGCATGGTACATGCCTCCATTTGTTTGTGTCTTCCTTAATTTCTTTCTTCAGTGTTGTGTAGTTTTCTGAGTACAGTTCTTTTACCTCCTTGGTTAGGCTTCTTCCTAGGTACTTTATTTTTCTTCTTGCTCTATCAAATCAGATTTTTTTTTCCTGATTTCTGTTTCTGTAGCTTCACTGTTGGTATACAGGAATGCCTTTGATTTCTGAGTATTGACTTTGTGTACAGTTGTTTTGCCAAATTCATTTATTATGTCGAGTAGTTTTTTTTGTGAAGTCTATAGGATTTTCCATGTATACTATCATATCATGTGCAAACAGTGACAGTTTCATTTCCTCCTTTCCAATTTGGATGCCTTTTATTGCTTTTTCTTCTCTCATTGCTGTGGCCAGGACTTGCAGTACTATGTTGAATAGGAGTCGTGAGAGAGTGCATCCTTGTCTTGTACCTGATCTTATTGGGAAAGCTTTAAGTTTTTGTCCATTGAGTATGATGTTGGCTGTAAGTCTGTCATATATGGCCTTTATGATGTTGAGGAATGCTCCCTCTATTCCCACTTTGCTGAGTGTTTTCATCATAAATGGGTTCCTAACTTATCAAATGTTTTTTCCTTATCTATTGATATGATCATGTGATTTTCATCTTTGCTGTTGTTGATGTGATGCATTATGTTTATTGATTTGCGAATATTGTACCATCCATGCATCCCTGGGGTGAATCCCACTTGGTCATGGTATATGATCTTTTAATGTGTTGCTCGGTGAGGTTTGCCAATATTTTGTTGAGAATTTTAGCACCTATGTTCATCAGCGATATTGGCCTGAGGTTTTCTTTCTTCGTTCTGTCTTTATCTGGTTTTGGGTTTAGGATGATGCTGGCTTCATAAAAAGAGTTTGGGAGTCTTCCATCAGTTTGGATTTTTTCAAATAGTCTGTGAAGGACAGGGGTTAGCTCTTCCTTAAATGCTTTGTAGAATTCTCCTGTGAAATCATCTGGTCCAGGGCTTTTCTGTGTTGGGAGTTTTTTGATGACTGCTTCAATTTCGTCTGCTGTTATTGGTCTGTTCAGGCTTCCTCCTTCTTCTTCATTCAGTTTTGGAAGAGTATATTTTTCTAGAAATGTGTCCATTTCACCTAGGTTTTCAAGTTTCTTGGCATACAGTTCTTCATAGTAATTTTTTACAATCCTTTGTATTTCTGTGTATCAGTTGTAATCTCTCCTCTCTCATTTCTGATTGTGTTTATTTTGATCCTCTCTTTTTTTTCTTGATGAGCCTGCTTAAAGGCTTGTTGATTTTGTTTATCTTTTCAAAGAAGCAGCTCCTGGATTCATTGATCCTTAGAATTGTGCTTTTAGTCTTTGTGTCATTTAACTCTGCTCTTATCTTGGTGTCAATTTTTTTAATAAAAGTCTGAGTGGTGACCCCTGTGGACCTTAAAAAAGAAGATGTCTTCTAAGATGGGCTCCTGGTGGCTCACTGGGAAAGAAAAAAAAAACAGAGCCTAGCAGCCATTTTCTATACAGGAACCTCTCATGTAAACTGCACTTCAGATTGAAGCCTGCAATGAATTACCTACCTCTGTAGTGAACTGCCTGCGTATACTAATTATGTTTCTGCTATCTGAGGAAGCCCTTATGAAGGAGTTCCTGGAATCTTATTTCAACCAATAGGACTGAGGCTTTCCACACAGGAGCAGACAGACAGGTGCAGAGTGAAGCAGAGTAGACCAGAACAGACCAGTCCAAGCTGAGCTGTCTAGCTCAAGAGGGGCCTGGCCCCAGGGCTGATTCACACCCATGCTGCATTATCACTGAGCTGTTTGTACTAAATAAAGTTTCCTTCTTCACCACACCCCAAATTGGGGATTGCTGTTGGCATTGAGCTGGCACCAACAACCACCAGTTGACAGCACTAAAGTCATTCATGTTCAGAGAGTACTTGCCCATAGTTCAAATCCTTATGTTTCATGACAATGCTTGTCTGGGGAGATGGAGATGAGAACCTAGGACTCACATGAAGTTGGAGAAGTTAGTGGTTTTCACCTGAGGTAAGCATGAACCAGAATTAAACCTGACACCACTCAGAAGGAAAACTGACATTTAGCCATCCCTGAAAGTTTGTGGTCATGGTTCAGCTGTTGCTTGGATTTGCATATACCATTTTCCCCAGTTTTTCCAATATATTGTCTCCTTTTCGTTCAAAGGTATTTAACTTTCTATGAAGATTCTGCAATCCCCTTCCCTTTGTCCTTACTCATGAATGGACACATTCATGCCACACATGGACTTATAAACTCACACACTTCATGACACTATGGTTCTTAACAAAATTTTAAAATATTTTATTCTCTAGGAAAGTCCATATGTAAGCCACAAAACATGCAATAAATTATGAAACATTAAAATCATACATGTCTTTTCCAATTACAATGTAGTGAAACAGCAGAAGTAAAATTGGAAAGTCCTCAAAAACAAAGAAATTAAACTGTACACTTGTTAAAATATATTTTATTGATTATGCTGTTACAGTTGTCCCATTTTTTTCTTCCTCTGTATTCTCCTCTGCCTTGTACCCTCCTCCCCTGCATTCCCTCACCTTAGTTCATGTCTATAGGTCATACACATAAGTTCTTTGGCTTCTCCATTTCCTGTACTCTTTTTAATCTCCCCCTGTCTATTTTGTACCTACCATTTATGTTTATGATTCCCTGTACTTTTTACCCCATTATCCTCCCACCCCCTCCCCACTGACAACCCTCCATGTGATCTCCACTTATGTGAGTATGTTCCTGTTCTAGTTGTTTGCTTAGTTTGTTTTTGTTTATGTTTCTGTTTTTTAGGTTTGGTTGTTGATAGTTTATCATTTTACTATTCATATTTTTGATCTTCTTCTTTTTCTTAGATAAGTCCCTTTAACATTTCATATAATAAGGGCTTGGTGATGATGAACTGCTTTAACTTGACCTTACCTGGGAAGGACTTTATCTGCACTTCCATTCTAAATGAAAGCTTTGCTGGATAGAGTAATCTTGGATGTAGGTCCTTGCCTTTCATGACGTGCAATACTTTTTTCCAGCCCCTTTTTGCCTGTAAGGTCTCTCTTGAGAAAACAGTTAATAGTTTTATGGGAACTCCTTTGTAGGTAACTGTCTCCTTTCCTTTTGCTGCTTCTAAGATTCTCTCCTTCTGTTTAATCTTGGGTAATCTAATTATGATGTGTGCTTCCTTGGGTCCAAGTTCTTTGGGACTCTATGAGCTTCCTGGACTTCCTGGAAGTCTATTTCTTTTGCCAGATTGGAGAAGTTCTCCTTCATTATTTTTTCAAATAAGTTTCCCATTTCCTGCTCTTCCTCTTCTCCTTCTGGCACCCCTATGATTGAGATGTTGGAATGTTTAGAGTTATCCTAGAGGTTCCTAAGCCTCTCCTCATTTATTGAATTCTTCTTTCTTCATCCTGTTCTGGTTGAATGTTTCTTTCTTTCTTTTCCAAACCATTGATTTGAGTGCCAGTTTCCTTCCCATCACTGTTGGTTCCATGTACATCTCTCTTCATTTCACTTTGGAGAGCCTTCACTTTTTCCTCCATTTTGTGAGCATATTCAACCATTTCTGTGAGCATCCTGATTACCAGTGAACTCTGCATCTGATAGGCTGGTTGTCTCTTCATCACTTAGTTCTATTTTTTCTGGAGTTTGATCTGTTATTTCATTTGGGCCATAATTTTTTGTATCAGTGCACCTGTTACATAGTAAGGGGTGGAGCCTTAGGTATTCACCAGGGTGGGGCAGCCCATGTCACTGCATTGTGGTATTGTGGGGGAGGTGCCCAAGAGGGAACAATGCTGCTTGTTGGGTTTCAGCTGGCTTTCAGTCACTTCCTCTGCTATCCACAAGCAAATTGGGCCCTTCTGGTGCTAATTCCTGGGTGCATGTGTTTGTGTACATTCTAGGACCCTGAATTCCTGAACGAACTCCTGAAAATTTCTCCTGCCACTACCTCAACCCCCACAGGTTTTCTCAGTCAGAGGTTTTGAGGCTTTATTTCCCCACACCGGAACCCTGGGTTGCTTGGTCTGTCTTGCTTCCAAGTTGCTACCCCCAGTTTATCCATATGCAAGTGTGGGACCACCTGGTCTGCCAGCAGCTGCCTTGCCACAGGTCCTCTTGCCACAGATGCTGATCTCTGCCCCTCCTACCAGTCTGAGTAAATGTTTCTTCTTTAAATCCTTGGTTGTCAGACTTCCATATAGGTCAATTTGCTAGCAGTTCTGGTTATTTTTTGTTTTTAAATTTGTTGTTGTCAGGGGAAACCAAGATGGAGGTGTAGGTAGATACACTGTGCCTCCTCACACAACAAAAAGAAGGACAACAACAATGTAAAATAAAAAAACAACCAGAACTGACAAAAAATCGAACTGTACAGAAGTCCGACAGCCAAGGAGATAAAGAAGAAACATTCATCCAGACCAGTAGGAGGGGCGGAGATGGGCAGCTGGGGAGGATGGGACTCATAGCAACGCAGCCAGACCCAGAGACTGGCAGATTGTGGGACAAACAGGGCAGGCAGTGCAACTGCTAGCAGACCCCACAGCCCCACATTCACGCATAGATAAACCCAGAGGGCTGGACCCAGACAGGTGGCGGATTGTGGGATGAACAGGGCAGGCCAGGCTGCAACTACCAGACCCCTGGGCCCCACATTCACGCATAGATAAACCAGGAGGACCGGACCCAGAAACTGGCAGATTGTGGGATGAATGGGGCAGGCAGTGCGACCGCTACCAGACCCCACGGCCCCACATTCACGCATAGACAAACTGGGAGGAACAGCAGGGGAGTGAGGCAGAACCCTCAACCCAGGGTTCCAGCTCAGAGGAAATAAAGCCTCAAACCTCTGATTGAAAACACCTGTGGGGGTTGAGGTGGCAGCAGGAGAAACTCCCAGCCTCACAGGAGAGGTTATTGGAGAGACCCACGGGGCCTAGAGCATGCACAAGCCCACCCACGCGGGAATCAGCACCAGAGGGGCCCAGTTTCATTGTGGGTAGAGGAGGGAGTGACTGAAATCTGGCAGATAGTGAAGCAGGCACCACTGGTCCCTCTCAGCCCCTCCCTCACAGCACAGCGACCAGCATTACCCCACCCCTGCGAAGACCTAAGGCTCCACCCCTTTATGTAACAGGAGAGCTGAGACAAAAAAAAATAAAAAGGCCCAAATGCAAGAACAGATCAAAGCTCCAGAAATAATTCAACTAAGCAACAAGTAGATAGCCAACCTATCAGATGCACAGTTCAAAGGAAGCTCACAGAATTGGTTGAATTTCATTGGAAATTAGATGAAAAAATGAAGGCTATGCTAGGAGAAACAAAGGAAAATGTACAGGGAACCAACAGTGATGGGAAGGAAACTGGGACTCAAATCAATGATGTGGACCAGAAGGAAGAAAGAAACATCCAACCAGAAAAGAATGAAGAAACAGGAATTCAAAAAAATGAGGAGAGTCTTAGGAACCTCCAGGACATCTTGAAACGTTCCAACATCCAAATTATAGGGGTGCCAGAAGGAGGAGAGGAAGAACAAAAAATTGAAAACTTATTTGAACAAATAATGAAGGAGAACTTCCCTACTCTGGCAAAGGAAATAGACTTTCAGGAAGTCCGGGAAGCTCAGAGAGTCCCAAAGAAGCTGGACCCAAGGAAGAACACACCAAGGCACATCATAATTACATTAGTCAAGATGAAAGAGAAGGAGAGAATCTTAGAAGCAGCAAGAGAAAAGGACACAGTTACCTACAAAGGAGTTCCCATGAGACTGTCAGCTGACTTCTCAAAAGAGACCTTACAGACAAGAAGGGGCTGGCAAGAAGTATTCCAAGTCATGAAAGGTCAGGACCTACATCGAAGATTGCTCTATCCAGCAAAGCTTTCATTTAGAATGGAAGGGCAGATAAAGTGCTTCTCAGATAAGGTCAAGATAAAGGAGTTCATCATCACCAAGCCCTTATTCCATGAAATGTTAAAGGGATTTATCTAAGAAAAAGAAGATAAAAAATATGAACAGTAAAAATGACAGCAAACTCACACTTATTAACAACCACACCTAAAACAAAAACAAAAGCAATCTAAGCCAACAACTAGAACAGGAACAGAACCACAGAAATGAAGATCACATGGAGGGTTATCAACAGGGGAGTGGGAGGGGGAGAGGGGGGGAAAGGTACAGAGAATAAGTAGCATAAATGGTAGGTAGAAAATAGAGAGGGGGAGTGTAAGAATAGCATAGGAAATGTAGAAGCCAAAGAACTTATATGTATGAGTCATGGACATGAACTATAGGGGGGGGAATATGGGAGGAAGGTGGTGTGCAGGATGGCGTGGAGTGAAGGGGGGGAAATGGAACAACTGTAATAGCATAATCAATAAATATATTTTTTAAAATTTTGTTGTTGTCCTTCTTTTGGTTGTGTGAGGAGTCAAAGTGTATCTACCCGTGCCTCCATCTTGGCCAGAGGTCCTAAACTACACATTCTTAAACAACCAATAGGTCAAAGAAAAAATTGCAAGGAATAAATTTTTTTTTAAATCTTGAAACAAATGAAAATGAAAACACAATATACCAAAATTTATGGAATGCAGAGAAAGCAGTACTAACAGAAGTATTTATAAGTAGAAAGCCTAATGTTTAAAAAGGCAAAAGAGCTCAAGTCAAAAACCTAACTTTACACGTTAAGGAACTAGAAAAAGAAGAACAAACTAAACCCAAAGCTAGCAAAAGAAAGAACATAATAAAGATCAGAGCAGAAATAAATAAAATAGTGATTAGAAAATCAGCAGAAAAATTAGCGAAATCAAGAGCTGAGTTTTTTAAAAAATCAAAAAAACTGACAAGCCTTAGCTAAGAAAAAAAAAAACAACAAAGAAGACTCAATTAAATAAAATCAGAAAGTGGGGATTTACAATTGATTATGTTAGAAATAAAAATGATTATTGAAATGTACAATGAACAATCTGTCTTTTTTTTTAATGGTTAGCCTCCGAGAGGAATATCAGGGGAGCGAGACAGACTGCACAACCCAGGGTTCCAGCATGAGGACATAAAGCCTCAAAACTTCTGACTGAGAAAACCTTTGGGGGTTGAGGAGGTAGGAGAAACTCCCAGCCTCACAGGAGAGTTCATTGGACAGACCCACAGAATCCTAGAGCATACACAAACCCACCCACCTAGGAACCAGCAACAAAATAAAAATAAGGTAACTAGGAACAAATTTAACCAAGGGGGTAAAAACCTGTACTGAAAATTATAGGATACTGAAGAAAGAAATTGAGGAAGATCCAAATAAGTGGCAGAATAGGCTGTGTTCATGGATAAGAAAAATTAACATCATTAAAATGTCCATACTTCCCAAAGCAATCTATAGATTCAATGCAATTCCTATTTAAATACCAATGGCATATCTCACAGATATAGAACAAATATCCTAACAATTTATGTGGAACCATAAAAGACACTGAATGTCCTCAGCAATCTTGAGAAAGAAGAACAAAGTTGTAAGTATCACATACCTGATACCAAACTATACTACAATTCCACTGTAATCAAAACAGCATGGCACTATCATAAGAACAGGCATACAGATCAATGGAACAGAATATAGAGCCCAGAAATAAAACCACAACTTAATGGTCAATTAATATTTGACAAAGAAGGCAAGAACATACAAAGAAGTAAAGACAGTGTCTTCAGTAAACAGTATTGGGAAAATCAGACAGACACATTCAAAAAACTAAAAATGAAACTAGACCACCAACTTACACCATACACAAGAATAAATTCAAAATGGATTAAAGACTTAAATTTAAGATGCAAAACCACATAAATCCTAGAAGAAAACATAGGCAGTAAAATCTCAGACATTTCTCATAGCAATATTTTTACCAATATCTCTCCTCAGACAAGGGAAACAAAGGAAAAAAAATAAACAAATGGGACTACATAAAACTAAAAGTCTTTTGCACAGTCAACAAGAAGAAACCATCAACAAAATAAAAGAGGAACACACTGAATGGGAGAACATATTTGCTAATGATACATCTGATAGGGATTTAATTTCCAAAAATATATAAATAATTTACACAAATCAACACCAGGAGAACAAACAATCAAATTTAAAAATGGGCAAAGGACCTGAATAAACACTTCTCCAAAAAGGATATATAGATGGCCCATAGATATATGAAAAGATGCTCAATATCACTAATCATCAGAGAGATGCAAATTAAAACCACTATGACATATCACCTCACATTTATCAAAATAGCTATCATCAACAAATCAACAAACAATGAGTGCTAGCAAGGATGTGGAGAAAAGGGACCCTAGGCACTATTGGTGAGAATGCAGTCTGGTGCAGCCACTGTGGAAAACAGTGTGGAGTTTCTTTAAAAAAATTAAAAATGGAACTGACTTCTGCCTTCTGCCTTCTGGGAGAAGTCATTGCCCCTGGCTGAGCCCAACCCCACCCCCACCCCCCACCCCCCCACACACACAGAGCCAGTAGGCTAATGCCATATCTGAGACTCCATCAGCCTGGGTAACAGTATGGGACCCACCTTGAAGATCCACAGAGGTCCTACCCCACCCAAGTTACAGGCCCACCCAAACTGTTTTCCATAAGAATTACTGGTGTTGGCTCCTCACTCCTCTTAAACAAGCAACATCTGGCTTTAGTGAGCCCCAGTGGCAGCCAGATTAGAGTCTCAGCTTGGCTTCTCCTGGGAATCTCAAAACCCAAAACAAGTAGCAACCATCTCAGATTGCTTTATAGCTCAGGAGGGTGCCCTGATTAAAACATAGGTGGGGGTTGACCTTGGCCTGCACCACCAGGTAAACCACAGGGTCAACGCAGCCAGTGGACAGCTACAGACCAGGTCAGAGCACCACCACCCTGCCCCTGCACAGCTGATCCTCCACAGAGGGCAGAGGTTGGTGGTAAGTGGCTACAGTCAATCATTACAGCTGAATAGCCTGGGTAAATCCCTCCTATTGATCTGCTAACAAGAACCAAGACTCAACTACAAGAGGAGGGTGTACTTGGTCCACACTAAGGGTGCAGCTGGAGTACCCAGCTTGGATGATAGGAGAGGCTGTGTCATGGACCCAACAGGATACCTACTACATTAGGCCACACTACCAAGACATGCAGTCATAGCAGCTCTGCCTAATACATACAAACAAACACAGGGATGCTGCCAAAACGAGACAAAGAAACATGGCCCAAATGAAAGAACAGATCAAAACTCCAGAAAAAAAGAGCTAAACAAAATGGAGATTAGCAATCAGTCAGATGCAGAGTTCAAAACACTGTTTATAAAGATGCTCAAAGAACTTAGTGAGGACCTCAGCAGCATAAAAAAGACCCAGTCAGAAATGAAGGACACTACTTGGAATAAAGAACAATTTACAGAGAAACAACTGTAGAATGGATGAAGCCAAGAATCAAATCAATAATTTGGAACAAAAGTAAGCAAAAAAAAAACCAAAAAACAAAAAACAACCCATGCAGAATAAGAAGAAAAAGGAATCCAAAAAAATGAGGGAAGTATAAACAGCCTTTGGGACAACTTTAAATAGTCCAACATTTGCCTCATATGGGTGCCAGAAGGAGAAGAGAAAGAGGAAGAAATTGGAAATCTATATGAAAAAATCATGAAAGAAAATTTTCCTAATTTGGTGAAGGAAATAGACATTCAAGTCCAGAAAGTGCAGAGAGTCCCAATTATGATGGATACAAAGAGGCCCACTCCAAGACACATCATTGGTAAAAGGCCAAAGGTTAAAGAGAAAGAGAGATTCTTTTTTTCTCGTGTTCATTTATTTTCAAACTTAAACCATTTCTTTTTTTTAATTGTTGTTCAAGTACACTTGTCTGCATTTACCCCTCATCACTCCTCCCCACCCCAGCCATCCCCACCTCCCCCTGCTGCCCCCGATCTCACCCACCCTTCGTTTTGTCCATGTGTCCTTTATTGTTGTTCCTGAAAACCCTTCACCCTTTTTCCCCCATTAGGCCCTTCCACCTCCCATCTGGTTACTGTTAGTTTGTTCTTTATTCAATGTCTCTGGTTATATTTTGCTTGCTTGTTTATTTTGATTAGGTTCCACTTATAGGTGAGATCATATAGCATTTGCCTTTCACTGCCTGGCTTATTTCACTTAGCATAATGCTCTCCAGTCCTATCCATACTGTTGCAAAGGGTAGGAGTACCTTCTTCCTTTCTGCTGCATAGTATTCCATCGTGTAAATGTACCATAGTTTTTGCTCCATTCATTTACTCATGGGCACTTAGGTTGTCCAGGACTTGGCTATTGTAAAATGTGCTGCTATCAACATTGCGGTGCATAGATTCTTTTGAATTGATGTGTCAGGGTTCTTAGGATATAATTCCAGCAGTGGAATTGCCAGGTCAAAAGGCAGTTCCATTTTTAGTTTTCTGAGGAAATTCCTTAGTGTTTTCCACAGTGGCTGCACCAGTCTGGATTCTCACCAACAGTGCACTAGGGTTCCCTTTTCTCCACATCCTCTCCAACACTTGTTGTTTGTTGATTAGTCTATAATGGCCATTCTCACTGGTATCTCACTGGTATGAAGTTGTATCTCATTGTGGTCTTAATTTGTCCATAGTCCATACTACCTAATGCAATTTATACATTCAATGCAATCCCTGTTAAAGTACCAATGACATATTTCACAGATAAAGAACAAACATTTCAAAAATTTATATAGAACCATAAACAACCCTGAATAGCTGCAGCAATTTTGAGAAAGAAGAACAAAGTAGTCAGGTTCACAATACCTGATATCAAAGTGTATTACAAGGCCACTGTAATCAAAACATCCTGGTACTGGCATAAGAACAGACAGACCAATGGAACAGAATAGAGAGCCCAGAAATAAACCCAAGTCTCTATGGTCAATTAATATTCAACAAAGGGGCAGAAGCATAAAATGGAGTAAAAATAGCCTCTTCAAAAAATGGTCTTGGGAGATCTGGACAGATACATGCAAAAAAGTGAAACTCATTCACCAATTTACACCACACACAAAAATAAATTCAAGGTGGATAAGAGAGATAAGAGAGACTCTTAAAAGTAAGAGAAAGGCCCTGGCTGCTGTGGCTCAGTGGACTGAGCACCAGACTTTGAAGCAAAGGGTCGCCAATTTGATTCCTAGTCAGGGCATATGCCTGGGTTGCGGGCCAGGTCCCCAGTAGTGGGTGCACGAGAGACAACCACACAACAATGTTTCTCTCCCTTTCTTTCTCCCTCCCTTCCTCTTTCTCTAAAAATAAATAAAAATCTACTTTTTAAAAAAGCAAGAGAAAAGAAGTTAGTTACTGGAAGGTTGCCAGATGTGAGGGAGGAGGAAGAGAATGAATGAAGTGAGGGATTAAGAAGTACAAATAGGTAGTTACAGAAGAGCCATGGGGATGTAAAGGACAGTGTAATAAATGGAGTAGCCAAAGAACTTATATGCATGAACCATGGACATGAACAATGGTGGTGGTATTGCCTGAGGGAGTAGGGGTCACTGGGTAGAGGGGGGCAAAGGTGAAAAATCAGGACAACTGTAATAGCATAATCAATAAAATATGATTTTTTAAAGAAAGGAAATCTTACCTTTTACAACAGCATGGATGGACCTGGAGATTATGTTAAGTGAAATAAGCCAGTCAGAGAAAAACAAATATAAGATTTCACTCGTATGTGGATTCTGTATGTGGAATATATACAGAATAATGAATAAAATAGAAACAGAAGCATGGATCAGACTGACAGCTGACTGAGGGAAGAGGGGTTGAGGGACTGGATGAAAGAAGGTGAAGAAAATAACCCAAAAACATATATACATAACACACTGACATAGACAGCAGTGTGATGAGAGTGGTGATAGCCAGAAAGAAAGGATGGTAGGGGCTAGGTGGAGGTGGGCACAAGAGGGGAACATGGAGATGAAAGAGACTTTGCTTGGAGTGATGGGTGCACGATGCAGTTCGCGATGATATTTTGGGTTGTACACTTGAAATCTGTATGGTTTTGTGAACCAAAGTCACCCTAATAAATTCAGTGTTGTTGTTTTTTTAAAGTCCTTTTAGCAGGTGGCCAGAGGAAGGCCTTTTCCACCTGTGGATCATATCTGACAGTGGTGTGCTTATTCTTCAGGACTCTTTTGAAAATGTATGCGAGCCCCACAGCTGATCACCCAGCTGAAATTCGGAAGATTATGACTTTGGCCTATTCTGTGGTGATTCCCTATTTAAACCCCATGATTTACAGCTTACAAACCATACTCTGGTTTCTCTTCAGATCATATAAATCTTTTGCCTTTTATAGCTTACAAACCAAGGAGATGACAGCTGCTCTGAAGAAAGTCCTGAGGACAGAATGAGCATACACTAGTCTATACAAGACCAAAGCAAACCATTGTCCAGGCATCAAAGACTAATAAAGAAAGACTTGATTTACTGCTGCTGATTCTCCAATGCACACTTTAAAGAAGATGCTTCTCAGTGGGGTCCCCCAAAATTTTGTTCTTCTACTAACCTGGCAGAGTTAAACTATAGTTGATTCATATTACATTCCAAATGTAACAACAATATTTTCAACATGGGTAACTCCAGTAGCTGGTGATATGAGGGCAATATCAGTGCATTTCATTCTGTTTTAGTTTTGATTTCCAGGGGTTGGGGTGGACTGTAGAATAAGAACAGTTATCCCAGGTGAATCATTGAAGTACTCAAGGCACTAGAAATGGATGCAGTGAGATCTCAAATAATTTGTGAAGTTCATTTATCCATCTTTCTATATCCCATATTCCACAGCTAACTGAAATTTCACTCCAGCACAAATGTCAAAAAGTCTTGGACATTATGAAGTCAAATGGCCAGGTGAGAGTTAAGGCATATGAGGCCTGGTTTCAGGTCAAAAACAATGAATTGGAGTTACATTTCTTTGGTTCATAGGCTGGTACTCAATCTACTGAGCCACACCAGCCAGGGCTGGAACTATATTTCTCTTCTTTATGCCAAGAATGTCCTGGCTAATGAGTAGAGTAAGTCAGTTTTCATATCTCATCTCTCTACCTACTGTCTTGAAAAGCCCAAAATATCTCATTTATGTCAAATAAAGTTTGCTATCACTTTACTGCCATTCAGGCCCACAGCATAAAGTTGGGCATGTTGTAAACCACACAGCTCAAGGACACACCATCCACATAGAGATATGACTGTATGGACGTAGGTGGCAGGCAGCCTTGATTGCTTTTACAAGATTCTCGAAAGGGGAAATATTTTATTTCCATGTGGATCATGTACCCTAGAACTGGGCACTCTGCTAGGAATATAAATGATGAATAAAGATTTGTTAAATGACAAAATTAATAAGTGGAAAATATACTACAATTTAAATTTAGCATTCTTTTTTATTGCAAACCCAGTAATTATATCTTCCAATCAAAAATGGCAGCATGTGGTCTGGCAGTTATAGGCATAGTTTATGGGAAATATATTTGAAATTACAACTCTCCTAGAAATGTAGATATCTATGGTCCTCATAATTATAGTCCATTGCACTAAATTGCTTGGACAAAATTTTGATTTTTATAAAAATCATGTTCATTAGAAAGACCATTTTTCATCATTCTAAAAATATTATAAATTGATATAAATATCCAAAGTTACCTTGGTGATTAAACATTTATCCTCTGGGCTTGCTCCAGTTTGATCAAATATTGAGAAGCAGCCCCCTTGCTCTCTCTCTGCAGATTGTATAAATGGCACAAGGATACAATTTTGTGAGCATCTTAACAGTGGTGTTAATAAATAGTATGGTCAATTATCCTACTTTTATAGTAAATATATTAATATATTTAAAATATTGATGGTGGCTTCCCCAGCCAAATACTTTGAACTTTAACCAGGAAACTTTAGGACTCAGAAATAAGCCTGGACCAATAGTTTTAGGAAGATTGCTAGTAAAATATCCGAGTTTATATAGTCTTGTCTCAACTCCTAATTCAGCTGGCAGAGAAAGATCTTTCTGGTCTCAACATATTCTAAGGCCACCCTTTTATTTATTATTTAGTTTATAAATTAAATAGCAGGTCAAAGCAGGTGAGTGGACAAGTTATGGTGGTTAGGTCTTTATTCCTAGCAAAAATGAAGTCTCGAGTTTTGTTTTGTGTTGTTTTGGGTTTTTTAATATACTTTATTGATTATGCTATTACAGTTGTCCCATTTCCCCCCCCCCGTTTACTTCACTCCATCCTGCACACCACCTCCCTCCCACATTTCCCCCCTATAGTTCATGTCCATGACTCATACATATAAGTTCTTTGGCTTCTACACTATACTTCCTATACTATTCTTACCCTCCCCCTGTCTATTTTCTACCTACCATTTATGCTACTTATTCTCTGTACCTTTCCCCCCCCTCCCCCTCCCACTCCCCTGTGGATAACCCTCCATGCGATCTCCATTTCTGTGGTTCTGTTCCTGTTCTAGTTGTTGGCTTAGATTGCTTTTGTTTTTGTTTTAGGTGTGGTTGTTAATAAGTGTGAGTTTGCTGTCATTTTTACTGTTCATATTTTTTATCTTCTTTTTCTTAGATAAATCCCTTTAACATTTCATGGAATAAGGGCTTGGTGATGATGAACTCCTTTATCTTGACCTTATCTGAGAAGCACTTTATCTGCCCTTCCATTCTAAATGAAAGCTTTGCTGGATAGAGCAATCTTAGATGGAGGTCCTGACCTTTCATGACTTGGAATACTTCTTGCCAGCCCCTTCTTGCCTGTAAGGTCTCTTTGGAGAAATCAGCTGACAGTCTTATGGGAACTTCTTTGTAGGTAACTGTGTCCTTTTCTCTTGCTGCTTCTAAGATTCTCTCCTTCTCTTTCATCTTGACTAATGTAATTATGATGTGCCTTGGGGTGTGCTTCCTTGGGTCTAGCTTCTTTGGGACTCTCTGAGCTTCCTGAAAGTCTATTTCCTTTGCCAGAGTAGGGAAGTTCTCCTTCATTATTTGTTTAAATAAGTTTTCAATTTTTTGTTCTTCCTCTCCTCCTTCTGGCACCCCTATAATTCGGATGTTGGAACGTTTCAAGATGTCCTGGAAGTTCCTAAGACTCTTCTCATTTTTTTTGAATTCTTGTTTCTTCATTCTTTTCTGGTTGGCCGTTTCTTTCTTCCTTCTGCTCCAAACCATTGATTTGAGTCCCAGTTTCCTTCCCATCACTATTGGTTCCCTGTACATTTTCCTTTGTTTCTCCTAGCATAGCCTTCATTTTTTCATCTAATTTGCAACCAAATTCAACCAATTCTGTGAGTTTCCTGATTACCAGTGTTTTCAACTGTGCATGTGATAGGTTGGCTATCTCTTCTTTGCTTAGTTGTATTTTTTCTGGAGCTTTGATCTGTTCTTTCATTTGGGCCATTTTTTTTGTCTTGGCTCGCCTGTTTCATAAAGGGGCAGAGACTTAGGTGTTCACTGGGATGGGGTAATGCTGGTCACTGCGCTGTGACGCTGTACATGGAGGAGGAGCCGAGAGGGAGCAATGGTGCTTGCTCCACTCTCTGCCGGATTTCAGTCACTCTCCCTACTACCCACAATCAAATTGGGCCTTTCTGGTGTTGCTTCCCGAGTGGGTGGGTTTGTGTACGTTCTAGGACCCTGTGGGTCTCTCCAACGAACTCTCCTATGAGGCTTTGAGTTTCTCCTGCTGCCACCTCAACCCCCACAGGTGTTTTCAATCATTGGTTTGAGGCTTCATTTCTCCACATTGGAACTCTGGGTTGCATGGTCTGTCACCCAGTCCACTGGCTGCTGCCTCACTGGCCAGCTGCAGCTTTGCCCACCCAGTTCCACAATCTGCCACCTCTCTGGGTCCACCAGCCGCCGCCTTGCCACAAGTCCTCCCCACACCAGCTGCCCGTCTCCGCCCCTCCTACCGGTCTGGATGAATGATTCTTCTTTATCTCCTTGGTCGTCGGACTGCCATATAGTTTGATTTTCTGTCAATTCTGGTTGATTTTTGTTTTTAAATTGTTGTTGTCCCTCTTTTGGTTGTGTGAGGAGGTACAGTGTGTCTACCTATGCCTCCATCTTGGCTGGAAGTCTGTTTTGTTTTTTTGATCCTCACCCAAGAATATGTTTATGGATGTTGGAGAGAGAGGGAAAGAAGGAGAGAGAGATAGAGAGATGGAAGCATTGATATGAGAGAGAAACATCACTTGGCTACCTCCTATATGCACCCCAATGAGGGGATCGAATCTGCAGCCCAGGAATGTGCACTGAATGGGGATCAAAGCCACAACCTTTTGGTGTACAGGACAATGCTGCAACCAACCAGGCAACCCAGCCAGGGCAAGGCATACAGTTTTATATACTAGAAAAATGGACATACCTAGCTGCAAGGTACCCCAAGAGCCCAACCATGATGTAGAATAGTGTAGTTTAGGCGGAAACAAGCCACAGAAAAATGATGGCCTCCAAAAGAAATCATGTATAGGGTACATAGTAGCTGCCATCAGTTATTTAAGGTCCCCACCATTGCCACACTGAAAGAGGAATTAGACTTGATTTGTGCAGCTTCAACAAAGGAGAGTCCCAGGATTAATATGTGTAAATAATAAAGGAGACAGATGTTCCTCAACTTAAAGAAGTACTTTGAGAGAACTAGAACTCCTCAAGAGGGGAATGGGGTGAATTGTTCAGCAAATCCAGATGCTGTGCAGTGGGAGCTAGGTAGATGGTTTTCAAACCATTTTACAGAACCCTGAAAGTTCTGCAACCCCTCCCTGAGGGCAGCAAAAGCAAGGAAGCTCGACTCCCATCCACAGTTCTATTCTTACCTGCTATTTATTGAACTTCTACCTATCAAACTCTAAGGAGGAAAATTAAGGAAGTTATATTTACTTCACATTTATACTCAATTTTGTTTCAAAGTAAAAGGATGTATCCAAAGTTTATACTTGTATGTAGGATATCAAATGGGTAATGATTTTAACATGAAAGAGGAAACATTACTGAGACTCCGGATTATAGGAATATTTTAAATGAAGCGAGGATTGTTCCAAACCAATCTCCAAATGGGCCAGTGTGTCTAGGAGTTACTGACTTTGCACATTTAAGGAAATCCCTTAAATCTCTCTAAACTTCAGTTTTATAATCTGTAAAAGAGAAGGATAAAGCATACCTCCATACTGTTCAAAGGGTCATTAGGAAAACAAAATGAGATAATGTGTATAAAAATACTTTATACATTTTCAAGCAATTTATTAGTAAAACCTACAAATGTTCATCTTCATTCTTTAGTTAATTCTGTTTCTCTTACAGGTTTGGGATCCCAGAATACAACAATGCATTTTGTGACTGGGTTTGTCCTCCAGGTTTCCCTGGTCCAGGGGAAATGCAGAGATGCTTCTTCTCATTAATCCTGGTAGTCTACTCCTTGCTAGGTAGGGAATGGAGCTATTGTCGGTGCAGTGAAGTGGGACAAGCGGCTTCACGTACCCACGTACACCCTCCTGGGAAACTTTGCCTTCCGAGAGATCTGGCACATTTCCTCCACTGTCCCAAACATGCTAGTCAACATCCTCTCTTATACCAAGACCATCTCCTTCATTGGCTGCTCCAATTGTATTTTTTTTTCCACTGGGCACAACAGTGTTTCTTCTTATCAGTATCACTTAATCCTAAACTAGGCTTATGATTAGTACCTAGCCATCTGTCACCCACTACATTACCCCTCCAGCATGACTGGGAAGTTCTGTGTGATCTGGATCTGTGTTTGCTGGTCGAGTGGATTTCTCAGCTATCCAGTCCCCATTGTCCTTATCTCCCAATATCATTGACCACTTCATGAGTGACCCAGGCCCATTGCTCTGACTGGCCTGCATCCCTGCTCCTTCTACTGAGCTTATCTGCTACACCTCCAACTCAATGATTATCTTTGGGTCCCTCATTTCCATCTTGGGATCTTACACTGTGGTACTCAGAGTTGTGCCTTGTGTTCCTGCCGGTATTGGTCAAACTAAAGCTTTCTCCACATGTGGGTCCCACCTAATGGTGGTGTCTCTATTCTATGGAAACCTCTGGTGATGTATGTTAGCCCAACATCAGGCAACCCAGCAGGAATGCAGAAGATCATTGCTTTGATAAACTTAGTGGTGATTCCTCTCTTAATTTTTTTAATTAAATGTATTGTGTAACATTAGTTCATAAAATTATAAGAAATATATTCATTATGTATTTCTATGATACATGATCTATATATTCTGGTACAGACACTCTGGAAAGCAGTACGGAGGCTCCTCAAAAAATTAAGAATACCGTTACCATGTGACTCCACTCTTAAATCCCTTTATCTATAGTCTCCAAACAAAGACATGAATGGTGCCTAGAAGAAAGTCCTGGGATTAAAGACAGCTTTTTAAATATGAGTTGCAATTTTTGGGCCATAAATAAAATATTTTATAGTCATATTTATTAAAGTTTTACATTTATGGCTTCTGGCTTTTGTGATATGCTTAGAAAGTAAGTCCTTTTCTACTCCAAATTTATGAGAGGGAAAATTCTTATGGTTTCTTCACCTACTTTTATGATTTTTGCCTTCAAGTTTTCTTCATAAATTTTTTTGTACTTTTTGTTAAGATCATTTATGGATATTTTGTCATTTTTACTGTTATTGTACATGGATCCCATCTTTTATTAGATCTCTTAATTTATTTCAATATATTGAGGCTACTGATTTTTGTATGTTAATTTTGTAGTCAGTCACCTTACTGAATTCTCTAATTTCAGTAAGTTTTTAGTTAATTATCTTGATATTTTTAGGCATCCAATTATATTGCTTATAATAGTGATAATTCAATATCTTTCTCTCTGTTTATTTTTATTTATTTATTTCATTTTTTCTTTTTTGACCTTATTATTTTATTTTTTAAAGCTGTCTTTACATATAACTTCTATGAATCAATTTTTTAAAAATGCAACAATATGAGAAAATAAAAAAGAGATATAATCAGAGAGTTGTTAGAAAAGGAATTACAAGTGGCTTTTAAATATTTGAAAAGATTGCCAATCTTACTCATAGTAGGTAAAATGTTAATTACAGTTATGAGATCAGCAGAAAACTTAGTGATATACTTTTGTTGGGTGAATATTATCATTCATACATTTTTGATTGGACATTTTACATACAAATTGGACTGTAGTTCAATTTGACACCTACAGAGGATAATTTGGCAGTGTCTATCAAAATCACAATGACGTTTACCCTTTAACCCTGTAATCCCACTAATAGGAATTTAACCTGTAGTTATATTTTCACACATGTGAACTAATGTACAAAATTTTTTGTTGCAATGTTTTTTATAACAATAAAAGTTTGCAGACAAGTTAAATGTTAAAGAAAGAAAGAAAGAAATTCCTGGGATTAAGTGATGCAGACCCCAGCGGACAGACTCCATGTGTTGTGGCTGCCATGGACAAATTCACATGGACTACAGAAGTCCTGTGGAGAAAAAGTAGACGGCATGGCCACTCTCTAAGTGAGAGAGAGGGCCTCAATCCCTGCCTGAATAGGCTTTTATTGTATTTCTGGGTAAATTACATCAAAGATGGTCCTCATTTACTATGCACAGGTTCACTGTAGATGATTACCTTTTACAGATAACAAAGAGAAAGAATGTTGCTAATTACTTCAAAGAGAAGGATGTTATAGATCAAGGGGAAAAGTGGTTGAACTGGTTACACTCCATACTTGGGAGATTTAGTACAGATTTTAGAAAGTTACTTTAGAGATATGCAGTAAACATTTGCTGCCTCAATCCAGGGTGAGGGAGTTTTAGCGAAAGCAAGTCTCATAGCAGCCTAGGTACAATGCAGGCCTGATTCCCCATGGGAGAACCTGTCCATGGGCATGGGTCCTGTGTGTCAGACCTCGCTCCCCACTGGCCTTTCCAAGTGGGGGCTGGGCTACATGCCCCATGCCACATGGAATGGTTTCCTATAATTAAGAATTAACCAAAACTTAGACATTTTTGAAAGAGAAGGAGAATTTGCCACTTCTGACCTAAGTTATTTGTAACAACAATAGAGAACGGCTTCAATAAGTCATGTTCTGGCTTACACTTAAGTAGAAAGAGAGACTTATTTTTCACAGTTCTTTGGCAGTTCTAGTTCAGCTTATTGAGATAAATACTCAGTAAAACATTTTAAACATGCAAGATCTCACTGAGTAATTATATGGTGTTATTATAATATATGCTCTTCTGTGATGTATCTTTCCTGGTTCAATCCTAGCTGGTGGAAGGAATCAAATGCATGTGTACTTGGAGTCTTTCAAGAGAGGGTGCAATCTTTTAAATTCAAAAAGTAAACATTCTTAAAGATAATGGGTCAAGGTGCCACCAAAACAAAACACCCAGTAATGGACACTTCCCATTGTTTGAGGCTTTCACACCAAAAACAGAGTATGTTTCATACCTCTCTCACTTAGAGATAAAGTACAAACTTTTCTTCCTGCCCTCAAAGCCTTCATTCAATAGACTGTTCTATCAGTCTTCTCTCCTACTGATCCACCACCTATGCCCTGCAGTTTACAATGATCAGTCTTGTTACTTTACTTTAAATACGTTTTCGCCCAATTAGGCATCTTTGCTCATAGTGCTTCCTCCCCAAATCAATTGTGCAATCCTAATATTACTTGTAATATGGAATAACAATGCCCTAAACATATTTTTATGCCTTTCAGAAAGCTGTAGGGAAAAATTTCAGAAAGGTATTCAGAGAAAATAATCCCAAGGACAATTGCTATTTTTTGTGCCCAAGCCCCATGCTGAAACACAAAAGTTATCAGCTGAGAGGCCAATTTATTGAAAATAAGAGGAGACCCATTTGGTTATGGCCATACTGAGAATGAAATTATGTGTGCTAGGAAGATAGGCCTGTTGGAGGTAAGTGATGATACACAGTTTCAAACCTTTCCACTACCAAAGCGTGTTTGACAACAGGGATCAGAAAACATGGGGCACTTGGGGACTATATTTCTTTTAAAAATCAAAGTTTTTATCTTAAAATTTATCACAAACAATACTTTCTCCTCCATAATATATATGTATTTAGGATGATACAAAATTATCTTCTCTCAATAACATTGTCTTTCAGGAATGCATTTAATTAGGGGTTGTGTGCATGATGTGGCACAAAATCACATTTGAGAAACGTGATATCATGTTTGAGAAACACAAGCTAAAGGAGAGGAGGGAGTCCCCCCATAGTTAATGTAGCATATTATTTTTAATAATCCTTATGGGCCAACTTACCATAAATGTTAATGAAACCCCCAAGCAAGAAGTAAGAAGGCACCTAGGGAAAACATGGAGAGTTATAGGATCACATGAAGAGATACCTGAGAATTCTAAACAGCAACTAAAATAGCATATGTATAGTACATAGTTTCAACATACCCTACAGAAAATAGGCCACTAGAATCTTGTGGTACAAGGGAAGTAAAATAAGCCATGCATTAAGTTCTCACACAGGGCTTCCACATTAAAACCAGTGAAAGAGCATCTCTGTGATCTCCCTGTAAAGCTTCATGGTACACAGAAAGCATTTTCTCTGGCAGGCATTGCTGTTATTATACATCACAGGTAGGCCTATTCCCCTATAATTTGTTCATTCAATATGCTCAAAAGATTGAGTATCAAAAATTTGGTTTCTCTTTCAACTCAAAAAAACACACAAAAAAACCCTGTCAGAGTATTTAGAGCACCATGGAATTCATACCCTCCAAAATAAGTGAACTAAACAATGCCAAAGTCATCCACAAGCCTTCCCTTTCTCAGAAAGTGGCTGAGACACAAGGAATGGTATTACTTTTAAAGGTATTTTCAATACAACTGTATGGAACTAGCTATCCACTGGGACTAGAACCAGAAGAAAATAAGGAAAAATTTTTGTCACCTCTTTATCCATTCCATTACTTATCTACAACTTCACAAGATATGGAATTTTAAAAATTAGGGGTAAAACCAAATTGGTGTGTATGAGAGCTAAGATTCACATAGAATTTGGCGAATATATTAGGAACTGCTTCTTACAATCATGTTGGAAATTACCTGTGAAATTCATTTACCATGCTTTCCCTATTAGCTGACTGACAGTTTTTCTGTGATGTTTTTTACTGTCTAGTAGAGTAGTCTACAGCTCAAACACATGGAGCTAAGTCTTCTGCATTTTGATTTTGAGTTAAAGTCTATGAATCCGAGTTCAAGTCATTGTTGCTGCTGTTCCAGAGTTAAGTGGCTGCTCTCTGCCTCACTGCTTTCTTGTCTTCTTTTCTTTCTAATTTATTTTATTTTTTTATTCAGTTATAATTGTCTGCATTTTCTCCCCATCCCTCCACCCCACCCCAGCCAGTCCCACCTCCCTCCCCCACCTCTACCCTCCCCCTTGATTTTGTCCTTGTGTCCTTTATAGTAGCTCCTATAGACCCCTCTCCCTACTATCCCTTTCTTGTCTTCTTGAGGAGAGGTTTCTTATTTGGAAATCAGAGTTTCCATAGTGCCAAATCATTGTTTCATGGTGTCTCACCAAAATGATCATCAATGCAAGTTAGTTTAGCTCTTTATGATAAGTTAAAAAAATTTTTAAACTTATTCTCATCTTTCAGTTTCCTTCTCTTCTTGGTTTCTTGTTCAAAAGACTACAACCTTCTTTGATATAACAACAGGAAGCTAAACAGGAAGGGTATGTTTGATAAGTAGGTTCATAGTTCACTTCATGCATTATTAATTTAGTGATCCCAAAATAGTTGCATCATTATAAATATATTTATCTTATTTAATATGAAATCACTGAATAGAAGGGGTTTGATTATGTTCAGTGAGTACTATAAGCATTCTATTTACACCATTTGTATCGAAATTATTTTTAAGGGAAATTTTTTTCTTATCAGTAAAAATGTTAAAAGTATCTTGTTAAAAAATTCCTGGAGATTCTAATATGTTAAAGTTATCATTGTGCTGTTTTATCTGAATTGTATTTAGTTCTTAAAAAGATATCTTCCTTGCTGATAATGTTCTAAAGGAAATAAGGGTAAGTTTTGCAATATGGGTGAATAATTATTTTTGAAACAACTTTGACTCCCTTAATTTGTGTTATTTTGAAAACAGAGTCTTATTTTTTAAATAGATTAAAGAAAAATACGCTGAATAGCGAATTTTAAGAAAACTTGAGGCACCAGTAAGAAGAGTTTTAGGAGAGAATCTTTGGTGATATTTTTCTCTAATACATCCCATATGTTATAGTCATATTTAATTACATTTATCTTAAATGTATATGAAGCATGATAGATTATCATGTGAAATCAATCATTATAAAGTGAATAATAGTGATTTTTCATCTCTAAAAACAAAGAATTAAATACCAAACTATAAATGAGGTGTAGTGTAGTATAAGTATCTTCAAATAAAAAATAGATATATAAAGAATTTATCTAAATATGCTTGTTAATTTTCTTATGGCATCATGTAAAAAAGTGATAGAAATTTAATGCTCTCAATGAAAAGAACTCAGGTGTGGGGGTGAAGGAAATCTGACATTGTGTCAAAGTTCCTATCATTTAAGTCTATAAAAAGTGTCAGATTCAAATGTTTTTAAATGACAGGTGTGTGTCCTCACATTTTGAAGTGAATAACACTAATAGCTTACAGCTATTCAGGGTTGTTTATGGTTCCATATAAATTTTGTGTTGTCTTTGTGTCTATGACTTTCAGTTTTATTTCCCACACATGACTGAAATCATATGGTTCTTAGCTTTTTCTGACTGACATTTTTTAAAAGATTTTATTTATTTTATTTTTAGAGATGGGGGAGTGAGGGAGAAAGAGAGGAAGAGAAACATCAATATGTGGTTGCCCCTCACACACCCTCTACTGGCCCACAACCCAGGCATGTGCCCTGACAGGGAATCAAACCAGCAACCCTTTGGTTCACAGGCTGGCACACAATTCACTGAGCCACATCAGCCAGGGCTGACTGACATTTTGTTTAGCAAAATATTCTCAAGATCCAGCCATGTTGTTGCAAATGACAGTATGTCATCTTTTTTTATGGCTGAGTAATATATTGCACTGTATATATGTACCACATCTTTATCCATTCATTTATTGAAGGACATTTCAGGTGTTCCCATGTCACAGTGACTAATACTGCAGTGAACATAGTGGTGTACATATCTTTGTGAATAAATGCTTTCAAACTTTTCAGGTAGATACCCAGAAGAGGAATTCCTGGGTCATATTCCTAATTTTTTGAGGAGCTTCCATACTATTTTCCATTGTGTCTGTACCAGTTCACTTTCCCACCAGCATGAATGAGGGTTCCTTTTTCTCCACAATTTCTCCAACATTTGTTATTACTTGTCTTGTTAATAATATCCATTCTAACAAATGTGAGGTGGTATCCCGTTGTAGTTTTGATTTGCATTTCTTTAATAGCTAGTGAAGTTGAGCATCTTTTCATATATCTGTTGGCTATTTGCACGTCTTCTTGGGAGAAGTGTCTGTTCAGATCCTCTGCCTGTTTCTTAATTGGATTGTTTGGTGTTCAGTTATATTAGTTGTTTACATATCTTGGATATTAACCCCTTGTCGGACCTGTTTGAAAATGTCTTCTCCCATTTGATTGGTTGTCTTTTTGTTTTGTTGGTGGTTTCTCTTGGTGTGCAGCTTTTTAGTTTAATATAGTCCAACTAATTTATTTTTGCCTTTACTTCCCTTGCCTTTGGAGTCAAATTCATAAAATTTTCTCTAAGACCAAGGTCAATAAGTCTAGTGTCTATGTTTTTTCTGTGTGATATATTGTTTCAGATCTTATTTTTAGGCCTCTGATCTGCTTTGAATTAATTTCTGTACATGGTGACAAAATGTAATCTATTTCATTCTTTTGCTTGTGGCTTTCCAATTTCCCCAACACCATTTACTGAAGAGATTTCTTTTCTCTGTTGCATGTTTTTGGCTTCTTTTTTGAAAATTATTTGCCCATATAAATGAGGTTTTATTTCTGAGCTCTCACTTCTGTTCCATTGGCCTGTGTGTCTGTTATTCTGCCAATGCCATGCTGTTTTGATTACTATTGGTCTGAAGTATAATTTGAAGTCAGATAGTGTGACACCTCTAGCTTCATTATTTTTCTGAAGATTGCCTTGGTTATTTGGGCTCTTTTATGGTTCCATGTAAGTCTGATGGATTTTTGTTCTTTTTTTTTTAATTTTAATTTCTTATTGTTATTCAATTACAGTTGTGTGCCTTTTCATTTTTTTTAAATATCATTGAGAGTTTGATGGTGATTGCATTAAATCTGTATGTTCCTTTGGGTAATATGGACATTTTAACTATGTTGATTCTTCCAATCCATGAACACAAAGTATTGTTCCATTTCACTATGTCTTTTCAATCTCTTTTAATAATGCTTTGTAGTTTTCAGTATATACATGCTTCATATCTTTTGTTAAGTTTCTTTCTAGGTATTTTACTCATTTTTTTTGCAGTTGTAAAAGGAATTGTTTTCTCACTTCTTTTTATGAAATTTCATTATTAGTGTATAGGAATACAGTGGATTTTTGTACATTGATCTTACATCCTGCAACTTAACTGTATTTGTTTACTGTTTCAAATAGGTTTTTTTTGGTGGAGTCTTTACAGTTTTCTGTATACAGAATCATGTCATCCGCAAAAAGTGACACTTTTACTTCTTCAGTCCCAGTTTGGATGCCTTTTATTTCCTTCTCTTACCTGATTGCTCTACCTAGGACTTCCAGGGCTGTGTTGAATAATAGGGGTGAGAATGGACATCCTTGTCCTGTTCCTGATTTTAGAGAAAAAGCTTTCAGTTTTGCACCATTGCATATGTTACTTGAAAGTCTGTCACATATGGCCTTTATTGTGTTGAGGTACTTTCTTTCTACACCTATTTTACTGAGTGTTTTAATCATAAGTTGATGTTATAACTTAACAACTGCTTTTTCTGCATCTGTTGATAGAATTATATGATTTTATCCTTTCTTTTATTAATGTGGAGTATTAGGTTGATCAGTTTGTGTATGCTGAACATCCCTTTGCACCTGGAATGAACCCCACTTGATCATTATTATTATTATGTATTATTTTTTCGATGTATTGTTTTATTTCATTTGCTAGTATTTTGTTTAAGATTTTTCCATCTGTTTTCATCAGAGATATTAGTCTGTAGTTTTTCTTCTTTTGTATTATCCTTGCCAGGTTTTAGTGTCAGGATTATGTTGGCCTCATAAAATGTGTTAGGAAGTATTGCCTCTTTAATTTGGGGGAGAGTGTGAGAAGGATAGGCATCAAATCTTCTTTGAAAGTTTGTTAGAATTCCCTAATGAAGCCATTTAGTCCTGGACTTTTATTTGGCGGAGGGGAGGGAGTTCAAGAATGTTTCAATTTCCTCACTGTTGATTGGACTATCTAGATTTTCTAATTCTTTGAAGTCTACGAAGGTTATAGATTTCTAAAAACTTACCCATTTCTTCTAGGTTGTTGAATTTGGTGGCATTAGTCTATCACATTGTTATGGCATAGTCCTTTCTATTTCTGTAATGTCTGTCATAACTTCTCTTTTATATCTGATTTTGTTTATATGAGTTTTTCTTCCTTTGTCTATTCAGGGTTTTGTCAATTTTGTAAATCTTTTTTTAATTTTTTTAATTTTTTATTGTTTATTCTATTACAGTTATCCCAATTTTTTCCCTTTTGCCCCCCTCCACCCAGCCCACCCCTCTCACCCACAGTCACTCCCCTCTCCGTTGTCCATGTCCATGAGTCATTCATACATGTTCTTTGACTAGTTTCTTCCCCCTTCTTTGCCCCATTTCCCCTCTGCCTCATCCCCTCCTACAGCTATCAGTCAATTCCATGTTTCCATGTCTCTGGTTCTATTTCTCTCATTATTTTGTCCAGTTACAAGTGAGCCATATGGTAGTTTTCACTGACCAGCTTATTTCACTTAGCTAATAGTTTCCATGCTGTCACAAAAGGTAAGACTTCCTTCTTCCTTTCTGCTGCATAGTATTCCACTGTGTAAATGGAACCACAATTTTTTAATCCACTCATCTACTGATGGGCACTTGGGCTGTTTCCAACACTTAGCTATTATATATAGCACTACTATGGACATAGGGGTGCATAAGTTCTTTTGAATTAGTGTTTCAGGATTCTTAGGCTATATTCCCAGCAGTGGAATCACTGGGTCATAGGCAGTTCCATTTTAATTTTTTGAATAAATTCCATACAGTTTTTCACAGTGGCTACACCAGTCTGCATTCCCACCAAGAGTGTACTAGGGTTCCCTTTTCTCCGCATCCATACAAGCACTTGCTGTTTGTTGATTTATTAATGATGGCCATTCCAACAGGTTTTAAGTGATATCTCATTGTGATTTTAATTTGCATCTCTCCGATGGCTAATGATATTGAGCATTTTTTTCATATGTCTATAGGCCCTCTGTATGTCCTCCTGGAGAAGTGTCTAATCAAGTCCTTTGCCTCTCTTGAAAATTTTTTTAATTGGGTTGTTTGTCTCTCTGGTGTTGAGTCATATGAGTTATTTATATATTTTGGAGATTAAACCCTTGTCTTCTCAGTTTAAGACTGGTGTCACTACAGAGTATATCAGTGTGATATACTATCATTGTCCCCTATCATTGGCAAATATGTCCTCTGATACAGTTGGTTACCTTTTCATTTTGATGGTGGTTTCTTTAGCCATGCAGAAACTTTTTAATTTGATGTAGTACCCTTTGTTTTCTATTAATCTTTTCAAAGAACCAGCTCTTTGTTGTATTAATTTTTAATAGTCTTTCTGTTCTCTACGTCATTCCATTCTTCTCTAGTTTTTATTATTTCCTTTATATTGATGACTTTGGGCTGCTTTTGTCCTTCTTTTTCTAGTTCTTTAAGATGTAATGGTAGGTTGTTAGACTACCATTAACTTGGTTGAAAATCTTGTTTCTTAAGATAGACCTGTAATGCTATAAACTTCCATCTTTGTACTGGATTCACTCCATCCCAAAAGTTTTGATATGTGGAATTGTCATTCGTATTTGTCTGTATATATCTTTTTTTTTTTGAGGGGGGAAGGGACAGAGAAAGAGGGAGAGAAAAATCAATACAAGAAACATTAATCATTGCCTCTCACACATGGCCAAACCAGGGACCAAACTCACAACCTAGGCATGTGCCCTGACTGGGAATCAAACCAGTGACCATTCACTTTGTGGGACAATGCCCAACCAACTGAGCAACACCAGTCAGGGCTGTCTCTCTCTATATTTCAATCTCACCTTTTTTTGCTTCTTTGACTCAGTCATTTTTTTAGCAGAACATTGTTTAATCTCCACATGTTGGTGGGGCTTTTTACTTTTTTTTCTTTTTTCTTTTTTTTAAATTAATTAATTTATTTTTATTCAGTTACAATTGTCTGCATTTTCTCCCCTTCCCTCCACCTCACCCCAGCCACCTTCCTCCCCCACCTCTACTCTCCCCCTTGATTTTGTCCATGTGTCCTTTATAGTAGTTCCTGTAATCCCCTCTCCTCACTGTCCCCTCCCCAATCGCCACTGGCTATTGTTAGATTGTTCTTAACTTCAATGTCTCTGGTTCTATTTTATTGCTCTTTTCTTTTGTTGGTTATGTTCCAGTTAAAGCTGAGATCATATGGTATTTGTCCCTCACTGCCTGGCTTATTTCACTTAACATAATGCTCTCCAGTTCCATCCATGCTGTTGCAAAGGGTATAAGCTCCTTCTTTCTCTTTGCTGCATAGAATTCTGTTCTGTAAATGTACCATAGTTTTTGGATCCACTCATTTGCTGATGGGCACTTAGGTTGCTTCCAGTACTTGGCTATTGTAAATTGTGCTGCTACGAACATTATGGTGCATAGGTTCTTTTGGATTGGTGTTTCAGAGTTCTTAGGGTATAATCCCAGCAGCGGAATTGCTGGGTCAAAGAGCAGTTCCATTTTTAGTTTGCTGAGGAAATTCCATATTGTTTTCCACAGTGGCCGCACCAGTCTGCATTCCCACCAACAGTGCACTAAGGTTCCCTTTTCTCCGCATCCTCTCCAAAATTTGTTTGTGGATTTGTTTATGTTGGCCATTCTGACTGGTGTGAGATGAGACCTCATTGTGGTTTTAATTTGCATCTCTCTGATGGCTAGTGATGCTGAGCATCTTTTCATATGTCTCTGGGCCCTCTGTATGTCTTCCTTGGAGAAGTGTCTGTTCAAGTCCTTTGCCCATTTTTTCATTGGGTTGTTTGTCTTACTGCAGTGGAATTTTGTGAGTTCTTTATATATATTGGAGATCAGGCCCTTGTCTGAGGTATCATTGGCAAATATGTTTTCACTTCTTTTTTGTAGTTTATTTCTAATTTCAAAGCATTGTGGTCAGAGGATATGCTTGGTATGATTTCAATTTTGGGTTTTTTTGAGATTTTATTTATTTATTTTTAGAGAGAGGGGAAGGAAAGGAGAAAGAGAGGGAGAGAAACATCAATGTGCGGTTGCCTCTTACATGTCCCCTACTGGGGACCTGGCCTGAAACCCAGGCTTGTGCCCTGACTGGGAATTGATCCAGCAACCCTTTGGTTCACAGGCCCATCATCAGTCCACTGAGCTACACCAGCCAGGGCTGATTTCAATCTTCTTAAATTTGTTGCAGCTAGTTTTGTGACCCAGCATATGGTCTATACTTGAGAGTATTTCATGTGCACTGGAGAAGAATGTATAATCTGATGTTCTGGGATAAAAGGCTCTGTAAATGTCAATTATGTCCATTAGGTCTAATGTGTCATTTAAGGTTGATATTTATTTATTGATTTTTATGTTTGGATGGTCTATTTGTAGCTGTCAATAGAGTGTTTAGGTCCCAAACTATGAATGCATTTTGTCATTTTCTCTCTTTAGTTCTGTTACTAGTTGCTTTATATTTTGGTGCTCCCTGATTGGGTACATACACAGGGTCAGGCAGAAGTAAGGCCTGCTTGAGTGTGGTTGGTAGAGTAATAATATTGCTGTGATAATTTATAGTTTTAATTTGAACATTTCACCTAAAAATGTCATATGGTGTGCTTGAATGTGATTACATGCTTATGATTTTATAATTAAAAAGGGGCATTATTTGTGCCAGACCCTGTATATTGAGGTGTTATATCTTCTTGATGTAATGTCCCCTTTATCATCATAAAATTTCCATCTTTGCCTCTTGTTACCTTTGTTATCTTGAAACCTATTTTGTTAGGTATAAGTATGGCTACAACTGCTTTTCTGTGGATGCTATTTGCTTGGAGATTCATTTTCCCCTGTTTCACTTTGAGTCTAACTTTGTCTATGCAGCTTAGATGTGTTTCCTGAAGGCAACATGAGTTCTGTGTTTTGATCCAATCTGCTACTCTTTTCCTCTCTATTGATGATTTCAGTTCATTTACATTTAGGGTAATTATTGATTAGGATTTCCTATTGCCATTTCCTATTACCATGTTTTCTGTTAGCTCTCTGCCTGCATTGGTTATTTTCCCTTGTGTTTCTGTCTGTTGTTTTTGTCTAGTGGTTTCCATGCTTTTTTTTCTATTTCTACTTTTTTAAGTTGTTCTTTTTTTGTACAGTTTTTGATTTTTTGTGTGTGGTTACCATTTGGTTTACTTTTTAAAAGATTCATATATATAGTAATCCTTTTTCTTTTGACTACATTTGATCTCTATCCTCCTTTGCAAATACGGAATTTTACCCCCCCATCCCTTTTATGTTTTTGATGTCACAAATTATTTCTATTTATGCTGTGAGATCATTGGTTATCTTACTTGTAGTTTTGTGACTTTTTGTTCTTTGTTTCAGGTAGAATAACCCCCTTGAGTATTTTTCATAAGAAAGGTCTTCTGGTGATACTTTCTCTCAGCTTCTGTATGTCTGGAAAAGTCTTTATTTCTCTTTCATATCTAAAGGATAACTTTGCTGGATATATTATCCTTAGTTGATAATTTCCCTATTTCAGTAGTTTGAATATTTGTTTCCACTCCCTTCTAGCTTGTAGAGTTTGTGCTTAGAAGTCCAATGATAGCCTAATAGGCTTTCCTTTATAGGTTACTTTATTGTTTTCCCTGGATGCCTTGAGAATTCTTTCTTTGTCATTAATTTTTGACAGTTTTAATACAGTACCTTGGATAAGGCCTTTTGAATTGAGGTAATTAGGCATTTTGTTTGCTACTTAGATTCAAGGGTCTAGCTCTTTCCATGAATTTGGGAAGTTCTCATCAACTATTGTTTGAAGGCTCTTTGTTCCCTTCTTCTTCCCTCCTTCTTCTGGTATGCCGATTATTCTTATGTTGTTCTTTCATATGGAGTCAGATAGTTTTCATAGAGTTCTTTCACTTTTCTTTTATGCTCAAGTCTCTCTCTTATTCCCTTTGCATGATTTCTAGATTTCTATCTTTGATATCACTGATTCTTTCCTCTATCTGGTCAACTCAATTTCTTATGCTTGCTAGTTCATTCTGGATCTCTTGTATTGAGTTCTTCATCTCTAGAATTTCTATTTGGCTCTTTTTTTAAAGTTTTGATTTCTTTGTTAAAGTACTCGTTTTGTTCATTAATTTTGTTTCTGAGTTCATAAACTACTTACCTGTGTTTTCTTGAATCTCATTGAGGTTTTTCAAAACTGCAATCTTTAATTCTGTCATTTAAGTCACATATTTCCATGATTTTAAGTTGATTTTCTGGAGATTTTTCATTTTCTTTCACTTTTCACATTTTTAAAATTGTTGTTCAAGGCCAGTTGTCCCCATTTTCCTCCCACCACTAGCCCCCAACATCAGCCACCCCCACTTCCCACCCTTGATCCTACCCCCCTTTGATTTTGTCCATGTCCTTCACACACGTTCTTGAAAACCCTTCCCCCTTTTCTTCCCATTATCCCTTCCCACCTCCCCTCTGGTTACTGTCAGTTTGTTCTTAATTTCAATGTCTCTGGTTATATTTTGCTTGCTTGCTTTGTTGGTTAGGTTCCACTTAAAGGTGAGATCATATGGTATTTGTTCCTCACCACCTGGTTTATTTCAGTTAGTATAATGCTTTCCAGATCCATCTGTGCTATTGCAAAGGGCAGGAGCTCCTTCTTTCTTTCTGCTGCATAGTATTCCATCATGTAAATGTACCATAGTTTTTGATCCATTCATTTACTCATCAGCATTTAGGTTGTTTCCAGCACTTAGCTATTGTAAATTGTGCTGCTATCAACATTGCGGTGCATAGGTTCTTTTGGATCGGTGTTTCGGGATTTTTAGCATATAATCCCAGCTGTGGAATTGCCAGGTCAAAAGGCAGTTCCATTTTTAGCTTTCTGAAGAAATTCCGTACTGTTTTCCACAGTGGTTGCACCAGTCTGCATTCCCACCAATAGCGCACTAGGGTTCCCTTTTCTCCACGTCCTCTCCAACACTTGTTGTTTGTTGATTTATTTATGTTGGACACTCTGACTGATGTGAAGTGGTATCTCATTGTGGTTTTAATTTGCACCTCTCTGATAGCTAGTGATGCTGAGCATCTTTTCATATGCCTCTGGGTCCTTTGTATGTCCTCCTTGGAAAAGTGTCTGTTCAAGTCCTTTGCCCATTTTTTTATTGGGTTGTTTGCAGTGGAATTGTGTGAGTTCTTTATATATTTTAGAGATCAGGCCCTTGTCTGAGGTATCATTGGCAAATATGTTTTCCCACATAGTTTTTCTTTTTTTCATTTTAATGCTGTTTTCTTTAGCCAGGCAGAGGCTTTTTATTTTGATGAGATCCCATTTGTTTATTCTTTCCTTTATGTCCCTTGCTCTAGTAATTTTCTTTCTGAGCTGCTTCATTACCTTAGTTATGCATGGCATTTGATGAATTTCTTCTCTGTCTAGGCGTCTATGTATGAGTTGCTTTTCTCTAATAGATTAATAAGAAGTCTTTCTTTTTTTAAATTTTTTATTGTTATTCAATTACAGTTGTGTGCCTTTTCTCCCCATCCCTCCACCCCACCCCAGCCAATACCATATGACCTCACCTTTAACTGGAACATAATAAATAGAAGAAAAAAGGAAACAAAATATAACCAGAGACATTGAAATAAGAAGTCTTTCTATTGTTTTCCAGGAGGTGGTGCTGAATCACAAGTATTTTTTAGCTCTCTTGCACTTTTCTGGCTTTTCACATCTCTGTGGGATGGTGGAAAATAGCCTGTGTTCCTGGGAAAGGTGGATGGCCATACCCCTGTGGTATGGTCATTCTGGTCCCAGGGGACCAACCCTATAGAGGAATTTGGTGGGTAATGGGGCTCCAAGTCCATGAAATTCCAGTACTGTCCCCCACAGTCAGATGCCTCCAGCAGTGTAGCCACAATGCTTGAGGGTGGAGGGAGCTGGGGGAACCTAACTGCCTCCTTTGTTGCATTGCCCTCCCAGCAATGGCAACCAGCAAACCCCTACAGCATTCCATCCGGCCCTGGGATTAGTCACAGAATTTACCCTTTGCTCAGAAAAAAAAGTGCTTCCAAAGTACCAGTTCTCAGGTTTATAGATAATGTGCTCTGCAACTGGACATGCAGGGTGAGGGGAGGTGAACTCTCAGAGGTTAAGGGAAGGTGGCCAGGCTCCTTGGTTTTGTTTCTTTGTCTCAAATGCTGATTGCCAGACAACCATGGCCACACCTCTGTGCTTCATCCCTGCCCAGGTCACTGGACTCAGCTGCAGCCCATACTTCCCTGACCTGCAAAAATACGCATTAAATCTCCTTGCTCCTCCCAGATGAAGGGAATGCCATCTACAACCTGGTTCCTCCCCTTGCCAGGCTGAGCCCCACAGTAAGCTCTAGGCTGCAGGGTTGCATCCATGGCTTCTTTGAGGTCTTCTCCCTTCTCCCCTCCCCGTGTACTACTACTTGCCCATCTTTAGATGTCTCAATGTGCAGATCTCTCAGATGTGTTTATGTTGAGCAGGGAATTATAGCTTTTCAAATTGTAGAAACGTCAAGGGGAGAGACTGAGTGGAAATCTCTCACACCACCACCCCTCTGACATCATTCCAAGATTTCTTTTTATCAAAATAAGATGAAATTCAACAGATGATATCCACTGACAAAAAACAGTTCAAGCAGCCTGGAATTGTATAACAAAGAATGAGGGCCAAGAGGCTCATTCAGAATAGGGTAGGACTTATTCAAGACTTGTTTTTCAATATTCAATACATTTGCCTGCATATTGGTCAAACTCTTTGTCCTAAGAAAAGGTTCAAATGCCTCAGCAGCAAAGTGACTTGCCATTATCTCTCTGTCTTTTCTCCACAGTCTAGGGACAATGAATAAATCGGGGGTATCTACTATGATACAGTTTGTCTTGTTGGGCTTTCCTGGTCCCTGGAAAATGCAAATTATCCTTTTCTCAATGATTTTGTTCATCTACATCTTGACTCTGACTGGAAATATGACCATCATTTGTGCGGTGAAGTGTGACAACAGACTCCATACCCCTGTGTACATGCTCCTGGACAACTTCTCCTTCCTAGAGATCAGATACGTGACCTGCACAGTCCCCAATATGCTGGTCAATTGTTTTTTCCAAAACCAAGACCATATCCTTTTCTGGTTGTTCTTTTCAATTTTACTTCTTCTTTTCCCTGGGCACAACTGAATGTTTCTTCTTCTGTATCATGGCTTCTGATCAGTACCTAGCCATCTGCCATCCACTGTACTATTCCTCCATCATGACTGGATAGCTATGTGCCATTCTGGTGTCTCTTTGTTGTCTCATTGGTTTCCTGGGACACTCAATTCCTATTTTCTTCATTTCTCAACTACTCTTTTGTGGTCCCAACATCATTGATCACTTTCTGTGTGATGTGGACCCACCGATGGCATTATCCTGTGCCCCTACACCCATCATAGGACATATATTCCATTCTGTGAGCTCTGTCATCATCATTCTCACCATGCCGTACATCCTTGGCTCCTACATCATGGTGCTCAGAGCTGTGCTTCAGGTTCCTTCTTCAGCTGGGCAGCAAAAGGCCTACTCTACCTGTGGATCCCACTTAGTTGTGGTTTCTCTGTTCTATGGAACCATAATGGTGATGTATTTAACTCCTACATCCGGTAACTCAGTTGCTATGCATAATATCATCACACTGATATAGTCCATAGTGACACCAGTTTTAAACCCTCTCATCTACAGCCTACACAACAGGGACATGAAATTTGCCCTTCATCGGGTCCTTTGTGGAATGAGAATTACCCAAATGTCATGAATAGGTTTTGTGAAATCCAATGACTCTCTCCAAGTGTAAGAATAAGTCAATTCTTCCACCTCACCTGACATGGCTTTATTTATAAACATCACAGTCCTTTTGTACAAAGCAAAAGTCATCATGTATTGATAATTTTTGATGTGCTTTTTGTTTCATAAATGTACTCCCATGGGAAGAGACAGACACCAGACACATGGTAAAAATAATTCTTAAAAATCTCAATATTTACTTCCAGGAAAGTTTTTTTTTTTCAATGCGCAATCTCTGTCTGCACAACTTTGTTAAAAGATGGAAATCAAATTGGTTATTTGGTTACATGGCTAACACTCTGTTTAAAAGACAAATACAATATAAAATGCATGTGTGTCCTGAATTTTTGGTAGAAACCCCACACATCAATGTTGGATACACCAAGAGCCTATAAAGCCAGTTTTTCAATGCTTAGCTCATCATCTTCATCAACAGTGTACAGGGGGAGGCTGGAAGTTTGATTGAGACCATGAGTAAAAATATCTTTAGTGAGTTGTTAGTATGTAATCTCCATGATGTAAATGAGAATTATATCAAAAGAAACACTCAGGAGGCTTGACCTTGTTCCCTGGAGTTTGAAGGACACCTGCACTGTCACTGATTCAGACCTGGAAAAAATGTCAATACTATATAAAAGAGCTTGCTCTGAGAGCACAGCAGAAAGAAATGGACTACAACAGGAGCAAACTGAATTCCCACAAAAAATAGAGCAAATATAGAATACCCACATTTGACCTAGTTAGAACTCAAGGAAGATAATTGATTTGGACCACCTTGAAAGGGATTCCACTCAAAAGTACTACTTGATGAAGTAAGGTCAACCCCTCACCCAAGTGAGTCTATGTGTAGTTAGTCACCAGAATCAGGGATGAAAGAAGTCATAAGTAGCCAACCAAGAAAGCCTTGCCTACATTAGGGAACTGCAGTTTAAGGAGCTCCCTGCCCCCCTGATAAATGCAGGGGAAAATGCGCAGAACCACCACCGCAGGGGCGTTTCCGCAGGGTTTGGAAGATTTAAACTCAACGACGTCAGCAGGGTTTGCCACGTTGCCCTCATTAGTATGTTAGGGGGAGAGAGGGAAGGAGACGTTAAAAGTGCTCAAACCACATAATAAAAGTGGAAATACCAAGTTCATGTGGATGGTCGTACTTCATACATCAGGCACACCATTGTCTCTCTAGAAAGTTCATTGGCCCTTACAACAATGGAGCTTAACCCCAGTCCAACTACAGAATCCTTATCGCCATCACGTGGAAATCATGTGGTAGCCCAGCCCAGTGTGGTTGACGCAGGCCCTGCTGGGGAGTAGGGGGTGTTGGCCTGGCGAGCGTTTGAGCTCTGGACTTTGCAGGGCTGTTGGCATCTCCTGCCAGAGCTGCCTTTGGGTATGAGGAGGTCGCCAGGCAGCTCTGCTGCTTCCCTGTTTGTTGCACTTGCATTGTGATTTATAACCCTGAAGAGTCTACTTTTCTCCTGCACTTAAAAAAAAAAAAAATCCCATTAAGGAAACATACACACACACACACACACACTTAATACTGGGGGAAGAGAGAAAGATGAATAGGCAGAAGACAGAGGATTTTTAGGGCGGTGAGAATACTCTGTTTATTATAATGGTGGGTATATGTCATTATACATTTGTCCAAAACTATGGAAAGTATAACACCAAGAGTGAGCCCTAGGATAAACTATGGACTTTGGGTGATTATGATGTGCCAATGTAGGTTCATCCTTGTGGGGGGAAAAAGTACCATTCTGAAAACTACCATCCACATGGGGAAGGGGGGGACCATGTATATGTATGTGTAGGGACAGAAGGTATATTGGAAATCTCTGTGCCTTCCTTAACTTTTTTATAAATCTAAAACTGCTCTTAAAAAAATTAAAGTCTTTAAAATAAAGAGAAGGGAACTATCAGGCATGCCAGAAAATATAGTAGATATAAGTGAAACCCCCAACAAAGAATTAAAAGGCTTAATAAAATATGTAATACAACAACACACTCATGACACATAAGAAACAAGATACTATGAGAGACAACATAAGCAATAAACAGACCAGATCAATAAAACTTTCAATTTCAGAATAAAGCATCTTTGAGTGTCCTAGAATCCAAGGCAAACAAAGTAACATTATATTGTTCTAATTATATAATGAGACAATATAAACAGAGAAATAAAATGTGCATAGTATTATACTTCAAAAAAGAATTTACTCTTCAATTAGGTTCCCCATGATTTTATTTCAAATTTATTTTTACAAATTTCTTATAAAATATGGCATGTGGCAGAAAATGTATAAAACATATATGCAAAGTGTAATAAGTAAAATGAATAATTAATTATAAACCAAACATCTAATAGCCACTACCAAACACAAGAAATAGGACATTGCAAGAATTCTGGAAGTCCCTTTGATTTTTTACCATATTTATTTCTCTAACTTCTGTACATATCTTTGCTTTATAATTTTTCTTCCTCTACTAAAAATATAGTTAAGATTTATCTGCTTTAAAGCTTTACATAATTACAAGTATGTTTAACATTATATATATATATTTTTTACTTTGTATACAATAAAATTTACTCTTTGAATTAACTTCAATTTGATCAGTTTTTGCTTATGTAATTTGAAGTTCTGTTGTTAGGTACATCCCACATTCAGAATTGTTATATCTTTCTGGAGAAATGACCTATTTTGAATCATGTAATGTCCTTCTTTACTTCTGATAATGTTCCTTATTCTGAAATCTACTTTGATATTAGCAGAGCTTTTACAATTTTCTTTTGATTGTTTGTATGATTAATTTTCCTCTAGTATCTTAGTCTAATTTCTGATATGAGTGGATCTATCATTTTGCTAACTGTATTCTATTTTGCTATTTAATTCTTTTTCCCCTCTTTTTCTACCTTTTTGGGCTTTTTTTAATGAGTCCATTTTAACTGTACTATTGCCTTATTATTTGTATTTTAAAAAAATTTTAAATGGTTGCCCTAGGTTTACAATATTTATTTAATCAGAGTCTAAATGTTTTTCTCTTTGTAGTCTCAGATTTTTCAATATAGAATGTCTGTTACTTATATAATAAAAAAATAGAAGTTAAAATAAATACACTTTAGAAACTCAGAAAAAACACACAAATTCATAGTACTGCATTGTATGGGATTTATTTAACCCGGCTCCTCTTAATGAATGGCTATTGTCTTCCCTTATTTTTTTATTATAAGTAATGCTGAAATCAATATTCTTATCATCACACATGTATTTGTTGAAGTGCATTCACATTTGTTTGTTGTCTTTGAACATTTTTATGGTATATGAAAAGATATTGTTTAAACTTTATGTGGCCAAGTTCATCAATCATTTCTTTAATGGCGTCTGGGCTTTGTTTTATGCTTTAGAAGGACCTTCTTCATTCCAATATTACAGAATAAAAATGATTCATCAAAAACATAATATTATTATACTATTTGATGTGCTGTGTAACTCTTAAATTGTTTTAGAAGGAACATAATAAAACATAATAAAAGCCAAATATGACAAGCCCATAGTTAACATCATACTCAATGGTGAAAGGTTGAAAGCCTTTCCTCTAAGATCAGAAACAACAAAAGGGTGCCCACATTTACTGTTTCTATTCAACATAGTACTGCAAATTTTACCTAGAACAATCAGTCAAGGAAAAGAAGTAAAAGGCATCAAATTAGAAAAGGAGAAGGTAAATTGTCTTTGCAAATGACATGACCTGTCCAAAAAAGTCTGAAATTGTTCATGTAGAGGAAATTGTAAAGATCCCACCAAAAGAGGAACCAAGATGGCGACGTAGGTAGACACACTGCGCCTCCTCGCACAACCAGAACTGACAGAGAATCGAACAGCAAGGGGGACCAACACCAAGGAAATAGAAAATAAACATTCATCCAGACTGGTAGGAGGGGCGGAGACGGGCACCAGGGTGGAGAGGACTCGCGTGGCTGTGGCGGGACTGAGACTGGCGGAGTGTGGGAGAAATGGGGCAGGCAGTCCGAGCACTAGCAGACCCTGCGGCGCCATATTTGCACAGATAAACCCAGAGGGCCGGACTCAAGAGTGGCGGAGAGTGGGGCAGGCACAGTGGCGGGTAGCACCCTGCGGCATCACAGTCGCCCACAGATAAACCGGACCAACGGCAGGCAGCAAAGCAGACCGCTGCGCAACCCAGGGCTCCAGCTGGGGGGGGGGGAGGGGGGGGAAATAAAGCCTCAAACCTCTGATTGAAAGCGCCCCTGGGGGTTGGGGCGGCAGCAGGAGAGACTCCCAGCCTCACAGGAGAGGTTGTTGGAGAGACCCACAGGGGCCTAGAGTGTGCACAGGCCCACTTACTCGGGAACCAGCACCAGAGTGACCCAGTTTGATTGTGGGTAGCGGAGTGAAAGATTGAAAGCCGGAGGAGAGTAAGGCGGGCGCCATTGCTCCCACTCGGCCCCTCCCCCACGTACAGCGTCACAGCGCAGCCACCAGCATTACCCCGCCCCGGTGAACACCTAAGGCTCCGCCCCTTAAAGTAACAGACGCGCCAAGGGAAAAAAAAAAAAAAAAAGGCCCAAATGACAGAACACTTCAAAGCTCCAGAAAAAATACAACTAAGCGACGAAGAGATAGCCAACCTATCGGATGCACAGTTCAAAGCACTGGTTATCAATATGCTCACAGACTTGGTTGAATCTGTTCGAAAAACAGATGAAAAAATGAAGCCTATGCTAAGAGAAACAAAGGAAAATGTACAGGGAACCAATAGTGATGAGAAGGAAACTGGGACTCAAATCAATGGTGTGGACCAGAAGGAAGAAACGAACATCCAACCAGAAAAGAATGAAGAAACAAGAACTTGGAAAAATGAGGAGAGGCTTAGGAACCTCCCGGACGCCTTGAAATGTTCCAACATCCAAATTATAGAGGTGCCAGAAGGAGAAGAGGAAGAACAAAAAATTGAAAACTTATTTGAACAAATAATGAAGGAGAACTTCCCTCATCTGGCAAAGGAAATAGACTTCTGGGAAGTCCAGGAAGCTCAGAGAGTCCCAAAGAAGCTGGACCCAAGGAGGAACACACCAAGGCACATCATAATTCCATTACCCAAGATTAAACGCAAGGACCTACATCCAAGATTACTGTATCCAGCAAAGCTATCACTTAGAATGGAAGGGAAGATAAAGTGCTTCTCAGATAAGGTCAAGTTAAAGAAGTTCATCATCACCAAGCCCTTATTATATGAAATGTTAAAGGGAGTTACCTAAGAAAAAGAAGATCAAAAATAGGAACAGTAAAAATGACAGCAAACTCACAGTTATTAACGGCCACACATAAAACAAAAACGAGAGCAAACTAGGCAAACAACTAGAACATGAGGGATGTCAATAAGGGAGTCGGAGGGGGAGAGGGGGGCAAAGGTACAGAGAATAAGTAGCATAGATGATAGGTGGAAAATAGACAGGGGGAGGGTAAAAATAGTGTAGGAAATGTAGAAGCCAAAGAACTTATAAGTATGACCCATGGACATGAACTATGGGGGGGAATGTGGGAGGGAGGGGGGTGGGCAGGATGGAGTGGAGTGGGGGGGGAATGGGACAACTGTAATAGCATAATCAATAAATATATTAAAAAAAAAAAGATCCCACCAAAAAACTGTTAGAAGTAGCAACAAATTCAGTAAAATTGCAGGATATAAAATCAACATACAGTTCATTTATATACACTAACTATGAAATATATGAAAGAGAAATAAAGAAAATGGTCCCATTCACAACATCATCAAAAACAATAAAATACTTAAGAATAAATTAAGCCAAGGAGGTGAAACTATAAGATTTTAATGAAAGAAATTGAAGAAGATAGTAATAAATGAAAAGTTAGTCCATATTTGTGGATTGGAAGAACTAATATTGTAAAAAATGTCCACATTACTCAAAGCCATCAAAAGATTCAATGCAATTCCTATTGAAATTCCAATAGTATTTTTCACAGAAATAGAGACAACTTAAAATTTATATAAAATCACAAAGATCTCAAATAGTCAAAGCAATCCTGAGAAAGAAGAACAAAGCTGGAGGCATCAGATTTCCTGATTTCAAACTATACTATAAACTACAGTAATCAAAACAGTATGGTACTGCCATAAAAATAGACACATAGACAAATGGAACAGAATTGAAGGCCCAGAAATAAACCCTGACGTACATAGTCAACTAATATTTGACAAGGGAGACAATGGGAAAATGGCATAGAGTGTCACTGAAAATCAAGTTTACTTACAAACTGGCCCAGTAACCACCAGTGAAGATATTCTCATTGATCCTCACTGTCAGCTCACTGTTAGGGAAACCTATAAGTCATATTTAAAGAAGTGGTTTTAGAGGACCCTAGGAAGCAAACCCAATTTTTTTAGCATTATAACAAAAGATCAACGATAAAAAATTTCTCACATTTACACTGGTTTCAAATTCCTCATTCTTTGAAAATGAAATCAGAGTGGAAACCAACAATTTAACTAGATTAGTTAATTAAATGGCTTCTGCTGTCTTGGATTTCTTTTCACATGAATTAATGTCACTCCACATTATATAATATCACACAAGGCAGTTCCTACTTAGTACCAACCACCTGGTCATTACACTGAAAAACTCCAGGAAAATTTCATGGATTTAATTTTAAAATGACCAACAGAATATAGTTTCCTGTTCTCTGTGTTGTAGTATTTCATTTAAGCTAGAGAAGAAATGTTCACAAACATGTCTCAGTTTCAGAAATAGAGTCCTGGGCAAAACTTTCATTTACTGTACTGATCCTCACAGAAGGTGATTCCTTAATGGAACACAATCTTTACAATAGAAAACCTCCAAAACTTTACCCAATATTTCCCCCTAGATTTTGTTTTCCTAATTCTGGCCACCCCCTAGGAACTGGATGAGCTCCAAAGATCGGAAAGAGATGCACTCCAGGAAATACTTGAAGAAGCCACTGAGACCACTTGGGGAGAGACATGGATATTTGGAGTAATCCCTGAGAGGAAACATAAATTAAATACGGCTTCACTAGTTAAATGTCTCAGCAAATTACTAGAAAACAAGCACCTGGAGCCTCCAGAAATTAAGGAAGCCTGATGAACCACACAGAGTGCCCTCACCTGGAGTTTTCCTCAACAGAGCCAATGAGAAGGAGATGTCTTTATGTTCATCATCATGATGCCCATCACTCTCTCCAAGCTGAGCCAGGATATCCATCATATATGAAAGAGAAAAAAGGACTAATTGTCCACATTACAACCACTGTGGTGATATACTGCAGAGTGCCTTTTACTTTATAAATCTGATTAGTCATTGTTCCTCCGAAGTAGCATAGTGTAAATGTTCCATATTTGAACACTTAATACTCATTGGGTGAAAAGTCAAACACCCTCTGTGAAGCCTATCTGTAAAATGAACAGTTAAAATCGATCGGTCTGTACCATTTTTTCCCCAAATTCTATGACTTCGATTATTAGGGACCATCTTTCCGAAATCTCACTTTCCAGGAGTAACCAGGCAGGAAGCTCTTCTCTCAGACTACCTGGGAAGACAGTATACCAAGTAAGGAACATGTGAAAGAGGATTATTTAATCAAACTATTATTCTTGAGGTGGGTAGTCTGATTGATTGATTGATCAGTTGGTTGGGTGGTTGGTTAGTTTCTTATATTGGAAAGGAGTGTATGAAAGAGTTGGTCCCTCAGATTGTAGTTCATATGGTAATTTATGAAAACCTAAAGCATCAGAAACAGTATGTTTATGTATTAATATACAATAAAATGGTGGATATTCCATTCTAATACCCTAACCATTCCTAACAAGTAATTTTAGAGGCTTTGGAGTGTGTAGTTATGCAAAAGTTGATGGAGTCATTTTATTCTATCAATGGTTAAAATGAAAATTGATTACTCCATTAGGCTCCTCACCTTCTGATCATCTCATTTCTTATCTACACTTTCACCAAAGGCTACAGGAAAAATAGTGTTGCTGCTAGTAAATCTTACAGGGTATGGTGGTAGAAAAGATAAAATGAGGTATGAAGTTGCCAGGGTATAATGCAGAGTGTCCCAAACTGTTATTCACATTAAGCAGGCATGGTCCATTTTTCAGAAAGGAGGACAGGAAGCACAGATCTCATGAATCTGCCTCATGGTTTGAATCTATGAGCCTGGACTTAGTTCATGACCCACAGCAGGGAAAGTGACTAATTTATACTTCATAAATAACCATCTGGGAATCATTTCTTGAGCACCTTATTAAGTGAAGTTGGTAAAAAGAACTGTCTTTTGAATTCAACATTGACTGGAAAACTGTACTTGAGAATTTGGATGCTCAAACCTACCTTTTTTATGCTTCTTTAGAAATGCCAACAGGGGACTAGTAATATTGAAGTTCAAATATTGGTTTCTTCTGTTCTTTGTCTTTCAAATTTCATTAACTTCCATTTCTGACAAAGTCATGACTGGTGACCTCCAATAAACAAGGCACAAAATTTGAATTTAACAAGAAAACTCAACATCAAAACTATCACTTTTAAGACTCTTAATCAATGCTATTTTAACAATAATTGCAAGATCACTGTCTTTTTTAAACACAAAGATTTGTACATTTTTGTTCAATTCTTAAATATAAATTTTTAAAACAATTTTTTCAGTCTTTACCCTAGGACATTTTTTTCATTGGTTTCAGAGACAGAGGAAGGGAGAGAGAGAAACACTGATCATTTGCCTCCCATATATGTCCAGACTGGGGATCAAACCCACAATGTAGGTATGGGCCCCAACCAGGAATTGAACCCACAACCTTTGGTTACAAGATGACACTCCAACCAATTGAGCCATGCCAGCCAGAGCATTAAATATAAATTCTTAAATACTACTGAAAAGTACCTGCCTGTCCAAATATTTGAAAATGTACTCTCTCCCCTTTCAGGGAACAAAATTAATTTTCCAAGATAAAACCCCATTTGATCTCAGATCCTTTTGTTTTTATCATCTATAAATACTTACTAAATGAATTAAATCTTTGAGCTGAAAACACTATTTTCTTTATTTTATCTAAGTAGAATCTAAACATGAAAAGCGAATAGTTCATGTTGCATAGTATGTGTAAAAAACATGAGATAAACACTTGCAAATAGAGATATTCAAAACTAATATTCTCATTTATACTTTAGAGCCAATATATTTGAAATCCTGGGTCTTTTGTATACTTTTTAGGTGTCATTCAATTGGTTAGAGTGATATTTTAAAAGAAAATCTTTAAAGCAAAATTGAAGAACAGCTTTGAGTCTTGAGTGTAGTGACATTTGTAACAATTAATTCAGTTGATTAGACTATTCAGAAAAGCCAGTGTCCTGGAGTAAGTTTTATATCCATGTGCAATTCAACTAATTGTTTGGTTGCCAAAGGTTTTGACCCAACATCACACCACCTGTTCTCAAAATTTATGTCTTTTTTTTTAACCATGTAAGCTGAATAAGACAAAGTGGATGAGTTTGTGCATGAAGACCCTTAGTCTTTAGGAAACAAACTAAACTTTAGAAAACAAACTAAACTCAGAAAAAGCCTTCTTAGGGACCAAAGAAAAACAGAAATAAATTTGTCTGGTTATACCAATGATGTGGAAAATTCTTGCTGCATTTGGATTCTAACAAAATAATACTGAGATTTAGAACCACAGTCAGTTCAAAATAAGGTGAGATTTATTCCCACCTGGTCTCAAAATATCTCATATATTTTCCTGCAGAATTTAAGTTCCCTTCTCAATAAAATCCTTGAGATATGTAGGAAGCAAAGTAACTTGTGTTTACACTTACGCCTTTCTCCTTTATAGATTAAGACCCATGAACAGGTCAGCAACGTACGTTGTGACTGAGTTTGTTCTCCTCGGATTCCCTGGTTGCTGGGAGATACAGATTTTCCTCTTCTCATTGTTTTTGGCAATTTATATCTTGACCTTGCTGGGGAATGGAGCCATTACCTGTGCAGTGAGATGGGACCCACGACTACACACCCCCATGTACTTCCTGCTGGGAAACTTTGCCTTCCTTGAGATCTGGTACGTTTCCTCCACCATTCCTAACATGCTAAACAACATTCTCTCCAAAACCAAGGCCATCTCATTTTCTGGTTGCTTCCTCCAGTTCTATTTCTTCTTTTCCCTCGGCACAACAGAATGTCTCTTCCTGGCAATAATGGCTTACGATCGGTACCTGGCCATCTGCCACCCGCTGCACTACCCCACCATAATGACTGGGAAGTTCTGTGGAATCCTGGTGTCTCTATGCTGGCTCATTGGGTTCCTTGGCTACCCAATACCCATATTCTTCATCTCCCAACTCCCATTCTGTGCATCCAATGTCATTGATCACTTCCTGTGTGACATGGACCCACTGATGGCTCTGTCCTGTGCTCCAGCCCCCATTACTGAATTTATTTTCTATACTCAGAGCTCCCTTGTCCTTTTCCTCACTATTTTTTATATTCTTCGATCCTACACTCTGTTGCTCAGAGCTGTTTTTCAGGTACCTTCTGCAGCTGGCCGGAAAAAGGCCTTTTCCACCTGTGGTTCTCATTTAGCTGTGGTGTCTCTTTTCTATGGAACAGTCATGGTAATGTATGTGAGCCCTACCTATGGCATCCCAACTTTGATGCAGAAGATCCTCACACTGGTATATTCAATAATGACTCCTCTCTTTAATCCCCTGATCTATAGTCTTCGTAATAAGGACATGAAACTTGCTCTGAGAAATCTCCTGTTCAGCATGAGAATTAGTCATAATTCATGAGCCAGAAATGTGCCTTACTCCAAGCTCTAATAAATAATAAGTTGCAGTTGTATAAGTTCCTTCAATTGTCTTTTAGTCCTTATTCTGAGGACAAAATACCTATGCTGACTAAAAAAAGCCTTGATTCACTGGACTGTGGCATGCAGTGAAATTTTTTTAAAGGTTGTCCTTATTGGAATGATAAAATAAGATTCCTATATGAGAGAAGTTAAGACTTTCATGAAATATTTATCATCAGTTTTAGAACAAGTCTAATGACCAATGCAGGTATCCCCCACTATCCAAAGGTAAAGTGTAACCTTTCTTAAGCCAATGTGGCATACAGGGAAGAAGCAATTACTATTAATTTAAAAGCAATAATCTTCTTTGGACTTACTTTAGTTAGGAAAAACAGGTACTAATGTAGGTCTTTCATAAAAACGAAGTGGCATAATGCAAACTTTTGAAAAGCAGGGGATATCTGTAGTTAAAGGTGCAGTGACTTTTTTCATTGTTAATTTTTTTGTTGTTGTTTTTTATTGTTATTAAGTACAGTTGTCTCCATTTTCCCACCACTACTCTCCACCACCCCACTTCCCACCCTCAATCCTATTCCCCTTTGGCTTTGTCCATGGGTCCTTCATACATGTTCCTTGTTGACCCTTCCCTTTCTTCCCTCCATTATCCCTTCTGGTTACTATCAGTTTGTTCTTTATTTCAATCTCTCTGGTTATATTTTTCTTGCTTGTTTGTTTTGTTGATTAGCTTCCACTTATAGGTGAGATCATATGGTATTTGTCTTTCACCACCTGGCTTATTTCACTTAGCATAATGCTCCCCAATTCCATCCATGCTGTTGCAAAGGGTAGGAGTTCCTTGTTTCTCTCTGCTGCATAGTATTCCATTGTGTAAATGTAACATAGTTGTTTGATCCACTCACTTATTTAGACATACATAATTGATATACAAAAAGACTGCATATGTTTAATGTATCTTAAAGGTCCAGTGACTTTTAAGTAGCCATGAGACCTTTCTATAATCTTTAACAGACATTTCTTTCTTATACCTACTCTAGCAGTTTTACCTAATGCATTTCCTCTCTATTGAGGGAAAAAAACTTTCCTAACCAGAAGGAACTCTTTCAACAAATTTTCTTAGAGATATAATTCCTTTGTGATAAGTTTAAAATAAAACTTGGATACATGCTAAATAATAATGTCAAAGTTGCTTTTAACACTTCTATTATTACATATACCACATTGGAGTGCAATTTCTTTATTTAAATGTACTTCTCCTGAGGGAAAATTGCCTTCTTCATTTCTAGAGTGCCAATACACAATGACAAAGAGGAAAGCAGCTCTTGGCAGTTGGGACCAAGCCTGGCATTATCTGTAGGTCTTGGTGTTGCCAGGAGTTCTTGGAGCTCACAACCAGGCCATGGTATAATCCTGTTGAACAAGGTGATTCTGTGACCATGATCAATCAAGACAAAACACTACCACTCTATAATCATGTCTGAGTAGAGATAAAATCAAAACACTATCCCAACCACCAAAAAATGACCCAACGTCCCCCTCTTTAGGCTAATCTGAGTGACTGCTGCCTCTTTACCAAATATAGCTTTAGCCAACTGCCTTTTAGATAAAAATTAAGAGACCCAATCATAGAATTTCCCTCCACTTTCTGACAGCATCCTATACTTCCTTAAATTCTCCCCAAAATCAACTAACACAAGCCCAAATCATATAATAAATCCTTTCTAGCTCTGACTGGTGTTGCTCAGTGGATTAGGTGTTTTTCCAAAAACAAAAAGGTTTCAGGTTGGATTCTCAGTCTGAGCACATGGCTGGGTTGCAGGCCCAGTCCCTGGTTGGGGCATGTGTGAGAGGCAACTGATTGGTGTTTCTCCTCCTCTCTTTTTCCCTCCCTTTCCCTCTCTCTAAAGAAATAAAATATTTTAATAAATAAATAAATTATTTCTAACATCTTCCTATTCAGATGCCTCATGTTCCTCATGGCCTATGTTCTCCCTCATTGTAAGCCAATAAACCCATCTTTAGTCAATGGCAAATGTGTTCCTGGTGGTCTCTGCATGGTTAGGAATCAACAGTAGCATTGGGTTGGCCAAAAATTCCATATGTTTTTTTCCATAAAATAAAAGACACATTTTTCATTTTCACCAATAGCTTTATTGATTTGGTATTTTGAGAATGTCAGCCATATCCTGAGTGATATAATGTTCATTGTTCTCAATAAATGTTTTGATTTGATTGCTATCAACTTCATCTGGTCTACCCAATGGTGGAGCATTATCCAGTGAGAAATTTCTAAAACAAAAATTCGCAAACCACTTTTGACACGTTCAGTCACAGTACTTTCTCCATACACTGCACAAATCTCTTTTTGCATTTCAGTTGTGTTTTTGCCTTTCTTGAAATAATAAAGCATAATATGCCAAAAATGTTGCATATTTTCTTCCATCTTTAACATTAAATGGCTACACAAAAATTCACTAATTTTGATAAGTGTTTTTTAAATGCACTCTGAGAATTTCCAGTCAAAACGGAAGTGTAAGTAGCCACGCTTCACCTCCTTGTGCAACTATAAAAAGAGTTACAACCAGATCTCAAAAACAAATACTCAGAGCTTTCAAAAAATCAAGCTGTATGGAAGTCAGACACCAAAGGTATTAAAGAAAACACATTCACCCAGACGGGTAGGAGGGGTGGAGTCACAGAGACATGGTGGAGAGGTGGTGTGGCACAGACAAGCTGCAGCAGTGGCAAGATGGTCCGACATTCATGTCTGGTGGATAAAAATTGGGAGGAATACCCTGGGAGTGAGCAATCCTAGGCCCAGGCCAGAGCTCACAGCCCAGGGCTCCAGCACCAGGAAGATAAGCCCCCATTACCTCTGGCTGTAAAAACTAGTGGGGGTTGGGACAGTAGAAGAAACTGTCAGATTTTCAATGCTTAAAGGGCCCACATGGACTTACAATGTACACAAACCCTAGGGCAGCAAGTATAGGGGTGCCAATCACATATAGGAAGTGGGTGAAGTGACTGCAAATGGGGCAACCACCATACAGACCTCTGGAGGCTAGGCAGTAGAGTTGTCCCCTCTCCAGTCCCCCCTACCCCACCACAAGTGGAGCTGCAGAGTGGTTAAGTGGGTTGCCCTGCCCCGGCAATTATCTAAGGCTCTCCCCCACACAATTTACAGGTGCCTTTGCTACATAGGCCATGTTACTAAGACAGGGAGTAAAAGCAGCTCTACCTAATACACAGAAATACACAGAGGGAGGTTGCCAAATTGAGGAGACAAAGAAATATGATCCAAGTGAAAGAACAGAATAAAAACCCAGAAAAAGAACTAAATGAACTGGAGATAGCCAACATATCAGATGCAGAGTTCAAAACACTGGTGATAAGGATGCTCAGAGAACTCATTGAGTACAGAAAAAAAATAAATAAAGGAAGGAAGAAATGAAGGTTATACATAGTAAAAAAAAAAAAAAGAAAAAGAAAAAGAAAAATACACAGGAAACCAACAGTGAAGGGAAAGAAGCCAGGATTAAAATCAATGATTTGGAACAAAAACAAGAAATAAACATTCAACTAGAACAGAAAGAAAAAACAAGAATTAAAAAAAAAAAAAACAAGGAGAGTCTTAAGAACCTCTGAGACAACTTTAAATGTACCAACATTCACAGGGGTGCCAGAAGGAGAAGAGGAAGAACAAGAAATTGAAAACTTATTTGAAAAAATAACAAAGGAAAACTTCCCCAGTCTGGCAAAGGAAATTAGACATATAAGTCCAAGACACACAAAGAGTCTCAAACAAGTTGGACACAAAGAAGAACACACCAAGACACATCATAACTAAAATGTGGAAGGTTAGAAATAGAGAATTATCGAGAACCAAGATGGCGGCATAGGTAGACACACTGCGCCTCCTCACACAACCAGAACTGACAGAGAATCGAACAGCAAGGGGGACCAACACCAAGGAAATAGAAAATAAACATTCATCCAGACTGGTAGGAGGGGCGGAGACGGGCACCGGGGTGGAGAGGACTCGCGTGGCTGTGGTGGGACTGAGACTGGCGGAGTGTGGGACAAATGGCGCAGGTAGTCTGAGCACTAGCAGACCCTGCGGCCCCACATTTGCACAGATAAACCCAGAGGGCCGGACTCAGAGTGGCGGGGAACGGGGCAGGCAAAGCAGCGGGTAGCATCCTGCAGCACCACGTTCACCCACAGATAAACCAGATGAACGGCTGGGAGCGAAGCAGACCGCGTAACCCAGGGCTCCAGCTCAGGGAAATAAAGCCTCAAACCTCTGATTGAAAACGCCTGTGGGGGTTGGGGCGGCAGCAGGAGAGACTCCCAGCCTCACAGGAGAGGTTGTTGGAGAGACCCACAGGGGCCTAGAGTGTGCACAGGCCCACTTACTCGGGAACCAGCACCAGAGTGACCCAGTTTGATTGTGGGTAGCGGAGTGAAAGATTGAAAGCCGGAGGAGAGTAAGGCGGGCGCCATTGCTCCCACTCGGCCCCTCCCCCACGTACAGCGTCACAGCGCAGCCACCAGCATTACCCCGCCCCGGTGAACACCTAAGGCTCCGCCCCTTAAAGTAACAGACGCGCCAAGGGAAAAAAAAAAAAAAAGGCCCAAATGACAGAACACTTCAAAGCTCCAGAAAAAATACAACTAAGCGACGAAGAGATAGCCAACCTATCGGATGCACAGTTCAAAGCACTGGTTATCAATATGCTCACAGATTTGGTTGAATCTGTTCGAAAAACAGATGAAAAAATGAAGCCTATGCTAAGAGAAACAAAGGAAAATGTACAGGGAACCAATAGTGATGAGAAGGAAACTGGGACTCAAATCAATGGTGTGGACCAGAAGGAAGAAACGAACATCCAACCAGAAAAGAATGAAGAAACAAGAACTTGGAAAAATGAGGAGAGGCTTAGGAACCTCCCGGACGCCTTGAAATGTTCCAACATCCAAATTATAGAGGTGCCAGAAGGAGAAGAGGAAGAACAAAAAATTGAAAACTTATTTGAACAAATAATGAAGGAGAACTTCCCTCATCTGGCAAAGGAAATAGACTTCTGGGAAGTCCAGGAAGCTCAGAGAGTCCCAAAGAAGCTGGACCCAAGGAGGAACACACCAAGGCACATCATAATTCCATTACCCAAGATTAAACGCAAGGACCTACATCCAAGATTACTGTATCCAGCAAAGCTATCATTTAGAATGGAAGGGAAGATAAAGTGCTTCTCAGATAAGGTCAAGTTAAAGAAGTTCATCATCACCAAGCCCTTATTATATGAAATGTTAAAGGGAGTTACCTAAGAAAAAGAAGATCAAAAATAGGAACAGTAAAAATGACAGCAAACTCACAGTTATTAATGGCCACACATAAAACAAAAACGAGAGCAAACTAGGCAAACAACTAGAACATGAGGGTTGTCATTAAGGGAGTGGGAGAGTGAGAGAGGGGGGAAAGGTACAGAGAATAAGTAGCATAGATGATAGGTGGAAAATAGACAGGGGGAGGGTAAAAATAGTGTAGGAAATGTAGAAGCCAAAGAACTTATAAGTATGACCTATGGACATGAACTATAGGGGGGGAATGTGGGAGGGAGGGGGGTGGGCAGGATGGAGTGGAGTGGGGGGGGAAATGGGACAACTGTAATAGCATAATCAATAAATATATTTTTAAAAAATTTAAAAAAAAAGAAAGAAATAGAGAATTAAAAGCAGCAAGAGAAAAGCAGAGTTACCTACAAAAGAGTTCTCATAGGCTGTCAGCTGATTTATCAAGGACAATTTTGACAAGTTTCAGGAAGCTCACAGAATTGGTTGAATTTGGTCACAAATTCAATGAAAAAAATGGAGGCTATGCTAAGGGAAACAAAGGAAAATGTACAGGGAACCAATAGTGATGGGAAGGAAAGTGGGACTCAAATCAACAGTGTGGACCAGAAGGAAGAAAGAAGCGGCCAACCAGAAAAGAATGAAGAAACAAGAATTCAGAAAAATGAGGAGAGGCTTAGGAACCCCCAGGACATCTTGAAACATTCCAGCATCTGAATTATAGAGGTACCAGAAGGAGAAGAGGAAGAGCAAAAAATTGAAAACTTATTTAAACAAATAATGAAGGAGAACTTCCCCAATCTGGCAAAGGAAATAGACTTCCAGGAAGTCCAGGAAGCTCAAAGAGTCCCAAAGAAGCTGGACCCAAGGAGGAACATACCAGGGCACATCATAATTACATTAGCCAAGATGAAAGAGAAGGAGAGAATCTTAGAAGCAGCAAGAGAAAAGGACACAGTTACCTACAAAGGTCTTCCCATAAGACTGTCAGCTATTTCTCAAAAGAGACCTTACAGGCAAGAAGGGACTGGCAAGAAGTATTCCAAGGCATGAAAGGCAAGGACCTACATCCAAGATGACTCTATCCAGCAAAGCTATCATTTATAATGGAAAGGCAGATAAAGTGCTTCTCAGATAAGGTCAAGTTAAAGGAGTTCATCATCACCAAGCCCTTATTCTATGACATGTTAAAGGGATTTATCTAAGAAAAAGAAGATAAAAACTATGAACAGTAAAAATGACAGGAAACTTACAGTTATTCACAACCACACCTAAAACCAAAACAAAAGCAATCTAAGCCAACAACTACAACAGGAACAGAACCACAGAAATGGAGATCACATGGAGGGTTATCAACAGGGAAGTGGGAGGGGGAGAGAGGGGGGAAAGGTACAGAGAATAAGTAACATAAATGGTAAGTAGAAAATAGACAGGGGGAGGGTAAGAATAGTGTAGGAAATGGAGAAGCCAAAGAACTTATACGTACAACCCACTGACGTGAACTAAGGGAGGAGTATGCTAGAGGGGGTAGTGCAGGGTGGAGGGGGATAAAGGAGAGGAAAATAATGGGACAACTATAATAGCATAATGAATAAAATATACTTAAAATAATAATAAAAATACTATTGGTTGTCAGGGGCTAGAAGAAAAGGGAAGGATGAGTAGATGGAGTACAGAGTTTTAGGGCAGTGAGACTGTTCTGCATCATATTTTAATGGTGGATACAAGTCATTATGCATTTGTCAAAACCCACAGAATGTACATTAAGCGTGAACCCTAATGTAAACTATGGACTTTGGGTGATGATGTATCAATGTAAATTCATTGATCATAACCAATGTACCACTGATGCAGAATGTTGATAGTACGTGTCCTTGTGAAGGCAGAGGTATATATGGCAACTCTCTGTACTATCCATTCAATTTTGCTGTCAACCTAAAACTTCTCTTTAAAAAAGTCTATCTATGTAAGGAATATTTTTAAATGTAACCTAATTATGAATATTGGCCAAAGCTGTACAGCTAGTGTTTACTCTCCTTTGGGCAGTGACAAACAAAAGCAGACCAAGCAAGCTTTCCACAAGGCTTTTTGGTAATAGAGAAGCAGTCTATGGGCCAAACTATCAAGGCTCACATTCCTCAAATGATGGTTTTTCATCTCTATGCTTCTCCATCATTCACTAGGCTCATTTTGGACACCTCACCCAGGTATCTTCTTCTACCGTCTCTGCTAGCATGAACAAAAGGCTTCAGGCCAAACAGTAGTTGACAAAGTCTAGAAGTTGGCACCATTCAAGATGCCTCTGTGAAAATAATGCCCAAAGGATCCTTATTCCCAAGGCCTAATTCAAAGACAAAGTTGTTTTAGCAGATTAGAAAAGAAAGTTGAAGAAACAGAGTCATAGCAGAAGAACCTGGGGTCCCAAGATACCAGTTTGGGACTCTGCAGCAGCTCTGCCTTAGCTGATTAACGTGAGTGTTGAAAGCCCCTGAGAGCAAATTAGAAAAGGAAGTCAGGGTGAGGGGGACAGAAATGATTCCAGCAACTACCAATTAAAAATAAGTGGATCCCACAGCACTAAGGAATCATGACTCAAACTGTTGCAGCAGCCAAGTTCCAATACCAACTCCCTGAACATGAAGAGGGAGCAAAGCGGAGGGGTGAGGGAGGGAGGCAGAGGTGTCGCACATTCTGGAAAGCTTCCACTTCTTATCCCAAGTGCATACACACCTGACAATTAAGGAGCAAGCTCTTGATTAGTCATTTAGAAAACCCACGAACATGCCATGAGAGACAGGACCTGTAGGCTGGGAAACTCACCCAATAGTTAGGCTACTGACACAACGGCCCTGCTACCAACTCAGAACTGCTCTTGTCAAATCAGATTGCATGTGACTCATTGTCCTTTATGAAGAACAACTCTACTGCCATGACCACCCACCCCTCCATCCTGTACTTGTAAATAACTACTGATTCTCAAAGCATGTTCACAAGCACTACTTCATTGGTTGTCACAAAATCCCTGTGGGTTTTGTCAGGTATATATTATTTCCACATAGGATTTTAAATAAGTTCATGCTGAAGTTAAAGAGATTTGCCTAAGATCACACAGAGAGTATTATTTGTATATTTTTAAGTGATATGACACTATGATTATATATACACTGAATATCTCTGGAAGAAAAGAAAATGGAATGGACACTGACTACAAGGGAACTAGGGGTCAGGAGTAGAAGTGAAGCTTTCTTTTCACTGTTACTCTTTTGTTGATTTTTGATTTTACATGATTGTGTATACAACTTCCTGAAATTAAATGAAAAAAGGAAGTTATAATTAAGAAGCAGAAAACCACAATCGAATTCTCCTTCCCACTATATAATATAATGCTGCCTCCCATGTTGCGTATGAGGCCACAGCATATTTCTTTCTCCTGTATCTTCCCACTTATTCCCCACTCCATCATCCCCACCCATATATACACATTTCTATGAGCACTTTCCCATCATTGCCTGCTCTCTGAAAATCTGCCAGGAACTGATAGTGTGCTGAAAACCAACTGAGTGATACAGAAACTGAAAATGTGATTCTGATTGATATGTATTCTCATATTTCCTTTGGAAAAAACATTTTTGTTCAAACATTTTAAGAGAGTAGAAAAATAACACTAAAGTTTCAAGATTAAAAGAAAAGGCCATAAAAACCTGCCAGTACTAGGGACTATGTTTTCCCAGTACACAACAAGATGGCAAGTCACTGAGAGAATGGAAAAAAATTTCCTTTCCTGGATGTCAAGGGGAATTTGTCAACCTGAATCCTGTCACAAGAAGAAAGAGAAGGGATATATGACACAATGGGCAATGCAGCTACACACATCTAAAGATGAAATACATAAAATTAAATTGATAAAGTATTGGAAGAAACTGTCTCTCAGGCCACTTTCAAAAGTGAGTAGAAGAAGTGCTAACAGAATACTGACACCAAGGGGCAGTCATTACCATAGACTAAAATAGGAGACTACCATGGGAACAGCATAAATATTCTTTTAAAGTTCATTCATTAATTCCATGTAAATTTATTGTGCACGTATGTCAGGTACTGAGCTAGGATCTAAGACCTCAAAGATAAGTACCTTCAATAAGCTCATACCCTAAGGAAACTGGCAAATATTTAAAACACAATGTCATAGGTACTCTTAGACACACACATATCAAAATCTATGTTGAGTATGCTCAGGAAAGTTTTACGAAAGTGGTAACATTTGAGCTGAATCTCAAAGGACAGTTAGGAGCTCTCCAGGAGTGAGGATAACACATTTCAAGCAGAAGTACTAAGAACAAGCGTGGAACTTTCCAGATATTAAAAACATGTGGCTCAGTCAGCTGGGCATTGCTCTGCAGAATGAAGGGTCACTGGCTCCATTCCCAGTCAAGACACACGCTTGGGATATGGGTTCAGTTACTGGTCAGGGCCCATACAAGAAACCAATTGATGTTTCTCACATCGATGTTTCTGCTTCTCTATCCCTCCCTTCCCTCTAAAAATAAATAAAATCTTTTTTTAAAAAAATTTGGAGGTTGCCATGAATTAGGAGTACAAGAAGAGGGCAGAAATGAGCATAAAGGCCATGGCCCATGTGAAAGAGTTTCTTACTAGAATTACAGATTGCTAAGTGGTTTTTTTTAAAGATTTTATTTATTTATTTTTAGACAGGAGATGGAAGGGAGAAAGGGAGGGAGGGAAATATCAATCAGTTGCCTCTTATATGTCCCCAACTGGGGACCTGGCTGGCAACCCAGGCATATACCCGAACAGGGAATCGAACCAGTGACCTTTCAGTTCCCAGACCATCATTCAGTCCACTGAGCCACACCAGCCAGCGTGCCAAGTGTTTTGTTTTTGCTTTTGTTTTAAATAAATTTATTTTTTTAAGATTTTATCTATTTATTTTTAGAGAGAGGGGAAGGGAAGCAGAGAGGGAGAGAAACATCAATGTGTGGTTGCCTCCCACGTGCCCCAAACTGGGGACCTGGCCCGCAACCCAGGCATGCGTCCTGACTGGGAATTGAACCTGGAACCCTTTGGTTCACAGGCCCACACTCAATCCGCCGAGCTACACCAGCCAGGGTGTGCCAAGTGTTTTTAAACAAGGAAATAATATGATCAGATTTGTGGTTGGGAAAGGTGAAAATGTCGGCAGTACTTCCCACTTCTGAAACAGCAGAAGGACACATTAGCATTCATTAATGGATAAGAATACAGCTCCAGAGTGGGATGAGTGGTTTCAAATTTCAACTATAGTAATTCCAGCATTACTGAATGTCATCCTTCTTGTCTCTCTGCTTGTCTTATACCACATGCAGGATATATGTGAGTTCATTTAATCCTCACAACAACCCTACAAGGTAAGTAATAATACTAAGTCCATTTCACAGATGGGGACACAGAATCTCAGAGGTAAGGAACTTGCCCAGAGCCTTTGAAGCAGAGTTAACAGTTCAGACTTCAAATCCTGGCTCTGCTACTTACTAGTTTATAAACTTGGACAATACTAATATTATGATTATTATTAAAAAGAGAAAAAAATGGAGGACTTCCAGCCAAGATGGCAGCATAGGTAGATATGCTTTGTTTCCTTGCACAACAAAAAGACAACAAATTTAAAAATAAAAACACACAGAACTTCCAGAAAACCAAACTGTTTGGATGTCTGACAACCAAAGAGTTAAAGAAGAAACATTCATCCAGACTGGTATAAGGAGCAGAGACAGGCAGCCACGGCAGAGAGGACACACAGCAAGGCGGCCACTGGAGGACCAGGCAGTTCCACAATCATGTGCATATAAACCAGGAGGAACAACTGGGGAGCGAGACAGACCATGTGATCCAGGTTTCCAAAGCAGGGAAATAAAGCTGCAAAACCTCTGGCTTTAAAAATCTGTGGGAGATGTGGCAACAGTCTCAGGAGATTCTGTGCTCATGGGGTCCTAGAATGTACACAAACCCACCCACCCAGGAGCCAGCACCAGAAGGACCCAATTGCTTGTGGGTAGCAGAGGAAGTGACTGAAAGTCACCTGAGAGCTGAGCAAGCAGCACTGTTCTCTCTCTGACCCCTGCCCCACAGACAATGCCACAACGCAGCAAAGTGGGTTGCCCTGCCCTAGTGAATACCTAAGGCTCCACCCCAGTGAATACCTAAAGGCTCTGCCCCTTACAACTCAACAGGTGTGCCAAGACAAAGAAATATGGCCCAAATGAAAGAATAGAACAAAACTCCAGAAAAATAACTAAGCCACAAGGAGATAGCCAAACTATCAGATGCAGAGTTCAAAACACTGGTAATCAGGATGCTCAAAGAAATGATTGAGTATGGACACAAAATAAACAAAGAAGTAAAGGCTACACAAAGTGAAATAGAGGAAAATATATATGGAACCAACAGTGAAGGGAAACTGGGACTCCAATCAATGATTTGGAACAGAAGGAAGAAATAAACATTCAACCAGAACAGAATGAAGAAACAAGAATTCAAAAAAATGAGGAGAGGCTTAGGAACCTCTGGGACAACTTTAAATGTTCCAACATCTGAAATCATAGGGGTGCAAGGAGGGAGGAAGAACAAGAAATTGAAAATTTATTTGAAAAAATAATGAAAGAAAACTTCTGCAATCTGGTGAAGGAACTAGATGTGCAAGTCCAGGAAGCCCAGAGAGTCCCAAAGAAGTTGGACCCAAGGAGGAACACACCAAGGCACATCATAATTACATTACCCAAGATTAAAGATAAGGAGAAAGTCTTAAAAGAAGCAAGAGAAAAGGAGACAGTTACCTACAAAGGAGTAGTCCATAAGACTCTCAGCTAATTTCTCAAAAGAGACCTTGCAGGCACGAAGCAGCTATAAAGAAGTATTCAAAGTCATAAAAGGCAAGGACCTGCATCCAAGATTACTCTAACCAGCAAAGCCATCATTTAGAAGGGAAGGGCAGATAAAGTGCTTCCCAGATAAGGTCAAGTTAATGGAGTTTATCATCACCAAAACCTTATTATATAAAATGTTAAAGGGATTTATCTAAGAAAAAGAAGATAAAAAATATGAACAGTAAAATGACAACAAATTCATAGCTATTAACAACTGAACCTAAAAGAAAAAACAAAAACTAACCAAACAAGTAGAACAGGAACAGAATCACAGAAATGGAGACCACAAGGAGGGTTATCAGTGGGGAGGAATGGGGGAGAATGGGGAAAAGGTACGGGAAATAAGAAGCATAAATGGAAGATAGAAAATAGACAGGGGGGAGGGTAAGAATAGTATAGGAAATGTAGAAGCCAAAGAACTTATGTGTATGACCCATGGACATGAACTAAGGAGGGGGACTGCTGGAGGGAAGATGGGTGCAGAGCGGAGGGGGATAAAGGGAAGAAAAAATGGGACAACTGTAATAGCATAATCAATAAAATATACTTCTAAAAAGTGAAAATAATGAAGATTTCAGTGATAGATAAAATAAAAATAACATTGTAACAATTGAGTAAGAAATGCTAAACTACTGAACTTAGTATGAATGGAAAGAAAATAAATGAAGAGGTATTTAAGAGAGATGATCAACATATCCAGTGACAGACTAGATACTGAAAATGAGGACTTGTCAGAGGTGACTTTGAGTTTCCTGGCTTGGATAACTGAATACATATTGATGTCAGCTCTAATATCAAGAAAATAGAGGTGATTGCTAGAGATAATTAGCTTTATTTTAGATGTGTTGGGTTTAAATAGTCTATAGCATATACAGCCTAGTAAGCCTGTATATACCATGAGTGCTAAGGAAAAAGACCTGGAAATACAGATTTAGGAAATTGGTATTTAGTTTGGTAATTGAACACAGGGTGTGAATGAAATGGTCAAAGGAAAATATTTTGAGGAAGAAAAGCAGCAGGCCATGAGAACTCCGAAGGCCACCATCACTTAAAGATGAGATGCGGAAGAAGTGTCCATATGGGAAGTAGGACTCAAGATTCTAACTTCTTCACTAGGACTATGACCATCACATCAACAGATCAGAAGCAGTTTATGCTTTGGCACTTACCTGGGTTCGCTATGTTCATGGTTACCCTCTCAGATTCAACACCCTGCCATTCCTCCTTTCAGTTCTTCCCCTAATCACTGTAATTAGGTCTCTTTTTCTGCCCTTGATGAACCTAGCTATAACCCTCAACTTCCTTTCTACTCTTGGAGTATTCTTCTAGAAGTTCTGTGTTGGGTTTTTACTGTGTCAACCTGCTAAGCTGGAACTACATTTCCAAGAATCCTGTTTCCTGTACCATTTAGTGTAGAGTTGGCCAAAAAAGTTGTTTTCACAAGACCTGGAAAAGAATCAGCAGCCATTAGCTGAAGGTTATTGTGGTGAGAGGTGGTGACAGGAGCCAACAAGGTCTGGCTCCTCCTCTTCCGCCCCGTTCTCCCCGTTATTCCTCCTCCTCCTCCCTTTTTTATCCTCACCTGAGGATATGTTTATTGATTTTAGAGAGAGGAGAGAGAAACATGGACGTGAGAGAAACATTGATCAGTTGTCTCTAGCATGCACCCCAACCAGGGACTGAACCCACAAGCCAGGCATGTGTCCTGACTGGAAATTGAACCTGTGACCTTTCAGTTTATAGGAGGATGCTCCAACCGAGCCACACTGGCGAGGGCTATCAGCTCTTCTTTACTGCAGACCAGGCTGGCCAACAGTAGTTGCAGACACTTGGCAGCAGACCCACAGAGGTTGTGTTTACACAGAGGCATGGTGTCCCATGGCTCTCCCTATAAGATCTCCCTCTGCAGTCTCACTCAGTGGTTGGATGTGCTTGGCTTCTCAGATTGACTGGCTGCTGACTCCTGACTTCCTCCTGGACCTTCACTCCCATAGCCCCTGTGACAATTGCATAAGGCCTAATTTATATAATAAATCCCTTCTCCCGTAACTCACAAAGATTCTGCTCCCTTGATGATCCATGATTGATCTATTCCTTCCTGTCTCCTAATTCTGACCTCCATGCCTCATATTCTAATAAAGAATAGCACAATTTCCAGTATTTCACTGAAAGGCTAGAGACCACTTTGACCTACAAGAGGAACAACTACCAGAGCAGGAGCCCTGTTTCATAGGTTTTTCAAGTCAACAGAATAGTTTCAAAATCATTATTATTCTGCATACAAGGTGTGAATACCCTCTATATTAGACTAATATATCCTATTTTCCTAACCCACCACCTACCAAGACAGTTAGCCATTTGTTAGTGAGTCAGGCTCTAACACTCACAGATGTATTCATCACATTATCAAATTAAAGAAGAAAAATCATTTGCCATTTCAATTAATAGCAAGAAATAGCATTAGATAAAATTTAACACCCTTCCATAATAAAAACTCAAAACAGGCTTGGAATGTAAGAGCACATGTATGTAAAAACCATACAATAATCTCATTTAATATTGAAATATTGAAAATATTTCCATCAAGTACAGGAATAAGAAAAGGATACCTGCTATCATCACTTCTATTCAGCAAAGCAGAAGTCCTAACTAGTCCAGACAACAAAACAAGAAAGGATCAAAAAAGAAGACATAAAAATAGTCATTTTGTACACAGAAAACCCAAAGAAATTAACTATTAGAATGAGAGTTCCAAAAATGTCACAGATACAAAAATTTATATAAAATAGCCTATTATATTTATATTCTCAACCACAGTTATCAAATGTAACCTTTAAAATTATACCATTTAACAATAGCATCAAACACTATGAAGAACTATCTGGAAATAAATCTAATAAAATATATAAGACTTGAAAAGTATGTAATTGTATTAAAATACATTGCAGAAAACCTAAATAACTGAAAAAAATCATGGATAAGAAGACTCAGTTATAAAGATGTCTACTCTTCCTAAATTGATCTATAAATTGAATATAACCCCAATAAAAATTCCAAAGTTTTTCACAGAAATTTGCAAGCTAATTCTAAAATGTAAATGAGCCACTTGTTAGGAACAACATGAAAGAAACTTGTCTGATTAGATACTGATTTTTATAAAACTATAATACAATGTGGTACTGGCATAGAAATAAACAGACCAGAATAAATGACAACTGGAAACTCAGAAACAACCCTACATATGTAAGAAAAGTTGGTTTAAGGTACACTGGGCATTAAAGATCAGTGGTTAAGAATGGATTCTTCAATAAAAGGTGCTGGGTCAATTAATTAGTCATTATGAAAAAAATGATATACCTATACTACAACACTACAAAAAGTCATAATGAAAGAAAAGAATAAAATGATAAAAATTCATAAAACAAGAAGGGAAATGTCTTTATGACTTCAGGGTAGAGAAGGACTTCTTAAAACATAAATTACACTAATCATAAAAGAAAAGATCGCAAACTCAGTAACTCCGATTTTAAGAACTCTGTTCAAAAAAGATCCAATTCAGAAAATAGTAAGACAAGCCAAAAAATTGTTAGATGTTTGAAGCACATAAAATTACAAAAGAGGACTTCTGGTCAAGATGGAGGCATAGGTAGGCACACTTCGCCTCCTGGCACAACCACAAGAATAATTACAAATAGCCTCAAAACAAAAAACACCCAGAACTGTCATAAAATCAAATTATATGGAAGTCCGACAACCAAGAATTTAAAGAAGCCACATTAATCCAGACAGGTAGAGGGGGCGGAGATGTGGAGTAGGCGCAGAGAGGCGAGGAAAAGCAGTGTGGCAGAGAGAGGCTGCAGCAGTGGCAGAATGGGCAGTCCCACATTCACCTGTGGTGGATAAAAATTGGGAGGGATACCTTGGGAGTGAAGGATCCCAGCCCCAGGCCAGACTGCACAGCCCCAGGAAAATAAATCCCCATAATTTCTGGCTGTAAAAGAGTGGGGGTTGGGAAGAAACTTCTGGCTTCTCAGGAGAGTCTATTTAACGGACCTGCACTGACTTAGAACAAAACATATGCAAATCAACCCACTCTGGAATTTATCACCAGGGTAAGAGCTGAAGGGCACCAGTCACACACAGGAAGTGGGTAAAGTGATTGGAAAAGGGGCAAAGGCAGGTCAAACCTCTAGAAGCCAGGCAGCAGCACAGTCCCCTCCCCAAGCCTTCCCCCCACAAAGAGCAGGTTGAGAAGCAGGTTGCCCCACCCTGGCAAATACCCAAGGTCCCCCCCCCCATACAACTTAACAGGTGTGCTATGACAGAGAGTCAAAGTAGCTCTACCTAATACACAGAAAAACACAGGGAGGCTGCCAAATTGAGGAGACAAAGAAATATGGCCTAAATGAAAAAACTAAGTGAAATGGAGATAGCCAACCTATCAGATGCAGTTCAAAGCACAAGTGATCAGGATGATCTGAGAACTCACTGAGTATGGCAAAAACATAAAGGAAGAAATGAAGGCTACACTAAGTGAAATAAAGAAAAATCCACAGGGAACCAACACTGAAGGGAAGGAAGCAAGGATTCAAAACAATCATTTGAAACATAAGGAAGAAATAAACATTCAACTAGAACAGAAAAAAGAAACAAGAATTCAAAAAAAACAAGGATAGCATAAGACAACTCTGGGACAACTCCTAAAGTGCCAACATCCGAGACACAGGGATGCCAGAAGGGTAAGAGGGAAGAACAAGAAATGTGAAAACTTTATCTGCCCTTCCATTCTAAATGAAAGCTTTGCTGGAAAGAGTAATCTTGGATATAGGTCCTTGCCTTTCATGACTTTGAATACTTCCTTCCAGCCCCTTCTTGCCTGAGGTTTCTTTTGAGAAATCAGCTGATAGTCTTACGGGAACTCCTTGTAAGTAATTCTCTCCTTTCCTCTTGTTGCTTTTAAGACTCTCTCTTTCTCTTTAATCTTGGGTAACTTAATGATGATGTGCCTTGGTGTGCTCCTCTTTGAGTCCAACTTCTTTGGGATTCTATGATGAGGTCAAGTTAAAGAAGTTCATTATCACCAAACCATTATTGTATGAAATGTTAAAGGGACTTATCTAAGAAAAAGATAAAAATATGAACAGTAAAATAACAATAAACTCACAACTACCAACAAGTGAACCTAAAAAAAAGAAAAACAATGAAAACAAAAACTAAGCAAATAACTAGAACAGAAACAGAATCAGAGAAATGGACATCACATGGAGGGTTTTCAGTGGGGAGGGGAAAGGGAGGAATAGGGGGGAAAAGGTACAGGAAAGAAGCATAATTGGTAGGCATAAAATAGGCAGGGAGAGGTCAAAAATGGTATTGGAAACAGAGAACTCAAAGAACTTATATGTACAAGCCATGGACATGAACTAAGGTGAGGGGGGGGATGCTGGAAGGTTGGGGTGTGCTGGGCAGAGAGGGGATAAGGGGGGTAAATTGGGAAAACTGTAAGAGCATAACCAATAAAATATACTTAAGAAAAAAAAAAGAAATGTGAAAACTTATTTGAAAAATAATGAAAGAAAAATTCTGTAATTTGGCAAAGGAAATAGAAATACAAGTCCAGGAAGAGTCCCAAACAAATGCAACCCAAAGAGGACCACACCAAGACACATCATATTTAAAAATGCCAAAGGTTAAAGATAAAGAGAGAATCTTAAAAGCATCAAGAGAAACACAGTGTTACCTACAAAGGAGTTCCCATAAGACTATCAGCGGAGTTACTTACAATAGCCAAGTGCTGGAAACAACCTAAGTGCCCATCAGTAAATGAGTGGATCAAAAAACTGTGATACATTTACACTATGGAATACTACACAGCAGAAAGAAAGAATGAGCTCCTACCCTTTACAACAGCATGGACAGAACTGGAGAGTATTATGCTAAGTGAAATAAGCCAGGAGGTAAAAAATGAATACCATATGATCTCACCTATAAGTGGAACCTAATCAACAAAACAAATGAGCAAAATAGAACCAGAGACATTGAAATAAAGAACAAACTGACAGTGACCAGAGGGGTGGGAGGAGGGGGATAGCAGGGAAAAGGGGAAGGAGCAAGCCAAGGAACATAAATAGAGGACTCAAAGACTCAGACAACTGGTGGGGATGGACTGCGGGAGCTGCAGAGGACAGGGCAGGGTAGAGCAATGGGGGAAAAGGTGGGAGAACTGTAAGTGAACAACAATTAAAAAAAAGACTACCAGCTGATTTCTCAAAAGAAACTTTGCAGGCAAAAAGGGACTAGCAAGAAGTATTCAAAGTCATGAAAAGCAAGGACCTACAACCTAGATTACTCTATCCAGCAAAGCTATCATTTAGAATGGAAAGACAGATAAAGTGCTTCCCAGACAAGGCAAAGCTAAAGGAGTTCATCAGCACCAAGCCATTATTACATGAAAGGTTAAAAGTAGTTATTTAAGAAAAAGATCAGAATTATGAATATTAAAATGACAATTCACAACTATCAACAACTGAATCTTTTAAAAAAATAACAAAACTAAGCAAACAACAAGAATAGGTATAGAATCATAGCTATGGAGATCATTTGGAAGTTTATCAGGTAGAAAGGGGAAGGGGAAAAATGGAGGAAAGGTGTAGGCATTCAGAATCATAATTTGTAGGTATAAAAATAGACAGGGGGATGTTAAGAATAGTATAGGAAATGGAGAAGCCAAAGAACTTATATGTATGACCCCTGGACATGATCAAAGGGAGTGATTGCTGAGGGAAGGGGTATATCAGGAGGACCAGGGCAAAGGGGGAAATATTGGGACAACTGTAATAGCATAATCAATAAAATATACTTTAAAAAAATAACAAAAGATTAGTACACAGGTATACAAAAATAAGTCCTATAAATCAATTTGAATTCCAATACAGAATAGACAAAGGCACAAATAGTCATTTTTACCATGAGAAAATATTAGTGGCTTGTAAATATATGAAAAGATCCTCTAGACCATAATAGCAAGAGAAACATAAATTAGGATCATAGGAGGTATCATTCTAACCTCCTGTATTTGCAACCCCTTAAAAGTGTGACAACATCCAACATAGAGGAGGATAAGGAGCACTGGGAAGACACATTCACGGATAATAGAGACATAAATCGGTGCAGCCACTTTGGAAATGTTTGGTATTTCTCAATAAAGTTGACCATGTGCATACTTTATAACCCTGCAATCCCACACTTGGGCCAATATTCTGAAGCAATGGTTCTCACATATTAATGTGTATTGGAATCACTGGGAGGGTTTGTTAAACACAGATTGCTGGACTCTTCCTTAAAGTTCCTAATTCAGGGATTGGGGCCTAAAAATCTGCATTTTTAAGAAGTTCCAGGTAATGCTAATGGTCTGAAAAGATGCTATAAATTAACTCTTGTACTTATACATCAGGACATGTACAAAATATTAATAATGTATTCCCTGATAGGAAAAATGAAAAACAAAACCCAAATATCTTTTAACAGTAGGATGCACATACTGGCATAATCGTACACTGAGATATACAGCTATGAAAACAAAGGAGATCATGAAGAGGCAAACAGGGCTTCCAAGATACTAGTGATGTTCTAGTTTTTAAGCTAGGTACACATTTTCACAGGTATTTTAATTACTCTTTAAGCTGTTAAAAAAGAAAACTGTACATACATTTTTACATGTTTATTTGTTCATATATTTCATCACAGAATCATTTAAGTTGTGCTTCCACCACCTACTGGCTATTTTTCTATAGCCTGGCCCAACACAGCACACGTCACCTCAGGACTTGAGTAAAAAGGGAATAGTTACTGGATCTCATCTCTGCTGACACTAATGGCATACATCACCCCCCTACACACACACACACACCAGTTGCTTTAAACTACTTCTCAAGATATTTTGCATCCCCTCAAATTCCTCATCGCTCTTCCTTGACTGCAGGCCTCAAAATCAACCACCAGAAGTGAATACAAGGATCCCCTGTGGTCTGACAGGCAATTTATTAAAAACTACCGCTGGCTACCAGATTCAGTGTAATCTAAATAAAAAGTGTGTTTTTGCAATGGTATCACACTGGTTACTCATACTGACTTTGCCTTATCTACTAAAACTTCTAGTGCTTTTTGATACATGATGTTAAAGATATACATCATAAAGATGGCCTTTGGACCAAAAGAATGGGCTTAATTTTATCCTAGATTCAGCCCTTATGCCTTCTTTAGATAGGTATGTGCTTATTCTGTCATCCATTATGAGGAGTCCTCTGCATTTTACACTTCATAAATTGAATGAGTCATCAATGATATATAAATCACTTACCAAGAATTGAACAAGATTAAGTCTTTCTTCCAAGTTAATCTATATCCAATAATGTACCATTTAGTTATCTAATAATTCTCTCACATATTCCCATTTTCCACAAGAATATTAAAAGAAACTGTTATAAAGTGTATCACTAGCATCTAAAAAAAACAAGTATCTAGCTCTCTCTGGTCTTTCAGTCCAGCAACACTATTAGAAGAGTGTCATCTTGGGCCATGATGATGATTCCCTGGGAATGACAGAATGGGGAATGGAAGGAAGCTGCTTCCCAGCAACTTTGGGGAGCTGCCACTCTGCCCCGGGGCTGCCTACTGCCAGAACTATCAACTGGATAAGAAATAAACTAGTTTGTATAAGGGAAAAAGGTGGTGGGGTACTACTCTAATCGACTAAAGTGATCCTAAAAACCAAGAATCCACGCCTGGAGAGAATGAAGCAGGCCAAACAACAAGGTATTATTATTTTCCAAACATATTTAATTCTGTTCCAGCCCCAAAGAAGGGGATAAACCTAAACTTTAAAAATAAAAATAAAAGTTGCTCAAAAACCAAGCCATTATAAAATTAAGCCTCCTCCCTTAGCAATAAATACTGAAATGATATATACACATGAGGCTCAGGAAGAAGGCAAGAACAGGAACCCTGGGGACTCTGTCCCATGGCAAGATCCCAACACTGTGACCAGTGCCATGCTCTTTACCTAAAACATAGAAGAGCAATGAAAGACACAGGAGTATGTGGCCCCAGAGAGAGCTAGAACCTGTTAAGAGGAGAGAAAGAAAAGAAACACAGCATCTTTCAGGGCAGAGGAAGGGAAGGTCATCATCTAACAGTCCCCCATTCTGGGTGAGTCACTGGCTGTGGCTGGTCCGGCTGACAAGTGCCCCAGAGCTTATCTCCGAGCCTCCACTCCCTCTTTCGTTTGCACGGTAAGTAAGGTCATTCACACTGTGGCTGTGAGGCCACTGTAGCAGCAGCCTGGCTGCTGGAGCCCTGAGGCTTCCCATTCACCACCAGCAGGAGGGGTGTCTCCACACGAACACTGAAAAAGGAATAGTCCTAGAAAAGACAAACATACAGAGCTGTTCATCATATCATAGACCCTAAGATGGAACAAACTCCCACATGGGGGTACACCACCTGTGGCTTTCCCCTCCTCTCCCCGCCACCAGCACTACCACCTTACCTCCATCTCACATTCAACAAAGCTGAGCTAAGAAAAGGGATATAATTTTCCCAAAGTTTTCAATCTTCAGAAAGAAAATCTGGGGCAGGTAGGGTGCCAGTAATGTCACTACAAGAATGAGACAATTCTCTAATTCAAAAAAGACAAGTTCCTGGCACTGCCTAACAAAAGGGTGCTGCCAGCTCTCACAGAACCTGCCCTTCCCACAGTGCTGGCTGTCAATTATAACTAGATGCACATAGCAGCCAGCCAGGTGGAAATTCTGCAAAACTCTTAGTCCAAGTGTTTATAAGGGCCTAAATTAACCTGCAAGCTGTAAGTTAAAGTTACTTCTCCCTTTATATCGGAAGAAGAAACAGAATGTGTGGTTTAGACATCCTCCTCATAACAGAAAACGTATCAGCTCCCTTCATCAGTTCAAATGTACTTTAAGTTGTAAAAGATGTTTTTAAAAGATCTTCATCCAAAAAATATTGTCCCACTAGGAGTGTCCCACTAGGGAAGAGGCTCATTTAAGTCACATCAAAGAGATAAATTAAAGAGTTCTCATAAATCAATCTTTTAAAATATCCTAACAGTAATATAGGCAAGTGATTAAAAAAATGGCAATTTATAAAAGGAATATAAATAGTCCATAAACATACGATAAGATGTTCAACCTCACCAGTAATCAAGAAACCAAAGCCAAACAACAGTGATGATATATTTTTCACATAAAATCAGCAAATAATTTTTCAAAGGTTTCTATGCTAAGTTGAGAAGAAAACTACAGGGAAATAATTACTCATATCCACTTTTGGTAATAATTGGTACAACCTTCCATAAAGTTATTTGGCAATACATATCAAAAAAAATCTAAGAATTCTGCACACCCTTTAGAGCTAGGATTGTACGTCAGAAATTCATTAAGGACATAATCATGGATATAGGCAGATAGAAAAATATCTATTATGGTGCTTTTATAAGAGTAAAAAAAAATTAGGAATAATCTAGGTCAGGGGTCAGCAAGTTTGTTCTGTAAAGGGCCAAATAATAAGTATTTTAGACTTTGTGGGTCATATGGTCTCTGTCACAGCACCACTCAACTCTAACACTGTGGTGCAAAAGCAGCCACAGACGACAGTAAACAAATGAGTGTGACCTTGTTTCAAAACAATTTACTTATGAACACTGACATTTGAATTTCCTGTAATTTTCGTGTATCATAAATTATTCTTTTTCTGATTTAAAAGTATAGAAGTTATTCTTAACTTATAGGCCACACAAAAACAAGCAGTTAGCCAGATACAGTCAACAGGCTGCAGTTTGTCCACCCCTGACCTAAATGGTAAACAAGTGGTTAAACATACGATAAGATGTTCAACCTCACCAGTAATCAAGAAACCAAAAACTCTCAGAGAGTTTTTAGGAGGATTAACTGAGCCAGTGCAGGAAGTAAAACTTAGCAGTGTCCAGCAGTCAGTTAAGTGTTCAATAAATTTGAGCTATCATCATAATTTTCATCACCAACTCTAAGTGTGAATTTGGAACAATGTTGTAAAATCCTTAAAAACACAGGACATGTTCACAATGTCTGCATATACTATTTTATTCATAATTTAAACTATACATATAAATGTGTGCATATGTATGTATGAAAAAGAAAAAGACTGGAGGTATACATATCAAACTGTTACCAGTAATAACATCTCAGTAACAATATTTTAGTCCATTTTTTAAAATTTATTTTTATTGAGATAATTGACTTATAACAGTGTGTAAGTGTAAGGTGTATAACATGTTGATAATTCATATACTGTAATATGATTACCACCTGGTTTTAGCTAACACCTCTATTGTGTCACATAATTACCCTTTCTATTTGTGGTGGGAACGATTAAGATCTAGTCTCTCAGCAACGTTGAAGTTTATAATACCATTTGGTCTATAATCAATCACTGTGCTATGAATTAGATCTCTGGGACGTACTCACCTACTACTTGGAAGTCTGCACCCTTAAACAATGCCTCTCCAGTTCCTCCACCCCACGGTAACCCCCCATTCTATTCTCTGTTTTCTACAAAGTTCAGCTTCTTTAGATTCCACATATAAGTGATCATGTGGTACTTCTTTGTCTGTTCACTCCATTTTCTCATCCATTCTCTTTACCAGTAGTTTCCCTATTTAGTAAAAATTACATAAATATAAGTGTTTATATATATGATATCATACACAAACACATAAATGAATTTCTTTACATATTTTTTAAAAGAGATAAAGTTGGACCTACTTCCAGAACCTGTAAGTTGAAAGAGAATCCTAGCCACCACTCACCTTTCCTTTATGCTGAATCTGGTGAAGCCGAAGGCTGGGCTCAGGGATGGCCACAGAGTCGCCAATGAGCACGCCCCAGCTCTGCACCATATTGTACACCATCACTGCATAGCAAGGTCCATCTGAATCTACCAGGCCAAATGTACTGCCAAGTTAAAATACATTAAGAGAAGAGGGGGGAAAAAAAGGAAAATGGGCAAGAAAGATAAGTAAGTGCTTTCTTAGTAAAACTCATTTAGAAAACCTATGGCAGGTACCATCATCCACTGTGGACATCTGAGTCCTCCTTTGTTTAGCACACATGCACACTGAGACCATTCAACAATTATTAAAAGTGAACTAGCTCAAAATGCTGCTGCTGAAACATTATTCCCGGTCTGTCAATTTAACTATCACAACCTTCATCAAACTCTCTAAACATAACTGTCAATTTAGTTTAATTCCACAAACTTTTGCTGAACTTTGCATCAAGCATTGTGCTCAGCAGTGAGACACCAATCTAGCTATGAATGAGCTAACAGTCTAGCCAGAGTCAGACAGCTAACCCAACACTTTATACAACACAACTGTGACAGGTGCTAGAATAACTCTTCTCTTGTGCCAAATTCAGTAAAGCAAAGGTTAGGCACGGAAGAAATATCCAGATCAAAATGCAGGAAAGGTTTCCTTGAAGAGACTAAATATTAAAGGAATGAAAAACAGCTGGGTCAAAACAGGAAAACTAATCCTCAATGGGGGGGACAAGAACAAGGACTGACTGCAAAGGAGAGAGAACTTTCTGGAAGTGAGTGAAGGACTAAGGAATGATGGCACTGATAAAACCCTAATTTTTCAAGAGTTAAAAATTTTCTAAGTGATTATTCTTAACTCATTTCCTCTGCTAGACTATAAGCACCTTTTACTTGAGTCCTGTACATTTCTCTCTTCTTACTCCCTACAACACATATAGCTGATGTTTAATAAATATTTGTTGAAACGGGGAAAAATGGGTGGTAACAGAATCTACAGAGATTGTTAGACATCACCAGCTCATGAGACAGTCACAGAAGGGAATCAGAACTCACTTATCTGTGACCACTAATTATGTCTTTAACTGTCAGGGAAAGGCCAGGAAGGGAGAGCAGTAGTTCAAAAAGATAAGAGGAAATTCGGCAAGAGAAACTCACAAGGGGACTTTCTCCTCTGTGGTAAGGCTGAACACCACCTTCCCCAGGACCACTGTACCACTGTTCACACCAGGCTGCAGTGCACTCAGCGGCTTGAGCTCCAGGGTCACCTTCTGCCCAGAGGCTGACTGGTAGCGCCCATCACCACAAGGACCTAGATGAGCCGGGCGCAAGTTTCCCAGCATGCTCTGCAACTTTTTGGTCTTCACCTTTCCCTGCAAAGGAAGGGGATATAGATGAGAAACTGGAAACTAGTCACTCCCCCTTGAGAGTGTAACCCTTCCCTCTCACCTACCCACTTCTTAGGGTCCCTACTGCCAAAGCCTATTCTATTCTAATTTGATAGATGTACAGCAGCATAAAAAAGCAGGATTCAGCCTTTAGACATCTTTACCTTGCTCTCAAGGAGGCTGGTTAATCTATTCAGGAATTCTAAGAGTTGTTGCTCTCGTTGTCGGGGCTCTGGCCAGGCAGGGTCCAGTGCTGCCGCCCGAGAGAAGCCCTCCAGGGCCTCCCCATAATTCTCTTCATATTTATGTAACTGCACAAGAAGTCACCAACACCTCCAATTACAAGTATATTTAACACAAACTATGCTGGGGGCAGGGGTGGGGGTGGTGGGGGAAGTAATGGCACAATGGATTAGGACAGTGTTTTCCTGTCCTACAGTGAACATCCTAAAGAGATCATAAACACCTTAACATCCTGGCCATGGCGATCACAACCCCCAAAATGGAGTCATTTCAAAGAAGCTAATTTCCAAACTCTAAAATAGTTAAGTTGCATATATCGGGTCATTCTACTTTTATATTTGCAATGAAAATTTCAGAAAGTCTTCTAAACTATCCCACCCTAGCCCCTACGTACATTCCCTCACCCTCAACCCCTTCTCCTCTCCCTCTAATGGCTCCACCAGATACTGAAGTTAAACTGAGCTAGTTCTTCATAGAAGTAATTTTACATTTCTCTTACCCCGTCCTGCCCCTATGAATACTCAGCTATCCTCACAGGCTAAGACCTAGATGTATTAGACTTGCAGACAACCCCCCTCTCCCCACAGGTCTTACCGTTGCCCTGTTCAGATGAAGATCAGGATTGCTGGAAGCGGTCCTGTCAACCTTCTCCTACAGCAGGAGAAAAAGATCGCCAGTGCATCCTGTCTCAGCCTTAAGGATGGCCATGCCCAGAGTGTCCTGAACTTCCTCTCCCTGAAAATACTCAAGCTTCTTCCTTGTCAACACGTTACCTACACCCACACTGATGTACAGTGTGTGGTATATTACACAGTCCCTGAAAACTCAAGAATGCTAAGGGTTTTGTATGTGCATGAAACTTTAACATATGATTATACTTTATCCATTCAATAGTACAAAGAGAGAAGAAGTGTGTGAAAGCATTCTTATTTAAAAAATATTTTAATAGGGAATGATGGTGTATACATTAGGAGAGACTAAGAAAGAACTGATGTCTTTATGACCACAAAAGGCCCCACATAGCAACAGTGATGCTGAGAAAGATAAACAAAGTTGGACAAATCATTCTACCTAATATTAAACTACACTATAAGGCTATAGTAATTTAAACAGCATGGTACTGGCATAAAAACAGCCACATAGATCAGTAGAACAGAATAGAGCCCCAAAATAAACCCACACCTTTATAGTCAATTAATATTCAACAGAGGAAGCAAGCACATACAATGGGCTAAAGATAGTTTATTCAGTAAATTGGATATATTAAAATTGGATATATATATCCAATTTTACACCACACACAAGAATATATTGGATATATTAAAATTGGATATATATATCCAATTTTACACCACACACAAGAATAAATTCCAAATGGATTAAAGACTTAAATATTAGACCCTAAACCATAAAAATCCTAGAAGAAAATATAGGCAGTAAAATCTTGGGCATTGCTCCTAGCAATATTCTATCTGATGTATCTCCCCAGGCAAGGGAAACAAAAGAAAAAATAAATGAGACTAAATCAAACTAAAAATTTTTGCACAGCAAAGGAGAACACCAACAAAATAAAAAGACAACCCACAGAATGGGAGAACATATTCGCCAATATACCTGATAAAGAGTTACCAAAATTTATAAAGAACGTACACAACTCAACACCAAAACAAAAAATCCAATTAAAAAACGGGCAAAGGACCTGAATACACACTTCTCCAAAGAGGACATACACATGGCTAATAGACACATGAAAAGATGCTCAACATCATAATTGTCACAGAAACACATATTAAAACCGCAATGAGATATCACCTCACACCTGTCAGAATGGCTATCATAATAAATCAACATAAAAGTGCTGGTGAGGTTGTGGAGAAAAAGAGAATGCACTGAGAACCAAGATGGCGGCGTAGGTAGACACACTGCGCCTCCTTGCACAACCAGAACTGACAGAAAATCGAACAGCAAGGAAGTCCGACACCAAGTGGATAAAAAAGAAACATACATGCAGACCGGTAGGAGGGGCGGAGATGGGCAGCCAGGGCAGAGAGGACTTGTGTTGCCGTGGTGGGACCGAGACTGGCGGAGTGTGGGATGAACAGGTCAGGCAGTCTGACCACTGGCAGACCCTGCGGCCCCACGTTCGCACAGATAAACCGAGAGGGCCGGACTCAGAGTGGCAGAGTGCGGGGCAGGCAGAGCGGTGGGTAGCACCCCGTGGCCCCACATTCACGCACAGATAAACCAGGACGAACGGCGGGGAGCGAAGCAGACCACGTAACCCAGGGCTCCAGTGAGGGGAAATAAAGCCTCAAACCTCTGAGTGAAAACGCCCGTGGGGGTTGGGGCAGCAGCAGGAGAGACTCCCAGGCTCACAGGAGAGGTCGTTGGAGAGACCCACAGGGGCCTAGGGCGTGCACAAGCCCACCCACTTGGGAACCAGCACCAGAGGGGCCCAATTTGATTGTGAGTAGCACAGGGAGTGGCCGAAATTGGTGGAGAGTGGAGCGGGCGCCATTGCTCCCTCTCGGCCCCTCCCCCACATACAGGTCACAGCGCAGCGACCAGGGGTAACCCGGGGAACACCTAAGGCTCCGCCCCTTTAAGTAACAGACATGCCAAGACAAAAAAAAAAGCCCAAATGACAGAACACTTCAAAGCTCCAGAAAAAATACAACTAAGCAAGGAAGAGATAGCCGACCTATCAGATGCACACTTCAAAACACTGGTTATTAAGATGCTCACAGAATTGGTTGAATTTGTTCGAAAACTAGATGAAAAATGAAGCCTATGCTAAGAGAAACCAAGGAAAATGTACAGGGAACCAATAGTGATGCGAAGGAAACTGGGACTCGAATCAACGGTGTGGACCAGAAGGAAGAAAGAAACATCCAACCAGAAAAGAATGAAGAAACAAGAATTCGGAAAAATGAGGAGAGGCTTAGGAACCTCCAGGACATCTTGAAACGTTCCAACATCCAAATTATAGGGGTGCCAGAAGGAGAAGAGGAAGAACAAAAAGTTGAAAACTTATTTGAACAAATAATGAAGGAGAACTTCCCTACTCTGGTAAAGGAAAGACTTCCAGGAAGTCCAGGAAGCTCAGAGAGTCCCAAAGAAGCTGGACCCAAGGAGGAACATACCAGGGCACATCATAATTACATTACCCGAAATGAAAGAGAAGGAGAGAATCTTAGAAGCAGCAAGAGAAAAGGACACAGTTACCTACAAAGGGGTTCCCATAAGACTGTCAGCTGATTTCTCAAAAGAGACCTTACAGGCAAGAAGGGACTGGCAAGAAGTATTCCAAGTCATGAAAGGCAAGGGCCTACATCCAAGATTACTGTATCCAGCAAAGCTTTCATTTAGAATGGAAGGGCAGATAAAGGGCTTCTCAGATAAGGTCAAATTAAAGGAGTTCATCATCACCAAGCCCTTATTCCATGAAATGTTAAAGGGATTTATCTAAGAAAAAGAAGATAAAAAATATGAACAGTAAAAATGACAGCAAACTCACAGTTATTCACAACCACACCTAAAACCAAAACAAAAGAAAACTAAGCAAACAACTAGAACAGAAACAGAACCACAGAAATGAAGATCACATGGAGGGTTATCAATAGGGGAGTGGGGGGGGAGAGGGGGGGGAAAGGTACAGAGAATAAGTAGCATAAATAGGTGGAAAATAGACAGGGGGAGGGTAAGAATAGTGTAGGAAATGTAGAAGCCAAAGAACTTATAAGTATGACCCATGGACATGAACTATAGGGGGGGAATGTGGGAGGGAGGGGGTGGGCAGGATGGAGTTGAGTGAAGGGGGGGAAACGGGACAACTGTAATAGCTTAATCAATAAATGTATCAAAAAATAAAAAAAGAGAATGCACTGTTGGTAGGAAAGCAAACTGTGGTGCAACCACTGTGGAAAGCAGTATGGAGATACCTCAAAAAATTAAAAATGGATCTGTCTTTTGACCCAGAGACCCCACTTCTAGGAATATATCCAAAGGAACCCAAAACACTCCTTTGAAAGAACATAAGCACCCCTATGTTCACTGCAGCATTATTTACAATAGCCAAGATATGGAAGCAGCCCAAATGTCCATCACTAGATGACTGAATAAAATAACTATGGGGCATTTACACAATGAAATACTACTCGGTCGTAAAAGAGTAGAAAATTATCCCCTTTGCAACAGCATGAATGGACCTGGAGAACATTATGTTAAGTGAAATAAGCCAGTCAGAGAAAGACAAATACCATATGGTTTCACTTATACGTGGAATCTAACGGAGAAAATGAATTAATAAGCAAAACAGAAACAGACTCATAGATAGCAGGATGACAGGTATTGGGGGATCTAGGGGGTGGAGGGATTGAGCTAAAAAGAAAAAGGACACATGGACAATAATGTGGTGATTGCAAGGGGGGGGGGTGTGGGGTTAAAAGGGATTAAATGTAACGGCACAAGCACAATTAAAAAATTTTTAAAAAGAAAGAAAATAGAAGAGAAATAATGTTGATTTAATACTTTTCCTCTGGAGCCCAGCTCCAGACAGAGACAGAATCATGTTTTATACACAAGCCCCCTTAACACACACATGGAAAGCCCAGTTCTGATTCTCTAATTTAAACAGACGGCCAGAATCCACATGATAGTGCAGACCAGTGTGCTGTGAAGAAACTGCTGGTGACATTTATGGCTTATGGTCATTTCATTTTTTTAAACTCTATTCATTGCCTGGCACATAGCAAAAGCACAAACAACATGAATTAATACTGTTTAAATGCTTGGCTCAAATATATTTAAAATGCAAGTTTGGATGAAGAAATTCAGGGTTAAATTTTAGCAGAAGCCAAATATAAAATTTTAAAGGAAGTACAGTATACTATTCTTTAAAGTATAAACATTAATCAAATTAAGAAATTAGAGTTAAATATAATCCCTCTGCCTAAAAGCTCCCTGATTGAAAAAAGGACAGTTCCTAACCTGCAAATATGAATATAAAGTAACTACATTCTTTATTCTGCCACACAGAGCAAAATGAGTAATGGTAAGTTAAAAAGCAACTTTGTGTCAAGAGAAATGAGAAAGCAAATGAAGAAAGGTGAATATAAGGCCTAAATAAAAAGTGCTCAGAAGGCCAGTAAGTATCTTTTAATAATGAGTAACCAGGCACTCACAGCCTGAAGGAACCCCATGCAGGTGGTCACTGACACAAACACGGCCTGAAAACCTAAGCAAAGCTTGAGGTCCAGTGAAATAATTCCTAGAAAGTGATGCAGAATGAGTTATATGCTATTTTCTATTTTAGCCTGTGGGAAATCCAGAGCCATAGTATGTAATGGTTAATCTGGGGATAGCACCTAATTTATAATTAAGTATTAGTTTTCATTTCTTTTAAAATATACACACAAATATTAATAAGCATTACTTTAATACAGACTTTTTCCCATTTAAAAAGATGAACATGTTGGCACAGGCTCTGTGATTTGGATACATGCCTATAACAAAATCTACACAGCTCAAGTTGCTATCTAGCACTGAGGCACCGCACTGCAAGGGGTTGCTAATACACAAGCAATAAGGAGAAATAAGTCACCTCTGTAGACACAGCTTTGCAAAACCACACACATTAGATGCCAGCAAACACTGCCATCCTGCTTGCTAAAGAGCCACAAGGAAGACTGAATGACACTCCTGCTTCTGTTGCTGCCTCTACTCATCTGGCCAGGGCAACCATAAATACTTACTGCTTGGGCATAGGCACTGAGGGCTTGCTGGGAGATCTTAGGGTTCTGGCCAGTATTGAAGTACAGAGAAAGGTAAGCATTCCCCAGAATATCTGAAAGAGAAACACGGGGTTTACATTATACATGTAAGGAGCCTGGAAGTCACCATGCCATCCTAATAAGTAAAGAGCAGAAGTGACTACAAAAATCACAACTCTTCTTGGATCTGTTACAGAGGGGACAACAGTGGGCAAACCACTGCCCCCAAAACTGGAGGGACAGACAGGTAAATACTAGGAGTTATGGCTTATCAGAAAAGAAATGCACGAGCTGCCACAGAAAACAGTGCTGGGGCATGAAAACCTGAACTGTAATTGATGAATTACTGGAGGCTCAGCATGGACATGTCTGGAAGTTAAAAACTGCAGGGGTCCCAGTCACAAGGAGGCCCCCACAATATTATAAGATCAACCTCCAGAAGATCAACCAGATCCCCACAGCAAATATCAGAGAAAAAAAATTCCCTTGTTATTCCAGCAGAAGGATTGAAAATAGGAATATTCTGAAATATGTTAGAGCACTCTGTTCTTAACAAAAGTGAACAAGGCTGCCCTCAGGGAACTAGTTAACCAGGACCTAGCCGTAAAGGGAAATAACTAACTCCACTCCACTCTAGCCATCTTGTCCCACATACAAGAGGAGAAAAAAATGAAGTAGTGGGGGATTATCTCAGAGCCCAAGTTCAAGAAATGACCTATTCTGGTCATCCTGAAAAGTCTACTAGAAGGCCTGACACAAACTACTGATGACACTATATTTAGTGCACAGCACATTCCACTGGGATAAAGAGGCAAACATGGACCTGAAGGAAAAAGCTGAACAGACTATACACAAAAGCCCTGCCTTGCTTATGTGAAAACATAAGCCTCCTCTCTTGAATGAAAAGATCGAAGAGTTCCTAGAATAGTGGTTCAACAAAATATCTTTTGGGCTTCTTCAAAACAAAGATGCCCTTCCCTGACCAGTGTGGCTCAGTAGGTTGGGCGTCACCCTGCAAAGCAAAAGGTTGCAGGTTTGACTCCTGGTGGACACATGCTTGAGTTGTGGGTTTGGTCCCTGGTTGGGACATGTACAAGGGGCAATAGATCAATGTTTTTCATATCAATGTTTCTTTCCCTTTTTCTCCTTCCCATCCTTAAAAATAAGCAGGTAAAAATCTTAAAAAAAAAAAAAAAAAAGGTGCCTGGCTTTAGAGACAGACTCTAGTTGGGCTCCAGATGACTCTGGTGTGTGCCAGAAAGATAATGGCCATAGTCATTAAATGAGCTCTAAAAACCAGTTAGAGATTTTTGAGAGCACTCACACCAGGAGCGGCCATCGTGGATATCCATCTGCACAGCCAACTTAGCCTGCCGGACGCTGTCCATGACATGGCGAGAATGCTCATCGCCAGAGTCAGTCCGCAGCTGGCGAAGCACCATTGACAGGTTCTGAAGGGAGACTTTGTTCTTGCACTGCAAATGGAAAAGACATATATACTCAACCTTGCTGGTTCAAGTTCCCTTTTCCAGATCTATTCTATCCCCATCTTCTTCTAAATACAATTTATCACCTTAATTCTTACTGCCATGTGTATATTAGACCCACATCTACAAGCACCAACTTGGTGACTAACTTTTCTTCACTTTTCACTGCCCTTGAGCCTGATCCCATCATCTTCCTTTCTCAGTCCCCTGACCCTGTTTTCTTCATTCAGTTCTGTTCCCCTACCCTTCTTCCCTTCTAATTCTTTTCTCCAAGTCCCAACACAGCTCTACTATGATATTCTTATCCCAGAGGGGATAGTGGGAAGCTCACATGGGTGAGGGCTCCTGAGAAGCAGGTGTGGGCAGCTGCAACATCCCCTTTCTTCCAGTACACCTCCCCCAGCTGGTTCCAGGCTTCCACCAGCTTGGGCTCCAGCTTCACGGCCTTTGACAGAAGCTCCTCGGCTTTAGGGCTATAGTCAGGAGTCACATTCAGTGCCTTCCCAGTTAGCATCAGAACCTGGGCCTTGCCCTGAACAGAACCTAGGAGAAAGGGGAAAAGATACAGGAGAGTGAAATAACCCAGGCGGTCTTCCCGATAAGACCAGGACACTTTCTCTCAATGAATAACCCCATGTCAGATCTAGAAACGAAATACCTGAGGAAAATCTTTATGGCCGAACCACTTATTGAAAGCCTACCATAGGCAGAGAACTACGTTAAGAAATGGGGTAACAAAGAAAGCATTACCCCTACCTTTGAGGGGATTACAGTCTAGTGGAGAAGACAAAGCATATACATAGACAATTAGAACAACAGTGAAAGAGACCATATGCATCTAGCCATGAATGGGCTTTAAAAAGCGCAAAGGAAAAAAAAGACAAGACCCTCCAGGTAGAAAAATGATGTAAACAAGGACAAGGGCAGAAAACATGTGGCATGTTCATGGGAGAATGCATGATCCAACAGAAAATGGAGACCTGAATACCAGGTTAAGGGATTTGGACTTTAACCACTCAATAATAGCCATCTTTGACTTGAGCAAAGATTGCAAAGCAATCAATACTTGAGAAAAGAGGCAGACAATAGTATAAAATTAAATGCTTGAAGTAATGATTAAGAAAGATAATGGCCACAGTCATTACATAAGTTGATTTGGAAATAAAAGAAACTAGAGGCAGAAAGGTCAGTTAAGAAGATTATTGTAATAGTTCAAGCAACAAGTATGCTCTTTTATTTCATGGCATTTGCTATACTCAAACTTTAGAGAAACTACTTTAGAGGACTGAAAGGTTGCCATCCTGCAGAAGGGTCCTGAGAAGAAATACTCTGTTGCACTGTGCTGTAGCAACCACAAAGAGGACAAAAGAGGATACAGAGAGAGAAAAGCTATCACATTTCAGTGATGAGCAGGGGGTTGCATGTTCTTTTGGAACTCATACCCACTACTTCCTTCATCTGCTGCAAGGTCTTCTCCATCTCCTCCTGCACGTCCTGTTGCTTCCTCCCAGCATCCTCAACACTATGTGTCTCGAAATAGCACTCTCGAAATGAATACAGCTGATCCACCAGTTCCTAGGAAGCATAAGGATGTTATCATTAAGTGGACAGAATACCAGACAAGAAAATTTGAGACTGGCTAGCTATACCAGACCTTGCCTAAAAATATTGATTCTCTATCTCTACTAGGAATAACACAAGAGGCAAATAGACAGGTCTAACAAAATGCCACAGATCATAAGGGGCAACAGCCAGTATCCCAGGCCCACTCTCACGTTGTTCCATGCCAGTCTCTGCACCATGATGATAGTTCTCTCTCTTCCAGCCCCAGCAGTGCTTCTAACGTGGCTTAGCAATTCACATACCACAGTCAAAAAGTGGGAAACACTTTGCAACTTGAGACAAGATAAAAGCTAATAAGTTAATCCTATCTGATACTGGTTCCCAAAGTATAAAAGTTTTAAATTTACCTTAAAACTGGACTTCTAACAAAAACATTCTTATCCCTGATAACTTCCTATGCTAGCATCTGTAAATATATGACCTCTGTGACCTTGATAAAAAATGTGAGAGTGGTTGGTTCCCAATGACAAACAGACCAATTTAAGTTTGATAACCTTGGTATTTTTGCAGGATTTTGTTTTGTTTAGTATATGTGTTTTTCATTGTTTTGTTTTGTTTTTGTCAAGTCACCTTCTGGATCCCTTGCATTCTTTCCAAGTAAATGTTCTCTCTTAAATACTTCTGTCTCTGAGTATCCCTGTGACACCAAAGGCTTCCCATTATCTAGTCTTTCCTAAAACTAGATTTATGTATTCCTGTAACAGAAATATACACTGTATTTCCCTGTATAATGCACACCCACATTTTTGTGCCCATTATACATGGGATTATTATACCCATGGTATGTGTTCATTATACCCATGCATAATGCACATCCTTATTTTTCCCTAAAAAATTTGGGCAAAAAAGTGCATATTATACATGGCGAAATTGGGTAATACTATTCCATCAAGTCTTAACTATCTCTACAGCACATCCTAAATCCATCTACCTGTTTCCATCCCACTGTGACCATCCTGGTCTAAATCAGCATCATTACTTGCCTGCACTAGTGCAATAACTTCTTCTTACCTGGTCATTTTGCTTCTACTCTCTCCCATTCTCCTCACTGTAGTAAAGAGTAACCCTACAAAAATGCACTTCATATCACTTCAGATAGTTTCCCACTGTAGATAGAAGATAGAATAAAATCTAACTCCCTGCCATGGCCTAGATGATTGTATGACCTGACCTCCTACTACTCACCCTGCCACAAACTTCACTTTTTACCACTCTCCCTCCTACAAAACTCAAGTCGCATGGACTTTTTTATTCAGTTTCTCAAATCCACCAAGCTCAATCCTGCTTCGGGGTCTTTACACATGCTGCTCCCTGTGCCTGGACATTCTTTCCCCAGATCTTTGCAGGGCTCATTCGTCATCATCATTTAGATCTCAGTTCATATATCCATGTCTCAGAGAGGCTTTCCCTGACTACCCAATCTAAAGGACCCCTTCCTCCTCTGTCCACTAGTATATCGTGCTCTTATTTTTCTTCATAGTACTTATCATTTGAAATCCTGTGGCCTATCATTAACTGTCTATAATCTGTCACCACCATTGGAATGTAAACTCCATGATGGGAGGGACTTAATCTGTTTAGTTATACCTGAGCACCACAACAGGGCTTAGGACATGACAGGCTCTCATTAAATATGTTAATTGAATGAATTAATTAATCATCCCTGTCTCTAACAAATACTTATGTCCTACACTTAGTTTAAAATCCTACCCAAAACGAAGAGAATGGACTATCACCCTATGCAGTAGTGCTTATCAAATTGTATTGTATTTCCAGGACCTGGCCTGAAGAGATTCTCATTTTAGTAGTTTCAGCAAAACTCAAAATTCTGCACTTTAAGAGGCACTCTATAGATGACTGTAATAAAAATAATCTGTAACATACACTTTGAGAAATATACTTTTATACATTACTTGTACCCTAAGATGTCTATAAGAATGAAATCACAGCTTGCCACCATTCCCATGGATAGCAACATCACTATTCTTTCCCTCTCCTCTATTCTATTCCTGCATCTTCCCCATCCACTCTGAGATACTCCAAGCATCCTCTACCTAGCTGCTTAGTGCATCTACCACAAGTGAGCCCAGGAAGACACCATTCTCAGCAAAAATTATAACACCTTTCTTTTTCCCTACAATCAGCATAGGTGCAAATTAGGAGTTTTAGAGAGGGTCTTATTTATTTGTTTGTTGTATCTGTTAAAGCAAACATGCAAGACATTGCTTGGTTTTGTTGTTTTGCTGGAATGAACATTTTTAGTAACTTTTGTCTCATGACTATATATCTATAGATAACTATATAGGTATATAGTTAAATTTAAGTAGGTACATGTAAAAAATACAAATAAAAGAAATGCCTCATCACCCCCAACAACCTCAGGGATAACCACTATTTAGTATACATTTTTAGGTTTTCATACATATATGAATTATCATTAGTGTGTATAGATACATACACACACTAATATATATGTATATATAAACATATACACACTACTATTTCTATATTTCAGCCAGCCACACTAGGAAATATAATTAAGTTAATCTAAGTCTACTGGAAGTGAAATAAAGCTTACATTCTAAAAAGTGTTATTTTAATCTGCTCCAAAAAACCAAAATCTCATCAATGTTTAACTTCTGTATTAAAAGTCTTAAACAAGTTACCAGCCTGTCCCAGGTCTAATGTTTAAATTCCAGGCTGTCTTAGAAAACAAAGAACTGTTTCTGAGATTTAAGAAAAATATGGGGTCACTAAAAGAAAGATAAAGAGCCGAGCCAAGGAGTTGGCTCCTACCTACACTGTACAAAACACTAGTCCTAGCCAAAACCGAAGTCAACTGTGGACTGGGTGGAATCTGGTCTCCCCTGCATCAGACCCTCAACTGGGATTGCGCAGTGTGCAAAATATTAATTAATTAATTTAAAAAAACTGTTAAGTCCTAAGGGAGTAACTAGGACACATGCGGTGCAAGCCATTACTGTGATTGTTGCCAATTTCAAAGCAGAGGAATAAGGAAGAAACGGCCTTTGCGGGTATAAAAACAACCTGTAGTAACAACTCCTGGAGACCTGCCATAAACATGTGTATGCAATCTGTTATGAGTGAATCGAGGGGAAAAAACTTCATAAGAATGTGCAGGAGTAAAGTTAGGAGCAACAAACCCTCTAGCATACAGGGTTGAAATTAGGTCAGGTCCGCAGCAGGAGGTCCCAAAACACAGAGAGGCTGCGCCCCCGCCAAGGCCAGGAGGCTGCCGGGGCAGGCTGAGGCAGCACCTTTGGAAGTTGTTATAGTAACCGCACGGAAAAACGCTGTGTCCTCCAAGTGCCAAGGAACTCACAGGTACTGCATAAAGTGGGTTCCCTGCTTCTCCTCGATAACAAAATAACATACAGGTTTTAACCTACGGCCCCCACCTGCAATTTCTGCAAGATCCCTTCGACTTCTCCGTCTTCATCAGCCATCATTTCCCAGGCACTCTCACTACTCCGCCCCCAACTTCATAACCAGAGAGTCTCATCCCTACCCTCACCATGGACCCACAGCGACATCTAGGGCGCCGGAGGCTTACTTGCGCCTTAGAAGAGAAGCTGGTTTTCATGGGTTATTGCTCCAAACCAACTCAATCAAAGGAGATGCTCTATAATCACTTGAGTTCATAAAGATGTCTATTCCCAAAATCCTGGAAACAAGATGTTCTCAGCTTAATTGTATGTATATTTTTGTCTCATATTTTCCTACTTTCTTATATCAGGATTATAATATCCCCCCAAAGGAAGACAGCTTAAGACAGTGGATGCCTGTGTTACAAGTTTAAAATTTGAAGGAAATGTAGTACAATGGTAAGGGAACTTGCCTGAATATTCTCCAAACTTTACAGTGATTCCCTGTGTATGAGGGATTTTATCATTCTGAACACACTATGCTAATAAATCTACTACACTTGGGGTGGTATTATGAAAGCCATCACTAATACACTAATAGTATATAAGTACACTAGTAATACTTATTAGCAGGCAGTATATATGCAGGTTACATAAGAAACAAAGTCTCTGGAGAGGGGAACAGGGGGACTGAGAGTTGCTGGTGGGCAAAGAAAATTTTCACTGTGTACACTTTTGAATTTTTTATTATGTATATGTATTAGCTACTCAAAAATAAGCATAGCCCTGACCAGTGTGGCTCAGTTAGTTGGGCATCACTTTGTAAAGCAAAAGGTCGCTAGTTTGATTCCCACTTAGGGCACATGCCTGGGTTGCATGTTTGGTCCCTAGTTGGGGTTTTGTGCAAGGAGCAACCGTTGATGTTTCTCTCCTGCATCGATGTTTCTCTCCCTCTCTCTCTCCTTTTCTTCCCCTGTCTCTAAAAATCAATAAATAAAATCTTTTTAAAAAATAAGCATAATCTCTAAATAAAAAAAATTACTTCCACATAGACTATCTCTGAAAAAGACACAAGACACTGACAGCAGTAACTGCTTCCAGAAAGGGGAAGTGAGTGGCTGGGAGACAGGTGCCTTTTCTTCACTTTATGAATTTATACCATATGAATATATTAAATATTTCAATAATAAGTAACTTTCTTAAAAAATAGCATGTAATAGTCCTAACATTTCTCTTTACTTTTTAGTTTTAATTATAGCTTACTTGTACTCCAGACTGATTCTGTGAACTTAAAGGAAGAAACAAAAGTTCAAGAAAGAAATCATGAATGTACATAAAAGATCCTCACACCATTTTCCAACAAAATTTAAAATTGTGTATGGAAGAAAAATACTTTGTACTGTAATCTATAAAAATCTGTGTGATTGCTATGAAATAGGGAGGGATATTTTAGAAGTTTTAACTCAAGATTTTTCATCCTCTTTCTCAAGCATGTCAACCAATGGTCTTTGGCCCCAGTTCAACACCAACAGGAATCCCCAATATGGGATGTGGTGAAGAAGGAAACTTTACTCAGTGAAAAACAGCTGAATTGTGATATAGCACATTCATGAAAATAGCACAGTTGTAAGGCAGCCCTGGGGTCAGGCCCCTCTCTGATTAGACTTCTCTGCTCTGACCTCACTGGTCTGCTCTGCCCTGTGCTGGTCTACTACACTATGCTCTAGGGAGACATCTCTGTTTCAGCTCCAATGTAAAAAAAACAACTGGAGCTAAAGTCTTTAGTGCAAAGGGAAAGTGCGCTTCAGAGCCCCAGGTGAACTGGATAGAAGTCCCACCCCTGGTCCGTGATTGGTCTGTCTTGATGCAAATGAGGACTCCAAATTCTTAGTTTGATTGGTTCAAAAGGCATTGTTCTGATTGGTCAAAATTGAGCCATTCTGATTGATCAGTGAAGAAGCTGATGGGGATATAGCTCTGCAGCTCCAAGGGGACAGGGAAAGCCTCAGTCCTATTGGTTGAAATAGAATTCCAGGAACTCCTTTATAAGGGCTGGCTCAGATGGTGGAAACACAGTACAGGCTAGCAGTTCAAGCAGAGGCAGGTATTTAAGCAGGCTTCTCCCTAAAGTGCAGTTTGTGTGAAAGGTAAATGGCTGCTAGACTCTGGGTTTTTTTTTTCTTTTTAATTTGCGCCCAGTTAGCCACCAGGAACCCTTCATAGTAGGCATCTTCTTTTTCAGGGTCCACAGGCACAATATTTGGGGGGGGGGGTTAAAGTATATTTTATTGATTATGCTGTTACATTTGTCCCAATTTTTCCTCCTTTGCCTCCCTCCACCTGATAACCTCTTTCCTTCCAATGATTCCACCCCGTTTAGTTCATGTCCATGGGTTGTGCACATAGGTTCTTTGGCTTCTTCATTGCCTATACATCCCTCAGCCTATTTTGTACCTACAATTTATGCTTCTAAATCCCTGCGCCACTTCCCCATTCCTCCCCTTTCCCCTCCCAGCTGATAACCTGCCAAATGACCTCCATATCTGTGATTCTATTCCTGTCCTGCTTGTTTGCTTGTTTGTTGTTGTTTTTTTAGATTCAGTTGTTGATAGTTGTGTATTTGTTGTTTTAAGGTTCATGGTTTTGATCTTCTCTTAAATAAGTCCCTTTAACATTTCATATAATAATGCTTGGTGGTAATGAGCTCCTTTAGCTTTACCTTGTCTGGAAAGCGCTTTATCTGGCTTTCCATTCTAAGTGATAGTTTTGCTGGATAGAGTAATCTTGGTTGTAGGTCCTTGCTTTTCATCACTTTGAATACTTCTCACCAGTCCCTTCTTGCCTGCAAAGATTCTTTTGATAAATCAGCTGATAGTCTCATGGAAACTACTTTGTAATTAATTATATGCTTTTCTCTTGCTTTTAAGATTATCTCTTTTTCTTTAACCTTTGGCATTTTAATTATGATGTGTCTTGGTGTGGTCCTCTTTGGGCCCAACTTATTTGGGACTCTGTGCTTCCTGTACTCATATGTCTATTTCCTTCACCAAATTAGGGAAGTTTTCCTTCATTATTTTTTCAAATAAGTTTTCAATTTCTTGCTCTTCCTCTTCTCCTTCTGGCATCCCTATGATTTGGATGTTGGCACTTTTGGATATGTCCCATAAGTTCCTAAGCGTCTCCTCACTTTTTTGAAATCTTGTTTCTTCTTTCTGTTCTGGTTGAATGTTTATCTCTTTCTTATGTTCCAAATCGTTGGTCTGAATCCCAGCTTCCTTCCCCTCTCTGCTGATTTCCTGTGCATTATTCTTTATTTCACTAGTGTAAATTTTATTTCCTCCTTTATTTTTTTACCATACTCAAGCACTTCTCCGAGCACTCTGATAACCAGTGTTTTGAACTTTGAATCTAATAGATTGGTTATCTCCATTTCTCTTATTTCTTTTTCTTGGGTTTTGTTCTTTCATTTGGGCCATATTTCTTTGCCTCCTCAATTTAGCAGCCTCCCTGTGTTTGTTTTGTTTATTAGGCAAAGCTGCTTTCACTCCCTATCTTAGTAAGTAGGTGGAGCCTTAGGTAATTGCCAGGGTGGGGAACCCCCTTCACTGCTTTGTGGCTATATGCAAACAGCTCAGGGAAGGGACAATGGTGCTGCTGCTGGGCTTCTGGTGGTTAACTTGGAGCTCGCCCCTTTTCCAGTCATTTCATCCCCTTCCCGTGTGTGACTGGTGCCCTTCCAGCTGCTGTCCGGGTGGTGAATCCCAGAATGGGTGGGTTTGCATACATTCTAAGATTGTGCTGGCCCTTCAAGCTGTGAAAATACACTTTTAAAGAAAACATTGCTTGCTTGCTATTCAACTATGTAAAGCAAGGATATTCACTGGCCTTTCTACAATAACTAAATATAAAATATTCTCAAATTATTTCAGTAGGACTTTGTTACCTAAAAACAATGGGATTTGACATTTAGGATAATTCCATTGTCATTCCTCCCAAACCAATAAAAATAGATCCTAAAGTTAAGAATTACAAAGGGCTTACTAGATAATTTAACTCAATCATTTTATGGATATAGAAACAAAAGCCCAGAAAATTTAAACTCAAATTTGTAGAACCATAAAAGCCATAATTAGAATCCAGATGTTCTATCTCCCCAACCAATCTTGCCTCTAATAGAACAAAGTTACAGAAAGTATCCTTCAAATTTCTTTTATAAGTTTTTTGTCAAAAAGATGCCCACTATTTAATATAGAAGAATAGGGAATAAATCTTTAAAAGTATTTTAATATAATCTCTTGGGATCAATAACATATTGAAAGTTTTCTACAGTGGAAGTACATTCCTAAATAAGTAAACCCAAGATAACAGCTGGCAAAACAGTAAAGAAAGAGCAATTTTATTTTTAAATAAATGGTCAAAAATCATCTTCACAAAATAACTTTTATCAATGTAAACTATTTTTAAATAGAAATAAGGACTGATCATATGTATATCAAAGTGTACTGTCATTCACTGACATAAGCACAAACACTCCAAACAAGCTAATACAAGGGCAAATACATAAATATATAGAAATAAATGTATAAACACAAATAACAAACTACAGACACTCCTTATCATTTCCTGAGGCCAAAATCTTCACATAAATATATTGGCAATATAGCAAAATATCAACATAAAAGAACACATATATAGGCATAAATGCCAAAACCCAAAGTGACATGTATATATATGATATAGGTGCTTTTATGCATATGCATAAACATGTAGCTCAGTCAGAAATAGCTCAGACAGAAACATATTGTGATCTACAAAATATCCAATAATATTGTGACCTTTCCACTACTAGTAAAAACTCAACAGTTCCCAATGAAATTGAGTTTCATAAAATGCTCATGCTCTTAAATAATGGAAACAGAAAAAGAAATCAGACTGTAAAGCCATCCTCAGTGCCACTGAGTTTCTTAAAAATGTGAAGACAACTTCAAAGACTTAATAGCTCAGAGAAGTTGGTGACTCCTATCTAAAATAAAGATTGTTTGCTAAATGAAGTCACTGAAACTAAACAGGGAAACAATCTGTAAAGTGAATTAAATTCTTTTTACTTTAAAGGCCCTGCTAGAGACTTGTTGCTGCTCTAATTCACGACTTGGGGATGCAAAACTAAAAAAGTTGTTGCTGGGTTCAGGTGCTGTGGGAGAACCCACAAAAAATGGTCTGAACTGAAAATCTCCATCTCCACCACCACGATTTTGAACTGGTGTACTGTCCAAAGGAAATTTGGATTTGTTCCCTAGAGGAAAAAAAAAAGAGAGGTAAAAACTTAAACATCTATTTACTTACAGATATTTAGGGCCAAAAGACAAAAGTCATTCAATAGATATTTTAACAGAACTACTCATACAAGATGGATAAAATATAAAACTAATGTTGGATCAAGAAAGGACCATTAATGGCCCCCAAACCCTCTCCCTGACCACAGGATATATTATTATACCTTCTTCTGTGATGCAGTTTCTAATTATAACCATCACCTCATCACCAAAAGTAATTTGACACAATGAAATATGTTTTTAGTAGAGCTAGAATTTACAATAAAATAATTTTATTTGTTATATAATCTAGTTCAAAGGAATAGAATATATGTGTGTATGTGTGTATATAAAATCTTTTGTCCCAGGTTCTTTAACAGTAATTTTTTTTAAGATTGCCATAAATACTCCAGAAGATATATGACAACTTGAAAAACTGGCACATACTCATGACCTGAGATCAATTGGAATAGCCTTAAGAAAAATCGGACAATATATCTGATTAAATAAGCATTTAACAACTTCCACTGGATCCCCCCTGGGTTTCCACAGCTTTTAAAAGGAACACATAACTAAAGGAGAATGCTGACTATATCTGCTTCAAGCCAAAAATGGTAGAAAGAGGTGAAAGTAAAAAGGTAAGTGTGCACAAAAAGAGGAACAGAAAAGAACTGGTGAATATGAAAGAAATCAAAATAAATGTGGATAGTGACAAGGAAAAAATAGACATACAATGCCCATATACAATAATATTTGATTCACTGCATCTGCAAAGGCACCTAACAGGCAGAAGAGGGCTAATAGTATCACTTTAGAATGTGCACTTCCAGAGGACACGAATCCTATCTGCATAATCTTTACATCCTCATTGCCTAGAATTATTCCTAGCAACCTAGAACATAAAACATGTTTGATAAATAATTGATGAATGGATGACTAAACAAAAAAATCAACCCAACAACCCACAATAACTTAAGAACTGTGCAATCAGCATTACCCTGCGAAAGCAAGTGAAACATGGCCTTCTTGGTGGATCACAAATGGTTAAAAGTGTGGGCTCTGAAGGGAGCTCTGTGACCTTGACCAATTTATTTAAACTTTCTGTACCTCAGTTTTTTTATCTGTAAAATAGGGATGATAATAATATTTACCCTACAAAATTATTTAAATAACATGAATACATATAGAATTATAACAATACCTAGCACTTGGTAAGGAATCAAAAGGCAGCAAATACTATTATTATTACTACAACTAAATAGCTCTCATTTAGAGTAACAATTTACAACATTTTATTTTGAAGAGATATACTCTCTGAAACTGTGACTTAAACATAAGCGAATGCAATAGATAAAGCAATGATGTACAGAATGAGACATAGATGAAGAATCCAGAGTCTTTGAAGTCTCCATTGACTACTTGGCAACATGCAGAACACAATGTAAAAAATCACTGATTTAAAGAACAGATGATAGATAATTAATTACATGTCTTTCCTTACCTAATGGGAAGCCAAAAATACCAGATTGTGAAATCATGGATGGCTCAAGGGTACCTTCCTGGTTAGCAATAGTGATGTTTCGTAGCCTAAGGCTATCATAGAGGCCTTGGAGCTTTTGATACTGACGATTTCGCTCCATAAGTTTCTCAGAGATGTCACTGAACTTTTTCTTATATTCTTCGAGCACTTTCTTCATGGAGGTGACCTCTCCTTTCATAGAGGTCAATTCTACATCCTTGCTCTGTATTTGCTGAGTATATATCTTCTCGATCTGCTTCAGATGGCCCTCAGCCTTGCTGAATTTGTATTCTTGATAGAGACGCTCCTGATGTACCTGTCCCAAGAGAGGGAAAAAAAGATTTTTAAGGTAACAAAACAAAAGTTCTATATTGTAAAACTTTACACAAATGCAAAAAGAAAAAAATGCTTATCCTGGAGTATAATTAATGTTTAGAACCAGGTTAAGAAGGTTAATCAGGATATATAATAGGATGATTATTATAGAAAATAATACCTTATGTCCCTAAATGCATAGGAGAAAATCTGGAGGAATACTCTGAAACCACTACCATTACACCAACAAAAGAAGTGGGTATTTGTCTAACCTCAGCAAGTGATATATAGTCCAAAAGTTTTTAAGAAATACAATCCTATGTTTCAAGTAAACCATACTGTGGAGAACAGATTATAAGTATTATCCAATTCCAATTATCCCTGCCTCTTGGTACTTATTCTGCCCCCCCCCCACCAAGAGTGGATGGGACCTGTGACTAAAACACAGAAAAAAAATGACAAATGTCATTTCATGAATACATTACATAAGAATATAAGATGTGTCTTACTAGCAACCTCTTTCTCTTGCTGGCCTTGTGGAAGCATGCAACCAGCTGGGAAGGCCAACAAGGCAAGTAACTGAGAGCAGCCTCTGAGCAATAGCCAGCAAAACACTGAGATCATAATGAATCTACTCATAGATGTTACACCCTTCATAAAATTAACTCAAAATGGATCACAGACCTGAATATAAAATATAGAACTATAAAATTCCTAAGTGATAACATAGGTGAAAATCTAAATGACCTTGGGTCTGGTGGTGACTTTTTATATATAACACCAAAAGCAGCATCTATGAAAGAACTGATAAGCTGGACTTTATTAAAATTAAAATTTTCTGCTCTGTGAAAGATAATGTCAAGAGAATAAAAAGACAAGCCACAGACAATAGAAATACTTGCAAAAGATATATCTGGTAAAAGACTGTTACCCAAAATATACAAAGAATCCTTAAAACTCAACAATAAGAAAATAACCCAATTAAGATGCACAGATGGCAAATAGGAAAATGAAAAGATACTACACATCGCCTGTCACCAGGGAAATGCAAATTAAAATAACAATAAGATACCATTACACACCTACCAGAATGGCCAAAATCCAGAACAATGACAACAAATGCTTGTAAGGATGTGGAGCCAAAAGAACTCTTCATTCATTGCTGGTAGGAATGCAAAATGTTACAGCCACTTTGGAAGAGTTTGGTGGTTCCCTGCAAAACTAAACTTACTCTTACCATTCAATCCACCAATCATGTCCCTTGGTATTTACCCAAAGGAGTAGAAAACTTCTGTCCTGTATACAGATGTTTACAGGAGCTTTATTCATTAATTACCAAAACTTGGAAGCAACCATGATGTCCTTGAGTAAATGAATGGATAAATAAATTGTGATGCAATGGAAAATTACTCAAAGAAATTTTGAGAAAAAGAAACTGTCACACCTTAAAGGCTTATTTCTAAGTGAAAGGAGTCAGTCTGAAAAGGCTACAAACTGTATGATTCCGATTATATGACAGTTTAGAAAAGGCAAAACTACAGCGACAGTAAAAAGATCAGTGCTTGAGGGTAAGAAGGGATGAATAAGTGGTACACAGAGGATTTTTAGGGCAGTGAAACTACTCTGTATGATATCATCATGGTAACATACATGTCATTATACATTTGTCCAAACTCATAGAATGTATAACACAAAGAGAGAACCCTAACGTCAACTACGATCTTTGGATGATAGTGATATGTCAGTGTAGGCCAGGAAACGTCTGAACCTCAATTTTGCTATGAACCTAAAACTGCTTTAAAAATAAAGTCCATTAAAAACAACAACAACTGAGTCCCTCAGTCTAATAATCCACAAGGAAGTGACTCTTGGCAACAACCACTTGAGCCTGGAAATATATCCTTCCTGAGTCAAGGTTCACAGACTGCAGCCCCTGTCAACATTTTGATTACATGTCAGACCCTGAGCAGAGTCCAAGCCTGAACTCTTGATCCACAGATACTAAGATAATAAATGCATGTAATTTTAAGCCACTAAGTTTGTTACATAGCCAAAGACATAACCAAAAACAACTTACTACACATAGAAACCAATTTTGGCATATCTTTGGATTCACTATCCTTTTAAATATTGAAAGAAAGTGAAATTTGAATGCTCTCCTTTTTTTTTAACCATTTGAATTTGTCTATTTTATATAGTTGGATATAACTCCACCAAGTCTGGATTACTTGTCCCTACTATGTGGTCTCACAGCACTCTATACTTCCCTTATTATTGTAGACATTAAAAGTATATTGTAAATGTCTGCTGTTTTTTCTTAATGTTCAGCACCACCAAACTGTAGCATTCTTGAAACTCACGCTTTGTTCACTATTGTATACCCAGCACTTAAGAAGGTGCATGAAATATAAATGTTTCAAGGGACTCAAAAAATATGTTGAATGACTAAATAAAATAAATAAATAAATGACGTAAAGAAAATTCATTTCTAGCTACCTTACTAACCCATTCACTGGTTTCCTCCATATCTGAAATAATGGAAACAGTATCACATGTACATGTTCAACAAATACTAACCCCCAAATACTAATCTACTTTAATATACAAGGTCTGTTCATTCAGTCAACTATTTACTGAGACTTAAGACCAGTAACTATGATAGTAACTGAGGACCCAGTGATATACAGGAATTCAAACCTAACCTAAAGAACTCTCCCAACTAGAGGAGATGAACAAGTATGTAGGTAATTATAATATAGTATTAATAATACAATAAAGGTAACCATAAGATGATACAGGAATATGTAAGGGACACATCTTGCCCAAAATAATATAATGAAACTATTTACCTCACAGATGACAAATAAAACCTTTAAGAAGCATTATTATAAATACACATGAAAGATATAAAAATATAAATCAAGGATATGGTTAAAGTTCTCCATTTCTTTCTCCAAGGAAGGTTTTTCTAAGGAGGCACCAAAGGCAGATATCATAAAGGGAAAGAATTACAGTTGTGAATTTGATGACAAAAATGATGATACACCATTTTAATAACCTAGAAAAAGTATAATATAATACAATCATTAAATTATGATTACATAGAGCCCTGGCAGCTGGCTGGTGTGGCTCAGTGGATTAAGCGCCCACCTGCAGACCAAAAGATTGCAGATTTGATTCCCAGTCAGGGCACATGCCTGGGTTGCAGGACAGGTCCCCAGTTTGGGCACATGCGAGAGGCAACCAATCAATACTTCTCTCAGACATCAATGTTTTGCTCCCTCTCTTTCTCCCTCCTTTCCCCTCTCTCTATAAATAAATAAAGTCTTTAAAAAAAAACATTGAAATGCCATGAATTTGATGTTAAGAATGTTCATCATGCCCTGACAGATGCAGCTCAGTTGGCTGGGTGTTGTTCCATAAAGCAAAAGGTTGCAGGTTCAATTCCTAGTCAGGGCACGTTCCTGAGTTGTGAGTTCAGTCCCTGGTCAGGGCACATATGATCAATGTTTCTCTCTCACACAGATGTTCCTCTCTCTCTTTCTTCCTCCCTTCCCATCCCTCTAAAAATAAATAAATAATATTTAAAAAGAAAAGAAAAATGCTCACCACAGCATTTTTTAATAACTTGGAAATAATTTATGATATAATGCAACCATTAAAATTATGATCATAGAAAATTTACTTTAAAATATTCAATACAATTTTCATAATATGCATAATATACAGTCAACTTCTGGCCACAAAAACAGCATGTGTGGTATTATCCTATTTTTGTAAAGACAAAAATATATAATTATATTTTAAATACAGAAAAAGTAAAAATACACAAAATATCAACAATGTTATCACTGAGTGATGGAATTATGGTTTTTTAAAATGTTCTTTCTTTTGGATTTTCAACAATAAACATTAATTTTGAAGAAAACAATTTATTAACAAGAAAGTTTCCCATTGATTCATAAAAAATAAATACAAAAACAAGTGAAGAAAAAAAATTGGAAATTTCCACATATGCCTCAAATCACACTCTCCAAAGAAACTAGCCTAAGCACCAACCTGGTATGTCCAGAAGGCCAGTGCTCGGGAGCTAATGTCCAACACAATTTCAGGTCGGAGACCGGCCAGTACCATGGCTTTATATTCCTCTGATGGACTGAGTTCCGTGCGGACAATATCTAGCTTTCCAGAAAGGGTACTGTTGCAGGCAGGGCAGATAGCTGGTGAACGACTAAACTCACCACTGCCATGCTGATCACAGAAAATGTGAGAGCAGGCAGTGACCCATGCATAACCAGAGAGTTTGATGCGACATTTTCGATAATTACAAAGCAGCATGTCTTCACACAAAGACATAATAGATATCGAGGTCCCAAATTCTGAAATGAATCCTAATAAGGAGTAAATGAAAACATCAAATAAATCAAATTGCAGTAAAAAATATATAAGCAACAAAGAAAGTTCTAATTTTATGATAATAATGCATATTTGTTTTTGCATGATAATTAATATATTATTAATATATTGATTTTAGTCACTCAACCATATTAATGGTACTCCTTTTTGCAAACCACTACAAAGGTCTTGAAAAAATTTTAATGAAACAGTCAAAGACATAGGTAATTCCAAATCTTAGTAAAATCAAAAATAATATGTACATGGGGGAAAAATGTTTAGGAAAGTTTACAAGGAACAAACTAATAAAAAATTAAATTAGTGCTTTTTATCATTCTCAATACATAAACAAAAATCCAAATTTATTACCCATTCATAATTTGCAAGAATATTTTAGTTTTACTTCTCACACTTGGAAGATATAAAAGTCCAGGAACTGATTTCAGCATTCTTCTGTGAAAACTATTTTAAGGTTTTTCATATATGCTGATTTCTCAGATTCTTTACCTACATAGTAGTAGTAACCCTATAGTATTAAATGGAAACTAACCTAATTCATCTAAATAATTGACCATTATGTAGCATGAAAATCTGTATAAAAGCAGATGTTTTTAAATCATGAGATCAACAATTCATCTGTTAATATAAATACTATTCAACACTATGCGTCTATTTAAAATATTTGTAAAACCAAATATACTCTTGATAAAGTTACTTTTCAATTATACTGTCTACTCTCATTGGAATTTTACTAACTTACACCAGGCAGCAATCTTCTGGATATACTAAAATAAGACATATATTATTAAAAATATATACATATTTTTAAATATATAAAATACACACACACCCCAATTAGACACCAAGAAAAAAAAAAAAGGGTTCGTTCTCAAATGAAAAATTCTGTCAAGAATGTTGGCTAGGTCATAGGGATGAGCAAAGACGCTGTGACACCTTTACCCCAAATGTCCCCGCACTGTGGGTCTCCAACACATACATGGCACCTGCAGCCTTATTATGAGGCCTATTTTACCTCCAGAAGGGTAATGGGCAACAGGGAAGCAGAAGAGCTGGAAACGGTTTTGAAGCTGAGACCCTTCTCAGGAAGAGCGAGAGGTGCAGCTCATTCCAAAGTTCCCACAAGACGAAGGAAAGAGGCAATATAGTGAGCTGTGCAAACTTATGGAGAGCCAAATTTTTGAGGCCTAGATTCACAGCAACATCATTCTGAAATTCTCAGCCTGTTTTCTGCACTAGTCAGAGGAAATAATTCTAATTACATACCTAACCTGAGGCGCCAAAAAAAAAAAAAAAAAAAAAAGGCGGGAAAACGCGGCTGCCTCCACAACTCACACCACCAGAAAGAACTCACTCCGCTGCTACGTAAGAGAGCGCATGCGCAGAGTCGCCCCGGAGCCTGCTGGGAGGTGGGCACGAGAGTTCCAGCCGCTCATGATGCTGGGACTTGCCTGCTGTGGCACCCTGACTTGGGCCACACACCTACTGGGCATGCGTGTTTCAGGCGCTGTGCGGACACGAATCTGACTGACCCTGGTCTAGGTTTCCCAATTGGGAGCCCCTCAGACAGTCATTGAGTGCCCTTTACTGCCCTCCACCTTAAATTGGGGTGACATTTGATGTCAGTCTTCTGAAGGGCAGAGGCGACCAGTTAAGAAGCTAACAGCGCTGCCTACAAGTACATGCAGGTGTTTGTCCTGGGAGAATGTGCGGAGTAGCAACTGGCCAGCACAGGCTTTCTTAGTTTCAGAATAAATTCCCCTAAATTGTGCCATACCTAAAATTGGCCAGCTATCACTCCGTGTTGAGGTAGACTCCTGCCATTTTATTTTTTGTGCATCTTGAAAAGGACATCTTTCCAGCTCTTACACAACCACTATATAGATGTAAATAAAATAGAACTTTCCTTGATTGAGAATCTGCATTACAGTTTTTATACAACCTCTATACAGATGTAAACAAAATAAAACTTTCCTTGATTGAGAACATTCATTACAGCACTTGAAATGAAGCAACAGGATCACGCACTAACAGCTGTTTTTGAGGTAACCTGCCTGGACCTGCTTGTGATTCTTTAAATGTTGGTACCTGTATGACCCTAATGCTGTTACCTGTTACTTTTCCTGATCTGTATTAACTGCATGATTTTAACTGAGGAGGGGTCCTCCAGATATAGGCTTTAATGCTGTTTTTTGTAGTCATCTTTCCAGATGATGTGGCTCCAGTATGAATTTGTAAGATGCAATCCAATGAATCAGCAACATAATGGATACCAAGCCCTGCAAAGCCTTTATGGGCCGTGAATCTGTAATACTAAACCTTTCTTCTTCAAACAAAACCCCATCCTAATTACATAACTTTCTATTACTTTTCTTTCTTTTTTTACACTTCCTAAAATGTCTATCTTCTGAAAATTTAGGGAGGTAACTCAATTTAGAGAGTGGTACAAATTGGATTAAAAAAATTGACGTTCATGTGTAAAACATGTAACCCTTTGGTTATCTGAGCCTTTTGTGCATTTTCTGGAATTGACTATGCCAAATGTACAAATATTAAAATACAAAAGGATACAATGCCATTTAAAGTCATAAAACACAAAGCATCCAAATCTCACCAACACAAGTACCTAACTTTGTGATCCTAGCCAAGTTACCTTTGTTCTGCAATATCCCTTCCTAGTTCATTAAGATTATTCCACTGATTCTCAAAACCTAATGTTCTCCACACCATTTTCTATTTCCTCTTCTCAACCCATTAGGCCAGAAGCCTGTAGGAGTTTCTCTCTCTCTCTCTTTCCCTCTCTCTCTCTCTCTCTCTCACTCTCTCTCTCTCTCTCTCTCTCTGTCTATATATATATATATATATATATCCATATATAGATATATATATCCATATATAGATATATGGACATAGATACACACACACACACACATACATCTATATAAAGGGGGCCCTACAAAGTCTTAATATCACAGTAGTCTGTAACACTAGGAACTAACCTGCTTCTTGTTGGCATGTGTCCTGTTCCCTCACAGCAGAGATAAACCCTTCACTGGCTTGTTTCTAGGAGGCTCCTAGAGATAAGACCACTGAAATCAGTCAAAGCTGAGATATAGAGAGACCCATTCACCAAAGTTTTTAATTTTTTTTCATATGTTTATTGATTTTAGAGAGGAAAAGAGAAACATCAATGCGAGAGAGAAACAGATTGGTTGCCTCCTATATGTGCCCTGACTGGTAATTGAACCCGCAAGCTAGGTATGTGCCCTGACTGGGAATCAAACTCCCAAACTTTTGGTGTACAGGATGACACTCCAACCAACTGAGCAAGGGCTCACACTAGCAAGGGCTCACCAAAGTTTTTAAAACATCAACTACTAAATAGCAAGCATATAAAAAATGTACGCATGACCATCACTAAGCTTTAATAAACCCCAACTTTTCTCACTTCTGATGCATTTTAATGAACATATTACAGATACAATTGAAGGCTTCCCTGTGTATTACTAAACCACATTTTCTCCTACCACTCCAGAAGTAAAACAAGACAGACTTGGGTGCTTACCATTCTCATACATGTTTTTACACTTCAGTATATGTGTACATATCAGTCTTTGTTTTCATGTTCTAACTAAACATGAAACAACTAAAATCTTATCACATAGCACATATTACTTGGCCATTTTAACTCGTTGTTTTTGAGATGTAAAGTTAATACACATATTCTGTATTCATTTTAACAACCAAATACTACAAATATACAATTTATTCATTTTCTAATGGACACTGGTCCCCAGTTTTTACAGTTAAAAACAATACTGACATGAATTTTCTGGACATGTCATCTTGAGCACACATGCCAAGCATTCTTGTAGAAACTAATACCCAGAGACTGGGTTAGTGTATAAGCATCTTCAAGTAGACTAGTTGTTGCCAAACTATACTCCAAAGTATGACTTAAATTTTACTGCCACCAGTGAAGATGAAAGCCCTTTGCTCCAGACCCAGCAGCACGTGGAAGGGTCAGATTTTCTGTTTTACTTTTTGCCCATCTGATGGCAGTGAAATGGTTATCTCAGTGTTGTTTTAATTTGTAACTGATTAGTGAGATTAAGCATCTTTTCATGTGAACTCAGGAGTCCTCATCTGTGACATTTATATCCTTTGATTATTTCTTTGATTTATATGGAATCTTTTGTCAGTTACATGGCACACAAATTTATCACTTTCCTTTTTGTGTTTATGTCTACTCCAATGTCATATCTTTGCTTTTCTATAAAGTTCTCCTTTTGTTCTTTAATGCAGTTTTTTTAACATAAGGAGTCTGGATAAACTTACAGAACAAGTTGTGCTTATACACCACTAATATCATTTAATTTCAAGTTATATTCACCTTTAAAAAATGATATTTTTTAAATTTTTATTTATTGATTTTAGAGACAGGAAGGAAGAGAAAGATATACTTGTTGCAGTACTTATACTTATGCATTCATTGGTTGATTCTTGTATATGCCCTGGCTGCAGATCAAACCCACAACACTGGCTACCAACTGAGCTACCCAGCCAGGGCCTCAACATGACATTTTTACCAGAAGCTTAATTTTAATCTTGTGTAGATATTCTAAGTACTTATCAGCTATATTATGAGATAATAATTTTCCTTCCCATTATCTTTGAATCTTAGACTGTTAGCATCATCTACTTTAAAACTAATTTGATACTTTTACTGGAAGAATTTTAATCTAAAGAATAGGTTTCATATTCTAACTGAATTTATCAGAGTTACAGACCATTTGCATGCTTCCAGTATAAGTATGAGTATTAAATTTCATTCCAAAACACAATTAGGTATACCAGACTTCCAAAATTTGAATGTGTACTTTATATACTTTGCATGTTAAATATACCTTCATGGATATAAGTACAGTATATAGGGCAAAAAATTCCCTGTACTTTATCTTAGCCAAAACAACTGAGAATATTTCAACACTAAATATAAACCGGAAATAATGACTTTTTAACCATACTTATGTGCAATTTAAACCAATGATAAAAATCCACGTAGTAAAGCTATAAAATGTTCATTATAAAAGATTTTCTATTAAATATCAGAAAGTTTTTATATATCTACTCCTCCCATACATAGGGTGTTTTCACAGCCATTCTTTATTACCTCTTAAAGGATCAAACACCATAACCAGACATCAAGAGTTTTAAGTAGACTTACTGGTATCCTGATAGTTTAATGTACCTATATATACATTTTACATAAGAGTCAAAATTTATAGCCCAATTATTCCATGTAAATGTCCTGCTGAAATCTCATTAAAATGGTTGCCATTTTCCAGGGATTAAAAAAATAATAAAATCAGTGGAGATTTTGATTCATTTCAAATATTTTTTTGAGCATTTATTCTAGGCCAGGTGATAAGGATAAGGAAGTTATCCTGCTTTCACAGAGTTTACAATCTAGCAAAGAATCTAAGGATGATAAATGAAAATATTTTACTTTTTCCTTTGTTTGCAGCCTGTTATATTTTTGCAAGTTGATTCTGTAAATGATTCTGATGAGAAAAGTCAGCTTCCCTCTTTGAAGAATCATCTTCATCTTCATACTGCAAAAAAAGAGTGTTTTTAATATTGCCCTGAACATGTGAATAATCACTCAGTAGAAAACTGAGTAAACCATTTAAAATTTAAACATGAATGACTTCAGTAATTCACTAGAGCTCTTTCTTACATAGCCCTAGGTCAGTGCTATTCAAATACTACTGCAATCACAGGGTTCTCTATAAACTGTATCTTCATGTCACCCTGGCTGGTGTGGCTCAGTGGATTGGGCACTGGCCTGCAAACCAAGAAGGTCACCAGTTCAGTTCTCAGTCAGGGCATTTTTCCCAATCAGGGCACATGCCTGGGTTGTAGGCCTTGTCCCCCGCTGGGGGCGTACAAGAGGCAACCCATTGTTTCTCCTGCACATCGATGTTTCTTTCTCCCTTCCCTTCCCTTCTCTCTAAAGATAAATAAATAAAAGTTTTAGAAAACCTATATCCTCATGTTTTAAAATTAATTTAGTTTTTTTTAACCACAGGTAAATTTTCTTAATCCAGCATTATCACCTGCTTTGTAATTGTTTGACTCTACAAAAATCAGAAGGCACTAATAGACAGCCAACCTATCCCATGGTGCTCTGAGTGAAGACAAGTCAGCTTAGAATATATGATGGACTAAAATCCCACTACCTAAGGCTCCAAGCAGTGAGAAGAACAGCCATCAAAGCTTACCTCCAACCATTTTAACAAACATTTTAATAAATGGTCTCAGAAATAGTTTTTAAAAACATCACATGACTCATAGGAATCACTTGATCACACCTAAATTTTTAAAGAGTCAGTCAAGAACTAAAAGAACCATTAAATATCAACTGGTCCAGCTAGATAAACAAAATGAAGAATTAGATGATAAATTAGTGGCAAAAATGATTAACCAAAGAAAATGTTATCTCACCAATTATATAGAGATACACACTATAGTCCTTGCTACCATATTCACTTAATTTTAGAATCAAATTAGGCTTTAAGGTAAAAGATAATGAGGAAGAGGCCAATTGGAAGATGCACATAAGCAATAAACAAAGAATCTCCAATGTGTTATGCAGATATAAGAAATTTCCAGGTAGTGTAAAATTTAAGATAAATATACACATGAACAATGATAAAATAGCAAGCATCTATTGAGCATTTACCATATGCTTAACAATGTTCTAAGCCCCACACATTATGGTCTAATTTAATCTTCAAATTCAAGAACTATTCCTTTGAGTCAGATACTAGTATTTTCTTCTTCTAAGACATAAAGAAACTAAAACACTGAGGTGTTAAGAAATTTGCCAAGGTTACATAGCTGGTTAAGTGATAGAGGAAGGGTTTGAACCCAGTTTGACTCCAGAACTCATGTACAACTACTATACTATGCTACTCTCAATGTCTTTAATTCACTTTTTAAAAAATTAAATTTTTAGCACCTTAGCAGAACCAGCCATGTCAAAGGTGAATTTTCAAAGATTCATATGTATGTCAAAGCATCTCAATTTTAACATAAGCCTTACCATAAAAGAAAAATGTAGTCAGCATCTATTGTATATCCAGGATTTATAGCACCCAAGAGTTTCAAGGCTGGGAAAGAAGTTTCTAGAAAAAAACTGATATCCAGTTCTGGCCTCCTGAAATTTCATTTCTGTAAAAGACATAGCCAAAAGCTAAAAAAGTATTGCAAGTGCTGAGGTTACTTGGAATTACTTGTATTTCCTATATTTCACCCTCATATTATACCTCCATTCTCTGCTGAAACATGCAGGCACAGGTTAAAAAAAAATACAACCCTGTCCCATACAGGCTGCTTAAAATAACTTTTGAAATTATAGAACATACGAATATAATAAAGTCAGAAAATACAGGTTAACAAGATTACCTATAGGACCCAATTCCAGAGACAATCCCCAGTATTTTGAGTATATCCTTTCAGATGATTTCTTAAGTAAATAAGTATATGCAAAAGTTTAAGCAGAAAAAGGATTATGTGTATTGCTCTGTAACTTGCTTTTAACATATTATTAATACCCTTCCATTTCAAGCAAGGTAAAACTGTATCATAACTTTTAAGTGACTGGATAATGTTGCATTATATGATCTTCACAAACTGATTTAACCAACTCAGGGATTCTCTTAATCTTAGACTAGTAAGGGCTTGGTGATGATGAACTCCTTTAACTTCACCTTATCTGGGAAGCACTTTATCTGCCTTTCCACTCTAAATGATAGCTTTGCTGGGTAATCTTGGATGGAGGTCCTTGTCTGTCGGGGGGCTTTAACGCAGCCCCCCCCCACCCCGGTTCCACCACGGATGAAGAAAAAGACTACCAAGACACGATCTGCTTGGGGAGGAAAGGTGGCCATTTCTCTCAGGGGGAGAAGGGCCCCGAGCCTCTCTCTACAGGGGCTTTTCTTAGGTTCATTCGCATAGGAATACAGATAAAACTCATCAATCATTGTCAGCCAGTAAGGGTTAAACAATACAAGATTTACAGAGAACTTTGAGGGCTTATTCTGAGTTACAGCCAATTAGTTAGAGGGCCATAAAACTTTAGGCGCCAGACTCATCTCAGGTCTGGACCCTTATCTCTTAAACTGAGGGTACAAATTAAGTAGGTTTCACAAGAATGTATGTATTTTTGTTAGGCCTGATTCCCCAGGGAATCTGCCCCTCCCAGCACAGGACTGCACTGCCCTCTGTTATTGCTTCAGGCTTAAGTCAGGCAAGGGAAGTAAGGCAGCCAAGAGATTAGGAGACTTCTTGCAGACAGAATGAGGACTCAGGCTATTTCAAAGCCGAGGGGCGAGGATCCATCACCCCCTTTTTCCACAGCCCCCCCGAGTCCTTCCCTGCGGGCCTCTTCCGTGACCAGAGCCTGTCTTAGGTTGATCCTCCCTTGAGGATTCTTACCCGTCATGGCTAACTGGCCAAGCTCAGGACCAAGCAGGGTGAAGTGGGCAGGGGTGGCACACCTGCCAGGGAGACAAGCTTTGTCTCCTTAGTGGCTTATGGTCCCAACTCTGACTCAGCCTTAACCATGAGGGGTTACAGCCTCTGAAACCAGGCAGGGCGGTTCCCAACACTTGTCTTTCATGATTTCAAATACTTCTTTCCAGCTCCTTCTTGCCTTCAAGGTTCCTTTTGAGAAATCAGCTGATAGACTTCTGAGAACTCCTTTGTAGGTAACTGTGTCTTTTTCTCTTGCTGTTTTTAAGATTCTGTTTGAATTTTTTGATGAAAGATTCTTGACCCTAATTCTGTGTATCTCAAAAAGATCTTTTGGTCAAAACATCAAAGCACAAAGGAGTGTTGTAGCATCAAATTTATAAAGATTTAGGAATTACTTGGGATCATGGGATAGATCCCAGTAAGCCTTCCAAGACACAGAATACAGTTCAAGTGTCTGCCCTAGCTTTAGTCTACTCAGAGCATGTGTTTAATCAGGATGATCAGCTGAAACACAGACTTAACATGCATTTCATCATAGCAAACTGTAAATGACTGGTGAAGGGCCCATCCCTTGTCCCTAATCCAGGCCAACTCTCTTAATGTTAGAACTAAGGCTCTTTCAACTACCAAATTTTAGCCACTAAGAACACTGAGCCCTAAAACTTGCTAGGTGATTGCAAATCCAAATGAGGTAAAAATGATGGTTTTTCTTTCACACTTACCTCTGGTATTAAATGAATCCATCTTCTAGTGTATCTAGGAACAGAGTCAAACTATAGGATCTATCAACTACCTAGCCTCATCTGTGCAAAATAAAAAATTAAAAAATACATAAAGGTTATGATTATAAGACTTGAATGCACACCAGCCTATTCCACACCCATACAGCCTCAAGGGAAATTGTTCATTCTTTATTTGAGTTTCCATTCAGTAATATAAATGGACCTATCTATTCGCAAAATGCCATCAAATACCCAAAGTTAACATTAGATTAGGCCAGAAATTCTACACTAGCTCAGCTTTTTCTATAAATTTAAAAGTTCGGGCAAAATTTAATTCACATTACTTGGAGCCCAAGTTGTACAATAAATCTAACCAACTTCTGAAAGGTTATAACAGTCAACAATCTCACAAGGGAACAGGTGTGCAAAGGGAAGGAGTCATGTGCTGGCTGCAGAGCTAGGCAGCCATGGGAAGAAACACATGGAAGATGAGGCATCAGTGGCATGGGTTATAGCCAGCCTGGCAACTCTACAGGTGTGTTATTGCAGAACACATGTAACCAGTCATTAAATTCACAAAAATCCTTTAAAAAGTGTGTGTGGAGGTGGGTGGGGGAGAGAAGCTAAGATTCAGACAAATGAGAAAATAATCCAAAATAATCAGTTTTTTCAAAGCATGTTTCAATTTCATTTGAGCCAAAAATTGACTGTATTTGACCTTTATTATTAGTGAACTTACCCTCACAATAAACAAAAGAAAACCTTCCATTTACATAGCAAAATTAAATTTGCATCACTTGGAGCCCAAGTTGGCCACAAGATGACAATATAAGAAATTTTAATTTCCTCTTCCAGAGCTTGAGTGTTATCTGAACTTGAAAGGGAAACAGACTGGGCACAAAGTTCATCATAGCAGACCACCTTCAGACTGTTCCCTATTTTTCACCCAATTATTAACTAGAATTTTTTTCTGTTATACTTAATGATCATTTAAAACTTATTAACTAAAATTACAACAATTATATTTTTATCATGTCCCTTTTCACGCAACATTGTGGAAATGAAAAACTTTAGAACCTCACCCTGACTGGTATGACTCAGTAGCTTGGGCATCATCCTGCAAACTTTGGTTCAATTAAGGTCAAAGCACAGGCCTGGGCTGTGGGCCAGGTCCCCGATGGACAGGCAACCAATCGATGTTTCCTCTCTTTCTCCCTCCCTTCCCTTCTCTCTATAAATAAATAAATAAAATCTTTTAAAATAAATAAATAAAACTTCTTAACCTCAAATATAATCTAGCTGGAAAAATAGGACTCATGAAAATTAATGTCCATGGTGAGTACCAAATAAGTGGTGGAGAGATGAAGTACTATCAGGAAAGAATCCTTGGGCAAGGAAGACTGCATGAAGAAAAATGTAGGTCTTAAATGAGCCTTAAAATTGCACTTATAATACTGTATTGTATATTTGAAAGTTGCTGAGAGTAGATTTTAAAAGTTCTCATCATAAGAAAAAAAATGTATTAACTAGGTGTAGTGATGGATCTGAACCAGATTTATTGAGATGATCATTTTGCAATAATACAAATATCAAATCATGTTGTACACCTGAAACTAATATTATATCACTTATTTCTCAATTTTTTTAAATCGCACTGTCCAGTAGGTTATACCACACAGCCATGTACATTAAAATTCAATTAAAAATAAATTCTTTGCCCTGGGTGGTGTGGCTCAGTGGATTGAATGCCAGCCTGTGAACCAGGGAGTCACCAGGTCAATTCCCAATCAGGGCACATGTCTGGGTTTCAGGCCAGGTCCCCAGTAGGGGGTGAGTGAGAGGCAACCACACATTGATGTTTCTCTCCCTCTTTTTCTCCCTCCCTTCCCCTCTCTCTAAAAATAAATAAATTAAATCTTTTTAAAAAAATTTATAGAAATTCTTCAGTCACAGCCATTTTTTAATTGTTTAATATCCACATTTGGCTAATGGCTACCATATTGGACATTACAAATATATAACATTTCCATCACAGAAAGTTCTTTGAGACAGCAGTGTCTTGAATGGTAGGAATGACTAAAATAAGCTGATAAAACTATAGAAATTGTTTTACTCAAACTTCACAATGACCTATATTTATAAGAAAATTTGAGGCTCAGAGAAGTTAAATAAATTTTCTAATGTCACCTAGATATTAAAAGCTAGTATTTAAATCCAATTCTGTCAAAGCTCCCTATTTTCACTTCAACATGGCATAAGAAGCAGAGCTACTGAAGATGGTTTGCTTTGGAATGCAATAACGTACTGTAGGTTGGAAAGAAACTGAGGGGTTGCAAGTACATCAGAATGCTTTAATTATATAAAATATTTTCAGATCAGCAGCATTTGAGATTAACTAAGGGAGCATAGACAGGAAGCAAGACATGAAGTCAGAGGTTTCTATAGTTTTAATGTCTACCTCAAAACTCCATGGATCCAAATATATCTTACAGAAGAATAATTATAGATTTAAAGGTGCAACTTATCTATTTGTCTCATCTCACAAACAAAACCCAGATTGCAAAGGGGTCTTAGCACAGAGCGCAAAGCCTAGCACATAAATCCCGATGTGGCACATCCTAGCACATAAATCCTGCATGGAGCATTACACTTTGGGAAGTCATGCTTCAGAAAGTGTCATTCTACCACATAAGGCCACTTCATGTTTACTGACTATTAGTATAAAGTAGTATATTTTGCCGTGTGAAACACACACTTTCCTGCCCAAATTTTTGAGGGGAAAAATAGGGATGAACATTATACATGGGTAATACTAATTCCATACCTATGTAAATGTTAATTATTTTATTTATACTTATGCATTAAAAGTATAATTCTAGAAAGCAATAATGGTAGCCATATGCAAAATACTACCCTGGAATACAATAATCAGTTTTGTTTCTAAATAGAAATAAATAAATAATTGAATTAAAAATTAAAACAAACGATTTTCCTGAAAGTTTGGGCCAAAAAATGTGGGCACTCTTATACATGGCAAAATACAGTAAATATTTTGTAAAGAGCCCATAAATAATCAATGACCCACTCATTTTGTTTTCTGTGGGAAGTGGTTCAAAGTACTGGTGCTTATGGCCAAAAGGTTCATTTTACTTGAACAGATGATTCATGAAGGTCTGATACAAACTAAAAACTGTTCATACTAAATCAACTGATGCTTCTGTTTTATTATACTACCACTCAATTTTACTCAGTGCCTACTACGTGTCTAGCAATTTGGGTTAATACAGTAACTCAAAGAACCTCCTATCTCCTTTAGATAGAAAAGACACATATTCCTGTGACAGAGAACACTGTAAGGCATCATATCTTGGTCAGAATCGAAGTACTTGCCTTGGGACCATCAGCCTGTAACTATTCCTCCTGAGAATGTCCAAATCCAAGCCCACTTGATTTTTAAGGGGTCTGTAGCAGATGTAACATAGAGGCTTTCACAGTGCCACTTCTGGGGCTAGCACACAGAGTGATGAAAACCCTGGTCTTTTTTCTCCAGTGGATTCCATCTTTAACCTGAAGCAAAGGAAAATACAAAACTTTGCAGAAGAAGTATATGCTAAATTGGTTGCTTGGCAATAGTTCTCTTTTACAGATAGCTCTACAGGGCACTACTAACAAACAAACTCCCAAGTTTGGTTCCCCAGCCACTGTCAGCTATTTTAGCCAAGAATAGTGATTGTTTAAACCTTTCAGTGCAGGACAAATTCACTCAGAGCATGTGAAATAAAAGTATTGTGAACAGAAACATGACTAACCCATGTAGTTCACCCCAAGAGACCACCATTTCAACCAGTCACATTGCTGGTAGAGCAAATGAAATGCTTTGGGTCAAAATAGCAGGAATTAATTTAACTAGAAACCTGGATGCAAGAGGAAGTAAAGCCTTCTACTCTGTTAACTTGATATTTTACCTACTTCATACTTTGCCTATCTTAGAATATATAAAGCACTTTTCACATATCTCATTTTGCAAGTACTATGTCATCTCCATTTTACAAATAATGTAAGCAAGGTTAGTGACTTAATGGCAGGTAACTTAGCTCAGTGGTTAAGATAATGGATAAGTTGGACAGAACTGGATTTGAATCTTGGGTCCCCTATATATTTGCTGTGACTTTGGGCAAGTTATGCAACTTCTCTCAGCCTCAGATACCCTTACTATAAAATGAGGACAAATACCACCTACTTCTTATAACTGTTGTGAAGATTAAATGAGGTAAAATATAAAATACTTTAATATGTTTTTTCTATTAAGTGTCCAAGTTCGACCACCTAATAAGTAGAAATGCATATATTCTGCCTAAAAATTTCACATTTTTCATAACAATCTTGAAGCCAGGAAAGTCATTCATACACTTATAAGGTCCCTTCCAAATCCAACATTTGGCATCTTTTAAGAAAAAGAATTTACTTCCTCCTTTCCCTCATTCCCTACTTAATAGTGAAAATTCCAATGTATCCTATGGAAAGTTACTCAACAACAAAATCATACTTCCACCAGAAAGCAACTAATTTTTCTCCCAATTGGCAAGGCTTCCTAACTGAAAAACTAGATGTTTCACAAGACATGATCTTAGCCTTCTAAGACCTTAAAAATAGCTTTGGAGGAATTCCCAGAGGCTTCAATTTTTTTATTTTGCATATTTATGTCCCCAAAAACATTTCTGTTTTTCCTAACAATGTTAAGATCTGAGTTTATCATTGAACACCATAATTTCAGGAAGGTATCAGCACACATTTTGCTAAGTAAGCACTGAACCCATGCTCCTTCTGCCCTTGTGAATACAAAGACCACGTGTTTTCTTTGGTTAATGTTACCATTCCTTCTCAGCATTAGATCCCTTAAACTGAAGTGGGCAAAGAGGTACTCACATAAAAGCCATCAGCATAGTATTGCTTTTAATAGAAAATTCTTTAGTGCTCAGTCAAGATATTTACGGTGTTGGTTTGTTTCTAGTCATCACTGTGTGTGCACAAAATAAATATAAGTAACAGGAAGCAATACACACTGAGAGTCCTTACAAACAAGTATATAGCATCCAACACAAATAATGCCTCTTTTTTATACAAAAGCATAAGCACGTAATTCTGTAACATAATGATATCACACTCAAGAACACCATATGACATTTTAGGTGAAATGTTCAAATTAAAACTATAAATTATTACCATATTATAACCCTACCAACCACACTCAAGGCCTTACTTCTGACAGATTCCGTATATCAAAACCCAACTGAAATGTTTTATGTGACAACTGACTTATGTATAAGATTATTCATTTTGGAGGAAATAACAAGACTGTAAACTACTTAAATGTCCAACAATAAAGATTAAATAAATTATGGTTATATACATACATTAAATGACTATGTAACCATTATAAAGAATGTGGTCACTCTTTATTTATTCATTTGGAAATCTTAGGCAGAAAAAGTAAGGTACATGGCAGAGTATGTATGTAGAAGAGGAAAGGGTAAGTGCATATATTTGCTTATATCTGCATAAAATAGCTCAGGAAGGATACACAGGAAACTGCTAACACTTATTGGGGAGAGGAATCAGTGGGCTTAGCGGACTTCATTTGAATATACTTTGATCCCTTATTGAATTTTGAACCACATGAATGTATTGCCTATTCAAAAAATCACATTAATTTAATAAAGCTTGAAAATGATAAAAAATTATGGGAGGCCTTGTACAATTAGCTATTATTACATTCCATACACTAGTTTACGTCTTTCTCATACCTTCTGCCTATAGGGATAACAAAAACAAACATTTTATTCAAACTAACGTATATTAAAGAGAAAAATGGGAATCAGGTGAAATTACACTCAAGGTCACTCAGCAAAACTATTTATGAGAAAAAAGACATACTAAATAAATGAATCACTTACTTTTAAAAGTTACCTAATATTTATTATATACCAACTAGTGCCTGGCCTTCACATATTTTGACCTTCAAAAGCCCTCAGAACAAGGTCACTGGAATGGTAAACTGAAGCACTGGAATTTGGCTTAGCCTTGCACTAAGCTAAGGCCCCTGACCTTTTTTAGTACATCTTAAGCTTTTTAGGGCACCCTCACATTAAAACTGGCAGTTCCTCTTAGGGCTCACTAAAATCATCTGATTTCAGAGTTTGCTGCTTAGTCTGTCTAAGAAAACTGGAAGGCTCTGAGCAAAGACAACATCCCCTGCAGCTTCCGCGGGCCCAGTAAGGAGCTGGGCCCTGCAGACACAGCAGTCTGAAGTCCTCCCAAGATCTACCATCTCACTCAGGGAGAAATAATTCAAAATAGGGCTGGGCTAATAATAACACTTTTTCCAGCAAGTAAAATGAATCCAGGCATTATCCAGGAACACATGCACTGTGTACATGGAGCAGAGTCTATTGTTCCTAGATCACCAGCTCTCATAAAGGAAGGCAGACCCAGTATTGCAGGAGCCCACGTGGAATCAAGACAGGCAGAGCACTTCACAGCCTTCCGCCAATCTTCACCAGCCAAACTTAATTGCCTTATGACTAACACATACACCCCAATGCTGGCTTGAGATAAAGGCCTGCCACCAGGACCCATGGGTCAAATGGAAGATAAATTCAAAACAATTAGGGGACAAAAGTAAGGGCACACTTACCACACCACCACTAACTGGGGAGAAAGCTGAGAAACAGGAAGTGGCTTTAAGAAGTGGCCTCAGAGCCTGATTGGCTTGATGAGTAAAGGCAGATTCCCTCCTCCTCTACCTTCAAAGGTATTGAAATAACCCAACCCCCTCATTATGTGTTAATGAACCATTGAGGCTACCTGCACTGTTTTAGGATGAACTTTTTAAATCAAATTTTCTTTTGAGTTAATGTACCTAGCACAAGCAAACACAGCTAACTCAGGCTACTTATGTATATTCTTGTTTAGGTGGGCCTACTGAAAATAATTTTCGTTCCTTTAGGATATTTTCTTATCCTTTGTGACCTCAACAAGGTTAATTTATGCAAGATAATTTAAGCAAGGTTTCATTATAAACAGTCTAGATCAGTTCAGGTATCATTCAAGTTAACAGGCTTAGTGGATAAAAGGTTAGTGGTTAAAGGCTTAGCTTTGAAGTAAAATTTAGCCTTATAAACAAACCTTATTAAACTTACCCTTTTCTTTCTAGTTACTTTTCCACCATTAATTACCCCTAGCTCAAACCCCTTTGACTTGTCAATTTTTTACAAATTCATTATTGCCTAAAGGATATAAAAGCTTCCTGCTCTAGACACTTCTTTGGGTCTCCATTCTCTTGTGAAATCTCCCATGTCTGTGCAAAAGTTCAATAAAATTTGTATGCTTTTCTCCTGTTAATCTTTCTTTGTCAGTTTAATGTTCAAGTCCAACCAAGGATCTTAAAGGGGTTGAAGAAAACTGTTTTCTCCCTTACAGTAGCAAATGAAAGGTAGCACTTCTATTTCAAGGTGCTGCACGAGGATATTCTGGGATGTGTTTCATGTGAATTGTGATCATTTCCAGGATACTTTCTAGCTGCACAATCTGGAATAAATTTCTTAAACTCTCTGAGACTAAATTTTCCCCGTGAATCATGGTGATAGTGAGGCAGGATAGTGAAAAGCTAGAGCAAGTGGAATAAGGGGAACTGAGACAAAATAATTAAACACGGCCAAACAATTTGGTAATTTAAAGTTCCCTAATGAATCACAAGGTTTTATCTTCCCTAACCAAGGACACTTAGGAGCATATGGTTTACACATTCCAGACCGTCCCAGGGCAGACCAGACTTGGTCCCGGTCCCTCTTCAATCATGTTCTTTAAAAATAAAACTAATCATCGCTTCTCCGCCTTTTGGCTAAGATCAAGTGTAGTATCTGTTCTTATCAGTTTAAAAATGAAACTAACCAAAAAATAAATAAATAAATAACCCTGATCCCTTTACACACTTTTGATGAATCAGCATATTGAAGGACACACCTGAAAAGCTAATGTTAAGACCCTGCCCCGAGACCTCCCCTAGGATTTCAACAAGCCAAAGAAAAATAAAAACCCTCAAAACAAAGACCCAGTATGGGCTCACTCTAGATAATGCCGAGGCCCGTTCTCAGGCATAAACTTTTTACTTTCCTTCTCCTAAACCCACACGAGACTTGCAACCAGGGGAACAGCAGGTTGCGGCAGCTCATCCTGGGCTTACCCCTGAACCTGCCTCCAAGGCCCCCCTTTTCTCTGACTTCCCAGTGAGCTAACTTCTTTTATTGTAACTTCTATTTCTTAGAGAGCCAAAACAGCCCTGCCTAGACTCTCTCCTTTCGCTTCTTCTATCTCAAGCCCTTCCTTTGTTTCACTGTCCCTAGCTTTAATAACCATAGTCTCAAAGTCACCTGGACTCTGTCGTGAAATCTTTCCTGCATGAAGTCAAGAAACCACACACTACCCATGGGCTGGAGGCAGACCCACTCCAGACCAGACCCTGTGCAGTAACAATAACCTACTGAGGACCTGTAAGAACTTTAATATCATAAATTGTGGCCAAAAAATTGGATTTTTGCTGCTTGAGCTTTGAAGTTGATTGCAGAGCATAATGTTATATTTTGGGGCTCTAAAGTGCCTTCAGAGCCAGCAGCCCTCACCCTGTGTTGATTGTACTGTTCGATAAATTGTACTCCTTGCATCATTGTTAAATGATATTCCCTGTACTATAATTGTGTGCTCAAAGACAGCCTTATCTTTCTACAGTCCTGGACTGAAACTAGGACTTGACAAATGCTTTATTATATATTACCCTTTGTTCTCACCTCACAATCCCACTAGCTTGATCACTGAGTCAGCCAACCATTTAAAGTTCAGCTGCCCCCACCAACAGAAAACAAATGATGTAAGTTTACAGTCTTGTTTCCCCCAGCAATCCATCTTTTGATCAACAGCTCCTTCCAACTTTTGCCTTTATAAACCCTGTCCTATTCCCTCCACTTTGCAAAATAGGCTTGGTTCAAACCGAGGACTCCGTGTCCCTATTTGCAAATCATTACCTGAATAAACTCTTCAAATTTCTTTAAAAAGATAGCTCCAGATTTCTGTTACACTATTTCCCTAACATATATACAAATATATGAAAGCATCCAGCATAATGACTAGTCCATAGTACATGCTCAATTCATATTCTCCTTCCTTCTTTGCTCATCACCCACTTCTGTGATTAGCAGAGATGAAAAAAGTAAATAAATGCTTGCATGAGTTTACTTATACTATTCTATTTGTCTGCACATCATACAACTCTTTTTGGATACAAGTAAAGCAATGAAAATCAGTTTTTGCTCCTAAATTTCACGTGGCTACAGATCTACACTCACCCATGATTTTCTATGTTAGCACTAGCAAGATTACCTTGCAGATTTTCTTTTCTAAAGAGAAGTGTGCCAGTGGATCATTTTGGAATCCCAGAGCAAATGGTTTACACATTCCAAACCGGGCTCCCTGAAATCACTGTAGGAAAACTAGTTTAGAAAAGAGCTTTAAAATACCAAGGTAAGATATATAGGCAGAGATTCATGGACCCCACGTGTTCTAAGTGTTGAAAAGGAAAAGCTGCCCAATCTCTAAAGTAGATTCTTGGAGAGAGGAAAGAAGAAAGGTTGGATTGCAGATGCTGAAATTAGCTGACTCTGCAGTGCTATAGGGGGTATTAAAAATGTGTGAGCCCTGAGTGGCTCTAAATGGGACACTTTTGGCCAGGCTTAGCCCTAAATAAAGGAGATCATCTGCCCTCAAAGAACCTTGCTGACCTATGCAAGGATCTACTTGAACAAGATGATGACTCTGGGATGTATTCAGGAGTCAGGCTGCCCCTCCCCAAACCATAGGTCTAAATATTCTTACAATTCAGGGGAAGAGAGAGGTGTATCTTGGCAAACAACAGTCTCCTTACCCTCCACACACACCCTGAATTTGCAGAAGAATTCATTTTGATTACATCTATACTCAACAGATGATATAAACATTATACAGCATCACAGATTTAACCCATTATCCCAAATTCTCGATGGCGCCATTATAAACAAACAAAAAAAGAGCTACAGAAAGCAAAACTCCCCCCACCCCACCCTGTGAAAACACCCTTTCATCCCTTTTTCTAATTATCTCCCACGACAGCTACTCTGTTCATCTCTGCTGGTCCTGCACTTTTCTCTTCACCTCTATTCCACTTCAAGTCTTCCTTAGGGCTCATCCTGTTGCATATAGTCCCTGACCTTGAGATACCTGGGATCAATTTTAGGTCCCTTTGTTTTAATCACAATCCTTCTTCACCAGGCTTTTTGGCTAACTCCTTCCTATTTCTCTGGACTTATAATTCTTTCCCCTTTCCCTCTTATCCCATCAGTACCTACGCTGATAATTCTTCTCTTTCCTCCCCATCGATCAGGCACTGGGAATCTCCTGAAACTTGGCTACTATTTTCCTTTCCAAAAATTGAACAAATATATGATGCAATGCAATATGAGTATTACTGGTAAATCCATGGAAATGGTATCTTGTTTTAATGTGCTTTATAAATTTTAATAGTCAAAAATTTTTAATATTTAATTACAATCACAAATTTTAAAATATCAGATTTTTTCCTAATGATTTAAGCTTTAAAAAAAATACAAATATAATGATTAAAAGGCCAAGCAGTAAACTCACATTTATACTCTACAAATTGTGAATGAAAAAGAGATTATGCAATAAAACTGACAAACTCAGAGGGGCCACATGGCAGGACTGACAAGTTCAGTGACCAAAAGTAACCACACAGGATAACTGATCAGTTTCCTAACTGGGCAGGTCATAGCAGATAGTCACATCCTAGGCTAATGGTTTCCTTAGCAAAAGTCGATCTTTACCTTAAGTGAGCTCTATCTATGGTCCTTACGTATCTAGGACAACATACCTTTCAGATATCAGAGTAATTTTTCTTCTGTCCCTCAAAGTCCCAACCAGCGGCATCAGACTCAAGACCACCAGAGCATGGGACCACAGAACCCCTCCTTGTTTTCTTGTTCCCTGCATACCTTCTCTAAATGCTGCAGATGTTAATTATTAACTATCCTGTACCCACCAATATAAAAGAAGTATGTGTTTCTTCATTTTGCCTTTTATCTAGTCCTAAAGATTTCCCTGCTATGCTTTCTTCTGTCCCCTTAATCAACCACCAAAGGATTGCGTGCACCTTCTTTATGTCTTCTCCTTTGATTGTAATTTATAAAATAAGCTGTGAAACTGCCATTCTCCAGAGCATCTTCCTCCCTATGCATTCTCCAGAGCATCTTTCTCCCTTCCTCCCTAACATATGTTGTTATTTTGCCTCCAATAAATTCATAAAAATTTTCTACATGTTTGGATGTTTCTTAGTGAACTCAATGGTATTTAATTTTTTCTCTTCTTTTTTCCCTTTCTCTTCTCCTTCTCTCTTCCTCATTTTCCTTCTGCTCCTACTATTTTTCATTATTTTATGTATTATAAGCTTTCAGAAACTTTACTAGAAAAAAATTGTATACTTTTTTGGGACCCACATAAAAAATATATCTATTTATGGATTGCTTCAGCCACTTGAGTTGAAACTAGATAATTCTTTATCGGGACATGGGTGCTACTTTCTCAGTCCAATGTGATACAAAGCCAACCAACTGGTCATTAGGAAGAATCCCTATTTTAAAGACCTATTTGTTTTCATAAATCCCTGCTTTTCATAAATTTTACTTTTTGAAATATGAACACTTTCCCAGTAATTATGTGCCTGATTGATCCATTTCCCTGTCATTTTAATATGTTGATCTAGACCAGGGATTTTCAACCTTTTTCATCTCATTGCACGCACAAACCAATTCCTAAATGATATTTTTTGCCAAGCTGACTAAAAGAAGGTATAATTTTGATTCATTCACACTGGATGGCTGTTGCTGTGTGGGCTGTCATCACTTTATTTTATTTGACAACCTAAGGGAAGATTGGTCAGTTTCTCTGACTAAAAAGTCAGGTATTGCATGTTTTAAGAATTCTTGGGCACACCAGTTGAAAAATCACCAATCTAGACAGATAATATAGAAATTTGAATAAATCTTAGGACTATTATAATCAGTACTCAGTGATCCCACCTAAAAAGTTCACTTGTCAGTGGTTATTTTTTTTTCCGTAGATGTTTAAACGTTAGTCTTAAAGCAAAATAGGACGGCGGGAGAGTAGTCTGAATTGGGTTATGAGGCCACCCTCTGCTGGGGGTACCTCACCTCAGCCATTGAACTCACTTAGCCGGCCGTGAGTCTGTTCCAAGCTCCGGTTAGGGGGGCATCCGCGGGGTCCTTCCGCAGCGGAGGACCCGTGGCATCTCCTGCCCAGTCGGCCCTCGCACGGAGGCCCGTTTTCTGGGAACTCACCTCCCTGCAGCTCAGGGAGAGCCCTGTTGGGGCCGCTCATGGCCCTTGTCTCAGACCTTCCCAGGGGACAAGTAGTAGAGTGACTTAATGCACTCAGTTTGTAGCCCCACCGACGAGCTTCTCTCCGCCCCTTAACTCAGAGAATGATCGTGAATAAATATGGGGCCCAAGTCTCAGGAACTCTTTTGGTTACGGTGATTTCCCACAATACATAGCGACATGCAAATATAGTGGGGTGCGCTTCCACAGTCCTTTGCGGACACCGTCCAGCCCGTAAGCGCTCGCTGTGTAGTCCCGCCTTTAGACTCCAGGTGAGCGAATCCTGGGAGAGGGTTGCTGACGTCGACATTCGGCCTCCATGGCGGCTCGGCGGCAGCGGGGTACTGGAAGCGGTCGGGCGCGAGGTTCGGAATTCATTGTTGGGGGACAGAATGCTGGGGGGGCGGGATGTCGGAGAAAGGAATGGCGCCCTGCACTCTAGCCTCTCCCCTCTCTTACCTTTCCGTCGCACCCTGACTTACATTTGGCTACCAAACTAGTTTTGGTAATACTAACTTGGTAATACTAGTTTTGTAAATAGGGGTTTTTGGATTACAGAATTGTGGACCTGTAACAACTAACACGGTGCCAGCACTATTGTATACCTTTAATGTCACCCCATTAAACTAAATCTAAGGAGCATCATTATTTTATGTGCCACTACGAAAGGAAAAACGCTTTCATTTAAAACGTGATTCATTGTTTGCATCCGTGTTTCAGAGCTAGTAAAGCGCAAGTCTTAGCATTGATGAGGTTTCTATTCTCTGTATCGTTGACTGCATGTTCTTAAATGCACAGGTCTACCCTACAGATTCAGTATTATTGACATCCTGTGGGTTTTACAGTTGGGACAACCGAGGTACATAGATGAAATAACTTCTGCCAGGTTCCACAGCCAAAAGACAGAGCTGGGCTCTAAGCTCCATACAAGACTCTAGAGCACTCTAGTTAACCATTATCTCATACTAGCGTAGGTAGTTTGGGGGGGGGGGGGTGGTTAGGGGCACAGGTAAAACAAAACGGATAAGCAGGATAGGAGACTCATGCCTCAAGCTATGAACTCAAAAGAGCCCTGATGCTCCATTTTACTTTTTTTAAACAACTGATAGTCAATTTATTAAAAAGTTTGATTTTAAGTATCTGCAACGGTGACTTCAGCCTTGACTCCGAGCTCAGTACTGATGAAAATAATCTGTTTAACAATCTCTGAAGGGCTGTGCAAGTCAATGAGTTGATTGTGGATCCTCCTCATCCGAAACCAATCCCAAGTGTTAGAGCCCTCCCCACAGGGAGTTTGTCTTGTACTGGTTATCGGAGTCTTTGGTAAACATCCAAAGTGGTCATTTGCCTTTGAGATTTTTTTTTCCTGTGCACCTCTGACCAAGTCCGCACACACCTTCTCCAAAGACTTTACCTTGCAGCTGGTTGGAGAGAAATTCTTTTTCCGTGAATCACCACCTCTGGTTCCATGGGTGACTTTCTGGTATCTTTAAAAGCCGTGGCTGTGGCAGGGCTTCTTGATGGACTTGTTCCTCCATTAGAGCCAACAGCAGCGAGTCAGGAGCGGACAGGATGGAGCTCCCCTGCAGCTGCAACCACATCTTCCTCAAAGAGCCTTTCATTTTATTTTATTTTATTTTATTTCAATTTTTGGCTAGAATAGCAATTGCTCATACTGTTATTAAGAATTGTTGTCATTTCTTGTAAACTTACAAAGCCATTCTAAACCATTTCTTTAAAAAGATAGTGTTTTTCCAAAGTAGGATTATATTTACTGTGTACTCATTCTTTGTTTTGCCTTTTGTATGCCCATTCTTGCCCTTAGCTTCTATAGCATCAAATAAAACTGACAATACAGTTACAGATGACCCTCCTCCTGCCAAGAAAACTCGAAAGTGCCAGAGGCATGGGGTGAAAAAGGAGCCTGTGGCTGGAGGAAAGGCTGATAAGGACAGAGAGGAAGACAAACAAGGTCAGCCTAGTGTGGTAGGCCAAAGAGGACATGGGCCAGCAAGAAGGTCTCTGGAAGGAGTAAGGGTGGAGGATATCTTGTTCATTCAACTCTTACTTCTTCCTTCTTGAAGCCACAATAACTTTCTCTCTTTTGGGCATACCATTTTCTTGGAACCTTCAGTTTCATGATTTGAGACAGACTGAGGCTGAGCAGATGAGGATTGGTTGGGAGGGGCAAAGTTAATTATGACAGGTTTCTAACTTGGTTCCCACACAAGTAGACATAGTACATGTCTGCCTTTCTCAGAGTCTGTGAAGACCTTGCTGTTAAAAGGCAAAGTTCCTGTGGACCCGGAGTGCACCTCCAAGATGGGGAAGGTGAGAGACTCCTGAACCCATTGGTTTCTCAGAGACCAGTGTTGTATAGTTATTAGGATTCTCATCTGGAGCATTGCTAGTATTTTACAAATCCTTGCCAAAATATTACTAGTGATTAATTTTCTGCAAAGCTAAGAGATGGGAGTGATGGGGTTAGGGGTTCAAAATCAGGATATTTTCAACATGGTAAACTTCTGGGGTTGTCCTCATCTTTCTATACCTCATTTTCTTTCTCAATTAGAAAATTGTATCATTATCAAGGAAGAAATGAGAAACTATGCCTTGGTATGGCATGAGTTGCTTATGAATAAGAAAAGGATTTGAAGAATACAAAAGAGCAGGGGGTTTTTTTTAAGTCATGATCTTATTTATTTATTTATTTATTTATTTAATCCTCACCCAGGGACATGCTTATTGATTTTAGAGAGGGGGGAAGGGAGGGAAAGGCAGAGGGAGAGAAACACCCATGTAAGAGAAACATCAATTGGCTGTCTCTTGCATGCACCCTGGACTAGGGACCAAACCCACAACTCAGGCACACCTCAACTGTGAATCGAACCTGTGACCCTTCAGTTTATGGGAACCTGTGACCCCAACCAACTGAACCACACCAGCCAAGGCAAGGGCAGGTTTTCTTTAACTGACTTAGAATTATTTGTGTTTTGGTAATTACAAAAAGGCAACATGTTTTTTATTATAGGAATGACAGCTTATGTGTGAAAGAACCCACTTTTGCATTTCTTTCCCTGGAAGATGGATGTTGGTAGTGCTGGAGAATGACACCTTGAGATATAAGAACATTTAGAGCCTCACTTAGGATCTCATCAAGACTATACAAATGTCAATTTCTTCTTTTCTCTCTAGGCCCATATCTACTGTGAAGGGAATGATGTGTATGATGTCATGCTAAATCAGGTAAGGAGAAAACCCATTTATCAGAATTTCTTGTTGATATTTATTGATGACAGTGTCCCAATGACTAGATCTTTAATTCTGGAGTCTGTTATAATAGCTACATTTTCCCTAGCACAGCCTACTTAATAGTGGAGTCCTCAATAAGAAGCAGATCTTTTGCAGATATCTAGTCTTTTATTGAACCTATGAACTCACTGTTCATATCATTTTGCACATTTTCTGACAGGTTGTTGATCTTTTTCTAGGATTCAAGGAACTTGATATAATATAGAGTATAGTCTTTTATCTGTAACAGCAATTTTCAATGTTTTTCATCTTATGGCACACATAAACTAATTACTAAAATTCTGCAGCACACCAAAGAATGTATCATATATTTTTGCCGACCTGACAAAAAAATAGGTATTATTTTGATTCATTCACACCAGATCGCTATTGTTGTGTTGTCTTTTGTCATTTTTTCTTATTTGACAGTCTAATGGAAAAGAGGTCAGTGTCCCCAACTACTTAGGTAGTGCATGATTTTTTTTTTTAAGATTTTATTTATTTATTTTAGACATAAGGGAAGGGAAGGAGAAGGGGAGAGAAATATCAATGCGTGGTTGCTTTTGCTTCTTCCGTGCCCCCTGGCCTAGGGACCAGACCTGGTCCACAACCCAGGCATGTGCCATTACTGGGATTCAATCCAGCGACCCTTTGGTTTCACTGGATTGGCCAGTGCTCAATCCACTGAGCCAGGCCAGCCAAGGCTACTTGTATGTCTTAATACCCTCACTTCACCCATTCCCATAACCCCCATCCCATCAGGCAACCACCAAAATGCTCTCTGTATCCATGACTCTGTCTCTGTTTGCTTAATTTATCTTTTAGATTCAGTTGTTGATAGATATGTATTTACTACCATTTTATTGTTCATGGTTTTGATCTTCTTCTTAAATAAGTCTCTTTAACATTTTAATGGTTTAAAATATTGTATAATAATGGTTTGGTGATGTTGAACTCCTTTAGTTTTTTCTTGTCTGTGACGCTCCTTAACTGCCTTTTGGTATCTTCTCTGGGTAGAGAAATCTTGACTGTAGGTCCTGTTTTTCTTGACTTTGAATATTTCTTGCCAATCCCTTCTAGCCTGAAAATTTTCTTTTGAGAAATCAGCTGACAGTCATATGGGAACTCCCCTGTAGGTAATTAACTTCTTTTCTCTTGCTGCTTTTAAGATTCTTTGTTCTTAACCTTTAGCATTTTAATTATGTGTCTTGGAGTGGGCCTCTTACACCCATCTGGTTTAGGACTCTCTGTGCTTCCTGGATTTACATGTCTATTTACTCTACCAAATTAGGGAATTTTTCTTTCGGTATTTTTTCAAATAGATTTCCAATGTCTTGTTCTTTCTCTTCTACTTCTAGCACCCCTATGATGTGAATGTTGGAACGCTTGAAGTCATTGCAGAGGCTGCTTACACTGTCCTCGGTTTTCGAATTCTGTTTTCTTTTTGTTGTTCTGATACGTTGTTTTTTGCTTCCTTATGTTCCCAATCATTAATTTGATTCTCAGCTTCATCCACTCTACTGTTGTTTCCCTGTTAATTGTTCTTTATTTTAATTATGTATCCTTCATTTCTGACTGGATTTTTTTATTCCTCTGAGGTCCTCATCACTAAGTTCCTTGAGCATCCTTATAACCAGTGTTTTGAATTCTGCATATGATAGATTGCTTATCTCCATTTTGCTTAGTTCTTTCTCTGGAGTTTTGATCTGTTCTTTCAGTTGGGTCATGTTTCCTTGTCTCCTCATTTCAGAAGCCTCCCTGTGTTTGTCTCTATGGTTTCTATGTATTAGGTGGAGTTGCTATGACTCCATGTCTTGGTAATGTGGCCTAATAGGGTAGTAGGTGTCCTGTAGGGTCCAGTGGCAGAATCCCCCCATGACCTAAGCTGGGTATTCAAGGTGCATCCTTTGTGTGGGCTGAGTACACCCTCCTCTTGTAGTTGAGCCTTGATTGCTGTTGACTAGTCAATGGGAGGGATTTACCCAAGCCAGTCAGCTGCAAGGACTGGCTGTGACCACTAACCACCAACCTCCACCCTCCGTGGAGGATCAGCTGTGCAGGGCCAGGGTGGTGGTGCTCCAATGTGGTCTGTAGCTATTCCCTAACTACATTGGCCCTGAGGTTTCCTGGGTGGTATAAATAAAGGTCAGTCCCCACCTGTGTTCTGCCTGAGGCCACCCTCCCTGAGCTATAAAGCAATGTGAGATGGCTGCTACTTATGCTGGGCTTGGAGATTCCTAGGCAAAGCCAAGCTGTGAATCTAGGCTGGCTGCTGCTAGGGCTAGGCTGGGGACCTCTTAGCAAGAGGTATGAGGGCTGGGGGCTCACTGAGGCTGGCTGTTGCTTGTTTGATAGAATTTAGGAAGTTGTGAAGCATGAGCCAAGAACAGCCACTCATATGGAAAAGTCACAGTTAACAGTTTGGGTGGGCCCATAAGTTGGGTATGACAGAGTCTCAAGGGATCTCCAGAGTGGGGCAAACAGTGTTGGCCACATTGATAGAGTCTCAGATATGACATCCTCCTGCCAGCTTTGTGGCTCTGTTGAGGGGAGGGCTGAGAAAAGGGACATGATCTCTGCCCGCCTTTCTGTCCAGGAGACAGCTGTCCTCAGCTCCGACCTTGATGCCAGACACTTCAGTTCCTCCCCATATTGCTACTGGTGCCTTTCAAGTTGCTTTCCTGGTAGTAGAACTCAGAGGGATGAGTCTGAATATGTCTGTGTTTTTAAGAGGAACTGCTTGGGACTCCAGAAGTTTCTTCCATCGGCTCAATCTGCATTGGTTTTTGGAGCCAGAAGTTACAGGGACTTATTTTTCTGTTCCTGGAACCCTGGGCTGGGGGCATGGTGTGGGGCCGGGACTCCTTGCTCCCAAGATATCCCTCCCAATTTTATCCACCACATGTGGGTATGGGACATCCCATTCTGCATATTCGCCCCTCCTACCAGTCTGGATGAATGTGGTTTCTCTAATTCTGTAATTGTCAGACTTCCATTCAACTTGATTTCTGACAGTTCTGAGTGATGGTTGTTCTTTATTTTAGTTGTAATTTTGATGTGGTTGTGCGAGGAGGCGAGCCATATCTACCTATCACCTTTTGATTTTCTTTATGGTATACTTTTTGCCCTTATTGAACTTTTAAACTTTTATGTTAAATCTGTTAATTTTTTCTTATTAATTAACCTTTTGTTTGTTTATCTTTATTGTTTTGAATAGATAATACATTTGCCTGGTTAAATTATATATCCTGAATATATATCTTCATATTTGAACTTCTTGATCCATCATATATAATTTTAACAGCTACCTGGTGCTCCTTTGTTACTACTTCTTTCACATAATATATCACAAGCAGATTGAAAAGATCTTAAGGACCCTTTTTTTGTATGTGTCCTGACTGGGGATCAAACCTGCAACTTTGGTGTATCAGGGTAATGCTCTAACCAACTGAGCTACCTTGCCAGGGATTAAAGCCCCTTTCTATTCTAACATCCTATCACTTTATAATGTGAACAGGCAGAAGGTAGGAAGGGACAGCTCACTTAAAGAAGAGGGCCTGAATAACCAGGACTCGACCTTGTAGCTCAAGCTGCTATTCCTTATCATGGACTACTCCCTCTCTTCACTCTGAATAAGTTACTTACAAGTATACCTCTTTTAAGATACTAATCACATTGTCTCTGGATGTCTCCAAGTCATGTCAGGTGAGGTATGGGACCCATGTGGCACTGGTTACTGCCTTTCCTCCATCCCTTCCTAATATTGTCCTGCTCTCAGCTCATTGTCTAATTGCTGCAGCTGACAAAACAAAGCTGTAAGTAGAACTATTAAACAGTAAATTGTATATAACAAATAAGCATCATAGTTACATACCTCTGAAGCATCAAAATTATTTTCATTTGAAAACTTAATTATTGGGAATGGCTTGGGAGCTGGAAAAACACTTATGGCCTAAGAAGTGTGTATGGAGGGAGCTGAGACAGGAAAAAACCAGAAGGAGCCATTCAATATAGGATATTTGAGTTTGGGTGGAATGTTTTAGGAAGCTGCCAAGCTACATTTTTAATTCGTAGGGATCCAAATTTTAATACAGAAATCCTAATCCTTCTTTAAATCCTTAGTCTTACAGGAATCTGATTGCCTTGCCCCATGCTCTCCGTTTCCTTATAGCAGTTACTGGCACTTCTGACCAAGGAAGAGTCATTGGTTTATGCAGCTTCTATTTGCAAATCTCTGTTGTTTTATATTTGTCTCACTCATCATAGACCAATCTCCAGTTCAACAACAATAAGTACTACCTGATTCAGCTGTTGGAAGATGATGCCCAGAGGAACTTTAGTGTTTGGATGAGATGGGGCCGAGGTAACGACTTTTACTATGGATTTTCTGAGTTCTCATCCAGAAAGCTAGAAGCAACTCAGTGAGAGTTAAACATGGTGGAACGCAGGCTCTGTAACCTGAGAGGGGCTTAAGAATCAAATTGTGCTTTCTATAATTGGGGAATGGCAGGCATTTTCATTAGGAAGTTACCACTGGAAAAACTATGAGCAGCCTATTGAGAGTCAGAACTCTCTGTGATTGGTCTGCTAGTGCTGCTCATGGACTGTGACAGTTAGCAGGTAACTAACATCAGTAAAACAAATTCTCTAAGCCTTTCTCCTTTTTCTTCTCCCCGTCTTGCCCATTTTTTAGATGCTAAGCATAGACCTTAGACAGCTGGCTTGTTACTGTTAGAGTATGCTTCTTGGATTAGGGGGCCAAGCTTATGTGTGGAATTTACTTTGCAGTTGGGAAAATGGGTCAGCACAACTTGGTGGCTTGTTCAGGGGACCTCAACAAGGCCAAGGAAATCTTTCAGAATAAGTGAGTGCTAAGAAATGAGTAAAAACAAAATACTCTTCTTCTTCTTGGATGTATTTTTAAGACTTTTATAAATGTGATTTGGCACATGTGATATTTATGCAATGTGATATTTATAAACATGATATTTAGCACATGACCAACAATTAGGAAATTTGGAGAAAGTGGGATGACAATATACAGTTAGACTTTTAAAACAATACTTTTACCATTGATGGATGAAGAACTTTCTGGAGTCTCTAGAAATGTTTCTTTCAGAGAAGGGGATTGGATATGGATCTTGTGTTTTACATCTCCAATGACTTTTGTGGTGTTCCAGGGCCTTTGGGAAGCCCAACTGTCCTTTCCCCCTTTATTTTGGTTCCCTTTACCTCCAGAGCTTTATGATTTATTCAGGGTCCTAATTTAGAATCCAGATTTATGGAAAGTTGATATGTAAAAGAGCTGTGTTGTGGGAAATAAAATTTGGAGATGCTCTAAGGAAATAGTTGTAAGCCTGTCCCTAGTAGTAGACCCTTATTGGTAAGATTTTCTTACCACCCTGTACTCTACAGATTCTTCGACAAAACAAAAAACAATTGGGAGGATCGTGAGAAGTTTGAGAAGGTGCCTGGGAAATATGATATGGTACAAATGGACTATACCACCAATACTCAGGTAAACTCTGACTGTACGTTTGGGGGAAAAATTGTTTCCTCTTAGCCAGGGTGAAGTCCGGCAGAATGACTTAGGTTAAGTCCTAGACCAGAATAGGCCAGAGCATCTTGAGTCTTGCCCGTTCCTACCTAAGAAAAGATTATAGTTCCCTCAGGAGTAACTTTTACTCATCTTTGTAATATTCTAGGGACTGTAGAATGAGGATAAATATGCTTTTCTAGTATCTGTTATTCACTGTGGTTCTTATAAAATCTTAGGTCCTATTTCCAGAAGTTTAATGCTATATCAGTCAAGGGAGGAGTAATAAATAGTCAAAACGGATAAAACAACACTGAAAGTTGTCTTCACTTCTGGTTATACAGGATGGAACAAAGCAGGCTGACAGTTGTTGGTATGGAAAATAATACAATAATTAGTAAACAATAATGTGAGAATAAACTGTTTCGTGTATTCACAACTGTAAACCTACTTTTGCCCCACCCTATATACAACAGTAAAAGCAATGTAATCAAACCGAAGTGCAAACAGGATGTTGAAAACTGTCCTGGAGAAATCTTAAGTCTTTTTTTTTTTTTTTAGATGTTATTTATTTTTAGAGAGAGGGGAAGGGCAGGATAAAGAGGGAAAAAAACATCAATGTGTGGTTGTCTTTTGCACGCCCCCTACTGGGGACCTGGCCCCAGTCAGGGCACCTAGGCATGTGCCCTGACTGGAAATCAAACCAGTGATCCTTTGGTTCCCAGGCCAGTACTCAATCCACTGAACCACACCAGCCAGGGCAGAAATCTTAGTCTTTTTAAGATGAGAAGATAAGACATAATAGCTATCTTACATACTTAATGATATTATCAGGTGGGCTTTTAAACTTATTCTGAGTGTTTAACTATGGGAGGCAGAGTAGGACTAGAAGGTGGAAGTCATATTGAGTACTCTAACTAGGGTAATAATGGAATGGCCTGTGTTCAAGCAGAGTCTGATGTTCACCTGCCAGGGATATTGTAGAGCCAGTCCTTGCAGGGAGCTTAAAAGAGATCCTTTTAGATTTTATTATTTATTTATTTATTGTCCATAGAATGAAGAGGAAACAAAAAAAGAAGAATCTCTTAAATCCCCCCTGAAACCAGAGTCACAGCTAGATCTTCGTGTACAGGAGCTGATAAAGTTGATCTGTAATGTCCAGGCCATGGAAGAGATGATGGTGGAAATGAAATATGATACCAAAAAAGCCCCACTTGGTAGGACTTCAGGTTTTGTGCTACATACTGTCTTCCTATTTCATAGTTCCTTTAACAGGATCATTCATCACCATGATGACTGAAAACTTGCTGATAGTAATGAAGAAAAAGAGGTTTGGGTGACGGGTTGTATGGAGGGAGGAGGAACTATTTTGAAAGCTGAAAGGTGAGAGTCTGTGTTGCACAAGACAGAACTACAGTCTACATGGTGTAACTTCACGTAGTTGTGCAGGCTGATCTCTTGCTGGGTCTGCAGGGAAGCTGACAGTGGCACAAATCAAGGCGGGTTACGAGTCTCTAAAGAAGATTGAGGATTGTATTCGAGCTGACCAACAAGGACGAGCCCTCATGGAAGCGTGCAATGAATTCTACACCAGGATCCCTCATGACTTTGGGTACGGCCTGTACTGTTACTTCACTTTGGTCTTCTACCCAGTTTATCCCTTGCATCACTCCAGCAACTATAATAATCTTTTTAATCTTTCAATTCTGTGTCATCTGAAATAGATATAGAGCCAAAGTAATTTATGGATAGCCTAATTAATCAGCTTACAGATATGGAATGTATTCTCCTGGCCTGATTACAATCCTATTCTCTGACCAAGTGGAAGTCACCAACTCAAGAGAGAATGGGTTTAGCTATCTAACCAACAAGTAAAACACCTTCAATCATGTCACCCCTATTTCCTGTTTTTTAAAGGAACTATAACCACACTAACACCATTTCTGTGAACTCAAATATTAGGTATATAAATTAATTTATCTACCTGATTCTGTATTCTTGTGCTTATTTACTCCTTCTATTGCTTTATAGAGCTTTGGGAACTAGAAATAACCCTCAGTGGTCTACTTCTGCTTCTAGACAGGACTATACTGAAACCATTCCTTATTGATGGCAATGTATCTTATTTTTTAAAAAGCATCCCATAAAAAGGAATTTCAACTCTAGTCTTAATGTCAAAAGCTATATAATATAGTTTGTTTTATGCTACTCAGAGTATATACATCATATCTCCATATGTTTGGAAGTTAAAATCTCTTTACAGATCTCTCTCTCTCTCTCTCTCTCTCTCTCTCTCTCTCTCTCTCTCTCTCTCTCTCTCTCTCAAGGAAAACCTCAGTTTCTCATACCTTTTCTAAAGGACCTGTCTTTAGTCTGTTGTTTTTAGTCATGTGCTACATGTAAGAGACTTATTACAGGTTATACATCTGTCCTTAGACTCCGTACTCCCCCATTAATACGGACAGAGAAGGAACTGTCAGAAAAAGTACAACTACTAGAGGTGAGAGATATGTGGATTGGGAAGTATTAAATCTCTTGTCCCAGGTTCTTCCCATATGATTCTATTATCTCATCTTGTCAGGCTTTGGGAGACATTGAAATTGCCATTAAGCTGGTGAAGACCGAGCTGCAAAACCCAGAACATCCCTTGGACCAACACTATAGAAAACTACACTGTGCCTTGCGCCCTTTAGACCATGAAAGTTATGAGTTCAAAGTAAGACAAAGGATCATTTATTTTCATATCTTTAAGACCTACCCTTCCCCACCCCGCTGTTCTCTGGCTACTTCTGGTTAAGAGCAAACTTTCATATAGGGCAGAATTTCTATTTACTCGAAATTTGGAGAGGTAGAGCTCTTTCTAACTGCCTTATGAGACCATTTTGGAGCAGAAAGGTCTGCCAACTTATACCAGAGGCCCTCAAATTCTTCAGCTTAGCTTGGTCTCAAAGAGTTCACATTGGCCATTTCTTTCATTCTTTTTCACAGGTGATTTCCCAGTACCTGCAGTCTACCCATGCTCCCACACACAGTGACTATACCATGACCTTGCTGGATGTTTTTGAAGTAGAAAAGGAGGGTGAGAAAGAAGCCTTCAGAGAGGACCTTCATAACAGGTCTCAATTTAGCTTTGGGTTTGTCTTCCTTTGCCTGAAGTGCAGTTATGGAACTTAAGAAAAGGATGGCAGAGACAGCTGTTTTATGCTTTCAGCCTATTTTTGCAGGAGAGCAAGAGAGACTATAATAATAATGGCTTTTCCTTAGGATGCTGCTATGGCATGGTTCCAGGCTGAGTAACTGGGTAGGAATCCTGAGCCACGGGCTTCAAATTGCCCCACCTGAGGCTCCCATCACAGGTTATATGGTGAGTAGGAATTGAACCCTGGAAGGAAGTACAAGTGAAAAGGATACAATAATTTCCTGTCCTTTTTTTCCTTTTTTCCCCCCTAGCTTATGATTAGTGGTACCCTTCCCAAGCATTAAACTAGCTCACTTTTTTACTGTGTCCCTCTTTATTTAAATTCCTGAATATATCCTTTCTTTCCCCCCAGAAAGCAGAGATTCACCAATGCTTCTAGCTTCTCCAGAACATAACTATGAGGGGAAATGGAAAAGAATCTCTGTTGTGTTTAAGATTCTAGAAACACGGGGTCAGTGGTATGAGCCTCCCTTCTAAGGCAATAGGTTAAGCAGCTGACCTTGGTGTTTGTTTATATATTTCAGTTTGGAAAAGGAATCTACTTTGCCGACATGTCTTCCAAGAGTGCCAATTACTGCTTTGCCTCTCGCCTAAAGGATACTGGACTACTGCTCTTATCAGAGGTAAGGCAGGAACATATCTATGATCTCTAGTTATTTATTCCTATTTTTCCAAAGAAAAGCTTGACTGCCAGAGTACTTAAGAGGGGAGTCAAGTACAGTTTCCACTGCATTAGAGGAATTAGATTCCTCTGCTGTACGGGCAGAAAGTACTGATGGGACTTTCTGTTGGCTTTAGAGCCATCCAATTCTCAGCAGGATGTGGGCATTCAAAGATCTTTTTCTTTACAGGTAGCTCTAGGTCAGTGTAATGAGCTACTAGAGGCCAATCCAGAGGCAAAAGGATTACTTCAGGGTAAACACAGCACCAAAGGGCTGGGCAAGATTGCTCCCAGTCCTGCGAGCTTCATCACCCTGTAAGTACTCAGAGCTTTCAGGACCAGAAAAGTCCTATTTGCTAGTAGGACTCTACTTTCTCTATTCCAACTTCTGAACAGAGGCAGATGTTGACATATTCTCCTCCATTTGGCAGGAATGGGAGTACAGTGCCCTTAGGACCAGCATATGACACAGGAATTCTGAATCCAGAGGGTTATACCCTCAACTACAATGAATTTATTGTCTATAACTCCAACCAGGTCCACATGCGATACCTTCTGAAGGTTCGATTTAATTTCCTGCAGCTGTGGTAACTGATATTAGATAAACCAGAGAAGGTATCTTCAAGCAACAAAATAGGCGATGTACTTTGAGCTTTCTTGTATTTTATGTAATAAATATAGTATAAATCTACCACTGACTTCTTTGGGTTTACTTCTGCAAGCACGTATTTCTTCTGATGTTAATGTGTCTTTATTTTTATTTTTTACTGATTTTAGGGAGAGAGAGGAGAGAAGAGTGAGAAACATCAGTTTGTCGTTCCACTTATTTATGCATTCACTGGTTGCTGCTTATATGTGCCCTGATCAGGGATTAAACCTGCAACCTTGGTGTATTGGGACAACATGCTAACCGACTGAGCTACCTGGCCAGGGCAAAGGTTATTTAAATGAAAACAAAAGCCTGTAACTTTTTAGAGACCAGACTACCAATATCTATCAAAATATAAAATGCACATACCCTGCCCTGGCCAGTGTGGCTCATTTGGTTGAGAATCATCCCATAAATTGAAAGGTCGTGTGTTTGATTCTCAGGGCACATGCCTGGGTTGCTGGCTCAGTCCCCAGTTGGGGTGCAGCAAGAGGCAACTGATTCTTGTTTTTCTCTTGTATCGATGTTTCCCTCCTTTCCCCTCTCTCTAAAATCAGTAAGTGTGTCCTTGATTAAAAAATTAATTAATTTGCTGGTGTATCTCTCTGCACTATGCACCTCTCCTTTCTTGGAGAGTGAATAAAAACTTTATTCTCTACAAAAACATTTAATTAATTAAAAAATATAAAATGTATACACCCTATAAAAATTACAGATGTATGTACATGTTTATATAGATGATGTCACTATAGCATTGTTATATGCAAAAAGGTCCATAGATAAGGAACTAATTAAATATATTTATCCACTGAAAGACTGCTGCTTTTAAAAATGAGTAGACCATACTTTTCCAAAAAGTAGAAGAGAAGGCAGTATTTTCTAACTCATTCTATAAGGCTGTATGAAACCAAAATCAGATAAAGATATCACAAAGAAAAACAAACTATATACCAGTATCTCTTAAGAACATAGATACAAAAAGAAATATTACCAAGGTTAAACCAGCAATATATAAAAAAGATTATACACCATGAGCAAATGAGATCCTGGGAATGCAACGTTGGTTCAACAGGTGAAAATTGACCAATGAAAGACATAACCATCCTATTAGATGCAAAAAGGCATTTGGCAAAATCCAACACCCTTTCATGATAAATATTCAACAAACTAAGAATGAAGGGAACTTCTTCAACTTAATAAAGGACATCTGTGAAAAACTCGCAGCAAGACTGAAAGCTTTTCCTCTTAAGATCAGGAGCAAGACCAAAACTGCCTGTGCTTAATACTTCCATTCAACATTTTATGGAGTTCTAGCCATAGTAATTATATAAGAAAAAGAGAACTAAAAGGCAACCAGATTGAAAAGAGGTAAAACTATATATTTAAGATTATAAATCTAATATATACAAAACGCCCTAAAGAGTACATATACACAAAAAGAAATTAGAGGTAATAAGTTCACCAAGGTGGCAGGACACAAAATCAATATACAAAATTCAATTTTCTATACATGGAATGAATGATCTGAAAACAAAATTAAGAAAATAATTCCACTTACAGTAGCATCAAAATATAAAAATAATAAGGAATAGAGTTAACCAGAGGGGCGTAAAACTGGTACACTTAAAACTATAGTACATTGTTGAAAGAAATTTAAGACATAAATAAATGGAAAGACACTGTTCACAGATTAGGAGACTTAATATTACTATGATAATACTCCCCAAAGGAATCTACAGATTCCATAAAATTCCTATCAAAATTCCAACAGCCTTCTTTGCACAAATGGACAAAAAACCCTAAAATGCATGTGGAATTACAAAGGGACATGGAATAGCCAAAACAATCTTGAAAAAGAACAAAGTTGGAGGATTCACACTTCTTGATTTCAAAACTTATTACCAATACTATAGTGATCAAAAGTGTGGTACTAGCATAAAGATGACATATTAACTAATAAAATTGAGAATCCAGAAATAAAACTATGCATCTGTGATCAACTGATTTTTTTTCTTTTTTTGTCACAAATGGCAATATTTTATTTCTTTTAATGGCTGAGTAATAATAGTCCATTGCATATATGGACTATATACCACATCTTATGTTTTAATAATGATTTTTTATATTGTTCAAGTATAGTGGTTTCCATTTTCTCCCCACCACGCCATGCCCTCCACCCCACCCATCCCTACCTACCACCCTCAAACCTACCACCTTTGGCTTTGTCCATGTGTCCTTTATACATGTTCCTTGTTGGCCCTTCCCCTATTTTCCCCCATTATCCCTTTTCCCCTCAGATTACTGTCAGTGTGTTCTTAATTTCAGTGTCTCTGGTTATATTTTGCTTGCTTGTTTGTTTTGTTGATTAGGTTCCACTTATGTGTGAGATCATATGGTATTTGTCCCTCACCGCCTGGCTTATTTCACTTAGCATAATGCTCTCCAGTTCCATCCATGCTGTCATGAATGGTAGGAGCTCCTTCTTTATGCTGTGTAGTATTCCATTGTGTAAATGTACTATAGGGTTTTTTTAATTAATATATTTATTGATTATTCTATTACAGTTGTCCCATTTCCCCCCCCCCTCACTCCACTCCATCCTGCCCACCCCATCCCTCCCACATTCCCCCCCTATAGTTCATGTCCATGGGTCATACTTGTAAGTTCTTTGGCTTCTACATTTCCTACACTATTCTTACCCTCCCCCTGTCTATTTTCCACCTATCATCTATGCTACTTATTCTCTGTACCTTTCCCCCCCTCTCCCCTTCCCACTCCCCTATTGACAACCCTCCATGTGATCTCCATCTCTATGGTTCTGTTCCTGTTCTAGTTGTTTGCCTAGTTTGCTCCTGTTTTTGTTTTAGGTGTGGTCGTTAATAACTGTGAGTTTGCTGTCATTTTTACTGTTCATATTTTTTATCTTCTTTTTCTTAGGTAAGTCCCTTTAACATTTCATATAATGAGGGCTTGGTGATGATGAACTTCTTTAACTTGACCTTATCTGAGAAGCACTTTATCTGCCCTTCCATTCTAAATGATAGCTTTGCTGGATACAGTAATCTTGGATGTAGGTCCTTGCATTTAATCTTGGGTAATGTAATTATGATGTGCCTTGGTGTTCCTCCTTGGGTCCAGCCTCTTTGGGACTCTCTGAGCTTCCTGGACTTCCTGGAAGTCTATTTCCTTTGCCAGATTAGGGAAGTTCTCTTTCATTATTTGTTCAAATAAGTTTTCAATTTTTTGTTCTTCCTCTTCTCCTTCTGGCACCCCTGTAATTCGGATGTTGGAACGTTTCAAGATGTCCTGGAGGTTCCTAAGCCTCTTCTCATTTTTCCGAATTCTTGTTTCTTCATTCTTTTCTGGTTGGATGTTTCTTTCTTCCTTCTGGTCCACGCCGTTGATTTGAGTCCCAGTTTCCTTCGCATCACTATTGGTTCCCTGTACATTTTCCTTTGTTTCTCTTAGCATAGCCTTCATTTTTTCATCTACTTTTCGAACAAATTCAACCAATTCTGTGAGCATTTTGATCACCAGTGTTTTGAACTGTGCATCTGATAGGTTGACTATCTCTTCCTCGCTTAGTTGTATTTTTTCTGGAGCTTTGAAGTGTTCTGTCATTTGGGCCTTTTTTTTTTTTTTTTTTTTTTTTTGTCTCAGTGCATCTGTTACTTAAAGGGGTGGAGCCTTAGGTGTTCACCAGGGTGGGGTAACTCTGATCGGGCGTTGATGCTGTATGTGGGGGAGGGGCCGAGAGGGAGCAATGGCGCCCGCTTCACTCTCCTCTGGATTTCAATCTTTCAGTCTGCTACCCACAATCAAACTGGGCCCCTCTGGTGCTGGTTCCCGAGTGGGTGGGCTTGTGCACGCCCTAGGCCCCCCGCTGTGGGTCTCTCCAAGGACCTCTCCTGTGAGCCTGGGAGTCTCTCCTGCTGCTGCCCCAACCCCCAAGGGCGTTTTCAGTCAGAGGTTTGAGGCTTTATTTCCCTGCGCTGGAGCCCTGGCTTACTCGGTCTGCTTCGCTCCCCGCTGTTCATCCCGGTTTATCTGTGTGCAAATGTGGGGCCGTGGGGTGCTACCTGCCGCTCTGCCTGCCCCGTTCCCCGCCACTCTGAGTCCGGCCCTCTCGGCCTATCTGCGTGAATGTGGGGCCGCAGGGTCTGCTAGTGGTCGGACTGCCTGCCCCCTTTGTCCCACACTCTGCCAGTCTCAGTCCCACCACGGCCACGCGAGTCCTCTCCACCCCAGCTGCCCCTCTCCGCCCCTCCTACCCGTCTGGATGAATGTTTATTTTTTATTTCCTTGGTTTTGGACTTCTTTGCCGTTCGATTTTCTGTCAGTTCTGCCTGTGCGAGGAGGCGCAGTGTGTCTACCTACACCGCCATCTTGGTTCCGCGTACTATAGGTTTTTGATCCACTCATTTACTCATGGGCACTTAGGTTGCCTCCAGCACTTGGCTATTGTGAATTGTGTTGCTATGAACATTGGGGTGCATAGGTTCTTTTGGATTGGTGTTTCAGGATTCTTAGCATATAATCCCAGCAGCAGAATTGGTGGGTCAAAAGGCAGTTCTATTTTTAGTTTTCTGAGGAAATTCCATACTGTTTTCCACAATGGCTGCAGCAGTGTGCATTCCCACCAACAGTGTACTTGGTTTCACTTTTCTCCAAAACCTCACCAGCACTTATTGTTTGTTGATTTGATTATGATGACCATTCTCAACGGTGTGAAGTGGTATCTCATTGTGGTTTTAATTTGCATCTCTCTGATGTCTAGTGATGCTGAGCATCCTTTCATATGTCTCTGGGCCTTCGGTATGTCCTGGAGAAGTGTCTGTTCAGGTCCTTTGTCCATTTTTTAATTGGGTTGTTTGTCTTCCTGGAGTGGAGTGTGAGTTCTTTATATATTTTAGAGATCAAACCCTTGTCTGAGGTATCATTTGCAAATATATTTTCCCATACAGTTGGTTCCCTTTTCATTTTGCTGATGTTTTCTTTAGCCATGCACAAGCTTTTTATTTTGATGAAGTCCCATTTGTTTATTCTTTCCTTTATGTCCCTTGCTCTAGGGGATGTATTGGTGAAAATATTGCTGCATGGAATATCTAAGACTTTCCTGCCTATTTTCTCCTGTAGGACTTTTATGGTGTCACAATTTATATTTAAATCTTTTATCCATGTTGAGTTTATTTTGGTGTATGGTATAAGTTGGTGGTTGAGTTTCATTTTTTTGCACGTAACTGTCCAGATCTCTCAACACCATGTATTGAAGAGGCTATTTTTACTCAATTCTATGCTTCTGCCCATTTGGTGAACATTAATTGACCATAGACACATAGGTTTATTTCTGGACTGTCTATTCTGTTCCATTGTTCTATGTGTCTGTTCTTATTCCAGTACCAGACTGTTTTGATTACAGTGGCCTTGTAATATATAGTTTGATATTAGGTATTGTGATCCCTCCTACTTTGTTCTTCTTTCTCAAAATTGCTGCAGCTATTTGGGGTCATTTATGGTTCCATATAAAATTTTTAAATGTTTGTTCTATATCTGTGAAATATGTCATTAGTATTTTAATAGGAATTTGCTTTGAATCTATAAATTACTTTGGGTAGTATGGCCATTTTGATGATGTTAATTCTTCCAATCCATGAACAGGATATATGCTTCCATTTATTTGTGTCTTCCTTAATTTCTTTCTTCAGTGTTGTGTAGTTTTCTGAGTACAAGTCCTTTATTTCCTTGGTAAGGTTTATTCTTAGGTACTTTATTTTTCTTGTTGCTATAGCAAATGGGATTTTTTTTCCCCTGATTTCTGATTCTGATATTTCATTGTTGGTATATAAAAATACCTTCGATTTCTGAATATTGACTTTGTACCCTGCTGTTTGGAGAATCCAGAAATAAACCCATGCATCTATGGTCAACTTACTTTCAATAAGGATGCTAGGACTATTAAATGGGGAAGAGAATTGTCTTTTCAATAAATGGTGCTTGGATATCCACATACAAAGTAATCATTTTGGAATACTACCTCACACAGTATGCAAAAATTAACTCAAAATATGTCAAAGACGTAAATACAAGAGCTGAAACTATAAAATTCTTAGAATGCACACAGAAATCTTTGTGATCTTGGATTAGGAAATAGTCTCTGAGATACAATACCAATATCTAAAACAACCAAAGAAAATAATATATAAATTAGTTTCCATCATAATTTAAAACTGTTATGCACCAAAGACACTCTCAAGAAAGTGAAAAGACAATCTAAGAATGGGAAAAAATGCTTGCAAATCATAATCTGATGAGGATCTAGTATCCAGAATATAGAAAGAATTCTTATAATTCAACAATAAAGAGAAATAATCCAAATTAAACCCAAAAAGAGGAATTGAACAGATATTTTCCCTAAGAAGAAATACAAATTCCAATAAGGACATGAAAAGATGCTAAACATCACTAGATATTAGGGAAATGCAAATTGAAATCACAATGAGATACCACTTGACACCCATTAGCAGGGCTATAATAATAAAGACCAACAATAACAAGTGTTGGTGAAGATGTGGATGAATTAACTCTAGCTGGTGTGGCTCAGTTGGAGCATGGTCCAGTAAACCGAAAGGTCACAGTTTCAATTTCCCAGTCAGGACAGATGCCTAGATTGTGGGTCTAGTCCCTGGTCAGAGCACATATGAGAAGCAACTGATTGAGGTTTCTCACATCAATGTTTCTCTCCCTCTCCTTTCCTTCTCCTCTAGGCTCAATGAGCATATCCTCAGGTGAAGATTTAAAAAACTAAAAAGGATGTGGATGAACTACAACCCTCATATATTACATGAGAATGTAAAATGGTGTGGCTGCTTTGGAGAACAGTTTGGCAGTTCCTCAAGAGAACTGAAAAATGTCTACACAAAAATTTGTAGATGAATGTGGATAGCAACATTATGTAAAATAGCCAAAAAGTGGAAATAACCAGATAGTCCATCAAGTGAATAAACAAAATGTGCTATATATATACAATAGAATATTACTCAGCCATAAAATGGAATAAAGTACTGGCATATGCTACAACATGGATGAACCTTGAAAACATTATACTAAGTGAAAGAAGCCACATAAAAGGCCACATACTGTGATTCCCTTTATAAGAAATGTCTAAAATAGGCAAATCCTAAGAGGCAAAAAGTAAATTAGTGATTGCCACTGGCCACTAGAAGAGGTGAGAGGGGAGTGACTATTAATGGGTCCAGTGTTTCTTGTCAGGGTGATGAAAGTGTTCTGGAATTAATGGTAAGAGTTGCCCAACATAGGAACATACTAAAAAACCACTGAATTGTGTACTTTAAAAGGGTAAAAATGAATGATATGTAAAATATATACTGAATTTTTGTGATATAAATATATATTTTCCTATATAAACATTGGCCAAAAGTGTTGCACTGAAATACACATGCTATGACACTTGAGTATTAAAATTCAAGAGGCTTCCAAAGAGTAAAATAGATATCCATAAGTCCATATTAATGTAAGCAAAGGAGTCAGCAGATTAAAAGATGGGGAAGGGATAAATATTGCTTTCAGAAGAATTTCAGTTAATGTAGAAGGGCTGAGAGAAATAGAAAATCATCATTAGAAAGCCACAGTAATAAATTGCTGCAGTCAGGATCGATGGATGAACACTAAAATTAGTTTGTGAAACAGGGTATTTGCATAGTCTCAAAAACCTACCTCAAAGTATATGGATTACTTTGGTGATTTTAACATATGACCAGAAACTTTTTGATACCTCTCCCTCCCTCCTGGAGTTTTAATCCCCGACCCCCAACTTGAGTGTGGGCTGTACTTAGTGACTTGCTTCTAACAGAGTATGGAAAACGAACAGTGAAAAAAACCTGGCTAACATCAACTTAACCTTAAAAGTGGTCAAAGTTAATATCAACAGTAATAAGTCATGTTGAGATCATGTGCCTCTGATATGATGGAAGAAGAACACATCTTCTCTCACATTCTTCCCTTAAATCCATATTCTCCGTCCATTCATGAGAAAACAGACAAAGCCAAACTGAGGGACATTCTACAGAACAGCTGACCAGCACTCTTCAAAAGTGTTAAGGTTATGGAAAAACTGAAAAACAGAGGAGACTAGGAAAACAGAAAAACTAAATGCAATATGGTATTCTAGATTGGACCCTGGAACAAAATGAAGACCTTAGTGGAAAAATGGGAAATCCAAATCATGTCTATAGTTAATAATACTGTACCAATGTTAATTTCTAAGTTTTGATAAATGTAGCATGGTTATATAAGGTGTTAACATTTGGGGAAACTGGGTGAAGGATATACAGGAAAACTCTGTAGTGTGTTCGAAACTCCTTTAAATCTTAAATGATTTAAAAAAAAAAAAAAAGAGCCCTGATTGGCATGGCTCTCAGTTGAGCGTCATCTCACAGAGAAAGGTTGCTGGTTCGATTCCCCATCAGGACACACGTCTGGGTTGCAGCCCAGTCCCCAGTTGGGGTGCATGTGAGAGGCAACCAATAGATGTTTCTCTCCCTCTCTTTTTCCTTCCCTTCCCTTCTTTCTAAAAATAAATACATAAATAAAATCTTTAAAAAGAAAAAATAATTAAGAGCCACTTTATTGGAAAAGCATCAACACAGATAGGTTCTTTTGGGGGTATAACTGTATCTGGTTCCTGGTTCTCCTTCCAGATATAAGGTAGGAATTGATGATAATTCCCTCTGACATTAGGTAGAGCCATGTGATATGCTTTGCTACTTTATTTCCGGGTAGAAGATTTAGAGCCAGTTTTTTTGTTTGTTTGTTTTTTGGTCGGGGGGGTTGCCACATTTCCTTTTTCTTGCTTTTGCAGTCACTGAAAGTGGAGCACAGCCCCCTCACTGACCCTCACTGGGAAAATGGCATGAGTAAGAAATAAGTCTTCGCTATTTCAAGATTCTGGGATTGTTACCATTGTATAACCTCAATATCCTAGTGAGGTTACTGTACTGGAGAGAATGACTGATTAGGTATCTGAAATAATATCAGAGATACATATATAAGAGCTGAATAATTCAGTTACAGAATCCATCTGACTGAAAAAATATATACCAATAAGCAATACATTTTTGAGGAAGAATAACAGGGTGATACTTACACTATTGGATAAATGAAAGAACAAACTAGCACTTACTGAACACGTACCATGTAAGTCTCAGCTACTGTTCTAAGTGTTTTACACATCTTAACTCACTTAATCTTCACAATACCCCCATGAAATAGGCACCATCATTATACCTGTTTTACAGATGGGAAAGGGAAGCATGGATTCAGGTAGTTTTGTTCCAGGTCCATGCTAAAAGCCACTTTGTTACCCCGTCTCTCTAGAGTACTGCTTCTCGAAGCATCTGTGTTGAAGGACCAGTTGTTTTCTTTATTTTAATTTCTGATCTGTCAGGAACCAATACTTTTGTAAATATAATTAAAATGAGTTTCTAGGAAAATGAAATAAAAATCATACAAAATACAAGCCTCAATTTTTATTAAACTTTTCAGATATAAGATTACTTTTCAAATTCCTTTAAGTTTCTAAATACCTATTCACAACTTCTACACTTTCTCATCGTGAATGATTAATAATTTGTGGACTGGTACTAGACCAAAAACCAAACTTTGAGTGGCTCTGCTCTAGATTTCAAAACCAGATTGTGCATAGATGTGGAAAAACATATGTATAAAAATTTGGCACATGAGAAAGATGGCTTGTGGATGGGTAGGAGAGGACTGTTCCAATAGCCTATGATCTTACCATCTGGTGACTAATTGTGGAACTCATCCGGGCACTGGGAGACACTGAAATTCTGTTTGATAAGAACTCAGAAGATATTTAATGTAAAACCTAAATTGATTTTCCTTTCATCTCCCTTGTGTACATATTTACTTTTTATCTAGTCTTTTCTTATCTTCACTCACAGCAACTATACTCTGACTTCACTCTACATCTCCAAGATAAGACAGAAAAGAACCTTCAAGTGGAACCAGCCAACAAGGCTGAGACTACTGAGCAAGTCAGCATTTGCTTAATTTTCTCCATCTCCATTTCTCCAGCCTCAGCTGGGGTATTTTTATAGAATTTTTAAGAGCACAGGAGGCAGACATCTAGGGCTTCTTCCTGTCCTTGGCCCATGCTTTCAGGGGAGCAAAAGGCAAAGGACCCAAACCAGCGACATTTAGGATGATGCCATGCCATGGTTCTCTGTAGCATTTCTGGGTAGAATTATGAATCACAAATTTCAAATTACCTTACCTTAGACTTTAAGTCACAAGATACTTGTAGAGGAGGTAGTCTAGATGGTATATTAAGAGCCCCTGAATGAGGCACATGAGAAAAGACAGGAGCATGACCTATGACTAAGACTTGAGATCCTTATGTCTTTATCCTTTGGGTGAGGGAGACCAGGAGGCAGTGGTACAAATAAGGTAAAGTCCCTCAGGTGACTTCTCCATGTAAAATCTGGATTCAGGGTGAAGTAAGAACAAAATTCTCCCCCTCAACTCCCCAAGTCCTCCAAACTCATTTCTAGAGCAGAGTGCAGTGGTATTTCTCTGAATCACCAAACCAGGAAAACATCCTGTAATAGCTCCGGCTTATCACATTCAAGTACTTGGATTCTTGGACAGAGAAGACCCTTAATCCTTTTTTAACCCTTAGAAGGAAAGGGCCTCAGGTAACTTCCTCTCCCATACGATAGAAGTACAGGAAAATAAGGTTCTAGAACTTTTACTTAAGAGGATCAAAGTCCATGAAAAGTCTGTAAGTGAAAGCTTTCTGCCTTTTTATTTATTTAGTAATATATTTATTGATTATGCTATTACAGTTGTCCCATTCCCCCCCCTCACTCCACTCTATCCTGCCCACCTCCTCCCTCCCACATTCCCCCCCTATAGTCCATGTCCATGGGTCATACTTATAAGTTCTTTGGCTTCTACATTTCCTATACTATTCTTACCCTCCCCCTACTTTCTACCTACCACTTATGCTACTTATTCTCTGTACCTTTCCCCCCTCTCTCCCCCTCCCACTTCCCTGTTGATAACCCTCCATGTGATCTCCATTTCTGTGGTTCTGTTCCTGTTCTAGTTGTTGGCTTAGTTTGCTTTTGTTTTTGTTTTAGGTGTGGCTGTTAATAACTGTAAGTTAGCTGTCATTTTTACTGTTCATGGTTTTTATCTTCTTTTTCTTAATAAATCCCTTTAACATTTCATAGAATAAGGGCTTGGTGATGATGAACTCCTTTAACTTGACCTTATCTGGGAAGCACTTTATCTTCCCTTCCATTCTAAATGATAGCTTTGCTGGATAGAGTCATCTTGGATGTAGGTCCTTGCCTTTCATGACTTGGAATACTTCTTGCCAGCCCCTTCTTGCCTGTAAGGTCTCTTTTGAGAAATCAGCTGACAATCTTATGGGAAATCCTTTGTAGGTAACTGTGTCCTTTTCTCTTGCTGCTTCTAAGATTCTCTCCTTCTCTTTCATCTTGGCTAATGTAATTGTGATGTGTCTTGGTGTGTGCTTCCTTGGGTCTAAGTTCTTTAGGACTCTCTGAGGTTCCTGGACTTCCTGGAAGTCTATTTCCTTTGCCAGATTAGGGAAGTTCTCTTTCATTATTTGTTCAAATAAGTTTTCAATTTTTTGTTCTTCCTCTTCCCCTTCTGACACCCCTATAATTCGGATGTTGGAACGTTTCAAGATGTCCTGGAGGTTCCTAAGCCTCTACTCATTTTTCTGCATTCTTGTTGCTTCATTCTTTTCTGGTTGGATGTTTCTTTCTCCCTTCTGGTCCACACCGTTGATTTGAGTCCCAGTTTCCTTCGCATCACTCTTGGTTCCCTGTACATTTTCCTTTGTCTCTCTTAGCATAGCCTTCATTTTTTCATCTAGTTTGCGACCAAATTCAACCAATTCTGTGAGCATCCTAATTACCAGTGTTTTCAACTGTGCATCTGATAGGTTGGCTATCTGTTCGCTACTTAGTTGAATTATTTCTGGAGCTTTGATCTGTTCTTTCATTTGGGCCTTTTTTTTTTTTTTTTTTTTTGTCTCGGTGTGCCTATTATGTAAAGGGGCAGAGCCTTAGGTGTTCACCGGGGTGCAGTAACACTGGTCGCTGAGCTGTGACACTGTATGTGGGGGAGGGGCCAAAAGGAAGGAATGGCACTTGCTCCACTCTCTGCTGGGTTTCAGTCACTCCCTCTCCTACCCACAATCAAACTGGGCCCCTCTAGTGCTGATTCCCGAGTGGGTAGGCTTGTGCATGCTCTAGGCACCTGTGGGTCTCTCCAACAACTCTCCTGTGAGGCTGGGAGTTTCACCTGCTGCCGCCTCAACCCCCCCGGGTGTTTTCAATCAGAGGTTTGAGGCTTTATTTGCCCCGAGCTGGAGCCCTGGGTTGCGCAGTCTGTTTCGCTCCCCCGCGGTTCCTCCCAGTTTATCTGTGCAGGAATGTCGGGCTGCGGGGTCTGGTAGCGGTTGCACTGCCTGCCCCACTTGATCCACAGTCTGCCACGGCTCTGGGTCCAGCTGTGTTGCTGCAAGTTCTGTCCGCCCCTGCTGCCCGTCTCCGCCCCTCCTACCAGTCTGGATGAATGTTTCTTTATATCCTTGGTTGTTGGACTTCCATGCGGTTCAATTTACTGTCAGTTCTGGTTGTTTTTTGTTTTTAAATTGTTGTTTTGTAAATTGTTGTTGTCCTTCTTTTGGTTGTGCGAGGAGGCGCAGTGTGTCTACCTACGCCTCCATCTTGGTTTTTCAACTCATTTTAACCTTAGTGAACTTTCATATGAAAGAGAGACACTTAAAAAAATTTTTTTTTATTAATACACTTTTATGATCTCTTCCAAGAATGCAAATTACTATACTGACTCATGCAAGCCAAGTGGCAGCTGCTGCTCTGTCAGAAGTGAAATCCAGAGGTGAAACTAAGTCTGCTTTCAGTGCTCATTGGGGCAGTTAGTTCTGAGTACATGGGACTGTGTCTCTAAGAGAAACCTAGTGTTTTCCTACTTCTATACCAGTTCTTTCTAAAGGCCCTGACTAGGTGCACTACTGACTCACTCTCGCTTCCCTTATCCCTTCTTGACCAAGTGAGAGGTCTCCAGTTCTCCATTCAAATTCAGTGCGGGCCAACATCACTTTCATTCCTCCTCATGGCAGGAGTGGTATCTTTGACTCCTGGGCCCAGCAAATGACACAAGAATTTTAAAACCTAGTGTCAAAGAATATCTACTGAAGATCTGGCTCACTTTCTTGCAGTTCTGGTAAAAATTAATGTTAAATCAGAAAAAAAGACCTTATAACATCCATTTTCTTCTCTCTTGGTCCAAATCCACATGAGAACACAGGCAAGACTGCACTTGAGATTTCCTGACACTTTATTATTTTATCAAGAAGTCACCACTGATATCTTTAGGCTTGCACCTCTAGCTCAAACAGTATCTTTGGCCTGAGGAGTGTGCATCTTCATTCCCAGGACAGAAAGTACACATTGCCCAGTGTGTCTCCCACTGCGAGCTGCAGGGTAGAGTTGGGCCCCAACCAAGGTTCCAGGCAGCTCACAGCCCCTTCACATCGGAACAGGCCCAGCTACAATGGGAACAAAAAACAGGGGTCTCCTTACTAACTTGTTTTTCTCTCACATTAATGTCTTTTATTTGGAACAGTTTAGTCACACATTATTTCAAGAAGAACAGAAGAAAACAGAATTTTGATCTTTTAAAATTTCTTATACCAAGCTTGCTCTCTTGTGACAACCCTTCAGCCCTCCTTGCACACACACACACACACACACACACACACTTACCAGTTGCATACTGGGTCTCTCCCACAGCTTCACATCTCTGTCCTTTGAAGCTGTCACCAACAACTCTGGCAGCACATGGAGGGCTGTGACAGAGTCCAAGTGAACCTCAGAGAGGAAAGATAAGAGTCTGGTGGGTCCTCTTTAGTGGAGAAAGCATCAGGGTCAGACCTAGAACCTCTTCCCCTATCTTTGTGACCCTTCCCTCAAACTCACCTTTCTATACTGCCGTGTCTTTAGCTGTGGGGTTGTTGGCCAGCTATACATACATGAGTCTGCTTCTGAAGTTTGGGTTTCAGGCATTTGTACTGTTTCCTGCCAGATGTTACCTGTGGTCCATTCTCCTTCAAGGGTGCATTTGGCTAGGTTCCAGAGCATCCCATCAGAGCTGGCACACACAAACGAGGATTCTGCCATTTCAAGGGCAGAGTCAGAGATAGGTCTCAGGCTTTGAAGCATCCACCATCCTCCCCTAAGCCATCTCTGGATTCCTTGGGTCCTCCCACCACCACTCACCAGATTCAGGTTTGGCCTGAGTTACTGATATTAAGGTCCCACTAGGATTCTCTAAGTTCAGAACAAAGTTCAGGTGCTCTTCAAACTCTCCAGATTCCTTTTGCCTCTGTGAAAGGACAGATCATTTTGTTTAGCCTACTTGTATCACTTAACCCTCCCAGACAACAGCAACTCTTTTCTTTTCTGGAATGGACAAAACTTTTCCTTTTTTAACTCTGACCCAGGTATGTAAAGTAAAATGTGCATCTCCATGAATTTTTACACATGTAAAATTACACATGTAATTTTTGTCCATGCAATCATTGCCCAGATCAAGACATAGAACATTTCCATCACCCTGGAAAATTACTTTTGCTTGTTCTTAAACTTCACTTAAGTGAAATCATGTCATGTGCACTCTTCTGTGGCTCACGTCTTTCGCCCAACAGAAAGTCTTTGAGATACGTCTGTATTGCTCCAGACACGAATACAGTGGTAAGACAAGAGAGACAAAAAATATAATTGAGAAAACACCTAGATTTACAGTTTCCCATCATTTTCTTTAACACTAGAATCGTTTTTTGCATCAATGAAATCTTAGAAGGAAACCCAATATATAATACTCTCAATTATAACTGCTCCAGCTGAAAGAAGAGAAGGGGATTTGGAACCAGTTGCCTTTCCCTTTCTTTTATCTTCCATCATTTCCCCAAGGTTTTAAAATATTGATCTGGACAAATGTTTCTTTTAACACCCACCCAAACAGGACTTACTAAGACAAAAAGATGTCCAGGGGCCATTGGCTCCAGAGCAAACACACCATAGTCCTGATGGGTAGACAACATCATAGGAGAGTTTGTATACATATTCCTGGTTTATAAGAAGGAAAGAGACTTTAGAGGACTTCCAGCCAAACTGGAGGCATAGGCAGATATACTTCACTTCCTCACACAACCAAAAGAAGGACAACAACAAATTTGAAAACAAAAAACAACCAGAACTGTCAGAAAATCAAACCATGTGGAAGTCCAACAACCAAGGACTAAATAAAAAACATTCATCCAGGCTGGTAGAAGGGGTGGAGACAGGCAGCCGGAGCAGAGAGGACATGTGGCAAAGCATCAGCTGGTGGACCAGGTGGTCTGACATTCGAGTGCAGATAAACTGGGGGGAACAACTAGGGAGCGAGACAGACCACGCAACCCAGGATTCCAGCATGGGGAAATAATGCCTCAAAACCTCTACCTGTAAAATCCTGTGGGGATTGTGGCAACAGGAGAAATGCCCAGTCTCACAGGAGAGACGGCTGGAGGGACCCACAGGGTCCTAGAATGTACACAAGCCCACCCAACCAGGAATCAGCACCAGAAAGGCCCAATTTGCTTGTGGGTAGTGGGGGAAGTGACAGAAAGTGGGATGAGAGCCAAGCAAGCTGGCAAGTGGCATTGTCCCCTCTATGATCCCTCCCCCACAGACAGCACCACAACACAGCGATGTGGGTTGCCCCACCTGGTGAATACCTAAGGCTCCGCACCTTATAACGTAACAGGTGCTCAGAGAGAAAGAAATATGGCCCAAATGAAAGAAGACATTAAAGCTCCAGAAAAAATACAACTAAGTGATGAAGAGATAGCAAACCTATCAGATGCAGAGTTCAAAGCACTGGTAATTAGGATGCTCACAGAAATGGTTGAGTATGGATGCAAAATAAAGGAAGAAATGAAGGCTATACAAAGTGAAATAAAGAAAAATATACAAGGAACCAACAGTGAAGGGAAGGAAACCGGGACTCAAATCAACGATTTGGAGCAGAACAAAGAAATAAACATTCAACCAGAAAAGAATGAAGAAACAAGAATTCAAAAAAATGAGGAGAGGGTTAGGAACCTCCTGGACAACTTTAAACATTCCAACATCTGAATCACAGGAGTGCCAGAAGAAGAGGAAGAGCAAGAAATTGAAAACTTATTTGAAAACATAATGAAGGAAAACTTCCCCACACTGGTGAAGGGAATAGACATACAATTCCAGGAAGCTCAGAGAATCCCAAAGAAGTTGGACCCAAGGAGGACACCACCAAGGTACATCATAATTAAATTACCCAAGATTAAAGATAAAGAGAATCTTAAAAGCAGCAAGAGGAAAGGAGTTACCTACAAAGCAATTCCTATAAGACTGTAAGCTGATTTCTCAAAAGAAACCTTGCAGGCAAGAAGGGGCTGGAAAGAAGTATTCAAAGTCATGAAAGGCAAGGACCTACGTCCAAGATTACTGTATCCAGCAAAGCTATCATTTAGAATGGAAGGGCAGATAAAGTGCTTCCCAGATAAGGTCAAGTTAAAGGAGTTCATCATTACCAATCTCTTATTACATGAAATGTTAAAAGGACTTATCTTAGAAATAGAAGATCAAAAACTTTGAACAGTAAGATGACAACAAACAACTATCAACAACTGAAACTAAAAATCAAAAACAAACTAAGCAAACCAGTAGAACAGGAACAGAATCATAGAAATGGGGATCACATGGAGGGTTATCAGTGGGGAGGGATGGGGGAGAATGGGAGAAAAGGTACAGGGAATAAGAAGCATAAATGGTAGGTACAGAATAGACAGAGGGAGGTTAAAAATAGTATAGGAAATGGAGAAGCCAAAGAACTTATACATATGACCCTTGAACATGAACTAAGGGTGGTATTGCTAGTGGGAGGTGGGGTGCAGGGTGTAGGGGAATAAAGGGGAGTAAAAAATGGGACAACTGTAATAGCATAATCAACAAAATATACTAAAAAAAAAAAAAAAGAAAGAAGAAGGAAAAAGGCTGAACCCAAGAACACCTCTCTATAAGACCCCAGTGTTAGTTTTCCATCAGACCCAACCTCAGGGTAACCACTCACCCCCCTTTCCTCTTTGTCCAGCTTGAGAGGAAACCACATTTTGGATCTTACCAGATTTTGGAGGGAGGATCCCCTGGCTTCAACTGCAGTAACTGCAAATCTGCATTGGCCAAGATGAGTGAATGACCATCAGGGGCCCGGCTCACACCTGTCAGGAACCCCAAGTCCTCCTGCAGAACTCGGTTCAAGTGAAGACTGTACCTCAAAAAAGGCACATGGGCAGAGAAAGATCCTACTTTAGTCCACCTCCCTCAGTCCCCTCAGTCCCCCATAAATTCCTCAGAAGTGAAGTAAAAAACAAAATGTCTTATCTTACCTACAAATTCTGTTCCTTCTTCTGATTTTCTTATATCAGTATTCATTCATCAATATCATCCCCTTACTTGCTCAAACTAGGAATCTCTAACATTCTTGTCTTTTCCTTCCCTCCTGACCTCCAACTGATTAAAAAGCACTGTGGATCCTATTTTCAACACATGCCTAAATCTGTATCTCTCCTTCTCATCCCCGCTGTCCAGATTAGGGTCCACATTATGTCTTCCCTGACTAAAGGAACAGCTATAAAAGTGGTCTCCCTACTTTTAGTATGTCTCTACTACTACCCATCCTCCTATTGCCACCCAAGTTCTCTTTCTAAAATTCAGATCAATATTCTTTTCAAAATTCTTAGCACTGTACCCTCTACAGCCTGGCACCTGTTAATCTTTTCAATCTAATTCCCCGCCCCCACCTCCCACTAAGAACCCAAAGACATGGCTATATGTACTCAGAATACACCATGCACTCTCATGCCTTTGTGCCTTCTGTTAATGCTGCTTCCTCTTCCTACAACTCCATTCCCTTCTGTTACTGGTCCAGAAAACTCCTACTCGTCCTTTAAGCCCAACCTCAAATAGCAACTCTTTTGAAAACTAAATTTCTCTCTTGCTTGTGTGGCTCAATGGATTGAGCACCAGCCTGCAAACCAAAGGGTCGCCGGTATGATTCCCAGTCAGGGCACATGCCTGGGTTGCAGGCCAGGTCCCTGGTGGGGGTTGCATGGGAGGCAACCACACATTGATGTTTCTCTCCCTCTCTTCCCCTCCGTCTAAAAATAAATAAATAAAATCTTTAAAAGAAAATTAAATTTCTCAAATTCTGCAGCCCCAGTAATTTTATTTTTATATAGACATGCATATATATGTGTGTGTATATATATATATATATCTTTATTGTGGCACTAATCACTCGGAATATTGTTGACAGTTTACTTAGATGCACCCTCCTCTACTGTGAGCTTTCTTAATTAACAAATTAAGTTCACACTGCCTGGCCCAGAGTTTAACATAAAGTGGGCACTTGATAATTATTTAAATTGAGACAAGGAGCAGAAAACAGTTTCTCAGGGACTTTTTTGTGCTTAATAACTAACGTGCTATTGACCTAGTTCATAAGTATAGGTGCAGTGATCTCAGTAAAATCTTGGGTGTAGGGAGACTACCATTCCTATCACATTAACCCAGTTGCTTCATTATACCTGCAATTTCTGGATATAGAACCCTTCTGCATTTCCACTCGCCACTCGCTGACTTTTTCATTAGCACTGACAACAACCAAGGTGTTCGCCAAGGACCAGATTAGAGCACTGATGCGGCCTGGAGCCTGGTATATACAACAAGTTCATTTCAGTATTTCTGAGAAACCAGGATTAAGCCACTTTCCTCTCCCAGGCATCTATGCAACCTCCAACCTGGGTATGTACCATTAAATACATAACTGGGGCAGAATTTACATCGACAAGATCTGAGGTTGCTTCCGCTCACCTGTACTGTTGCCACTGCCTTAGCTTCCTGCCATAAGGTTAGTTCCCCAGCTTGATTCCCAGACACTGCCACAGAACCATCTGGAGCCCAGGCCATAGCAGTGATGGCTGCAGGACTCTGGGGTGTATTTGTGTCATCTGGAGAAAAGAGAAGTGATACTCATTAGGAGCTGGGCCACTACTGGGATACAAGAGGGGATATCAGGCTACCCCTGACTTTCGTGTTCCAAGTTACACAACCCTCTTTCATAGTTTACCTCCCTCCATACCTCACTCACCTGCTTCCTTAGGTACCTGCCAGAGCCGTATGGAACCATCCTCTGAGATGGTCAGCAGGAGGCCTGAGGCCTCTGAAACAGCAGCTGCATTGATTGGGCCACTGTGTCCCAGGAGGGTGTGTGTTTGAAACACCTAGGAAGAAAGAATGGAGAAGGGACAAGAGGGGGTTGAAACACAGGTTATCCTGCTATATTTTTTCCACCTCTGCCACCCCAGTCTTTTCAGGGAACTCACCAAGAGTGGATGCCACAACCGTGTGGCCCCATCCAGTCCAACAGTCAGCACCAGAAGCTCTGAGCCAGGCTGGCCAGCTGATAAGACACAGAGAATAAGCGAGAAGAAGGGGAGAAGCAGGAGTGAAGGGAAGAGGCAGTGGGGAAGGGAGGTAGCTGACTCTTATCACCTGCACGGGGCTCCAGGGCAGCTGCACAATGGCTGATGGGTCCTGAGTGAGCAGGGATGCTGGTCAGCTCCACACCCTGATGGTCCCACACTTTCAAGGTTCCATCCCGGCCCACAGACACCACATGTTCTTCCTGCCTCAGAGCAGAGTCACACTAAGCAAGACATGGGAAGTATGACTCCAACCACAGAGGTATGGGCTGAGCATTAGGGGCTTAGATGATGTCAAAAGTTGAGCAGAACTGAAGACATAAAGCCAGAGGGCTCAGGGCTGCAATCCCCCCACTAGGTCGCAAATCTAAGATGCTGTGTTTTCATGATTGCCCTCCCCTCACACCAACCATCAGCCTCAACACCCTAACCTTGCTCTAATCCAGGCCCAATCACCTTAATCTTTATGCTTCTTTGCCTTTGGGATTCAATACCCAATGCACCCAGTCTCCCAGAGCACCCTTCCCTAAGACCCCCAGTGAACTCTGTATCGCCTTCTCACCACGGCCACTATGGTGCTCACAGCACTCTGATGACCCAGGAACTGACCAAGCTGCTGTCCCAACTCTGGGTCCCACAGCCCCACAGAGCCATCACTGGAGCAGGAGACCTGCAGAGTCAGAGGTCAGAGGAGTGGGATTATCAGCATCCCTCCAGCATTTTTGTATGCTTATAATGGAAGGCAATACATCTTGTGACTAAGAGCATGGGCTGTCCAAGTTTAAATCCTAGCTCCACCATTCATTTCTTTGTGACCTGGGGCAAGTTCATCTCTCTCAGCTTTAGGTTTCTCATCTATTCAACCGGGATAATGACAGTACACCTGTCTGCATGGTTGCTGTGGGGCTGAGGCCACTACAGATAAATGATCTAGCACAGCTGCCTGGAGTACAAATAGTAGCTAGTGTCCTTGTTATTAATATAATATCAGTCAAAAAACCCAAACAAAGGCCGAAATGTCTGCAATGCCAAGGAAAGATCTGGCTGCCTAGAAGACAGGGAGAGGACAAACTCTGGCAAGTCTATTCAACTTACTCTCACTCCTTTCTCTTCTCTTTTTGAGAACAACATGGGGACCCTCCATTGGACAACTAGGTTTCATCAGCCTCAAGTGCATAACATGAGATTCATTTTTTGCCTTCAAATAAAGAAATAACAGTAGTGCCCTTTACTGCAGGGACGGGGCATCCTAAGCCCTTGGGAGACAGTTTTGTGTCCTTGTCAAGAGCATGAGCTTTCTTATCAGAAAGTTTACTGGCTCTATCACTTACATGGCCTTGGAAATGGTCTTTCATCTATCAGAGTTGAATGTCCTTGTAGGTGAAGCACAGTTAAGAATAGTATCTACTTTACAGGGCATTCTATAGATTAAATGACACAACATATGTAAAGAGACAATGCCTGACACATACTAACTGCTCCATAAGTGTTAGCTATTACCATTATAAACAGGTGTCAGAAAAGGATCAGATGGGAAGTGCTTTCCTTCCCCAGGAACCCTCCTGAGCTTTGTACCACTCCTCCTCTTCACTCACCAGTAGGTTGTCTTTGGTCCAGGCACAGCCCGTGACCCAGTCACGGTGACAGGCAGGGAAGGAGCAAATCAGAACAGGGGCTGTGGGTGTCCTCACATCCCAGTAGAGAAGACTCTGGATAGTTCCCAACAGATGGAGGAGTCAGGACCATGGGAGGGAGGCAGGAATACCAAAGTCATTACAGACAGAAAGTTTCAAGGAAAGAGGGAGTATCAAGAAAGGGAGGGTGGGCAAATCAAAAGGCCCAGGAAAGCAAAAGGAATTGAGCTGCTGAGGAATCCAGGAACCAAAGGGGCTGGGGACCCAGGGAGAGCAGGGTCTGGGGTTTGCATCCTTCTGCAGCTCACCCGATCTCTGCCCCCACTGGCCAGTCGGTTTCCATCAGTACTGAAACTACAGCAGTTTACAGGGCCCGTATGTCCCTGGAGTTCAGTGCCACAGGGAAAGTCTTCTGCCTTTTGTGGCAGTGTCAGCAACTGCCTTGGCCACAGCCGCACTGTGAAATCCTCTGCATTGAAAATAAGGAGAGAGCAAAATTCCCTGAGAGGGGAAGCAAGACAGGCCTTGAGGCCAGAGACAAAAGCAATCAAGGAGGCTAAGGATTGAGGATATGTCTAAAGGCACAGCTCCAAGGGAGGGTAGCAATGAGTCACAGGCTGTACAGAGGCTCTGGACAAGGGTCAGTCATCATTTGAGTCACAGGACAGGATGGCAGGCACTCCCAGTACTGGCTCCGCAGCTGTCCCTCTCCAACTACTTACCACACCTCCAGACCCTCCTCTGCCCAAGCTTTCTGCCTAGAGAGGACTGTGGCCACTCTGCATTTTCACTTCCACATCTCTCTCACCTCGAGGGAAACCCATCCCTTAACACAGAAAAGTCTCCCACTGGGAAGAAACTCAAAAGACCATAAAAATTACAAAGAGGTCCCAGAATCAGGGCTAGGGAACAAGAAGAAACACTGTAGATTGATTGCACAAGATAAATGTATTTAAAAGGACTTTGAAAGTTGTAAAAAAAAAATTTGAGTGTGTATTTTCAATGATTCACAGCCCTGCCCACAGCCCAGCAGTACCTGAGGCAGAAGCCAAGAGTTCCTGGGAGGTAGCCAGTCCCAGCACAGGCTTCTGGTATCTGGACAGGAGCCAGAGGGACTGAAGGGAGCATTCCTTGAGGGCCCAGCCCTGCAGGGACCCATCTTCGGCACCACTCACCAACACCTTAGGGCTTAGCCAGGCCAGTGCAGTCACTGCCACATCTAGTGCTTGACACTGAACCTCCTGGGAACCTAGAGAATGAGAATAAACAAGAGAAAGACAGACACTTGGAAAGAGGAGGCCTCTTTCCAAAGGCTCAAACACCCCATCCTTTCTCCCTTTGTACCTGAAGATATTTTGTAGACCTTGATGCCATCGGCTCGGTAACCGACAGCCCCATGATCACCATCTGGGCTGAGAGCCACAGAGAGGGCAGGAGAGAGAGAAAGGGAACCTAGGTACCCCCTGGGCCGACCCAGAGACCCGGACCACACCTGAACCTGAGGGACAATAAAAGGGCTTAAAGATACCCCACTTCCACCTAAGTTACAGCCACCCTGTTAAAGTCCTCCCTCCAGACACTCTTCTGAGAGGTGTCTGCGTGCACACCCACATCCTTCTTCCTGAAGCTCACACCAGCCAAGCTACTGCATAGTCCCCTCAACAAAGGCCCACCCCCACCCAAACATTCCCTGCCTTTGCTACTCCCTCGCCATAACCCACCACTAGGCCCCCTGTAACCTGACCTTGCCATCCTCTCCGGCAGTCAGTAACTGGCACCCAGCACGCAGGAAAAGGGCAGCAGCCACAAAGCCATGGTGGGCAGGGAAGGCAGTGAGCCGTGCCCCCTCCTGCCAAGCCCACAGCTCTACCATTCTGTCCAGCCGGCCCACGGCCACAACCCGCCCAGGCACATTGAAAGCCAAGGTACGGATAGCAGCTCCAGGAGCTCCCAGTTCCTACCAGGGGAGGTAGAAATGGAAATGTCAGGGCCTGCTCTCAACACAACCCAGTGACACAGAACATGGATGTCCATCATTCCTCACCTTCCACTGCTACCCTTCTGTATTCCTCCCCCAGGACCTCTCACCTTGGTGATTTTGAGTCCATCCACCTGGAAGAAGCTGATGCTGCCAGCCCAGCTACCTATGGCTATTACCTGCCCTTCTGGGTGAAAAGCAACACAATTCATGGGCTTAGGAGAGGTGTGCTGGAAGGCCAGCTGCCCTCGGACTGTGTCCCACAGCTGGAGGAAAAAAGAAGACGAATCAGGTGCTAAAGACAGATGCCTGGGTTCCTCAGTGCCACAGCTTCAGGGACCACCTTATCCAGTCCCCCACCCCCAGCAGGTAAGGTGTCTCCAGGCCTAGCAGTCAGCAGCCTCTGCCACATTGACAGAACAACCTCCCAGGCTGACTCAGTGTTTAACGGCAACTGTGACTTCCACAGTCATTACCTTCAGGCATCCCCCTAGGCACACAGTGGCCAGCAGCCGATGGTCTGGGCTCAGGCAGCAGCCAGTGATTTGGTACTGGTGAGCCTTGGTCTGGAGCACCCTATCCCAGGGACACAGAGTTAGGCCCCAGGCCCTCCGGCCAGAGGCTTCCCCTCATTCCCCTCTCCCTGGGCTTCCCACAAACAGGAAAGGCCCTCACTCTGAGACATGGAAGGCCCCTTACCGACAACCATGCAGCAGGTCCCAGAGCTCGAGGAGCCCATCAAAAGCAGTAAGAAAGAGGGCATTGTCCGAGAGGAACGAACAAGAAGAGACCCCATCACAGCCACTCACCAAAGACTTCTCCTCCTGTGAGAGTGAGCGGGGCAGCACGCTCAAAACATTCCCTTGACCTCCCCGTGTCCAGCCACTCCTGGCCCCAACCAAATGGGAGGCCATGGCAAGAAGGGCTGGAATCCTTGGCTTTCTGCATTCTTTACGTAAGTTTCAAGGGGTGGCTCTCTGGCCCCACATTAGGAACATCTGTTAAAAGTCCAAAGCTTGGGGTCCCTCTCTAGACCTAGGCCAAGCTCAGGTCTAAGAGGGGGCCTGGGATCCAAGTGGGGCCATACCTTGTTCTCCACTCCAAATGCCATACATATCCCCCAATCACAGAAGACTTTGAGGGGTTCGAGTAGGGAATGAGGTTACACGTATGCATATATATGGAAGGCATGATATGGGTAGAAAAATGAGAGGCCCACCTTTCCAACTTTTAAGTACCCTCTGCTGCAATCATTCCCACAATTTACGGGAAACCTTCTCCCCCCATGTCTTTGCTCAGGCTCCTCCTCACTCAAACTGGGAAGCCCTTCTCTGTCCTTTATCCTATGGTCACTGTGCCACTAAACTCTGATCTATGAGACGCAGCTATGTTTTGGTTCCACTTTATCTGCTGTCTCTTCTTTTAACAAAACTAACCACTTGGCAGGCAAAGACAATGTCCTAAGCCCCGAGTTCCCTGCAATGCTTAAAAACAGTGCTTTGTTTGAATGGAAGGTATGTGGCAAATATTTGCTGTATGATTAATTTTTGGCCAAGCCCTTTTGATCTGATGTGACGGAAATAAAGTGGCTGAATCAAACAGTGACAGCAGGCAGACTTGGCCTGTCTAGGGCCTCAGGGAAGGCTGTGAGGCTTTTCTGAAGCTACACTGCCCCACCTTCAGTGTCATACCTGCCAGGTTCTCAGGTCCAGCAGGTAAACTGTTCCATTGACAGTACCCACAGCGGCTCTTTGCCCACTGGGGGAGAAGGCCACAGCTGTGGGGGATGAGGAAACTGCCAGGGACCAGCTGGAGCTAGAGACAGAGCAGGAAGAAAGGGAGGAAATGAGGAATGAAGGGAAGGAAGCAAACAAGAATTCATTTCTGCATTTCTATGCCTGAATCCCCCTCTCCACAGTCTGATCTCTCCTTTTTTCTCCAGTTTCAGAAAGGGCTGCAGCTTGCTCTTTGGTGGGTTTACCAGAGTCTTGGATTAAGGATCTTACCTTTGCTGGCCCCCAATGGTGTGGGGCTTATTTAGCCATCGTAGCATGCGCTGGAGGTGCCATCGCTGGGACAGCTTGGGGGCCTGGTGGCAAAGAGGTGAGTCTGGAGGTTGGTTGGCTGCCTGCTGGGGCAGGAGCAGGGGGTACTGACCCAGGATGGGAGCCTGTTGCTTCAGGAAGGTATGAAATACAGCAATGTCAGCCTCAGGAAGCTTTTGTTCCTCTTCAGGGACTGAGGAAGCTAGGAAGAGATGCAGAGGGTCAATAGGAAGCCAGCCTGGACCCCTATGACTCCCAGCACCAAATACAGTTACATGTGTACCTGAAATGGTAAGTCTCCAAGTGTGGCCCTCTGGGGCATCAGGAACATCTATTAAAAGTTCAGATCTCTGGTCCCCACTCCATACATTAGGTAACCAGAATCTGTGGACCCAGAGCTCTTCAATTTGAACAAGTTTCCCAGGTAATTTTAAGCCCATGAAATAGTTTGAGAACTATCTAAGAGATTTAGGCAAAAGATCTCCTGAGACTCACTTGCTGATCCTCTTGGCATTTCCCACTTGGAATGGAAATTGGATTGTTCTTTCCATTATACCTCCCTTTGAGCAGGCTCCCTACAGACACACCCAGGGACCCCACATTTCAAAGAAGCCACAGAGTAACTGTGTCTCACCATAGAGGGCATGGGCTTCCAGAAGCTGAGAGATCAGACCCAGTTCCAGGTGTGCAGCCATTACATGGACACTGGTGAGGAACTTTGCAAGAAGGCTGCGGTTCCCGCTCTGGAGCTGAGAGGGCCAGAGTGGATTCATTAGGGATGTGAAGAGGCTGGTAAGGAGGGTCAGTCTAGTCTTAGACCCTCCTATGCAGCTGGGACCTAGATCTAGGAGCTGGGACAAAGGACCTGAAAGAGGAGGGCAAGAAAACCAAAAGCAGAAAAGTAGAGGGAGCTTGAGGCAGGTAATGGCAATGGTGATAGAGGTCATCTAGGGAGAGAGGGGTCTCAGAACAGTCAAAGTAGTTGCTTGGGAGAAGGTGCCTGTGGGATGTGGGGACTAACCAGGTGGTAAGGCAGGTCTTTCAGAGCCTCAGGAGGGCAACTTCGGAAGGTGTCTGAGGCATCAGGGTCACAGGTCTTCCAGAGCTGAGCTGGAGGTATGGGTCAGAGGAACAAGCATTGAGGTCATTTCAGACCTGAAGCATTTCCAAAGATCACACCCCTCAGGCTATAGCAAGCCATCCACCCACTGAGGTGGTAGGTGAGGAGGCCAGCAGATACATAGAGAGCACTGGTGGGTGGTCCTGGACTTTGGGCCCAGGGCCCACACTCAGTGCCCGGGGCTAATCTGGGCTATAGTTACCTGCTAGGAGGATGTGCACTGTGTGCTCCAGCTCCAGCCTCTTCCCATATCGACACTTAACTGCTGTCCTTAGGGGTCCATCAGGGAGGCAGAGCCTGGCACCAGGCCACTCCAGGGGGCCCTCCCCTAGCAAACTGTCCTCATGTGAGGGAGAGAAGGAAGGAGAACAGAGGGAGTAGGCCCATCAGTGAGCATCCTGGCATGGCTGTGGGCTCCCATTCCCATCTCACACATTGGTAAGTTGAGTGGGAGCCATCCAGGGTCTGGGAGATAGGTGTCAGTAGCCACACAGAGGGAAGGGTGAGGTGAAGAAAAGATCACATGAGGCCCTGGTTCAAAGATGGGAAGACACAGGAGGTCAGCTAGGGTCGTCTGTACCTGCGTAGACTCTGGACGAGGTAGGCAAATGGGCCCATGGGGTAAGGGTCCCCACTATGACCAGCAGCCACTGCTTCTTCCCAGGTCTTGGTCCCTCTGGGAAGAAACTGCCATGCACTCAGCACTCCATGCAGCTGGTCCACAGTAAGACCTGAAAATGCAAGCTGTCTGAGGCTCTCACCAAACCACACAGTGTACCCACCACCAGGACACCTAGTCCCTCCTTGCACTGCTCACAAAGACTCCTACTGAACCAAGGTCAACCAACCACTGAGCCCTTGGCCTCCAAATTCTCCCCAAACACTGACCGCTACGTGTGACCTCAAGCGTGGTCAAGGCTTGGGGAAGGATCTCGGGGCCATGCTCTTGCTCCAGGGTGCCCAGGATGTGCTGCAGCAGCAGGGGGACAGTGGCGGGCAGAGTCCGGAGTCTCTCAGACACCTGGGAGAGGAGAGAGACAGGCTTCAGTCAGTGCAGGGAGAGGGAGAGGCAGCTTTGGTTGCAGGGAGGGGAGGGGGCAGCAGAAGAAACCATGGGAAGGGATAAAAAGGAAAGAAAATAAGGTGGGAGAAAAGTAGGGTTGGGAGCGAGGTGTGGATGGGGAATGGGTGATCACAGATGGCAAAAGATGAGGGTGGGAGAAGGCGAAAGATGGGAGTGAAAGAAGCTGAATGGAGATGGGAGGTGGGATTAGGACTCAGAAGATGAGGACTGGGGGTTTACATCCTCAACCAACCTGCTCATAGAGTGTGAAGAGCCGCAGGTGATCAGTGACCAAGCGCAGGTAGAGCGGCAGGGCTGACCCCCGCTTCACCAACAGCAGCCTCATCTGATGAGAGACTCAGAGGACTCAGCATGGCTACCAGAGAGCCTGCCCACAGCCAGCCCTCCACCCCCTGCTTTCCAGTCCAGCACAAAGTCCATTGCAAGGCAGCTCGTCCTCTGAGAACCCCCAGCAGTGGCAAGGTCCACAGTGTCACCTAGGGGCACCCCTTCCCTATGCTGCTCTGCCCAGCTGGCCTTTTTTCTGGAATCCCCTGTGGCTCAGTCCACCCCATCCAATAACTGCAGCTTCACTCCTCCCCTTACCCAGATGGGCCCTAGAGAGGCCATTCACCAGGGGAAAAGGCTGGGAAATCAGTTATCTCATTAACAACTTCCCCTGGCACAGAGTTCCTGAGAAAACGAGAAACAGCTGGTCTGCGAGGGGAAGCTGGCTGCCTCAGCACCCTGATCCTCATAGCTCCCAGACCCACCCCACACATCCACCAGCCCTGGCCTCAATCCAACCTGGTTGTTAAAAGGTGACTCTTCCAGGCGCTTCCCGTAGAGAGCGAGCTCCTCTCTCACCAGCCTGGCCCGGGCAGATGGCTCCAGAGGCCCTAGGGCCACCACATGGGCACCTTGGCTCTGCTCAAGGGTCTCCCCTAGGCTCGCATCACTGGACACACTCAGCACCAGGTGCACTCCCTGTGATATTTGGGCAAAAGATTATGGAGTTAGAAGGAAAAGAAGAACAAGGTTGGAGAGGCCCCTTTCCTCCCTGCTGCATCCCACCCCTACCTCCTTCTCACACTCACCAGGGGAAGGGTCTTTGGGATCCAGTCTGAGATCAGTTGCCCATGCTGGCCCACCAATCTGTCAGCCCCATCAATGATCAGCACCAGGGTCTGGCCAGACTGCAGGGACTGGGCAGCCTTGGGCAGCAGCCTCTGCTGCAGCTCCCACACCAATCCCCTGTATGTGGAGGGGAAGGACCAGGGTCAGCCAGAGATGGAGATGCAGGGATGGCATCATGCAGTATCAACAGGGGAGGGGTAATAGGGAAGATGCACACCGGAAGGTATGGGGGAGGGCACCCAGCTCTTGCACTTGGCTACGTAGATAGGCACAGAGGCGTCTAAGTAGGGTGAGGGCCAGACCCTGGTCAGGGCGGGCTCCTGAGAAGTGGAAGAAGACTAAAGGGGCCACCTTGGCCCCACTGGGAACCTGCAAAGCTGACACAAGAGATGCCTATATGGGAAGGAAACAGAAAAGAGGGTCACATTTTACATGCGCAAACTCCCTGGCCCTACATCCTCAGCCCTCCTTAGCCCACACAGCCCGCCATTCCTCCTGCCCAGGCCTCTGAGACTCTACCAGGAAAGCAGTCTTGCCCTGTCCCGACTTTCCAGTCACGAGGCTCAGCCTCCCTTGGTGCAGCAGCAGCTGCTGCACTGTGTCCTGAAGAAGGCGAGGCCGGGCAGGACTCGGTGGATTCTGCAGCTGCTGAAAGGAGGCCTGGACCAAGTCATCATCTGGGATGGGCACTGGCTGCTCCAGCTGGGCTCCAGGCTGAGGGCACATGGGGCCATGACTGTATGTCTATGCTCCTCAGGACCCCAGGACTACAACTCTCAGAGCTCCCACAGTTACTTCCCACCCAGGAATATCCAGAACACCCTAACCCCTCTCCACTCCCAGGCCACCAGTGCTCCCACTGACCTGTAGGTAAAGCTTCTGGATGATATTCCACACATCCTGCAGAACCAACTGCCCAAACTCCTCCAGACCCCCAACATAGGGCCAGCTGGCTACCACACCCCCCCACTTGCAGGAGTATCTACGGGCAGAGGAAGCACAGAGTCAGTACAGAGATCCCCTCACCACATCTCTGTGCAGGGGCTCTCCTCTCCCCCAGCTCACCTGCGACAGGTAACGCCTTTCTTTTTGTTCAGGTAGCTCTTTAGTTCTGAGATCCGATGTACAGCCTCTTCAGACTCCGGAATAAAGTCAGATTTCCAGGCATCTGGCACAGAACTGACCACGCAAGAAACCCCAAGAATGCTGCTAGAATCAGACTCCAGCCTCTCTCTACCCCCAGCCACCAGGGCTGGCTGTTGGTTCCCCGAAACTCCTCAAGTAGAGACCTCCCGACTTCAAGGCTGATCTGGTGCTGCAAAGGCAAGCCCTCTGAGCCCTGTTTCTTCTAGCTCCCCTTCCTCTACTCTGACTATGGGAAGAAGAGACATAGCACTGAGCCTGTCTGGCCTTCTGTGACGACCAAGGCCCACAGCCCAAAGAAGGTACCTGAGGAAGCTGGAATCCCGTAAGTAGATGAGCCCTTGGGCGGAGGGCTGTAGGCGGAGGCCTCGATTCAGGAACTGCATCACCTCCATCTCTGTCACAGAGCGACCTGAAGGGTACTGCTGGGCCTGAGGGAGAGGGCAGAGAACAGGTGGGTTCCGTTCTAAATCACACTAACCCCTCCCCTGAGACCTGCCAAGGACCCCAGAGCTCCTTCCTCTCAGTAATGTTCCTCCATCCCTCCAGACACCAGCCAATAAACTATAGCTAACAGCTAACATTCATTGAATGCCCATCATGTACTGAGCATTTTTTGATAGATTTCTAATTCTCAAAATAACCCAGCAATGTAGATGTCACTGTTTCTCTTTAGTATATGGGGGAATTGAGGCCAGATTAGGATGAGCTATTTCCCACAAAGCCACACAAGAACTGAAGGGAGAACAGAACCCAGATCCGTCTGATGGCAAAACCTAAGCAGACCTGGACTCTTAACTTCACATTCTTTGATCACCCAGGGGTACTTCTCAAAGGAATTCCCTCATCTAGGACTTGGCCACTCACAGAACCTTCTGTCTGTGTTTCACTTCAAGTCTCAATGACCTGCTTGTGTACAGTCCCAGGGGTCTTGACAAACCATGGTTTCTCCTCACTCCTGCCCCAACCTTTGGTTCCCCATGCAGACCTTGCTCCAGTCTTGTCTGCCTTACCCAGAGGAAGTGAGGATGGTCAGGGAGGTTGTAGGTGGGGGGAACGTAGCCATAGCGGGAGCCCAGAATCCCCACAAACAGCTGCGAATTCTCCACCTCCCCGAGGCACACTTCCAGTTGTCTGCAGGCATGGTTATGGAGAGTCATATCAGGGAACACAGGCACAAATGGAGAGCCAGGGCCCTGGCTCACAACTGAGCAGCATAAAGGCAGGCCACTCTTGTTAGCACACTAGGAGCAATCCACTGCTCTCAGCCCTCAGGCAACCTTACAGCCCCAAGACTGCCCACCTCAGTGCCACCACTCCAGTCCTTCACCTAGCCCTTCTTCTCTGTGGTCACCACACCTGTTCCTACGGGTCTCCTCCTCAGTGATGCCCCAGCGCAGGTCAATGGCATGAAGGCTAATGCGGTGGGGGATGGCTCGTGCCTGCAATGCTGGTAGCACAGACCTCAGCAGCAGGTCCCGCTCCCCGTGCATGTCCCGGAAAGTAGAGGAAATGAAAAGCCGGATGCTGCGCCACCTGGGGGGTAAGTAGAGTATTGGGCTCAATCTGGGGATCAGCTCCACAATCCAATTCGACAGACAAGGCCATGATCACCCTTCAGCACGAGCACAAGCCAGGTACAACAGCCAGCAGGAGGGTGTCCAGCAGGCCTTCAGAGAATAAGCTGTAGCCCCAGCTGCAGAGCTCTGGACATTAAATCCCACTTGCCATTTCTCATGCACCCCTCCTTTGTCAGACAATAATTATGATGCACTTACTATCTGCCCAGGGAAAGCTCATGACACCACCATGAGATAAACAATCATTATCTCTCGTTTACTGATCAAAAAACTACAGCTTAAAAAATTAAGCAACCAGCAGCCCAAGATTCAAGCTACTGTTTGGCAAATCCAGGGTAAGAAAGCCAGAGCCCATGCTCCTAAACCCCTTGCTTGAGCCTTGGCTGTATGCTGCCCACCTCACATTCTGACTCCCTTTCCCCAACAGAGAAAGGAGCAAGCTCACAATCTGACAATTTCCTGTGTTAGAGTCCCCTGCCTGAGAAAACAGAGGCATACTGCAGTGAATAGAGCAAGCAGCGTTTCAACAGCCAGAATTTCAGTCTCCTGAGTTTCTTCAGATTTTGAAGGCAGCCCCATCCAATACACAAAGGCACAGAAACATAGACTAACCCATGCTGGGAAATAGAAGACAAGGGGCTTGGAGTATTCTCCTCCAGTGGCCGGAGAGACAGGGCCCCTGTCTTTCCTGGGGGAGGTGGAATCTTGAATATTCTGTCCATTTGGCCTACATGTTCTAGAAGACGGGAGGCCCCACGCTCTGCCATGAATCTGAAATAAATAGTGACCAAAAAAAAAAAGAAAGTAGAACACCACAGTCAGAGTCAGTAAAGTTGTCCTGGCTGGTGTAGCTCAGTGGATTGAGTGTGGGCCTGCAAACCAAAAGGCCACCAGTTTGATTCCTGGTTGGGGCACATGCCTGGGTTGTGGGCCAGGTCCCCAGTGGGGGTACGAGGAGGCAACTACACATTGATGTTTCTCTCCCTCTGTTTCTCCTTCCCTTACCCTCTCTATGAAAATAAATAAATAAAATCTTTTAATTAAAAAAATGTATGTCTTCTAAGGGGACAAGAGACAGAGATATGGATAGGTTAGGTCCCCCAGCACTCCTTAAAAAGAGGATCATAAGCAGTGATTGTAGACTTAAAACAAATGAGGGTGCAGAACCCCAGGAATGAATGAAAAGAGAAACCCCCAGTTTTAGTCTCTTCTGTTATGCATGGTTATCATAGCCTTTCTGTTGGGCCAGGGGAAACTGGGCTGGGCAAAAGAATAAAGATGAAGCCATCCTAGTCAGAGCTGGATCAGCTCTGTACCAGCCTTGAATGCTCCTTGAAGAAGGAGGAATTGCATGAGGCTTACTAATAGGAATTGAGGCAATAGGTGACATCCAAAGGAAAAGGCAGGGAGGAAAACATGTAAATGAGAAGACTAAGCATAGACACAAAAAAAGTAAAAAGATTTCTGTAAACTTGGCATAAATAACTAACTATAGCATGTGATTTCTTCTGGATCAAGAATGGAACAAAACACTACTGGCCAAGATGGAGGCATAGGTAGATACACTTTGTCTCCTTGCACAACCAAAAGAAGGACAACAACAAATTTAAAAACAGAAAATAACCAGACCTGCCACAAAATCAAACTGTATGGAAGTCCAACAACCAAGGGGTTAAAGAAGAAACATTTATAGGAGCTACTATAAAGGACACAAGGACAAAATCAAGGGGGAGGGTAGAGGTGGGGGAGGGAGGTGGGACTGGCTGGGGTGGGGTGGAGGGATGGGGAGAAAATGCAGACAATTTTAACTGAATAAAAATAAATAAATAAATTTAAAAAAAAACCAAAATAAAAAAAGGAGAAGAAACATTCATCTACACTGGTAGGAGGGGCAGAGACGGGCAGCCAGGGCCAAGAGGACACGCAGCAAGGCTGCAGCTGGAGGACCCAGTGGTCCCACATTTGTGTGTGGGTAAACCAGGAGGAACAACTGGGGAGCGAGACAGACTGTGCAACCCAGGGGTCCAGCATGGTGGGAAATAAAGAATCAAAACCTCTGGCTGTAAAACCTGTAGGGATTACGGCAGCAGAAGAAACTCTCAGCCTCACTGGAGAGTTGTTTGAAGAGACCCACAGGATCCTAGAATGGACACAAACCCACCCACCTGGGAATCAGCACCAGAAGAGCCCAATTTGCTTAAGGGTGGGGAGGAAGTGACTGAAAGCCAGCTGAAAGCCAAGCAAGTGTTCCCTCTCTGGGTCCTCCCCCAACATCCAGCAGCAACATGGGCTGCCATGCCCTGGTGCATACCTAAGGCTCCATCCCTTACAAGGTAACAGACCCGCCAAGATAAAAAATATGGCCCAAATGAACAGATCAAAGCTCCAAAAATAGAACTAAGCGATGAAGAGATAGCTAACCTATCAGATGCACAGTTCAAAACATTGGTAATCAGGATGCTCACAGAAATGGTTGAGTATGGTCGCAAAATAGAGGGAAAAGCGAAGGCTACGCAAAGCGAAATGAAGAAAAATTGACAGGAAACCAATAGTGAAGGGAAGGAAACTGGGACTCAAATCAATGATATGGAGAAGGAAGAAATAAACATTCAACCAGAACAGAATGAAGAAACAAGAATTCAAAAAAGTGAGAGAGGGTTAGGAACCTCCTGGACAACTTTAAACATTCCAACATCCGAATCATAGGGGTGCCAGAATGAAAGAGAAAGAGCAAGAAATGGAAAACTTATTTGAAAAAATAATAAAGGAGAACTTCCCCAATCTGGCAAAGGAAATAGACTTCCAGGAAGTCCAGGAACCTCAGAGAGTCCTAAAGAACTTAGACCCAAGGAAGTACACACCAAGCACATCATAATTACATTACCCAAGGTTAAAGATAAGGAAAGAGCCTTAAAAGCAGCAAGAGGAAAGGAAACAGTTACCTACAAAGGAGTTCCCATAAGATTGTCATCTGCTGTCTCCAAAGAGACCTTACAGGCAAGAAGGGGCTGGCAAGAAGTATTCCAAGTCATGAAAGTCAAGGGCCTACATCCAAGATTACTGTATCCAGAAAAGCTATCATTTAGAATGGAAAGGCAAATAAAGTGCTTCCCAGATAAGGTCAAGTTAAAGGAGCTCATCATCACCAAGCCCTTATTATATGAAATGTTAAAGAGATTTATCTAAGAAAAAGAAGAAGATCAAAAACTATGAACAGTAAAATGACAACAAACTCACAATTATCAACAACTGAGCCTAAAAAAAACCAAAAACAGACTAAGTAAACAACTAGAACGGGAACAGAACCACAGAAATGGAGATCAGTGGGGAGGGGAAGGGGGGAGAATGGAGGATAAGGTAGAGGGAATAAGAAACATAAATGGTAGGTAGAAAATAGACAGGGGAAAGTTAAGAGTAGTATAGGAAATGGAGAAGCCAAAGAACTTACATGTATGAACCAGGGACATGAACTAAGCAGGGGGAAATGCTAGTGGAAGGGGTGTGCATGGCATAGGGAATAAAGGGGAGGAAAAAAAGGGAAAACTGTAATAGCCTAATCAATAAAATATATTTTTTAAAAAGAAAAGAACAAATAGAAGTAATGTGACCAACTCTTGAGTTGTTCACTTAAAAGCGAACAGTGCAATCTCCCATGTCCCTTTTTCCTCTTTCCCACTAGATACAATACAAAAATGATGGCTGGAGCAGTCATTTTGTACCATGAAGTGGAAGCAGAACATTTGAAAATGGTGGAGCGATGAGACAAAAGGTGCCTGGGTCTCTGTAACACAGTGTCACTGTGCTGCCTCGACTGCTGTAGAAGAGGAATTCACTACTATTTTCCTTGAAAAAAAAAAAATACTAAATGGACTAGAGACCACAGATATCACCAAAAAATGCTCTAACAAACCCCCAACGCTTTCAATGCCCAACCTGTACTCACTTCAGTATCCCATCAGTACAGCCTGAGAGCGTCACTTCATTGGGATTCAAATCTGGTGGTCTGACAAAGGAAGAAGAAGCCACTACCAATCAAAAACAGTGCCAGGAACACAGTCACTGCCCCCTAACACCCTAGGATAGACACCCCACCTCTGCGTTTTTAATAGGGTTATGTGCCAGCCTGGGGCTAGGGTGGACCCTCACAAAGGGGTCGAGCTAGGCAGAAAACTTCAGAAAAGTTTCTTGCATCTAAAGTGCAGCAGACATAAGAGGCAGAGCTGGGGAGGTGCGTGACAAGTGGGAGGGTCCCACACCTTAGTAAGGTAGAAATAGAATCACTACCCTCTGACTCTGGGCAATCAATGTGTGTGAGCGCCCTTACATGCACCATGTCCATCTTAGGAGAACACCAACAAAGAGGCACTTGGAATTCACATGCTGCCAGATAAGCTGTTTGGCCTCATTTACCAGTTTGTCATCCAGAGCCTCTCCAAAGACTACGACCCTGTCCACCTGTAAGATAAAAGGGGAGGGGCTGAGCCTAAGGAACAAAGGAACAGAAGACAAGCTAAAGAGATCAGGACATCAAGAGATCTCTGAGAACTGGGGGAATTTGGAGAATTCTGAGCAGGAAGATAACTGCCTCTCCTGAGAGCACTTTGGGCCAGGCAGCCATTGTACCTGACTGGGAGGGCATCAAAGCAGCGGTGGGGGAAGGGGCACTGGTGTGCAGTAGCTGGCTCATTCGGACTCCTGAGAGCTGACTACCAAATATTTAGGAATTTTGTGAGCAAGTTGTTAAACGTGGCCACTATTAAATATTAAATTGTATGAACTTACAATTAAATAAATTATCTTAAAAACAAAGGTTAAATAAAAACTCATCACTTCCTAATTATTTTATTGTGTCTTACCATTATCTAGTCTTGATCTTACTTACATGTACTTTATCTGTATTGTAGAAAGACTACACAATGGTGTGATACTTAGTTTCTCTTCCTAACTCTGAGTTCACTGATATCTTGAAGTCAATCACGGAAGGAGTATTTACACCATGGAAATTGGCTACCCAAAAATCCTACTAACCAAGACTTATTTTTCACAGATTGCTGGCTGTTAAACATTTACCAGCATAACACTGGTTAGGGGATTGCAGCCAGCAGGGAGCTAATCTGGGTACTGTACATGGTTTAAAATGTCAGTTTGAGGAATGAAACACAATAGTTGTGGAGGCAAATGCCAGGGAAGGGAGGGTTTCTCAGGGACTCAGCAGTACTCACAGGAACCCTCTGGGCAGCCAGAGACAACAGGTACTTCCCAAAAGTATGGAGTGACCATTCATCATTTCCATCTAATTCCTGAAGGAAAAAGCCTCATGTTACATGGTTGCCTGAAGATCTTCAGAACTGTACATACCCAAGCCTTTCCTGACTAGGCAGGCTGCTCCCAGGCCTGTGTCCATTCATATATTTTTGCATGGTGCGAATGGGTGACTGACCTGGACTTGAGCCTGGAGTTCCACCACTGTCTTCAGGATACCATCTTCTCCCTTAATCACAGCAGTCTTCACGGTGCCCCTGCCGCACAGCAAGAGATCCACTTGCTCCGACCGAGCAATCATCATTCCGATCAGCAGCAACACATAGTTAAGGGCAGGCTGATTGGACAAGCAGCAGGGTGAAATAAGACTCCCTTGATTTCAAATCCACTCTAGTCTATGCATCCCTGAAGGCCAAACACATTCACTGCTTGGGGGAAGGGACAAAAATCCCAAGATAGGAGGGGAGCGCTTTCAGCAGACCTCAGGAAGAGCTGCTGTGAGGGAGGTGGAGAGAGGCCAGGATCCCCGCCCAGATTCAGCACTTGGATGAAGGGAGGTAAAAGTGAATATTTGGGTGACAGAAATTTAGAGATTATATATTAGCCAAATGTGAAATGTTAGTATTATAATCCATGAACAGGCTTGAGACCACATTCTAGGAATTACCCCTGGGGACTAAGGTCTGACACTGGGAAGCAATTGCAAGTCCTTTGTTTCACTTTCTTATGCCTGCTTGCTTATGAGAACCAAGTCTGCGAACAGGATATCTCTGAGAAGCCCCAGCATCCTATCAACCCCCCATTTCTTTTATTGTTTTTACCCCTTGTGGGTTGCTCTTGGGACAGAGCTGGTCTGCACAGGCATCTGTTAGATAGACCAAGAGGGTGCGGCCTGGCAGCGGGGGCAGGCTGTGCTTCACAGAGAGGTTCACGGCTGTCTCCAGGGCCTGTCGATACCGAGCCAGCATCTCACCGTCATACTTCCACTGTCTGCAGGCAGGACAGACACAAACAGAAGGACTTAGGGGTTCCTCTGTTGGCCACATTAAGGTAGATGGGAAGACGAGAGCTTGCCAGTCATGTTTTGAGTCTTCCCCATCCCACAACCTTCCACAGCCCTCCTCCACTGCCAGAGTAGAGAACACTGGGACAGAGCTTCCCTTTGCTGTCATTCTACGGGACTCTCCCAATCCATTACCATGGCAGGAGAGAAGTCATCTGTAGACCCACTCTCTGAAATCACTTGTTATACTTGCTTCATGAGGCAACATTTAACTGCTACATATTTTTAAATTATATTTTAAAGAACAAATACAGCTTCCAGTCAAGATGGCGACAGGCAGACACGGCTCACCTCTTCGTACAACCACATCAAAATTACAGCTAAAATATAGAACAACCATCACTCAGGAATGTCAGAAATTGAGTTGAGTGGAAGTCTGACAACTATGAAATCAAGTTGAATGGAAGTCTGACAACTACAGAATTGAAGAAACCACATACAGCAAGACAATAGCATGAAAACAATTAAAACATTAAAAGAGATTTAAGAAATTAATAGCCAAGTGTAATGTGTATGTTTGGATCCTGACTTGAATAAAACTGTGAAATAATATTTTTGAGACAAGTAAAAATTTTTAATATGGACTAGATTATAAATGATATACCAAGGAATTTTTTTCAGTTTGTTAAGTATATTAATGACATTCTGATTATATAAATGTCTGCTTTAAGAGACACATGAGTCCTGGCCAGGTGGCTCAGCTGGTTGGAGCATTGGTCTCATACACCAAAATGTCATGGGTTTGATTCCCCGTCAGGGCACATACCTAGGTTGTGGGTTCAATCCCCAGTTGGGGTGCATATAGGAGGCAACTGATCACTGATCAGCGTTTCTCTCTCACATCAATGCTTTTCTCTATCCTCAGGTGAGGATTTAAAAAAAGAGAGAGAGACACATGAGAAGTATGGAGGGGTGAAGTAAAATGCATCATATTATTGGACATTTGTTTTTTGAAAACATATTCAAAAAAGGAAAAAGAAAAAGAAGAAAGGGATCAAGAAAGGAAGTGTGGTAAAATGTAGATAATCACTGAATATGGCTAACAGTTTTATAGGAGTCCACTAAAGTATTCTCATTACTTGTGTGCATGTTTAAATTTTTTCATAATAATTTTCAATCTTTAGAATTCAGTAGTTATTACCAGTACTATGCAATAAAATTAAATTGCAATTAATAAAATTAAAATTAAATTAAAATTACACACACATGTAATTTAAAATTTTCTAGTAGCCACATTTAAAGAAGTACAAAGTAACAGAAGAAATGAATTTAATATTACATTTAACCTAATACATAAAAATATTTTCATTTCAACATGTAGTTAATACAAATATTATTAGTGAGATCTTTTACACCCTTTTTTCACACTGTCCTTAAAATCCAGCACATCTCAGTTCTAACAAGCCATATTTCAAATGCTCAAAAGCCACACATAGCTATGGCCAACAAAGGCACACTGTTTGGACTATAGCCTAAGCTTGACTCTTAATGAACTGTATTCAACTGGTCACTGATTCAGGATATTCCTGGCCACTGAGTTCTACCAGAAGGTTAGATGATCCCTGCCTTTGCCCTGAATGAAAATGAATAAAGATACTGTTGAAGCACCTGAAAGGACAGGGTGCTGGGATTTAGGGAAAGTTTCATGTCTATGTTTGAGCCTGCTTTATGATAACTATATCTGTGTCAAAAGAAAAAGGAAAGTGAATGGATCAGAAAATACAGAGAGAAAGAGAAACAAAATGAAAAACAGGTACCACAGAGAAGGAAAAGAAAGAGAACTATGAACCACAGCAGAAGCAAAGAAGACTCTAGCATGCATAAAGAGAAAGGGAGATGCTACACAAACTCACAGAATCCATGGAAACCAATGAAACAATCACAAAGAATAGAGCAGAGGCCCAAACATAAATTTTGCTTCATGATCTCTCTAGAGATCATGAAACAATGTTAAAGACAAGTTTTGCTGTGCAAGAGAAAACTGAAACCAGGGAAGTCTGAACCATTGGGATGACTGCCAAGCATGTCTTTCCAGAATCAAAGCTGGGATTCTCAGATGCCTCCCAAGCCTTGTCAAGGTACCTTTTATTACCCACCCTTTGCTTCCAGATAAAATACACACACACACACACACACACACACACACACCTGGTTCTGTATATTTTCAGTTTCTCCCGCTTGAGTTGCTCATACAACACAGGCATCATCATTGCTGCTCGAAGTTTCCGACGATTTAGGTCGCAAAGTTCCCTGTTATAGGTATGCCTCTTCACAATTTTTGAGTTTCTAATCATTATCTGCTTCATCAGTTGTGTGTTGGAAGGAAATGGCAATGCTGTGTGGCCACAGATAAGTATTTGAGTCAGGAAATTTCTGTTTCCTCATCTTGCTTTCCCATCAGTACCAGTCCAACACCCCAACCCCATCTGACTTCTGCCCACCCCACACCCTGAGACTGGAAGTCAAGAGACTGAAATATACCAATGCTGCTGCCTCATCTATTCTCAGACAGAAGAGACAAACTTGAGTTGGAAGAAGAGAGATAATACCTTTAGTTTTCAGTTGAGCCTCAAGGTCATTGATGGAATCATGGGCATTAAGGAATCTGAATGGAAATTGCCGACTGTGGATTATAGACTTCTGGAAAGCAAGAGAAGGGTCATGAGTATGAGGGGCATTAGGGGCCTCAGTGACCAGGAACTTGACATAATCACTCTAGATTTGTGGGAAGGTAAGGAAAGACAACATGAACATTAGAGAAGAGATACAGAGAAAGGGAGAGAAGATTAAAAAGAAAGGCATTATGTGAGAATATAAGAAGAGGTAAAGAAAGAGAGGAAGTAACAGAAGGAGCTGTCTTTGTTTTATAACAGACCTCCTCTGAGGTCAGTTAAATTACAGAAGTACCTCCTCCTAGTAAGTCACTGATCTCAGAAAATAAAAAGGAAAGTTCTAATTTCTCAAAGGGTCGGTGAACCCCCGGACCTATCTTCCCCAACCTATCTGTATCTGCACACCTGTTTTCAGCCCACATGGAAATAGCTTGGCAGCCATAACCTTCCCCAGCCACTAGGAAAAGCCTGGCTTTCAAAGCTGCAGCAGCATCTCCACACCCTCCTCTAGTGGCTGGGCCACCCAGCTCCCTGCCCCTCGTGAATACCACTTGCTGGAGTCTCTGTAGTACAAGCTCATGGTGGTGGGCACTGATCCCAACCCGCAGCAGGTTGCACAGATTCCGCAGCATGGCCATGAAGGGAAGCTTGCCATCATCTGTGGAGTGGGGCAGAGGGTGAGAAAAGCAAAGAAAGGATGCGTGAGAGAGGTCAGAGACCAGAACAAGAAGTTCAGAGGTCATGTAGAAAATTCAAGATAAAGGGAGTGAGGTATTAACATATTATCTATCTGACTCAAAACGTTTTAAATGTCCGCAAAGAAAAAAAAAACACGGGTGGCCTGAAGTTCAGAGCAAAATTTATACAACACTGTTTATGGGATAGCTGTTTCAATAAACAACTTATGTTTATTGTCAACAACTTTGTCTATTGGCTCCAGCCTTCAGACTGGGCTCAACTAACAAAATATATTCTCTAATTTGGAGTAATGATTTCCAAACTTTTTAGATAGCTAAAAGAGAAATTTCCTAGTGTAAGATTTGTTTAATTTATAAATTGTATACATGTAGTACAACCATTACTTAATATTTCAAGGCACCATATACAGTTAAGGTAAGGTTCATCATTATGATGGTGAGTGTAAATTCCTATTTCAAATATTGAAATAGTCATATTGATATTTTTTAAGTTTTCTGGCAAACTTCTTGTAAGGACTGATTAAATAGTCATTGTTTTTCACTTATGTACAGGTGAAAAAGACTTGCAATGAAGCACAACTTCACCTCTGTCACTAGCTTATTGTTCACTTGTCCCTGTGACATTGGTATCATCTTCAAGTCATAATTTCTGAATAATAATCTTTTTAAGGCATGTGTCCATTTTAAAGGGTTAGTTTGGTTAATAACGAATAATAATTCTAAGTCCATTTATGATTCAAAGATAAGTTGCTATGTCACATTATGTAGAAATCAAAAAAAGATGGTGGGGGCACCAACAATGCCCTCATACTGTGGACTCCTCTTCTTCCTCCTACACCTCAACCATCATACACCATACACCATATGGACTAAGCGACTAGTATAGATAAAAAAATTCCTTCTATCTTTTACATAAAGGTAAACATAAGTAAGTGGTGTGATATTTTTCCTGGGTAGCCCCACTTTAAAGACCAGGCCTGTCAGCCCCCAAACCCACTAACCTGCACTTACCAGCAGCTTTCATCAGGAGAATAGAAAAATAAGGTTGTATACACAGTATAAGTGATGTGTGCCAACTGATGAATTATTGTATCCTCTGTAAAGTCATGAGCTTTTATCAATTGTTGCTATATGAAAGGTTTTCTAGATCATTTTGATAATAACTTAAGTCCAAGATCATATTTATGATACTAGAAAATAAATTGAGTATTTATCCTATAGACTGAGAAATTCACTGATTTCATTCCAAAGAAATTGTTAATAAGTTAATGAACCAGTGGTCTCCAAAGAGGGGTCTGTATATATAATTACATTTTATCTTATATTTTATACTGATGTTGATAGATTTTAATATTTTGTTTACTTATATTTATTTTTACATGTATATTTCAAATCATTGTATTTTACGTATTTCTCAAAGCACATTAATTTATTAGTGTATATACAAAATTTTTTAAAATACAGGTTGGGACAAAAGTAGGTTTACAGTTGTTCATATGGAAAATAATGCAATAATTAATAAATAATAATACAAGAATAAATTCTGTTTTGTGTACTTACAACTATAAACCTACTTTTGCCCCACCCTATATGTATGCATATATTCTGCTATATTCCAATTTTTTTTTGCAATATATGATTTAAAAAATACTCTGGAGAACAGTGGATTGGACTATGGGCATTTGTCTCAGCCAAGAAAAATGACAGTTTTCATTTTCAGGGGCAGAGAGAGAAAGTGGAGATGATACACACTAGAATCATCTGCACATACTGGCTGCCATCCAGGCCTCTTTATTCTACTCCATCCAAAGTTGAGTCAATATTGGGGAAGAGATTGTCAGGCATGTGTGTATTTGTGTGTTTTAATTCCCATGTGATTCTAATGCAGACATCAGTGACAATCACAATGTGAGAGGAATACTAAGCAGCTGAGCAATTCAGGTGGCCCTGAGTATAATCTATAACGGTAGATCACAGAGAAATAAGGTAAAAGCCAACATGATCTTCTAAAGTTCTAAAATGTGAAGTCTACAAAATTCAAGCAGACAAAAGGTCTAGTTAGATATTTCTCAACAGAAAGAAGTTGACTTTAAATTTTCCAACATGAAAGAAATAAAACAAAATAGAAGAGAAAGAGCCTTCTATAGTTAAAAATAAACAACAAAAAATAAAACAGAGAAAGAGAAGATTGAGAGGAACTTGTTCCTCCCTGATTTGAAGTTTTTAAAATCAATATGGGCATATTACCTAAAATGACCATGTCCTAAATATAAATTTCTGCAGAGATTCTACTATGCCATGTGCCAGAAAGTTCCTACCTTATTTGGATGAGTTACACAGATATTGCTATAAGTGCAACCAGAGAGAAGTTGCCGCTTTTGTCATGTGTTGATAAAGACTTATATATATCACCTAACCATATCTGGAATAACTATCTACAATGTCAGTGAAAGCAGGCACCACTGTCCACTTGGGTGTATCAATGGCAGACCTGATAAGCCCAATCAACAAGTAACAAAATAACTGCATCATATATGAAAATCCTCTAGTCCAAAATGGAGAGACATAAACAGGGAAGAACAGAAGAAGGTGTGATGGTCAAGGTTACTGTACCGATAAGTTCCTCCCAAACAGAAGCTTTGTTCCCCCACAAGCTCAGTTCCCGTTCCCATGTCTCTGGCTGAGACAGCTTCATCCGCTTCCCAGCTCTACTAGAATCCCATGGTCCAGGGAGGCGACTTTGAGAAAAGGCCTGTAGGTTGGATGGGTATCTAGAACAGAGGAGGAAAAGCTTATCATCTCAAAGCCAGCTGAAAATAACTCAGGAAAGGAAAGGTGAGCCAGTCAAAGCTAGTCAGTAATGTCTACAGGCTATGTCTGCCCAAACTAATGTTGCTAAGGACACAACTACAGGGACTGGGGCCATGGATGTTGAAAAGTCACGGAGTTGCCCAAATGGAATGGATGGTCAGGGTGTATCTTCTCACCGGTAGCCCAGCAGGGAGTACACGTGCTGGGCAGGCTCCCGGATATGCAGTCGCTGTACCAACTTCTTCAGGGTGAACCTTGGTGGCTTCTTTTTCTCTGGCACTGCATTGTAGGTCTTCTCAAACTGTGGAAATGTCCCCAAACCCCACAGGGGCCATTTAATCTATGATAATGGTCACTTTCTTTAGAAAGTAGAATCTAAGACCAACCTACACTTCTGAGATCATTTCTTTCCCCAAAGTAGATTTGGGCAAATAGTAGGAATAGGGGGGTAAAACTCTTTAGCAACAAGAACTCCAGTAGCAAGCATAAGCTAGCAGTGTTCTGGGGTCACTGTTTTATTTACACAAGACTGAACTATCAATGGTAAAATGGAATAATTGCCTTGTGAAAAGCAAGATGGGAGAGAACACCTTCTTTTCACAAGGAGGAAGGAGAAACGTAGCTCTTATTTAAATCACGGAGACTTAGAACAGGTAAATGGAGGCATCAGAACAATGCAGGCTGTAAGGAGTAAAAAAACTGAAAGAAGTTTACCTGACCAGAGTGGCTCAGTTGGGCAACATCCAGGAAAGTGAAAGGTTGCTGGTATGATTCACAGTAGGGACACATGCCCAGGTTGCAGGCTGGTCCCCCATCAGTGTACATACATAAGGCAACCCAGTCGATGTTTCTCTCTTACACTGATGTTTCTCTCCCTCTCCTTCTCCCCCCTCCCCCAACACTAAAAATAAATACATAAAATCTTAAAAGAAAAACTGAAAGAAGTTGCTTTTCAGAATCTTCTATGGTGGAAGAGATACGTTTAGGATGTATTAGGATGAAAAGAAAAAAAACAGCTGACCAACTGAGAATGTGTCTTCTTATAATGCTTATATTTTCCTAATCTGTTTTTTTAATATATTTTATTGATTATGATATTACAGTTGTCCCATTTCCACCCCTTCACTCCCCTCTGCCCTGCACACCCACTCCCACCCACATCCCCCCGCTATAGTTCATGTCCATGGGTCGTACATATAAGTTCTTTGGCTTCTAGATTTCCTATACTATTCTTACCCTCCCCCTACTTTCTACCTACCACTTATGCTACTTATTCTCTGTACCTTTCCCCCTTCTTCCCCCTCCCACTCCCCTGTTGATAACCCTCCATGTGATCTCCATTTCTGTGGTTCTCTTCCTGTTCTAGTTGTTGGCTTAGTTTGCTTTTGTTTTTGTTTTAGGTGTGGCTGTTAATAACTGTAAGTTTGCTGTCATTTTTACTGTTCATAGTTTTTATCTTCTTTTTCTTAATAAATCCCTTTAACATTTCATAGAATAAGGGCTTGGTGATGATGAACTCCTTTAACTTGACCTTATCTGGGAAGCACTTTATCTTCCCTTCCATTCTAAATGATAGCTTTGCTGGATAGAGTCATCTTGGATGTAGGTCCTTGCCTTTCATGACTTGGAATACTTCTTGCCAGCTCCTTCTTGCCTGTAAGGTCTCTTTGGAGAAATCAGCTGACAGCCTTATGGGAACTCCTTTGTAGGTAACTGTCTCCTTTTCTCTTGCTGCTTCTAAGATTCTCTCCTTCTGTTTCATCTTGGCTAATGTAATTGTGATGTGCCTTGGTGTGTGCTTCCTTGGGTCTAAGTTCTTTAGGACTCTCTGAGGTTCCTGGACTTCCTGGAAGTCTATTTCCTTTGCCAGATGAGGGAAGTTCTCCTTCATTATTTGTTCAAATAAGTTTTCAATTTTTTGCTGTTCCTCTTCTCCTTCTGGTACACCTATAATTTGGATGTTGGAACATTTAAAGATGTCCTGGAGGTTCCTAAGCCTCTCCTCATTTTTCTGAGTTCTTGTTTCTTCACTCTTTTCTGGTTGGATGTTTCTTTCTTCCTTCTGGTCCACCCCGTTCCCTTCTTTTGAGTTCCCGTTTCCTTCCCATCACTGTTGGTTCCCTGTACATTTTCCTTTGTTTCTCTTAGCATAGCCTCCATTTTTCATCTAATTTGTGACCAAATTCAACCAATTCTGTGAGCATTCTGATTACCAGTGTTTTGAACTGTGCATCTGATAGGTTAGCTATCTCTTCGTCGCTTAGTTGTATTTTTTCTGGAGCTTTGATCTGTTCTTTCATTTGGGCCATTTTTTTTTTTTTTTGTATTGATGCACCTGTTACATAAAGGGGCTGAACCTTAGGTATTCACCAGGGCGGAACAACCCACAGCCCTAAGCTGTGATGCTGTATGTGGGGGAGGGGTCCAAGAGGGAGCAATGGCGCTTGCTCCATTCTCTGCTCATTTTCAGTCACTTCCCCCGATATGCACAATCAAATTGGGCCCTTCTGGTGCTGATTTTCCCAGATGGGTGGGTTTGTATACGTTCTAGGCCCCTGTGGGTCTCTCCAACAAACTCTCCTGTGAGGCTGGGAGTTTTTCCTGCTTCCGCCTCAACCCCCACAGGTGTTTTCAATCAGTGGTTTGAGGCTTTATTTCCCCACGCTGCAGCCCGGGGTTGCACAGTCTGTCATTGGGTCCGCCAGCTGCTGCCTTGCTGGCCAGCTGCAGCCTTGCTCACTCTGCTCCACAATCCACCACCTCGCTGGGTCCGCCAGCTGTGGTCTTGCCTGCCCTGGTCCTCCAGCCATCACCTTGCCAGGAGTCCTCTCCACCAGGCTGCGCATCTCCACCCCTCCTACCGATCTGGATGAATGTGCCTTCTTTATCTCCTTGGTTGTCGGACATCCATACAGTTCGACTTTCTATCAGTTCTGGTTGATATCTGTTTTTAAATTGTTGTTGTCCTTCTTTTGGTTGTGCAAGGAGGCACAGTGTGTCTACCCATGCCTCCATCTTGGCCGGGAATTCTTAATCTCTATTGTAATGATGATGATGGTAATAGCTCACACTTATTCAGTGCCAGGTTACTACTGGTATTGTTAGAAATACCAGAAATATAATAACTGATTCAATCCTCACGAAAACCCAATGAGAAAGGTACTACTATTATCTCCGTTTACATCTGACGAAACTGAGGCAAGAGAGGGTAAATCATTGGCCATTGTCAGGTAACCCGGAAGTACTGGTGGTGGTGGGATTCAACCCCAGTCAGAATCCAGATTCTATGCTCTCAAACACTAACTGCAATGACTTGTTATTAATGCAAAAAAACTTTTTCGGTTTGTTTTTAAAACTTCCTATGGAAGGTAAATATTTCATGTCTTTAACTCATTTATCCAGGTGGATATGCCATGGGTGGCGGGGAGGAGCCTTTCCCTGTGCTTTCAAAACCGGATCCTATAGTCACAGCTGAGAATTCCCCAGCTAGAAAATTGGCATGTACCTATCATATCCACTATTGGTATTTCTTTTTTTAATGAAGATTTTATTTACCTATCTATCTATTTACTTATTTATTTATTTTCAGAAAGAGAGGGAGAGAAACATTGGTGTGTGACACATCGATCAGTTGCCTCTCACAAGCCCCCAACCAGGAACCAGGTCTGCAACCCAGGTAGGTGCCCTTACTGGGAATCAAACATGTGGTTTGCAGGATGATGCTCAGCCCACTGAGCCCCACCAGTCAGGGCTCCACTGTTAGTACTTCTAACCCAAATGGAATTGCATTTCTAAATATTAGTTGAGAAAATACTGTACATGTACATATAGAACCCCAGAACAAGGCACTCACCTTCTGCTGTTCAATTTTAAGAGGCTTAAGGTACCTTGGAAGATATGGCTGTGTCTCAGAAAATGGACGCTCCTCCTTCTGTTGGGACAGGAGAAGCATTCAAAAAGGGAAATGGAGGTTCTCCCTGGAGAGATCCATTCCAATAGCCCCAAAGGCCCACCTCTACCGAAAAGGAAGCCAGCTAGGAAAGAGGCAGGCCCTGCCCTCTCTGCCCCTGAGCTCTACCCAGCTCCTCTCCATATTTCTGACTCTGTTTGTTCCTGATGATAGGAACATGTCAGATGCTTAGTGTGGGGTCCCCCAGGGTCAGCATGTTCCATCATTCTTCCTTTTCTGGAGAAAATGGACCTGGGCAGTAAAAGACCAGGGTTGAGCAGGGACTGACCGGAGGGCGGGGGGGTCGGTGGGGGTATCTCTTGGCCCGGTGCTTCCGAGGGTTGTACTTTGCCAGCTGGTACTCATCAAACTGGGTGAATTTGTCAGTCATAGCAGCACGTAGGCAGGCAGGAAGAGGTACCAGCTTGTTCCCCTCTCCTCCAGCCAGACTCTGTCAGAGAGAGAGGAAACCATCAGGAATGAGAATGAAACAAGCCCTCCAAAACAAAACAAGACTCTTCATAGAGTTAAATCAGAATAGGGAGCAAGTTCTCAGCCCCAGCTCTAAAATTACAGTTTCTGTGTTACTGGGCCTCTCAGTAGACTTCTGAGTCTCGTTTTCTTCATTGTAAATAAAAGGTCAAGAATAAAACCAATTTTTCTCAAACTGAGGTCCAGCCCTTCTCAGTTGTATTCTCCCCGTTGGCAACCCAGCTTGGTACAGGGAGATGTTGTCCTGTCTCGGCACCAAGGGGGAAGACAGAAGAGGGGAGCCCAAACTGTCTTGAAAATATTCTCCAGGGATGCAATGAGCAACCCACATGAAGGCCAAAATTCAAGGAAGTGAGTGTCCTACCTGGTAGACCTCGGCTACCTGGATCCAATCAGAAGGCAGCTGGACAATGGCACAGAAATATCGTCGCACATAGGGGCGGCACTCTGGCAAGAAGGCAGCAATGGCTAACACTTGGTTGGCCACATCCCGGATGTTCAGCTGCTGCCTGGTGTACAGAGATGCCTAGGGTACAGGGAGGGGAGGGTTGGTATCTCAGCCACTTCTCCCAGAGCTTCTTGCCCTAAACGAACTTAAATCTACCTGCATAAAACCTTTCCTGAGCCCTCCATTTGGTCTATAATCTAGTCGGTATCTAGTCGGTATCCACCTTTATTTACAGCATGTCTTCCAGGTCTACTAATCACCTCCCAAGTCAGCCAGGCCCTGTCCCTCTTCAGAAGACCTCCCACCATCAATGTCTACCGAAGACTTACCCTGGATTCAAAGTGCTGATGAAATCTGACATCTTCCAAAGTCTCAGAGAAAACATTTTCCCCCCTTTCTCTATTTCTGAAACAGTCACTTATCTACTACACCATTTGCATTTACATATTTGGAAGTGTTCTGCTGACCCAACAATACCATAAACTCCTTCAGAGCCACACATTGTTTCATTCTGTTGATATGGCCCTCAAGATACTGTGTACTTAAGACTGTGTACTTGCTAAACAAATGAACTCCAGTATCTCCTTCCCAATCCCACCTTCCCCACTCCTCAGAGAACCCCAGGGACCTGGTCATAGACTCACCCAGAGATCCTATTCCCTTCCCAAAGTGAAGCTCCTTCTACCCACAACACAAAGCTAGTCATCATCCCCCTCACACACATTCTTGAACTCCCAGCTTCCGACTCCCATCGACTCTCTCAAGTCACAATACCTTGAGGATAAACTCAGGCTCCAGTCGGGCAAGTTCAGTACAAACTCCCAGTAGGGAAGTCTTCATCCAGTCGACTGCATCTTTCATGTTTACATCTGATACCACAGTGGAGCACAACAAGTTCATTAGAGCCATCTGGGGATTGAGAAAGAGAGGGAAGGAAGGAGGAAGGAGGTATAAGGACCAACTTAAGCATCCCACAGGCCAACTTACAAAGTCAAGGACAGAGAGGATGGACCCCAGATTCAGGAAGATGTTTGTTCAACCAAGAGGTTAGAAAAGGGGATCAGAAAGTGCTGGGTAGTGCCCCCTCCCTCTGGTTCGGCCTTTGAGTACCACTCCTCCCACCCACCCATGCCCTTCCCTCCACCACCATCAACCTCTCCCCCACTCTGGAATTTTTACCTTCTTTTGCTGCAGAACCTGGACAGTGAGCTCAGACCAAGACTCGGAATCCCCAGAGGTGAGCTTCAAGGCCAGCTTTTCTACCTCCTCCTCCTCTCCAAATCTTAGATTATAAATAGGCATTTGAGCCTCTGCCCATTTCTTCTCTTCTGAAGAGGACCAACAACCCTGGGGATAGTGGCAGTTATTAATCACAGCCCCTCAAACACAGATCTGAAGGCAGCTCCCCAGGACAGGAAGCATCCGCATCTAACTTCTAGCACCTGAACTCCTCTCCCTTCACACCCAGCACTGATCTGTCCTGTCTGACATAGGGATCTCTCACTGTCACACACACCACCTTTCCTGACCTAACCTTCTGAGCCTTTGCTTAGGTGTTTTGTGATCCCCCTTGCTTTCATCTCCTTACCGATGTCACAGCCTAGGAGCCTGGGGCACCCCCTACAACACACTTCCTATGATTCTATTAAAGTATTTTGGAGTCAAAAGAAAAAGGGCCACATCCCAGGTCAATCCCCCAGCAACCTTGGGCTGCTTAACCTCTGAACCTCAGCTTCCTCTTCTTATTCCCTACCACTTGCCTTATGGGGCTGTTAGATTAAGTGGGTTAATGCATATATGACTCTTCACACATTGCAAAGCCCTAAATAAATGTAAGATGGTGGTAACTGTGATCCTGACAATGACTCTGTGAGGCAGATTTTCAATGATCTCATTTTAAAAATGAGGAAATTAGCCCTGGCTGGTGTGGCTCAGTGGATTGAGTGCAGGCCTGTAAACAAAAGAGTCACAGGCTCAATTCCCAATCAGGGCACCTGCCTGGGTTGCCAGCTGTATGAGGCAATCAGTCGATATATCTCACACATCAATGTTTCTCTCTTTCTCCCACCCTCCCCCTCTCTAAAAATAAAAATCTTTTTAAAAAAGATAAGGAAATTAAAGCTTCAAAAAGTTAATAGTTTTGCCCAAGGTTGGGCTTATGATTGACAATATAGGGCTCAGATTAGTCTTTCCCTCAGTCCAGGTCTCAAGGCTATACAGAGGAATGTGTGATTGTATACTGATTCTGACCTGTATATTAAATGTGCTCATATATACACATACAAGTAAACATGTGTTTATACATGCAGAGAGAGGTGACTGGGACAGGGTATAGCAGATATGTCTCATGCCTGATATAAGACCTCGAAAGCACTTGATTGATTACGCTACTGCAACATCTTGATGGCTCCCCTCCTGAGCAGAAGCTTTCTAAGGACACAGCCTGTTTTTGTTCTATTGTCCAGAATGTCTGAACTAGATATGTAATGAGAGTAATGATGCCGATAAAGGCAGCCCTGGAGTAAAGGGCACCTCAGGAAGAGGTTTTGAGGAGAAAAGGTACAGACACAGAGCTGCACAGAGAGACACCGGGGCACTAAAAGCTAGGGACTAGAGAATCCAACAGACAAGGCTGCAGTCAAGACGAGTGCCTGGAGCTATTACCAAAGCTGTTTCCTGAGCTCTCTCTGTGGCAGACATGGACTCCAGGGCCTTGGGGCAGGTTAGAAGGCCTCGTCCCTCAGAGAGACACTGAGCCCTCCAGGTTGGAGGCTCAGAGAGCAGGTGGTTGCTGGTGTTCAGGCTGTACCAATCAGCTTGAGCCAGCTGAGATATCTGGAGACACTGGAGCAAGGGACTGGCAGACATAGTGCTCTTTAGACTGGGGAGGGTAGCCAGGCACCGGTTCCCCAAGGAGAGGATGTCTGGGTGGGCAGACACATGCCCATGTGGTTTCTCCATTGTCTTCAGGTCAGGAAGTGTTGCCAGGCACCGGTTCTCCAAGGAGAGAATGTCTGGGAGGGGAGACACATGCCCATGTGGTTTCTCCATTATCTTCAGGTCAGGAAGTGTGGCCAGGTACTGGTTCTCCAAGGAGAGGATGTCTAGACGAGCAGACACATGCCCACATGGTTTCTCTGTGGTTTTCAGGTCAGGGAGTGTGGTCAGGCACCGGTTCTCCAAGGAGAGAATGTCTGGGAAGGGAGACATGTGCCCATGTGGTTTCTCCATTGTCTTCAGGTCAGGAAGTGTGGCCAGGTACTGGTTCTCCAAGGAGAGGATGTCTAGACGAGCAGACACATGCCCACATGGTTTCTCTGTGGTTTTCAGGTCAGGGAGTGTGGTCAGGCACCGGTTCTCCAAGGAGAGAATGTCCAGGTGGGCATACACATGCCCATGTAGTTTCTCCATGGCTGGAGCCCAACCAATATATCCTAGAAAGAGAGAAAGACAGGTGGTGAACACCTGGCTACACTGAGAGTATATGTTTCCTATAGCCCTCCTGGTAATGCCAGTGACCTGCAGGCAGAGAACAACCAATGTTTTTTTCCAGGACTGGGTTCATTATAAGGATGTATTCTACAGAAAGAATACAGGGAGTATTCTGAGGGAGAAGAGTAGTGAAAGGTAAGGAAGAAGCTTAAGGACAAGGAAGTTGTTTTTTGTTTGTTTGTTTTTTTAAAAAGGACAAGTCTTTTCATGAAGAGGTAAAGGAGACCCCCAGGGCTATGGGTGTGATCTCAACTTAGTTCAGAGGCCACATTTGTAACCTGGACTCTGGATTCTTAGCTCCAGAGAAACATTTTAATCAGGCTGTCCACATTCACCACCTCAACTTCCTTGCCTCCTACTCACACTTCAACCAACTAAATGGGATTTTGTCCCCACTACCCGCTATCCTCTTAGGTAACTAATGGAATTCTTGTTCCACAAGAACAGACACATCTGGGAACTTATTTTACTTCATCTTTCAAGTACAATATGATGCACCTGATCACTCACTCATTGAAACTTTTCCGTTGGTTTCCACGGTGCTACTGTCCTGGTCTTCCTTTTTGAGTTTATTTAGCTCATTAGATTCCACATATAAGTGAAATCATATGTCATCTGTCTTTCTCTGATTGGCTTATTTCACTTAGCATAACACCCTCTAGGTTCATCCATGCCCTGATTTTCCTCTTAGAGCTCTGACCACATCTTCTTGGGGGTTCTTTCGCTGTCATTCCTTGAATATGAATGCTCCGTAGAGTTCTAATCATTCTGTATACTCTCCCAACATGGTCTCACCTAGTCTGTGGCTCTAAATAACACTTCTGTGCTGGCAACTCACAAATTTATTCCTTGAGCTTATGGGCAGGAATGTAGGATATGTCCAAGGAGATATGAATGGATTGACAATCCAGGACCAGAAAGGACAATGGATAGCTCACTGGACATTGGTGTGGGCAAATTACACCAAGAATGACGGCCTCTGTGCCCTGTATACTTCCTTCATATCTTTGTACTATACAAGCCCCCAGGGAAAGGAGTGGGGAAATCTCAGAATTAACTCAAGATTTTTTTTTAAGTCTCAAAGTAAAAATTAAGTTAACAGAAAAATACAGTTAAATATTTTTTGGACCCTGGAATTTGTGAATGGAGATTCAGCTGTGAAGTACAAATGAAAAGTCCTCACCCCCCTATCTCTAGTTCCATTCTCCAAGGATAAGTTTTATATGAATAGTTTCAGACACTTTCTAGGCATGTACAAATATATGTATATGCCTCCTCCCTTTTTTTTTTTTTCTTTGCACAAAGAGGATCATACTTTAGACACTATTCTGCACTCAGTATGTCTTGGAGACCTTGTGTTAATACATTTAATACCCACCTCACTTTTACAAAAGTTGGCTGTATGATATTCTATCCTGTGTAAGTGCAGCCCAGGTTTCTGTTATTACAAACAGTGCTCATACCACTTTGTTTGTGACAGCTACTCTCTCCTTCCAAGGAGCTCACAGCAAGGAAGTAAATGAGACTGATTCTCCCTCACTTGGTCTCTTCCTCCCTCTTCTGTGTCCTTCTACGCCCTGCCCCTTCCTGTCCCTCACTCTTCTCAGCTGGCCTTCTCCATGTCCCTTTTACATGCACACACTCCCCTCCCGGACGGTCACACACAACTTTCTCATGTGGCCTCACTGTCCTTACACACACACGCACACACACACACACCCTCCTGGAGCTACCGAGAGAAGCGGGGCAGACGCACCCCACTGGCGTCCGCCCCACTGAGCCTGGACAGCGCTCAACCCTTCCCACAGGCTCTCAGTACCGAGCCCAGCGCCCCAGACCCCGGGCCGGGGTGGCTTCTACCTGCGCTCTCACCCAGCCCACAGCCAACTGGGGCTGGAGAAGCTGGCTGCCCAACGAGGGACTTGTCGATTCACGGCAACAGGAAGCAGCAGGCGGGCTCTGCCCGCAGCGAGACGGAAGAAAAAGAGCGGGAGGAGGAGCCGGGCCGGGCGCGGGGAGGGCACTGCGCGACGGCGGAAACGCGGCTGCAGCTGGGTGGTTGCTGGGGGTGCGAAGCCAGAGCCGGGCACCGCCCACCGGATGGGCAGATCCTCGGCTGGCGACGCAAATATGCGGAGGGCCTCAAAGCCTGTTCTCGGGCCTGAGTTTGGTACTCCTAACCCCACTTTTTCTCCTTCCTGGCCCTTCTTTCTCCTGTCCGTCAGGCTTCCCTTTCTATTTAGGTCCCCTCTTTTGCTAAATTCACTCTCCTTTCTCCTGTTATCTTGGAACACTCTCTTGAAAAAAGATTTTGACATGTTCCCTAACTTGGGACACCTTTTTTCCTAGTGTCAAAAGTAGTTGGACTCTTACCTCATCCAAAATTTACTCTGTGAAAATAGAAATAAAAGGAGACATAATATGGTGTTATTATTATGGCAGGGCAAACTCAGAGCAGCCCGTGTCCCTCTGGGGGAGATGCGTGGATTACAAAGAATCTATTTGGAGCCGTTCTGAATGGCTAATACGAGCTGTTTCCCCGAAGGTGTGACCAGGCTCGGGACAGAGACCGACGACCTACCGGTAGGATGGTAGTGCTAGTGCTCTTTTATAAAGAGCAGTGCCAAACAGTAGCAGAAGAAATATGCTTACCTCGTGTAGAATAGATTATCTGTTATGTGGGAAATATCCCTTTACTCAGGAAAATGTCCTTTTGTATAGGGAGGGACCCTTCACTCCCTGGTAATAACTGAGCTTCAGCTCAGAATTGGGACCATCGAATTCATTCAGCCGGATTCCACCTTCCTTCCTTAGATGTCTCCTTTACTACCAACCCATCAGTCTCAATACTCCCTTTTTATAACAAATATTTATGTACCCATTATCCTCCTGAACCAAAATTCATAAATAGTGTAATTTACGTATAAATACATTTTTTTAAGTAACGAAATACTCTAAAGAGGTGGAAGGGAAGGTAAAAGGAAGGTGGTTTATTATAAATTACTATGTATATAATGTTTTGACATTATAGAGAACACAGTGTGGTGCTCAGATGCATGCATCTCTATGGAATTGCCTTAAAAACACCATGAATAGATTTGCTTATGTGGAATGATTTTCCAAAATGATAAATAATTTTTGGCAAATTTTCTAACAAAACAAAGTATGATCATCCCATGATATTCATGGTGGTTGCAGTTCTGGAAAGTTCAGTATATATTAAACTATGCCTAAAATGCCTCGTGTTTTTATTTAAAATTCTTAGACCCTAATTACAGTGGGTTTTGAGCTACATGTGTGACTGGCAAGTCATTCAGAGCTGTCAAAGATGCAGGAATGTCCCTCATTGTGTGGGACGGCTGATGAGAGCATAGCAGGGTCTGAGGACCCTGTCCATTAAATATCCACCCTTATCATTCTGAGAGCCCTCCCATGGCACCCCACCTCCCAAAAAAAGCTTCCACAAATTTCTGAACCACCCCCTAGGGGGCAATAGCCCTTGAAGGTCTGTCTAGAGGAAGAGGAGGAGTTTGGGTAGGAACACAAGACCTAGGACACCTGAAAGAAGAGGCTGTGCAAGGCAACTGGAGTAGGGGTATATTGATGAGAAGGAGGTAAGAAGAGAGGGGCTCTACTTAGGACTTTACTTCCGAAGTCCTAAATCTGTAAAGCTACTCTCTTGAGGTGAAGCAACCTTTTTTCAGATTACTATCATTGATTCAATCAGGGAGTTTTGCCAATCAAATAACTATACCAGGGTTGAGTAGACATTCTGTTTCTCATTGGAGTAGCTCTCCTGGAGCTTATTTTTCTTACTTGCAAGTTCTTAAATTCACTTTCTCCTTCATACACAGCCCACACCCCTAATTGTTGATCAGTGGCATTGAGCTGCAATGTCTAATTGGTGAGTGTAGTGTCCAGACTGGTTCTTTCTGGGGCCAAGGATGCCATCCTCTCAGCCCATAGAAGCCCCTTTATTGAGGCCCTACTGCCTGTTAAAAATTGCTCACCTCTTTTAGTTACTTTAATCACACATTTCTTATCCTCCCCCATTTTGATTCAACAAACATCTGTTAAGCACCTATCAGGTGGGAAGAATAGTGGGTAAATGTATAAAACATGCCTCCTTCTGAAGTCTCCATGGGCTCACAAAGGAGACAGACATATGCAGAAGTCACAAAAATGCACGGTGGCTTATGAGAAGTGCTATATTCCACTAAGGTACAAAATACAGGGTTATGTGAGGGAAGGATCTTGAGCAACTTCCTTGAGGGATAAGCTTTGAACTGGGAAGGGCAGGCTTCTGATAAGAAGTGGAGAGGAGAGTGAGAGCCTGGGGAATATAAGGCTAATAGTTCTACCAGGATTTTTTTCCCCTTTGTGAATAATTACCTTTAGATTCATAGCTTGTGTTTCTGTTCAGTCTAACCACTGACAACTTCAAAATATTGCACAAGCTGTGATACATGAACAAGCACTTAGTAGCACTTGACATCCCAAAGGAGCCCTTCTGTGCCATGGGAAAGCCCCAGAAGCAAATTAGCACATTAGGTAAACTTCAAGGCTGTCTCCCTTCTAATTCTTCTGACTCAAAACAACCCTGCATTTTGTCTCTGGCCTACTGACATTTCCTAACATCTCCGTTCACCTTCCTTCAAGGGTCATGTTCCCCCATGAGCCATCCTTCCCTGACTAGTCTTCTTTACCAGATACGGTAGATTAAAAGGAAGCCACGTAGTCTTTGCTTCTCTTCCCATTGAAAAGTGGAGTCTGATTTTTCATTTCTTGAATCTGGACTGACCTAGAGACTTGCTTAACCAATATACTGGCATAACAGACATTCTGGGACTTCCAAGGCTAGGTCAAAGGAAACTTCTTGGGCTTTCCACTCAAGATTCCAGAATACGCCCTCTGGGAGCCTTGAGGTGCCAATTAAGTCCAACTACCCTTAGATTGCCATGCTGAAGAGACCACATATAGGTGCTTCCATTAGTCTCGGCTTTCCAGCCACCCCCACCAGGGCACCTGACAGGTGAACAAAACTGTCTTGGGCCCTTCAGACCAGCCCATCTATACCAGTCTAGTACAACCAAGAAATTTCCATCAATGAACATGGAACAAAAGAGTCATCTAGCTGAAGTGTGTCTAAATTTAAGTGAAAGCAATGACGCATAAGATCATGAGAGATACAGTAAAATGATTGTTATTTTAAGTCATGAAACTTGGGGCAGTTTGTTATGCAGCATTAGATAACTGATGCAACAGACCTGAGGTTGAATGCTAATTTACATCATTAGATTACCTTTTTGTCATCCCACTCTCCTTAAACCTTTTAAATCACCTAATCCCCAACACACTGGTACTGTGCAATAGTTTCATGTGTTGGAATTGCTCATTTTGGGAGGCAGGTTAGCTGAGATAGATGCCAACTTATGTGTCAAATATATCTGGATAAGGAGACTTGTATCCGTGGAATTGGTTATACTCCCTTATCATTCATTCAACAAGTATTTGTTAATTGGTATTGCCAAATTAATTAACATCCAAACCAATCCCTAGGATGTATGCAGTGAAGTCACATTTGCCTAACAGCTGTACAGCCCCAGGTTAGGGTCAACAAGTACAAAGAAACACTGTAGTGATATATAAGGTTCAGTACTCCTACCCACCCTGATTTCCTAGTTATCTGGTCTTTGTACTCAGAGAAATGGCCCCATTTCTCAGCCCACAGAGGCATTGGAAAGAGGTTCTGACACAAGACAATGAACACATTTAATATATTGTTCTCATATATTCTTCTGTGTTTTTGCATAAAATTTCATGCAAAATTTCCCATGCCCTCTTGGGACATTTACTAAAAAGTATTTGTACTTAATAACCGCTAAGGTCTAAAACTCAGTCAACAGCTAACTTCAACACTTGCTCCTTGCATATTAGCAAACACGTGTTTGTACAGACAAAGTGGTCAGAGGCCATTTGGGGTGGCAACATTGTAGATTTGTAGCCACAATAGGAATTTATCTGAATTAATTGCAGAAGTTCCTTTGGCCAGGCACTGTAGCCAACCTCCTAATCAGAGCCCTATCTTCTGAGCTCCCTTTCTTAAGCACACTCTGGGTGCTGCTGTGAGACCTGCTGGGACCTATGCAGTCATTTAGGTGATGGGGGGCTGGTATTGTTGCTTTAGGTTTTGGCCAATACGTCAAGAGAGAGTGAAACTATCTGGTCTATAGTGGATGGACTAGAACACACATTTCCATCAGATAATCTCTTAGCACTGCCTCTTGTGAGGGCCTGAGAAGAGGAGTTTCATGCTGTGAACTAGTGAGCCTAGGCTCTAAACATCCCCTGAAAAATCCTGCCTATGGCATGCTAGACACATTTTAGCAGGTGGACACAAATAGCTGCTATCACTTTAGTAAGTGAACATTCATTTTTCACTGGACAGTTAGTCCAAAGGGTTCAAATGACTTTCTCAGGTTGGACAGCTGGTTTCTTGATTCCCAGTCTAGTGCTTGGCCACAGTAGCACCTGCTCCCTTTGACTTTTTTTTTTTAACGTATTGCCTACATAAGGCCACAGTTAAAATGAGCTCTTGCCCTGGAGGCCTTTTTCATGAACATATCAAAGAGTATATCAGCAGTTCAAAAGCCCTGGAAGATAGGGCCTGACTGAGGAATGCCAACTTGTGTCAAAAAGTAATCATAATAGAAACCTGATCAGGATACCTGATATCACATAGGATTTGAGTGCTGCTCCTTGGGTAAACAGAGCATTTCAAAGTAAACTTTTACCTCAAAATAGTGGACTTGGAGGAACATTTTAATGGCTGGTAGGAATAATGAAACAAAATATGTGGATTAAGAGAGTCCCAGGAGGACTGGAATACTTGGGCACCATGTTAGAGTCATCTAAAATGGGGGTGGAGATGGCATACTACAGTTTAGTAATTATGCATGCACTCTGGAGTTCAGGAGATATGTGTTAAAACCTTGCTCTGCTATTGATGAGCTGTGAAATGCTGGGCTGCAGAAGAAAATAAGGTAGATAATCTCATAAACCCTGAACAGAGCAAGAGACTGGTTCTGAGTCTACAGTAAGACCAGATGATGTTGATATAGTAAAGAGGCCAGTCACAGCACTTCATTTGAAAAGTTTCACCTTTGCCCTAGTGGTGTGGCTCAGTGGATTGAGTGCTGGCCTGCAAACTAAACAGTTTGATTCCCAAATTGCTGGTTGGATTCCTGGGTTGCAGGCCAAGTCCCCAGTAGGAGGCACTTGAGAGGAAACCACACATTGACGTTTCTCTTCCTCTCTATCTCCCTCCCTTCCCCCTAAAAATAAATAAATAAAATCTTGAAAAAGAAAAGAAAAGAAAAGTTTCACCTTCTCCCTCATGCCCTGACCGGTGTGACCAGTGTGTGTCTCAGTGGGTTGGGCATCATCCTGCAAAGCAAAGGGTCGCCAGTTCAATTCCCAGTTGGGACACATGACTGGGTTGCAGGCCAGGTCCTTGGTTGGGGGCATGTAAGAGGTAACCAGTGGATGTTTTTCTCCCTCTCTGTCTCCCTCCCTTCTCATCTTTCTAAACAAAGGTGGGGAAAGAAAAGTTTCACCTCATGTATCATATTCATAACAATCCCTGGCTCACACATTCTAATAAAGAAAACTATTGGAAGGAGGGACCTCTTACTCTGGTTGAGCTTCTTTGAAATTCACACCTAGTATGTTATAGCAGTTGGATGTTAGACTCCTCAAGACCATGTTTCTAAGCTTCCAATGCCATTTATACCCTTTAATTGCTCCTACTAGTATGAGTTTCATGAATTAAGGCTGCCACCTCCATGCAGATGGATCTACACTGGAGAGGTAGCATAATTAAAAAAAAAATTTTTTTAAGTAGACTCTGAAATCCTTCTACCTAAGTTTAAATGCATGCTCAACATTTACAAACTGTATGACCTTGGGTGACTAAATTCATTCTTCTAAGCTTCAATTTCCTTATCTGTAAAATGGGGATAATAATAGCACTCACTTTTATAGGTTGTATTGGCATTTAAATGAGATAATGTATATAAAGCACTCAGCATACTGCCTGGCACATAGCAAGCATTTAAATAATATGAGCTACAACCTACTTAAAAGAAAGCAGTTCTTTTGAGAGTTGGCTTTCATTAGTGACAGTTTGCTTGAAAAGTACGTATTGGGGCTCAGCTTGCCTATGGCGATGAGTCAAACTGCTGTATAGTTAGAAGACCACTAGCTTCTTAAATGCTTTGGACACAGCTGGAGTCCAGATGAACCCACACCCCTATCTGAGGAGAAATGTGAGGCTGGAGTAGCTGGGGATAAAGCTTGTAATCCTCTGCGTAGCCCTCATGGTCTCAGGAGCCTGTCACCACGGCACACTGGCCACCTTGCTTGGCGTCATCTTGCTTGCTGACCTAAAGGATGTGGCCTGGGAACTTGATTTACAGACTACCAGGGCACAGTTTTCCAAATGTGTGTAGAGGTGCTTAGGACTATCCCGAGCTCTGGGCTCATGACTACCATCACACTATGATGTTTATGGTACAGGTTATTATCCCTATTTTATGGATTAATATACTGGTATTCAAAGTGATTAAGGAACTTACTCACCATTACCAAAACAGCAATCATTTGGGGGCTTGAACCCAAATTCTTGATTCTAATTCAACATACACTTTCAAGCTATATGTACTTTTTTCATTATTCGAATCAGAAATATGGATTATTGTATCTGAGCCACCAGTGATAATAATACTACCATGAGCATTTGGCTCTCAGAGAAAAAAATTATAATCTCACCACTAATGAATGATATATGTTACATGTATTCATGAATATATAAGTATATGTTGTGGGGAACCGTTCCAAGCGTGGGAAATGTGGCTCAGCCCCCACTCGGAAAACCAGTGGGGAGCGAAGTTGGCTGGCAGGACCCACGTCCATGGATAAGTTCTCCAGTGGGAAATCAGGCCTGCATTGTACTTAGACTGCTATGAGACTTGCTCTTGCTAAAAAACTCCCTCACCCTGAATTGAGGAAGCAAATGTTTACTGAGTATCTTTATCTTCCCAGAATCTGGGCTAGACCCCCCAGGTATGGGACAAAGCCTTTTCGACCATTTCTCCTTTTACATTGCAAATATCCCCCTTTGATGTATTCAGTGACTTCCTCTCCTGTGTCTGCAAAGATAACCACCCCAAACAAACCTATGAATAATAAATGAGGACCATCTTTGATGTAGGAGGCCTAGAAAAACAATAAAGCCTGTCCAGGTGGGGGTGAAGGGGTCTCTCTCTAACTTGGAGAGTGGCCACGTAGCCCCCTTTCCCCCACCGGATTTCTATAGTCCGTGTGTGTGTGTGTGTTTGAATACTGAAACCTCAACAGCAGATCTTGCGGACCGAGACCCGCGTCAATATGTAGGTACATAACTGTATATATATATACATACATATATATAATTGTGTGTGTGTGTGTGTGTGTATGGTTGTATTACCAGGAGTTTTGATAAATTCACACTTTTCCACCTATGACCCCTTGATTTCAAGGGCTTCCCAGGATTCGAAATTTAGTTTATATCCCTGAAAGAGTAATTCTGACTGTCCTGCCCATAGAGCTAACCTGTGAGGTTTGTCCCAGTCGGCCTCTTGGTCCTTATGTACAGTTACATCACCTGGAGAATGCACTCATGAAAAGCCTCCCTCTTCATTATTCAGACTGCCACATGCCTTGGCTTTCTATGCTGTATAAGGAAGGGTTTGAATTACATGGTCTCCAAAATCTCTTCATACTGTGATTCTATTAAATCTTTCTGTGCAGTTTTTTACTCTTCTGGTAAGACACTGTTGCTTCTACAGCTCAGACGGTCTGTCCGGGTACATAATAGTAGTTGGTTTTGCAGCCAGTAGGACTTTCATGTGACTTTTTTACCCTCGGGTGGGTTTTTTTCATTTTTACACCTTTTCTGCTGTCACTTTTCCAGGTGTCTAGGACATAATACATACAGTGAATTTGACAGAGAAAATTTTGGAGACAGGTTAAGTTTCTGTTTCAGTAGTTCAGAATTACATGATGAGTCAAGGGAAGAAAAAGATAAGTGGAGAAGAAACTCAAGATGATTACAAAGATTCATGTCTAGGAAAAAGGGGAAATGATAGCGCCAACAAAGCCTAGTGAGTTTGGAGTGTTGATAGTGTTATACCCAAGTGGAGGTGAGAGCTACTGAAAAAAGTCAGCCTTAGAACCCAAGTGAGTTATTAAGCCTTGAGACTGAGGAGAGGTGAGCTTTCTGAAGAGGAGCATAAAGCAGGGTAAAAGAACAAGGACAGCCCAGAATTAGGCATAGGAGTCAAAGGGCAGTTACAGTTCAACACACTTATGGTACTAAACATTAACCTATAAACCCAATCTATCCAGTTCCTGGGTCAATCTTGGAAACATGGAAGCAATAACCGAAAGTCTACCCTCACCCATAAAAGAATTTGAAGGATAAGTGTGGAGGAGCCAGAATGAAAGAATCTAAAACACCTTGGCTCATTATCTGATTTAACAAAGATAAGAATCCTGGGCCTCTACACACTCACCAAACTGTAGCCTAATGCCTGGGTTGCCATGATTTCCCAGTCTGTATGAATGGTTTCTGCCTCAATCTCCGACTCTCACTGTACTTCCCTTCTGGGCTCAAAATCCTACCCTGAATCTCAGTGCACTTGGTTAGGGCCCCAATAGGACTATGTCAGGTTCCTCTCAATTAAGAGTGGACCATTGACCAGGGTCCTCTTTTTTTTTCTTCAGGTTTTAAAACTTTTTATTTGCATATTTAAAAATTATGCATTCCCAAAATTGAAATCATTTTAACAAAAAATAGCATTCTGATTAAACTGCATTTTACAGCCTGCAGGACACCTTGGACCAGCTTGGTTTTTACTCTACATTTCACTGTTGTCCCACCCAGCTTCTTCCTCCACCAGCATGCAAGTTCTTTTCCTTCCCTGCCAGCCAGAGAGGCAGATGGGAGCGACAGGTATGGCCTGTATTGTCAATAGTTCTCTGATGTGAAACGGGGCAACACAGTCATTTAAACTGATCCAACCTCTTTGCATCTTGCAAAGTTAAATAGCTAAAAGAAGTGAAATAAGAAGGAATGCTTGTGGAATGTATAGTGCATATAATGGCGGTGCAGGTCTCATTATGATTCACCTGCTTGCTTCTCCTGTTCAATCATTTCTTTGGAAGGCAGTGGATTTTTCTCTTGCATTTCTGCCTTCGATTTTGATTTATTGAATTTCTTAGTCTCGACCATATCAAGTTTGTCAGAAATAGTTGTGGAGGAAGTGGAATGAGGTGCAGTGAGCAAGAGGAGTCTGATTTTGGTGAGTGACCGCCCCTGAGTCGACCAGGATCCTTTTACAAATCAGAGACCTCCTGCTCTCTTCTAAATCCATCCTCAGCTTTAAAACTAAGTAACAAAAGCCAGCGACCTCTACAGCTAACTGCTTCCATCATGCCATTGGCTGCCAGCTCCTCCTGGGACGGAGCCATGCCCTCTTGGACACTATGATTTGGCTTTCTGTCACCTCTTTGGATTGGAAAAGTAAGAGAAGGCTGAGGACGATGTGCTACATCTGGAGCTGGGTGGGGGGGATATTTTTAGAGTAACAGCCAGTTTCAAGCCAGTCAAGTCCCGCAGAAAGATGGAGAATGAGAATGCCCTTAGAACATTTGATTTGGTGAGAAGTAGGTCACAATAACAGTGAGAGAGGATAGCTTCAATAGTGTGATGGAGATAGAAGTCAAATTACAAGGACTTTTAAGTGCTTTTTATAATAAAGAAAGTTAGACAAGAATGATTCAATCATGGGGAAACTTTTATTTAAGCCCATTTTTGTGTACAGATCATAAAAGAAAGTGTTCACAGTTCACTCTAAAGACTCAATTCTTATAGTTTCTTGATGCTTCCAATTTCTTTCTTCCCTGTCTTCTTCAATCTTTCTTCTTTCCTCTTATATACCTTACTTACCCTTCCTCATTTTCAACTATGTTCCAAAACAGAATTAGGAAAAAAAAACCTTAATAAAATAATGACACAAAAAATATTTTTTCCAAGTATGTCTGGGGCCAATATGAAGAAAAGTACAAGAGAGGTTCCTTCATCTCACCCTTAAGAGTGTGAGAATCTTAATAAACAATGATAAGAGAAGATTGATCTATACAAAGAATTTGTCTTTCTTTGCCCTAAGCTACTCAAGGATCAGAAATGGAAATATCAGACAAAGATTTATAGGAACTGTGGAGGGAGGGCATATACAATCATTAAGTGAAAGCCATTGTCTTCAAAAAAGCCTCCAGAGAAAAGAATAGGTTGGCCACAGCAGCAGAATTCTCTGAAGACCCACTGGAATTTTGACTTCCCCTTTGCTATGGAGACACAGGGCACTACATTCCCCACTTGCTTCCTTTCCCTGACAGGAATGCCTTCCTCCTTCTCTGACTGGCAAGTCATATAGCCTTCAAGATCCAGTACACCCATCTGATAATGATGTCTTCCATAACAGATGCCTTCTCTGGGCACAGTTTACTCCTCCACTTCCATCCTCTGGGCTCTCATAGCACTAAGTACAGTACAATATATATGAGAGGTAGGAGGTAGGAGGCAGTTTATGCATTGTAAAGCACTTCTAAATCCACTGAAAAACTTGTATTTGTTTACAAGTCTGTCTGCTGGTCAGGAGCTCTCTGGCTTTTGTATCCTTAGTGTCTCATACAGTGCCTGGCACATAGTAAGAAATTAATAAGTATGAGGGAGAAATGAGGAGAGAAAAGAAAGAAGAAAAAAAAGGAAGAGCAGGGTGGAGGAAGTGAGAGAGAAAGCGTCTGGCCAAGAAAAAGGGAAATTGATTCAGAAAAGCCTGGAGAAAAGGCACAGAAAGGAGGAAAACTAACTTTCCAGGTCTTCTCTGCCTCTCACTCTTCTTCCTACCACTTCTTCCCACAACCTCACACGACTGTCCTTTTTTCAATCCTAATCCCTCAACTCACCCCAGAAGGCAGGAAAGAAGCCAGGCAAGCTTCTGACTTCATCCACCCCACCCCCTCAAACCTCATATCATCCCTTTTCCACCATGGCACCTCCCCATTTTGGCTCTGTCCTCCTCATCTTCCCCACACCCTGTGCTGTGCCAGGTCCAGGTGGGGACTAGGGCCTCAGACTGAAAACCAAGAGGCTCTTAGGGGCATCCTGTGGCATCTGGGCTGAGGAAACACTAGTCTGGACCTACAAGTTACCTGAGAAAGAATATTGTCAAGAGCGTTCAGGTGTCCAAGGGACTGGAGGGTAGAGAGGAGCAAAGCCTGGGAAAAGGAAGGACTCAACAACTGCATTCTTCCCTTCCGACCCCTCAGACTCATTCATAGATGGCCTTTCCTTGTTTCTCTCCTTGATTCATGGGTTAGAATCATCATTTGTCCAGCTCTCTTCTCACGGCCCCTATACCTTGGCTACTGGAGCTTCTTAACTGTCTTTCCAGTTAGATGTACTTTTCCCACTAAGAATAGTACCATGCTCCCTAAATCTTGTAGAGTTGCTCCTGGGTCTCCTCTCCTTGTCTAAGTAATCCGCTGCTCCCCTTTCTTAATGCCCTTTCCCCAGGAATTCTGGAGCCATATTTTCTTCCATGGACATCATATATTCAAAAGCAGTTTGAGTTGTAAAGCATTGTACTAAAATAAAGTATGTACTATCATGAATAAAGCCTTCTCTTTATCCCCACCCCCGTCATCTCTGTCCTCTCTCATGATGTGTCTTCTCCCTTCCTCCCCCATCCATTACTGCTGCTCTCCACCTCACCCAGCAGGTTTGGTTTGGTGCTGTGTGGGACCTAAAGCTATGTGCTGCACAGTGGGCCGTGTTAGGATGCAGGCAGGCATCTCAGCCCGAGGCCTTGGCAGAGTTCCTAGGCAGAGCCATCGGCCCAGGCCAGGACAGTAAGCATGGACAAGGTAAGAGAGGGCATAAGTAAGGTGACTGTAGCCCCCCAGCACCAGGAGTTCCCCCTGCAGCACAGCGCCTGCAGCTCCCACATGTGGTGAGGGCAAGGGTGCCAAGTGAGTCCAGCTATCAGTCTTTGGTTCATAGGCCTCAAAGCTCAGCAGGTCACCAGTCTCACCTAGCCCACCGGCAACATATAACTGCCCACCCAGAGCAGCCATGACATGACCAGCTCGAGGTATGCCCATAGGGCTTAGAAGTGTCCCTGGCTTCTCAAGTTTGGGATCATACCGCAGCAGTGAGGCCAGGTATTGGCCAGCCCCATTGCAGCCACCGCTCATGTACAATCGGCCCTCCAAAATAGCTGCTGCATGGGCAAAGCGTGGTGTTGGAAGTGCAGGTGCTGGCCTAAGGGAGAACAAGGCACATGATCAGGCAACAGTCATCCTCAATTCTCCTCTTCCAAGTCTCCCCGTCATTCCCTGATGCCTAGAGCCACACGCCCTTCCCTGCTTACCTCCAGACATTGAGCTTGGGGTTATAGGTCTCCACAGAGTTTAGGACAACACCATGGGCTCGTCCACCCAGGGCATAAAGTAGTCCATCCAGTGCCACCAGAGGGAAAAAACTCCGCGCCTGGTCCAAAGGTGCCACCTCCTCCCAGTCCTCTTGACTGGGGTCCCACCTGTACACAGTGTGACAAGAGATGGGAAGAGTGACTCTGGGAGTTTGTGGTTGGCTGGGCCAGCAATTTTCCTCAGCTGCCCACCTTGGGGGTCTACCTCTTTTATTGGAGGGGAGCATACCTGAGAGTCGAAGCCAAGATGTTGAAGTCGCTGTAGTAATCTTGTCCCCCACACACATAGATTTCATTTCCTGCTAGGCTTGCAGCCCCATGTCGGAAGCGTCCTGGGGCAGGTAGGGCAGGCAACTGCCCCCACTCCACATTCCGAACCAGTCCAATGCCGCAGCGGAAGGCCCGGGCCCACCACACTCCTTGGGAAGGCTGTGTTCCAGACAAGTCTGATTTGAGCCTGTCTCCTCCAATCACCACCAAAGCCTGGTCAGGCTCCCTCCGCCTCTCTCTACCTGGAACCTCAGACTCCACTATCAATTGATGCAGCAAGTCCGTGGAAAGGGGTGGAGGCAGCCCTGCTGCCCGTACTTTCCGAAGCTCTCTGGTGGACATACGGCCAAAGCGGACACATTGAAGCAGGGCCTTGGCCTCTGACTCCTGTGTCTCAGGGTTGGCAGCTAGCCAACACCGGGCAGCCACAAAGGCTTCAAACTCCTCTTGCACATGTAGCTCATCGCTATCCAGGAGTTTGGCCAGGCAAACAGCTGGTAAAGAAGGGAAAGTGGGGCACGAAGCTACAGCAGGCAGGTGAGTGAGCAGGTATTGATGAGCTTTGCTCCAGAGCCTCTCTAGTCCAGGGGCTTCAGCCATGGGGAAGAGGGCCAGGCAACGGGCAGGGCTGAGGCTCCGTCCCAAGGCTCTCTGGCACAGAGCCAGACAGGAAGAACTCTGATACTGCAGAGCAGCCTGGGCAGCTCTCAGCAGTCCTGGCCATCTTGCCCGCACAACCCCAGAGTAGGCAAAAGAGACGAGCAGTCGAAGGTCCTGGGCAGAGATGGTTTGCAGAGACACCTCTGTGCCCTGTGATTCCCTCATCCCACTCAGGAGCATGGCCCCAAAGAACTCGCTGCCACAGGCCAAGGCTGCTCGGTGCACTGAAAGAGGGAGAAGCAGAGGGGTATCCAAAGTTGTGCAAACTGCAAGGCACTACCCCAACTTCACAGCCCCAACTTTGAACCAAGTACCCAAGCCACCAGCCAAACCATGGTGTGCATCAGAATGCCATAAGGTGCTTGTTAGAGTGAAGATTTCAGGAACCCACCCCTGGAGTTGCTGATTCAGCATGTCTGAATGGAGTTCTTAGGATTGTGTATTTTAACATTCTCAAGTACGCTGCATAACTCTCATGTTAGTGGCCTAAAGACACTTTGATGAAATTTCTTTAGTCTTTTTGATCAAGGTCAATTAGAAAAAGTCTTAAAGGGTCAAGCTGAGAAGATGCTATAGACTGCATTTGCTAAAAGGGGACACAAAATAGACCCTGGCCAGGTTGCTCAGTTGGTTAGAGCATCGTCCCAATAAGCCAAGGGTGCGGGTTCAATCCTCCATCAGGGCACGTGCAAGAATCAACTGATGAATGCACAGGTGGGTGGAACAACATATCGATGTTTCTTTCTCTCTCCCTCCCTCTCTGTCTCTCTGTAAGATCAATAAATTAAAAAAGAGGGGGCACAAAATAGACTGCATAAAACAATGTGCAACTTATATAGGTCTCTCTATATTGTGCACAGAGTAAAATTATTTCTTTTACAATTATAAAAGCCACTAACATCAGCCATTCTGTTAGTCATAACACTTCACTCAGAAAGTGTTATGACACTTAGAAATGGTTATGTGCCAACCTACTCAGACTGCCATCTCCTCTTGCCCAAGATTTAGTGCTTAAGATTTCCCATGTGTTCCAGCTTTCCTCTGCATGCCCCCACTTGGCATCTTGGTATAGTTTATGGAATCAGGATATTTTAAACTGGAAACATTCAAAATCATCTAGTTCAATTAGTCTTTTCAAGACAAGAAAACTGCATCCTAGGGAAAAGAAGTGATTTATTTTCTACTGAAGTGGCTCTCTGAGCAGATCTCCACCATCCACTGTCACTGATGTCAGGCTGCTCTGAGCACACTTGTGTACTGATACCCTGCTTATCCGCACAGCCCTCAGGACACTGTAACTGTCCTGTTAACAAATGCTGCTCAATAACTGGCTCTTATTTGCTTTCTAATGTAACTCAACTTGAGGTGCTTGTCATCACTTACAGAGTACTCTGACCAAAATATTTAACCTAGATCTAATCAAGACTTTAGCTGTAAATTCAAGTTTATAGGAAATTGAGAGGCTAACAGAGCAAGTTAAACAAAACCATGAGGGGAAAGGCATACAAACCTAGAAAATGGAGTATGCTATAGGGTAACTAATCTTATTCCTTCCATAAGTCAAGTCATAAAAAAAGAGCAAGAGTACTGTACACGACTAAAGGAACCTTAAGAGATATACATCTGAGTGCAGCACAGTCCTTGCTTGGCTCCTGGGTTGAGAAAACCAGTTCTAAAGACATTTTTTGGACAAGCGGGAAAATTTCAATGTGGACTAGGTGATATCAAGGAATTGTTGTTAATTTTGTGAGGTTTGATAAAGATATTGTGGTTATATGAGAAAAATGTCCTCTTTTAAAGAGAAACACACCCAAGGATTTTATAAGTGAAATGACACAGATTTACAAATATATTAAAATGTTAATTGTTAAGGTATGGGTGATGGGTGTTTGGGTTTTCATCTTAATATTCTCTTTACTTTACTATGTGTCTGAAATGCTTCATAACAAAAAAAGAGGGGAATGCTGCTAGAAGACCCCTCAGGCACGTGACACGGGGCCAAGCTCCCAGTGGGGCTTATGAGCCTCCCGCTGCTTTGACCAATTGTGGCACGTTTGCCTCTCTCCAAGGGGAGGTGATGTTGATATGGCTTTCCATTGCCTTTTTTAAGCAGTACGTAGTGGCTCCCCAAGTGGTAAACATCAACAACAGCTTTCAACTATAATATATTGCCTAGGAAAATCTGCCTTCCCTGAAGCAGATAAACCATCTCATCTCCTATATCATAAGTTAGCTTCTAGCTCAGAGCCAACTGTGAGAGAGTGCACAACCATTTGTATTCCTCCTCTTATTCATCATCAGTCTCTAGAATTTTAAATGACAGGTTCCCATCCTTAAGTTGGAATGTATCTTAGAAAAATGAAAAGTATTTGAATTCTAAACCCTAGGAGGAATTTTATAACTCTAAAATTTACATTCCCCCTCCATCGACTGCATCTAGTGTTATTAGAAATGATAACAAACACATTAGAGATCTGCTGTGGACTGAATGTTTGTGTCCCCAGCCCCAAAACTTATATGTTGAAGCCCTAATTCCCAATGTGATGATATTTGTAGGTGGGGCCTTTGGGAGGTAAATGAGAGTACAACCCATCTCTGTCTCTCTCTCTCTCTCTCTTTCTCTCTCTCTCTCTCCCCACCACCCCCCATGTGAAAATACAGTGAGAAAGTCGCTCTCTGCAAACAGTAAAAGGATCCTAACCAGAACCTGACTATACTAGAATCCTGATCTTAGATTTCCAATCTCCAGAACTGTCAGAAATAAACTTATGTTGTTAAACCACCCAATCTATGGGGTTTTTTGTTACTGTTGTTGTTATTTTTGTTATAGCACCCCAAACTAAACAGGATGCTTTTCCTTCTGGGAGTCCCAGAAGCACGTTAGGTCCCAGTCATTCCTCTAATGAACAGTAGCTATGTATGTGATTTTGGTCACATCTTAAAGTCTGATTTCTTTATCAATGAAATATAAGAATTGAACTAGATAATCTATAAACTAATCCTTTTTATTTTAAGTATTTATGTGTCTGCATTCCAATTCCATTTGCCAGTTCCTACATGCCTTTGGTTTGGCTGCATAGGAGGCAATGCGTGGCCTAATGAGAGTAGGCTGGGCTACTGGATATAGACTTGTATCCTGGGTCTCATCGGTTAACATCTCTTAGTTGAATGTTCTTTATCTGCACCTAGGAATAATGGTACCCACCTCACCACTTTTCAGTGAGAATTAAAAGTGATGGCATATGTAACAATTCATGGTACTCAGTACCTCACTAAATAAAGTTAGTAGAATCTGAACTCAGCTTCTTCAACCCTCCTTAGCTTTCCTGATGATGAGCAGAATTAACTTCAAAATGCCATGGCCTGGAAGCCTTAAGATTCTGGCACAACAGTACAAGACTCTGATCATTAGCTGTGGGACCACCGCGGCCATGGTGTCAAGCACACTTAGGTGAAAGGATGCACTGAGTTTTTCCACCATATCCCTCTGCCTTTTCCTGTGTCCTAAATAGATGATGCCAAGAAGAGCCCTTGGTTAATCCCTGTTTGAGTCAATCACTTTCTGCTTGTCCTACTGGCATGGGCTGCACTTTAGCTCCAGCCAGCTGGCTGCTATTCCTTGGTACTGGGCCCAGGAAAAGCCACAGCATGGAGAGTCAGGTTAAATTTATCAGGGCTCCTAGGAAAACAACTCAACTACGCATGCCCCACTCTCAGTGGCTCAGGGGTGGCGCCAAAGACCCCCCAGGGAAATTCGGCCTGCAGCCAGAATCGAAACCACCGTGGTAGCGATCAAACCACCTGCTGCTTGCACACACTATTTGGGTAGCATTTGCACCTGCAGTAATGTAATGTCCCACAGGCCCTCACCTGGCAGCCGGCAGCCGCCTGCCTCCAGCTCCAGGTCACACCCGACGCCCTCTTGGTATAAAAGTTCAATGCTGCGCAGGTTCTCCCTCAGCTCCTCTGCCTGGCTGGGCTGTTTTTCGTAGTCCTGGGCTCTTCCAGCCCTCTCGAATTTCCACTGGGCCGCAGCCTTCACCCGGGGCGCTCCCAGGGCGTCTGCGGCGACGAGCACCTCCTCCAGAGGGGCAGGACTCGGCAGCACTCCCTCATAGGCAAAGGTCAGCACGGCCTCCCAGGCGCTGGGGGCCACGTCGAGGCTGAAGGGGCGTCGCGGACCAATGCCACTCAGCAGCCTGCCTCGAAAGAGGCTGCTAACTGCGGCCAAGATCACCCGATGCACCCCATACACTCTCCCCCCGACCGACACCTCTTCATCCAGCAGCAACCTCTGCTCCCGCAGCCGCTGTGCCTCCGCGAAAAACTGACCGGGATGCTCCTCGCTGCACAGCCCCTCCGGCTCCGCGGCGTCCTCTTCGTGCCCATCTTCTCCCTCCTCCTCTAGGGACAAAGCTGGAGAGGGAAGGTTCCCTGCGGCCAGGGACCTGGGGCCAGGTTCTCCCAGAGGAAAGGGCGGCAAACCGGGATCCTCGTCCGGGGTCCGAGGCCAGGAGCCGTTTCTCAGGCTGGGTGAAGGGGAGTAAAGGAGGTCCTTCGGGATTGGAAGGGAGACGTGTCCCGGGTCCGAGCGACGATGTTCGGGGTTCAAGACGCTCATGGCCCAAGTTCGGGGGATTACTGCAGGTGACAGAGGGAAGTGAGGAGGGGATCAGAGCTGAATCCAGAGAGGTCGGAGGAACCCCTGCCTCCAGCCCAGCGCGTCAGTCACTCTCCCTGCTTCAAACTATTCCAACCACCGCCTACCCACCCCCTTGCACATTCCCCCCACCCCGCACCCCACTCCAAGGCTCAAGCAGCCAGTTCACGAGGTGCAGCGAAACGAGCAAGAAGCGTGTGGAAAGATCCAGTAGCTGCGGTGGTCCGTCTGGTCTCCAGCCCAGTACCTACCTTCCCGAAACCCCAGCGTTCCACTTGCCCTCTAACTTAAGCTTGCTCTGCTTCGGGTCGCATCCCGCTCAGCAGCCGCTAATTATAGTCGGCGCTGGCAGGCTTGGGCCTGGGCTCTGGCCCAAGATGACCTCCTACCCCCTTCCACCTGTAGGTCACGTCCTGCTGCTGAGCGAGGCAAATTCGGATGCCAAGGAGGATTCGGGGATCGGATGGAGTGAGCCAGGGCAGAAAGGCTACATTTATCGGAACGTGCAGGGGGGTGGGGGCGGGGAAGCGAAGTCTGGACTGCATAGACCCGCGGAAACGTGGGGCAAGAGGGGTAAAGCTGTTTTGGGTCATGCCTGGGCTTTGACTGTTGATTTTCCTTGCACAATAAACCTGGGACCCTGGAAGATAGAGTACTGATGTGAAATGTAATCGTAACCCCGCTGTGTCCCTCCAGGGTGGAGTGAATGGGGAAGGTGAGGGCGCAGGGGGCAGGGCTAACATCCTAGGTGACCAACCCTGAGTAGGGATTCCCTCCATGTCCCGGGTTAGGGTAGGTGATAAGAGAGCAGAACCCAACCTTGTGTCCTCATAAGATATAGAGGACTCTACCCCTCACCTTGGTGTTTGGGATGAGGACCAGAGAATTTGGAACACGGGTTTGATCTTTGCTGCTGGGGGGACCAGAGTCCTCGACTAGATGGACTAGGGGAGCTCTAGTATTCTCTGTTTGAGGCAGGCCACCAACATTCACTTCCTCTGCCCAGGACAGCACCCCCTTCTCATCCTGAGAACTCTAAATCCAGGCAGTTGCTGGTATCCTCATAAAGAAGGTATTTAGAGAAGAGGGAAGTGATCACCTTTCCGTCCCTTCTGCTGCAGAGGCAGGTCAGGCCAAGGGCTGTTGGGGCTGGCTTCCCTGGCCAATAACATAAAGGGTGGTCCAGGCTGAATAGATTCACCTAACAAACTGATTTAACCAGGGAATGAAGCCAAATTGTTCCTTAAGAATCAGGTGAGCGAGGTGGTGTTTGTGTGTGGGAGGGTCAGGAAGGTGGGTTGCTTTGGTCACAGCGTCGCCTCTGGCTTTCAGAGCTGTCCCTGCTCTCTGCTTGATACTTGGGTATCCCTGCTGATCAGGGGCTGCACTCCCCAAAATGGTTTGACAGAGAATGGCAGCCAGCGATTGTCCTGGCCAGAGAAAGGGACGATAGTGACCAGCCTGTGTACCCTCTCCCCCAGTTCAGACATTTCATGGCCTCTTCCCAATTAGAGGAGGCCAACACACCTTGAGCCCACTCCCAGGAAGAGGGGAAACCAGCAGGTGGAAACATACCAGAGGTCGGCTTCTGCTCCCTCCCCACCTCCCCAAGGACACTAGACCCCACTCTGAGTTCTATGCCAACTCCTTGGTATGGGGACTGAAGCTGCTGCCCTGCTACAGTGAGGCACATGCCCACAGCAAACACCAGAAGTTTAAAACCTTCTTGGATAAAGTTGGATAAAACCCTCTCTTTTGGGCCATCATCTACCCTCCAGTAAAGCCTTGGAACTAACACACCCCACACTCACAGTACCACCAGGTCCATAGTCTTCTTCCTGGCTGCTGATGTGCTGATGTCTTGGCATCTCAGCCTCATCTGTGCTGTCTCAGTCAGGGGTTAGCCTGGCTTCCACCCTCCTGCAGAGAAGCCCCACACCAAGCCACACTCCCAAGATGATGGGAGAATTGGGGGCCAGGCCTGGCAAGGCCCAAGTGCACTTCTGTTGGGTCATGGGAGTCATAGCTCAGGGTTTCTAAAGGCTGAGGATCTAGGCAGGGTAGAGAACCACGTGCCAGAATTCTCAGAGGATGCCTCTTGGGAGGGAGGAGAGGGCTGAGGGAGACCTCAGTTTCTCCTTCACCGTCCTGCTCCACCAGATCTGCTGCATGCTTAGTATCTGGGGTGTCATCCTCTACCTGTGGCTGCCTTGGATCACTGCTCAGGTGGGCATAGGTATGAGCTCCAGGCTCTGCTGGGAAAAAGGAAGGGATTCCAGAACTCAGCACTAGTGAATTAAAGGGGCCCCATTCCCATCTCAACCCCAGTGTTCACAATGGCTCGTTCTCCTATTCTCAGCTCCTGTCACTATCACCAGCCTCTCTATCTCAGCCATCTCCACCAATGGCAAAGTCAAGACTGATGAATCTGTTACCACTATTATCTCAGCGCCCCTGGTCTTGTAAGGAATTACTGAAACTACAGACTGGCTCCTGATCAGGTGACATATGCTTCCTCATCCCATAGAGCTTGGATTCTGGGCTTGACAGTTCCATCAGGATCATCTTTGATTTAACCAACACAGTAGCCATGGCTTTGCACACAGTGGGCTTTTGTATCTGCTCAGGATACTGCCTCCCTTGGTGTGTCCTTTCCTCAGGCCAACTAACCGCCCAGCCTGCACTTTTTATGACTCCAGCCTGGACGACTTATTTTAAGAATTAGATGGAGGCATCAAAACACTCTGTTAAGTCTCCATGCCCCCCTGCCTCTGTGTTTTGCCCTTCTAGGAGCACGGGGTGCAGATGTGGTAAAGGGATCTCAGAAATGAGTTGTGGGTGGTGGACATGGTGACTGTGACTGTTTTTCTGGGCATGAGGGTCTAAGGCAGGTGCCAGCAATTGAGGTAGGGGATGAGGAGGCTGAGGAGATGGTTGTGAGAGCTGGATGGATCCGGGAGGGGCCAAATGTGGGGAGGTGTGTGTGTGTGTGTAGCTGGCAGAGCAGATTTCCAGGGACCCAGACCTGAAACCAGATGGTTTTCCTGGGAGAAACGCCACATGTCAGTTCTTCAAGGGGACAGTAAGGAGGATTCATTCTGAGGGTCTGTTGGGATGAGCACTAGGTAAGAATACAAGATGAAAAATTCTGTTTCTTATTCCCAGATATTTACAATCTTGAGATTCACCCCTCTGGATTGGGAAAGGACCCTGCAGTGTGAGGCAAGAAGGAAAAGGACTCCATTTAGCCACATTCTTTTATGGAAAAGGCTAGTGGGAAAGGCAACTAGAGGATTGAAAAGGAGAGTGAAGATGAGACAGCAGGTGGAGTAGTACCAGTAGTACTCCTTCCTTTCCATTCACATCTCTCTCTCTCTCTCTCTCTCTCTCTCTCTCTCTCTCTCTTTTATTTTTATTTTTTGGTTACCCATGGTATTCCAGTTCCAAATTATCTTCTTCTGTGTCCTCCTCTCTTTTATCAACTACCAGTTTGGGACATTGCTCCCCACAAACCCCAGCAGACAAACCACTGACTTCTTTGAGTACCTAGATGAGATAGTGGGAAGACTGAAAAATGAATAATGCATTAAAGGGAGTGAATGGCTCAAAATGTCCCCTTGAGCAGGGGACCTCATTAGTCTAAACCTCCTCAGAAAAGACCACTTGACTTCTGATTCTGAATATCATTTGTAAATTGACCATCAAACCACTCAGAGTGTCCTATTAAGTCCCTGGGCTGGCTAGTTTGCAAAATTCTCTTGCTCTTCCCAGACTCACCTAAGTTACTGATACTAATCTGGGTAGAAGGATAATAATCTTCACTGAAGGCCAGGAGCTGCTACTCAAAACCCCATCTTTTCTTTCTGTACTTCTATGCAGAAAGCATTTTCTTGGAAAATAGTGGCATGGTCCAGAGGGCAGTTTTTTGGAGGAAGATACCCATCTCCTCTTTAGTGATGGGGTATTCCCCGGTACCAATAGTGTCTCTGGGGACCTCAAGGTGAAAAGGATGTCCAGGCAGGGAGCACACTCTCTCTCCCCATTAACTTTTGTTCCCAGGACCCTGCTACAGCTATTCCCTAAAGGAACCCTCCTTGCCATCATGTGGACCACACTTTTTCCATTGCTGCCACCATTGATTGGTAAGGCCCTCCACTCCTGACTTTCATGCAGAATAACCTAGCACCCTGGTTTCTGCCTCTCTGAGGTGCTAGGGTATAAGTGATGAAAGGAGGAAGAGGATTCATCAAACATATTCAATGTATTTTACATGCCAGTAGCCCCCACCTTCCTTCACCATTTCTGCCCATTACCCATTTCATTAATGAATGGTATGGTATTCTTTGATTATTAAATTTGGTCCCTCCTTGCCCTAGCCAGGTAGTTCAGTTGGTTGGAGCAGCATCTAGTACAACAAAAGGTTGCAGGTTTGATTCTCGGTCAGGGCACCTACCTAGGTTGCAGGTTCCATCCCTGGTCGGAGCGTGTATGGGAGGCAACCAATTGATGTTTCTCTCTCACATCGATGTCCTCCCAACCCCCTCAAGTCAGTAAACATATCCTCAGGTGAGGATTAAAAAATAAGTTGGTCCCTCCTCCCTGCCCCCATGCATACACACTTCCATTTACCTCTTTGACAATGGTGGTACCTAGACCAGTGCCAAAGAGCACTGGTACCTAATCTCAGCTATGGAATGGGATTCCCTCCCCATGAAGGAGTGTGTGTGTCCTCATTTCCAGGCTCCTGTATGATTTGAGATAGGACTGACATGTATGTGCAGAATGGCAGCTGCCCAGGGCCAGAGTGTCCTGGCTGGTATGGCTGGGACTTTAGCAGTTGTCCAGAGCAAGGGTCCTGCCTCTGTGGGCTCTCAAATCAACCCAGGATGTGAACCAGAAAGGTAGATCTGAGAGTTAAATCTTACCTAGTCCGTTGTTTATCAGTAATGACAAATGAATTCATGTGGGTGGCATAAAACCTTCAAAGATGGGATAAAATGTCTTGTCACACAACTTCTGGGAAAGCTAAGTGAAAATATGTGTGGAATGCATTTTTAAATTGTTTTTCAAGTACAGTTGTCTCCATTTCCCCCCCCAATCCCAGTCATCCCCACTCCCCACCCTTGATCCTACCCCCCTCTGGTTTTGTCTATGTGTCCTTTATACATGTTCCTCAAAACCCTGCCCCCTTTACTCTTGTTATCTTCTCCCACCTCCCCTCTGGTTACTGTCAGTTTGTTCTTCATTTCAATGTCTCTGGTTATGTTTTGTTTGTTTGTTTGTTGTTGGAATGCATTGATTTCTCCCTCTGCCTGCTCTTCTCAGGCCATGAGTGTGGTTTGCGCCTCAGTCCCTTGATTCGGCACTGCAGGAATCTTCAGTGCTACCCTGTCCTCTGCCCTTTGTTTCAGCCCCTCCACGTTAGTTGGTATCTTAGCAAGAAGTTTGGGGGTGGGGGTGGGGGAGGAAAGGACATAGGGCCATCCCAAGAGTAGAACTTTTTGAGGAGGAGCAAAAGAGGTCTCAGTCTGGGTAACCAAGAGTTAGATGGTGATGTCTGCTCACAAATCACGGCAAAGTTTGGGGAAGGTGTCACTCTTCTATCCCCTCTTGTTTTTCCCATTGCACATTCCCAGAGATCTCAGCACACTCTGCTCCTTTTATCCTTTCTTCCTGTTAAGATCCCTAATCTCCCTCAACTCTTCCCTCTGTGCTCCCCACTCCCTGCTGTCTCTTTAGGAGTAGGAGGCTATCATTCTCCCCTTCTTGGGACCCTCCCCTGATGATCGCCATACCTTCTTATAGTGGCTGTGCCAGGATAAACTGTACCCAGTCACTGGCTTTTTTTAGGGAAAGGCTATGGCAAGAACATTGAATCTCTGTGAAGCTATCTGTTCACCCTCTTCATTGCTGTCGGTTTTATCCTTGTTCGCAAGTGTTCCACCACCACCTCCCACACCAGGCTTCATCAATCACCATCCCCTCATGCCCCTCACTGCCCAACCTCTGAGTTGTAGGGCCTGATCCTAAAGCTTCTTTGCCATCTCTCTAGTACTGAAAGTGAATGAAAACATCTGCTAATTCAATGATGGTGGCCATGGTGTGTGTGGAAGATAGAGTGGGGAGTAAGGAAAGTGAGTATGGGGGAAAGGAAGCCAGAAGATGATGCCCTAGACTCTCCAGACATGGATCCCACAACTCCAGTTTGGCAAATGACCCTGACATTTCACCTCTCCCACACCACTGCTCCCATCACCTCCAACTTCTTCTTTTGCTCCTATGCTCTTGTCAATTTGGGCTGTTTCCATGCTTCCCTTAGCTGGTCTCCTGGCTAGTATGGGCAGGTGTTGGGGTCAGGCCCAGTGCCAGGACTTGGGAGAGTTGGAGGAGCATCCTTGGGGTACAAGCATGGGTGGTACTGAGATTCGGACAAGGAATGGGCTGCATTCACTCTCCCCTGCAGACTGGCACTCTTCCTTCCCCTGGTACAGTCCCTTGCTCTCCTGCCTGGGCTGTTTGGTCTGCCTGTGCATCATGTTCGTCCTCACCTGGTGGGCAGCTCTCATGGCTCTGTTGCTTACCCTGCTGCTGCTCTGTCCATTCTACAAGAAACCTGGTGTGTCAGCAGATGGGTAAGGGAGTGAGACCCAGCAAGAGGCTGAACCCCTTAAGAAGCCTAGAACTACCAACGGTAAATCTTCATTTCCTCTCCTACCTGACCAGTGAGGCCCCACCTCTGATCATTCTGCACCATCTCTTCCTCCACACAGATGTGAACTGGGCTCATTGGTCCATTTAGGCACCTACCACAGGGCACTGTCCTACTCAGGAAGCCTGACCAACATAAAGGACTATATCAAAAAACTTCTGGTGAGGGAGTTTCTATACCAGAGGTTGAAAACTGGTAGCCACTGAATTGGATCTTGCCTGCAAATGAGTTCTGTTCAGATTGCACAGCATTTACAATATAAAAAAACAATTGCCAATACTTAACATGCATCTGGTAGTCCTGAGCCTCCATCCCACATGACATATATAGGGAACTATTCCACGTGTGGGAAATGTAGCCCAGCTCCCACTCGGAAAAGCCAGTGGGAGCGATGCAGGCAGGACCCACACCCACGGACAGGTTCTCCCATAGGGAATCAGGCCTACATTGTACCTAGGCTGCTATGAGACTTGCTTTTGCTAAAACTCCCTCACCCTGGATTGAGGCAGCAAATGTTTACTGAGTATCTTTAACTTCCTAAAGTATGCGCTAAACTTCCCAAGTATGGAGTGTAACCAGTTCGACCACTTTCCCCCTTGAGCTGTAACATCCTTCTCTTTGAAGTAATTAGCAGCATTCTTTCCTTTGTTGTCTGTAAAAGGTAATCACCTACAGTGAACCTGTGCATAGTAAATGAGGACCATCCTCGATGTAATGTGCCCAGAAAAGCAATAAAAGCCTGTCCAGGCAGGGATCAGGCTCTCTCTTGGGCTTTCTCTGGCCCTCTCGCCCTCTCTCACTTAGAGAGTGGCTATGCCCTCCCTTTTTCTCCACAGGATTTCTGTAGTCCGTGGGAATTTGTCTATTGCTGCCACAGCACATGGATCCCACGGGCCGGGATCTGCATCAGACATACATAGATGGAGCCAAAGAGGTGCTGTCCCATGGGATGGGGCAGGTGTTCTTCACGTAGCCAGCATTCCCACCTGGTCCACTTCATTCTTTGATATGACTCGTTCTTGCAGGATTGAGTTTTTCAGTACCCGCTCTAAACATAAAAGGAAACCAGCTTCCTAAAATCTTGGAGAAGCAATGGAGGAAAAGGAAACAGAATTCTAGTGGGGTAGAAAGAGCAGTGTTCTCTGAGGAGGGGGTGCACCATGGCAGGAGAGATGCCCCAGGAACCACCTTCCTTCATTGTGCTGTAATATGGAAAAGCCCAATACTCTTGCTTTCCCCCTAAAATCTTCTCTAAAATCCTCCAGTGGGTGGGAAAGAGCTGACTACTGCTTTGAACATTATCTGTTTTCCTCTCCACAAGCCACAGTGCCTGGTGCTAACTGGTCCTCCCAGTCAGCATCCATCCCTGGTGGATTTTGTGGGGGCCTTCATACCAAGAACATGTGTCTCATGATCTGTGGGAATGTGGTCTTAGTAAGAGAAGAGAATGGACTCTCAGTGCACAGGACTGAGTACAGGGAAGGAAAATGGATAGAGAGATCAACAAGTCAGTGAGTAAGCTCAGAGAATTTGGAGAGTAGTGAGGGTCAGGTAGAAGAATGCTTTAAGGGAGGGACAGTCACAGACTAAATTTCTGTCTTTCCCTCTTAAGAGTCCCAAGCCACTCAAGGTTCTGAAAATCATGTCAACTGACTAACTGTCTGCAAGATTCATTCCCTACAGTCATATCTAAGCCCAGAGCCTTACGCAGGTCAGCCTGAAAAACTATCACATCTTGTCACCCTGTGCACAAAGTACTCTATCTCCTTCTTTCCTCATTGCTCTCCTTTCAGGTCACAATTTTGGACCTGCTAAAGACCATTGTACTAGACTTGGAATATAAGCACAGCTGTAGGAGGTGCTGATATTTGCTGTGAAGGATTATGTTGGCATTATATAACAAGTGGAGGGCAGAGGCGATAGGGAGATGAAGATGGTCAGAAACCAAGGTAAGATAAAATATAATCATGGTGAAGCCCTGTTCCCTCCAGCTGCCCAGAAGAACCTATGTCCCTAGGAAGGGGAGCTCCCCTCTCTTCAGCTCTCGCTCTTAATCTCTTTTTTTCCCCATAAAGAACTTTGACTACAATTATGATGTCAACCTCTTAAGGATGCCATGGAGGTTAAGCCTGGCTATCCAACATCAAACTCAAAGTGTGTCAAAAAGGGATGGGCCAAAGAGAACGATAAGGTATAAAGGTATAGAAGTTGGCTGTCAGCCCTGGATGGTGTGGCTTAGTGGTTTGAGTGCCCGACTGCAAACCAAAGGGTCGCCAGTTCCATTCCCAGTCAGGGCACATGCCTGGGTTGCAGGACAGGTCCCAGTAGGGGGCACATGACAGGCAACCACTTGATGATGTTTCTCTCCCTCTCTCCCTCCCTTCTGTTCTCTAAAAAGAAATAAATAAAATCTTTTTAAAAATTTAAAAAATTGGCTGTCAAAGACAGCCACAGGAGGTAAGTGAACTTACTTAGTTACCAACAGTTGAATCAGTTACTACAATGTGAAGAAAAGGAATTTTGCTTTGAAGATCCTGTTAAGTTTTCCTGTAACCTTAGGGAGGTGAGGGGAAATCTTTAGTTATCCTTAAATAAATTTGGGTGGCAGAAACGTGAATGAAGAGATACAAAATAACAGGATAAGGGTGAGATGGAGTATGGTCAGGAAGGGTTATGGCCCAATTCCAGAGCAGGGTTTATGGAACTATTTCAGTTTTAATAATAGCACACATCTAACTAGCATACACTTGGGATGTCCTCATTGACTGGGTAGGCTCAACAAAGGATGCAACAAGACAGCAAGCATTCTTTTGTGTTATATCCTACCAATCCCAGTAAATCCAAGGTTTTGGGATACCACAGGAATGGATTCTCAGAAGGGAGAGGAGACTTGTTCTAAAACAGGTCCTATTTTAGGGGAAATAGGTTTGGGGAATGTTGGATAGAAGAGCAAGGTACCCAGTAGTGACTTGTGCAGCATACTCTGCTCCTTGCTAAATCTGGGGTTTCCTTTCTCTGCAGCCAAAAGGCTTTTGAGGACTTGGTGGCCTTAACTGGCTGCAGAAGTCACCACCAAAGAGAGACCTGGAATCTACCTCTATCAATACTCTGGCTCCTTTAGGCTGTATCTCTGAGCAGGACCTGTGGACAAACCAAAAACAGGTATATAGGAACAGGGCCAGCAAGTGGGGCAATTGTCGCAGAGTAGGGACTGACAATGGCACATACCTTGCCCTCTGCTTGCTCTTCCTAGCCCTGTAGTTGGAGGGGCACATGTGTCTTTATGAAGTCCTATAGTGATGTTCCCTTAGGATCCTGCCCTCAGTCATGAGAGTCTAGGAAAACTCCAAACTACAGGGCATAGATGCCAGGGGTAGGGCTAGTCCAATGGTTAGGTAAACTGAGGAACAGGTTCCACTCCCCACACTGCCTTCCATACAGGAGTCTATCTGCAATCTCAGTCAGCCTGTCCAGGGCCCCGACATCCCCTTTTGTCTGCATTCCTGTAAATCACCAGGACATGCTGAACCTGTAAGAGATTAAGACTGAGCTAGGAGGAGGAGCCCACAATTTAGGACTCACAAAGCTATGATTTTAGTCTCTTGACTCCACAAACTTTGAGGTTATTCTTGAGAGGCCTGAAGCAAGAACCCAAACTTTGCTAGTGTAATAAGGCCCCTACTACAGTGCCAAAGAAGGTCCTCACTTCAAGATCCATTCCACCCTAAAATTTTAGTAAAAACTTACACATAAATACCCAAAGCATATGTGTAATAACTCACTTGATTCCCAATTATAAAATTAACTGCCCAAGCCAGAGAGGCAGAGATCATTACTGTTCTTAAATATATTCAAGGAGAGGAATTTATCTTCTTTATAGTTGTATCCCAAACACTCTATCATCAGTTCAAAAGTTTCTGATTTTTTTTAAAGATTTTATTTATTGATTTTTAGAGAGAGGGAAAGAAACATCAATCGGTTGCTTCTTGCACACCCCAACTGGGGACTGAACCCACAACCCAGGAATATGCCCTGTTCGGGAAATGAATCAGTGACCTTTCACTTTGTGGGATGACACCCAACCCACTGAGCCACACGAGTCAGGGCCAAAAATTTCTGATTTTAAACTTCATTGTCTTAGTGCATTTTGAACCCATTTATGTGTCTTTTCTTTGTAAATGAAAAAGTGTTTATCACTACTTTCTACTTAGTGGGTAATCAGAAACTTAACCTTTTTTCTGAAGCTCATAACATCCCAATTTTTTTTTTTTTTGGCCCAAGTTTTACTTTATAGTCCTTTGATTGTCTCTTTGGTATACTTCCCCATCAACTTATTCATCACTCAGCAAATACTAATTGAATGGCCACTCTAAGTCCTGAGAGATAATACAGCAATGAATAAAATAAAACCCCCCTTCTCTCAAGAGTTTATATTCTTTTTGACAATTTATTTTTCAATTATAGTTAATGTACAATATCACATTAGTTTCAAGTGTCCAACACAGTATACCTTATGAAGTGAGCATCCCAAGAGTTTATATTCTAATGGGAGGAGACAATGATTATTAAGTAAAACTTTTAGATTAGAAGTTGGTAAGTGCTATGATGAGAAATAAAACAAAAAGGAGAGCTACAAAGTGTTGGAGGAGTGCAATTTTAAGTAGGGTTGCCAGGAAGTCCTCACTAAAAAAAAAAGCTGAGCAAAGACATACCGACTACAATGGAGTAAGCTACACCTGGAGGAAGAGCTTTCCAGGCAGGAGCAACGAATGTAAAGACCTTGAGGGGTCGGCACACCTTCAGTGTTGAAAGAAAACAAAAAGGCTGATGTTGCTGGAGCAGAGTGAACACGGGAAGTAGCAGGAGATGAGGTCAAGGAGTAAGTGGGGAAGGGTGGGACAGCTCCTGGTGGGTCTCACAGCGCTTTAAAGGACTCCTGTCTTTACTCTAATACAGGAAAACATGGAGGGTTTTGAGTGTAAGAATGATGTAAGCAGGCTTCCATGTTAACACTGTTCCCTCTGGTTGCTGTGTTGAAAACTGACTGTAAGTGGGCAATGGTAGAGCACACAGAGCAGCTACTGCAATAATTCTGTCTTGGTCTAGGGTGGGGGCAGGGGAAGTGAAAAGAAATGGGGTCCTGGATACATTCTCAAGGTAAAGTCAACATGACTTGAGAAATTGGAGATGAAAGAGGTGTCAAAGATAATACCAAGGTGCTATGACATGAACGCCTAATGGGATGGAGTTGCCATTAACTAAAATAGGAAAGACAGCAGCAGTTACGTTGGGGAGAAAATAAGTTCAACTTCAATATGTTAAATCTGAGATACCATCCAAGTCCAGATACCAATGGGCATCTAGCTACTCAGGACAGAAGTCCAGTTTGGAGCTAAAAAATTGGGAGTCATTCACATTAAAATGGTTTTAATGTATTAAGAGTGAATGAAATCACTGCAGGTATATGTGTAGAAAAGCGGTTCAAGGACTGAACTCTAGACAGTTCATAGGTTGTAGAGAGCAGGAGAAACCAGCAAATGAGACTAAAAGAGAGTAGTCAGTGAGCTAGGAGGCAAACCAGAGCATATGCCCCAAAGCCAAGTAAAGAAAAAAAATGTTTTTTTGTTGGGGAGGCAAATGCTGACAGCCGATGTAAAATGAAGCAGAATGTGCCATTAGATTCAGCTTTGTGCAAGTCACTGGTAACCATGATAGAAATAGTCTGGGGGGAGTGGACTAAGTAAAGAATTGCTAACAACTTTTAAGATGTTTAGCTGTAAAATGGGGCAGAAAAATGGGAAGCAACTGCAAGTGGCAATGGGGCTTAGGGGGTTCATTTGTAAGATGAGAAAAAAGATAGTATTTTTGTGTGCAGACAGGAAGATCTAGGAAAGAAAGGGAAATACTGATTACAGAAAAGGAGTAGTATATTATTCAGAGATGCCCTTAAAAGCCAGAGGATGGGGTCTACTGCTTGAGTATTTGGAGAGGAGCATGGGTGGTTTGTTTATGGCAGGGTTTTTCAACCTTGCCAGCAATGACATTTTAGCCCAGATAATTCTTTGTTGTGAGGAGCTGTTCTGTGCATTATAGGATATTTTGCAGCATCTCTGGCCACAGCCCAGTGGCACTGTCTCCCAGTTGAGAACCACTGGTACACAGACACAGGATAAAAAGCAGAGTATAGCGGTATAAATGCTGGGAGATGATTAAATGTAGTGGTGGGAACTTGTGAATATTTTTTGATTGTTTCTATTCTTTCACTAAAATAAAAACCAAATTAAGAGTGAGAATGGGGAGAGTTGTTGGGGATTTGATAGGTGAGAGGTATGAGTTATCAGAAAAGAGGTCAAATGAAAGGACTGGGGAATATTATTAGCTGGCATAAAGGACCCACTTAAGTTTCATGGTGAATTTAACAAGTCAGCCTTCTGGCCACCCCCTTCTGCTGCATGGGTCTAGGCGTAAAGTATGTGAAGAGTTGAGTATTACAAAACTGAGAGAGGGAAGTGAGGTGAAGCGTCTGCAGCATAGCGCTCACAGAACTTAGTTGGAGGAGGGAAATGAAGACATGGAGGGGATGAGGTCGGTGGAAAGATCAGCAGATTACAGGTCTTGGTGATGGGATGAATTGTTGGACTCAGTGCATTAAAGGGGACAAACCGGGAAGATAGGAGGTCATGGTGGGAGAGTGGGATGTTTGAGAGTGAGATGTGGAGTGGTCGTGGGTCTACAATATGACCAAGGGAAGAAGTGGTTGAAGTCCGGGGTGAAAGATGAGATTACTGAAGGAGCAAAGAACTGCGACCAGAGCATCAGAAAGTTAATTCACATGTCATGAAATGAAGATTCATGACAGGAGTGGTATTGGCATGGTATAGTGTAATGACAGGTGTTTCAAAGCTGAAGTGTGTTAGGAATAAGAGAGAATAGTCTAAACATGGTTTAAGGAAAAAATGAGGAAAGCCCTGGCCAGTGTGGCTCGGTTAGTTGGAGCATCGTCCCATACGCTGGAAGGTTACAGATTCGATTCCCAGTCAGGACACATACCTAGGTTGTGGATTATTGTGGCTTCCCCAACAATCCCTGGTTGGGGAACCTACAAGAGGCAACCAATCAATCTCTCTCTCAGGTCGATGTTGCTCTCTCTCTCTCTCTAAAAACAATGAAAAAAAAAAAGTCCTCAGGCTGGGATTAAAAAAAAAGTTAAAGGTCACGATGCCATTAATTCTGGTGGGTGTGGTAGGGAGGGATGTTGTCTGGGGCCCCTCTTCAAGCTTGCCAAGAGAAGTACATGTAGAAATAAGTGTATGGAGGAGGGACAGTACTTTTTTTTGTGGTATAAATTAGTATACAATTAGACCTGGTTCCAGGCTACTTTGAGGGAAGTCCTGAGCACCTACTTCAAAGAATTTAAATGAGACGATATATATAAAGCAAGTTAGCGCAAGGCCTGATACTAAAATATTATTTATGGTAACACCATTGTTAAGGGGATGTTACAAGAGTACCTAAAGTATCCCCTCAATCTTAGCTCCAGAGTAGCAACCCCTAACACTACCTGCACAGCCAGCCAGGACACTGCTGACCCTTCCTTGCCTCCTCCTGTTCACCCCACCACCAACCATTTATTCAGTGCCATCCGTATATTATTCCTGAGCAACACAAGCTGATTACCAACACAGAAAACCAAGAGTATTTTATTGCTGAGTCATCTTTAGGTTCAAATACTGGGAGGAGGGGCCCACACCCCCGGCCAGGACTTCCACCGCAGGACAGAGATAATGGGTCTGCTTAGGGCACTGTCTACTCTGATCCTGTTAACCTCCTCAGTCTCTCCAGGTTACTTCTACTTCATCTGTCCGATACCTGTGAAAAAACAGAAAACACCTGGTGGATGGCTATCCCTTAGCATCTTCCATTCTTCTCTGCCCTCATGATTCTGACCCCTCTGCTGTCCTGATTTTTGCCTACCTCCCATATAATCCTATCTACACCCCCCCCCCCCCCGGGTACCTCTGTGTGACTCCAGAATCACTGAGGGGTGTCTTGTGTCCAGCCCGAAACATCTCCCAGCCAGCCTGGGCTATCATGGCTCCATTGTCAATGCAGAATCTAGAAAGGAAAAGAGATAGGAAATTTGGGATCTGAAGGCAGAAAATCACAGCAATTGGAGAAAAAAAAAAAAAAAAACATGAAGAAAGGACAAGGGCCTTTACCTCTCATCTGTGGCAAAAAGTCGGGCTCCACGTTCCTGGCACATTGTCTCCATCATTTCCTGTAGCCTCATGTTACCTACAAAGAGGTAGTGGGTAGGGTTACTTAGTTTAGCCATTTCTCTAGTCTAGCTGTAGACTGCATGCGCATTTACTTAGGAAAATGAAGTTGGGATCCTAGGGGGGAAGGATTGGGAAGTATAGAATAAGAAATATAACTAGTAATCTCTTAGAAAGTTAAACTATCAGGAAGAAGATGCACATGCCCAAGAATAGGAAAGAGGAACACAGTCTAATGATACATACACCCCACACCTCCCACGATGAGGGCCTCCTGGGAGCTACAATGCGCCATGGCCCGCTCTGTGATCTCTACCAGCATCGCAAACACGGTTTCCTGTGGGGGATGGACAAGATGCAAACATCAGAGGGAATCCCAGCTTAGCTCTATTGTATAAAAACTCCTCTAGCCCCAACACTCTGTCCCAGCCTTTTATTCCATTACCTGCAAGGAGAAACATAGGTCCTCAGGAGTACACTCGCCAGTGGCCAGCATCCGCTGGGCTGCATCCTATAATTAAAGGGGAGAACAGATAAAACAATGACTAGTGAGTGGTTTGGGAGATGTTATGAGAGTAAAATTAGTGCACCTGGAGAATCACCATGTTTCAGCACAATTCAACTGGCCAGCACATCCCATACCACGCTCTGTCCTTCACTGGCACCAAACTACAGAACGGGCAGCATTCATTCAAGATTCAATAATTATGAATACCTGCCCTGGCACCACCCCCCAGCCCCTCCCTTACTCTGCTGAATCTGTCTCCATCACACTTACTACTACTTAACCCTTTATATTTTATTATTTTCCCCTATTTCTTCCTTTTTTTCTCCCTTTTATCTGTCTCCCTCTGTTAGAATGCAAGCTCCAAGCAGGCAGGGGTTTTTCTTTGCTCCATGCTATATGGCTATTGTCTAGGGCAGTACCTGGCACACAGAAGATATACAGTAAATATTTGCTAAATGCATTCATTTAGCATCTATTATGAGCTAGTACTGTGCTATATACAGGAAATACAATGGTGAGCAAAACTGACATGCTTCATTAAAAAGCATGCAAGTGCCCATTTCCTCTTCTCCCACACTCACCTCAATGAAAGACAGGATCCCTGAGAATGAGACATCCATCCCCTTTACAGTGTATGGCAGCTCCACTAGCTTCTTACCTCTGTGTGGAAGTGAGTGTACGAAGCACTAAGCCTGCAGTCAGCTGGCTTCTCACCCTCCAACGCGCCTCCCAAACCTCATTAATATCTATACAGGAAAATCCCCGAAGGCCCACCAGTCAGGCTCCTTCCACCTTATGTCGCCTTACCGCTTGGCCATCTGTTCGATGTTGTAGCCTGGACTTGGGTCATTGGAAATCTAGTACAAGGAAAAAGAAAATAAAGTCAGATATCCAGGAAACATAAGCTAATTTACTACTTTCTCTCTCCCCTTCCATGGCTCCCCAGAAACTCATCCCCATCTTATGCTCTCTGTAGCCCAAAGGCTTACCTTCAGTACTCGAGCAAAACGATCCAGACAATTACCCACAGCAATATCGATGGTTTCCCCAAAGATGCGGTACCGATGTTCTGAATATGCAATCACCTATGGGTGATGAGGATGTCCATGAAACCTCAAGTCTGTGAAGAGGAGTATTTGGCTTTGGGGAAGAGCAGAGGATTATCATGGCCACTAAAGTGTCCAAAAAGAAATGGAGGAAAAGTACTTTGCCAAACCCTGACTGGGTCTTTTTTATAGCTGTGATCTGAGAAGAAGCTCACATATATCTTGAGTAGTCCCAGAGCAGATTCCTAGTCTACACTAGACAGTCTAGGTCAGGGCAGAAGCAAACTGTCATTTCAAATACACTGTCCTAGCTTATTGGTTCCTGACATATCACTTAAAAGCAGTCTTGACAGTGCAGACTAGGGAACAGGCTTTCCTGCTTAGAGGTAGGGAACCAGAGTCCCTTTAGAGTATCCTATCAGGGCAGAACTATTTGTAAACATAAGGGACAGAGTTGAAAACCTCAAAAGTCCCATATTGTGTCGGACTAATAGCTGACCCCACTCAGCACTGGCAATCAACTTATATCCAGTCTTCATATGTGACCAACTTCTAGTACAGAAAATACCACCCACTGACATACGTGTTCTACATTTCTAGCAGGAAGTGCTGCCTAGGGACCAAAGAAGTCCTTTCCCCCCTGGTGCTGCTCAGGATTTCCTTCTGTTCTGATGTGGACTTTACTGTGCAGTCAAAAGGCTGGTAACAAAAGGGGAAGGAAAAATACCTGCCTTTGTTCTTCTATCATCTACTCCTTTCCATCCAATCATCTTCCCTGCTTTTACACCACAGCAGGGAAGAGGAAAAGAGAAGACCTGATCACTGCTCCTCTTAACTCCTATAAGCCTTCATCCTACTCCCCACACCCCAAGTCCCTGACCTTGCATGGCATCCTTCAGGCCTCAACCAGCTACGTGCCTTCACCTATTCAAGTTCCCACATCGTTTTCATGGGAATGTATGCTTCACCTTTAATAACTGTTTCACACAATGCAGTTTTAGAACATAACCCCTTCTTAGGCTGGGGACAATGACTATTTCTGACAATAACTCCATCAGGTGTTCTTTGGGAAAAAAGGTGGAGTTCACCAGTCCCAACCTAAACAGGTCTTGTAAAGGTATCCCCAACAACTCTGGCTTGCCCTATAAACTTAAAATGTCTTCTACCATTTATAAAGTGTTTTAAAAATTATAGTTTCAGCCCTGGCTGGTGTGGCTCAGTGTATTGAGTGCTGGCCTATGAACCAAAGGGTCGCCAGTTTGATTCCCAGTCAGGGCATATCCTTGGGTTGCCGGCCAGGTCCCCAGCAGGGGGCGCATGAAAGGCAACCACACAGTGGTATTTCTCTCCCTCTCTTTCTCCCTCCCTTCCCCTCTATCTAAAAAAGAAAGAGAGAAAAAAAGAAACCTTTATTAATAACTATACTTTCACACCTTAGAATAGCAACTTCTATATATTTACTACCAGTAATGCAAAACAAAACATGTATCTATCATAAAAAAACAAATTGGGTAGTGTCCCTTAGTTTTAATTGCTAAAATCTGTACAAACAATAAGCTTCAAAATAATGACAGTGAAAATTCTTTAATTATTTTGAGGGCTTCAATCCTTACCATTCTTTCCTTTTGGAAGGAAATCCTAAGAAATTCATCATCTTTATAATCACACATATAAAAGTCATTTTATGTTCTAATCATCCCACCCAAACCTGCAGTGTTACAAACTCTGTTGTGGACTTTCTAGTGTAAAACTTTCTAGGTTCTAATGAGCCCAGCTTTGTTTTTGAAGTTCTTGCCACTCAGGTAAAACATGAAAGGTGTTTGTACAGTACCTCAGAAATTAAGAAGAAATGGTGAAATATTTTAAATACCTGCGTATTTCCTCCACTAACATACAGGACAGTTGGGTTGGTGGCTCCAGTGATGAGGCGGCCCATTTCAATGTGGCCTATACAGTGGTTCACACCTAGCAATGGCTTATTCCACAGCTGAGCCACAGTACGGGCCACAACAGCCACAGAAACCAGTGGGGCACCCATGCCAGGGCCTAAGGAGATAGAAAGGGGAGTTAAAATCCTTTAGAGATTAGTAAAAACAGAGCTGGAGGAAGCAGGGGTGTGAGAGTGGGGTAGCAATAGTGAGGGTGGCAGAAGCAAACTGCAGACTATTCTGACATAGCCAAGCTCTCGGTATATTCTTCCACTGACCACCACTCACCCAGCCATACCTTTGGTGTAGGCAATGCAGTCAATATCCTGGGAGGTTAATCCAGCCTCTGTCAGTGCCTCCTGCAGCAGGTCCAGAATAACGGCTCGGTGGTGCCTGGCAGTATCACCTGGAAGAAATCCTAAGAGATAAACACAAGTCAGACATCATAGGGTTTTTCTGTAGCAAAGGTAGGCAGAAATCCAAGACAGGTGTTCTAGTAGTAGAAAGAGTTGCTTTCACTCTCCTCAAGCATCCTTTCTTCCAGGTACTCAGATACCATTTCCATCCTGTTCAGCCAGGTCTGAACAGCCCCCCTCAGAAATGCCCTTCTTCATACGCCTACTCAGGCTTCAAGACTCAATAGCTCATACCCTTTGGTGATTTTATTTGACCCTACAAACCCTCTGCATTACCACATCGCTGTATTTAACAAACTATTTAACCATGTCTAGTATTTTCATTGTGACCATGTTTGTTGTAGCATCTTTGCCACAAGCATTTCCTCCACAAATATTTTTGCAGCACAACTAACAGGCCTTAAGGCAATTTCAAAATAAAGATAAAATAACAAAAAATACAAGGACACTGAAACATAAAAGTAACAAAAAATTTTTTTAAACTTTATTGTGAAAAATGAAAATACATTGTCTTTTGTTCATAGTATTATATATATATTTTTTGGCTTGTTAATTTCAACTCCTTATTTGGCATCACAGTTTTTCTTTTTCGCTATAATTCTTCCTTCATTAAAGGAGGTATCAGTTTCAGCTAAAGAAATTGGTAATTAACGTTCTCGAAGACTGTTGGAGTCCACCTCTTTTATGTTTGCCACTGCTCGGGAAACTTTGTTTTTGATGGGTGGAAGGGAAGACTGTGCTCACAAACCATTTGCAAACAGGTAGGTTATCATTTTCTAGGAGAGTAAGCAGTCTGGCTTTCAGCTGTGTGATCTGGCTTATACATTGTTGTCATTGTCCACTGTTTTAAGACTACCACATCTACTCATCACTGTTGAGGCCATTATGAAAACTATGATTTATTTAATATAAAAGCAGGAGTAACTGAGACAACTTCCTCAATGGAGAAATGAAACCAAACTGTCAACCAGTGATTTTAAACTTTTATGGTGAAATTGCCTTGTGGTCAATTATTTATGCAGTGAAAATGCTTGTCCAAAATACCCAGGACCATATTTAACATGTAACAATCACAGCCTCATAATTGGCTATAGTTTCCCCGGTTTAACTCTGAGCATCTCAGAACTTTGGCTATCTTATTCACCTTTGTATTCCTGGTGCCAAAATGCCTGTTAGAGTGACTGCTAAACATACATATATTTCTATTGAGTAATCTGTCACAACATCACCTGTTCAGGGAGGCTTTTCAGGTTTGTGCAAATCAGTTGCATACATATACACACACAAATGTTTTGGGGGACGGGAGGCATGATGTATCATAACCTATAACATTTATTAAAAGTTGTAATATGACTGGTCCTTTAATTCTCAAGACCCACCGATGCAGGTATTATTCCCATTTTTAGAGTAAGTAAGCCCCAAAATATATACTGAACGTGAATATTGCAAAGCCAGGCAGTTCTGTCTGGTATCTAAACTGGGAGTCTCTACACTCATTCTAGAATATTTTGATTGCATCTACTTGTTATGTTACACTATTTACCGTACTGTAAAGTTCTGTTTACGTGTCTAACTCCATAGCAGGCTCTTCACATCTGCTTTTGTATGCATCTATTTTTGTAGCCAATAGCAAGCTGGCTGATCGATTAGCAGGAGTTCAATAAAGGCAGCGGAACCCTGAAAACCCAGGTCCAAGTGCCTGTAACTCTTCTATCCATTGACTTTGTGACGTTAATAAACGGCCACAGAGACTCGGACAATACGCTCGCTCCACGCCCTAGTTCGCTAGTGTTTAATAAGATGGCAGATGATGCTGGGTGGAGAAGCGCGCTGCAAACTCAAAGTTCCCCGCTCACCTGTGCCCGGGGGTGTGACGTAAGTCCGCCGCGGGTTTGCCAGGACCTTGCCATCCCGAACCACTCCCACGCCAATCTTGTTGGCGCTGCCTTCAAAACCCAGTACCGTTGGCATGCCCGAAGCTGGGAGAAAACGCCGGCAGGGCTCCTAGCTACCACAGCAGTCGTGGGATCCTCACCAGTCCGTGCTGAGAGCAGATGCCGGGGCGCAGAGGCAGAGGACCAGCCACTACTACTAGGCGGCCGGGCACACCCACCCAGGAACCAAACTCCCGTGCGCCAGCGCCAACCCGCCTCCATCGTCAAGGTGACCCTTCAAGGCCCCTTCAAGGACCAGTCTTCCTAACTTCCAGGGACGCTCTGCCGGCATCTGTTCTTTACATTCCTATCCGTTCCTTTGCCTGTCTGCGGTGGTCTAGCGCAGACTGCTCCATGGATTTTTTTCTGTCTCGCACAGGGCCGGATCTTTGATCAAGGTGGCAAAAAGGAGTCGTACAGCCGGCACATGCATAAACAGCCCAAGAATGGAGGATTGGGGCCTTTAGTCCTCTGGAGGGTAGGCCAATGTTCTCAGTCACGTGGGGCTAGACCGACTAATCACCTCCATTCCTCCATTACGCGATGCTACCTCAGACCACGTGACCACGCCAGTTACCATCACC